>NC_089580.1:105016695-105642756 GCF_019320115.1 Miscanthus floridulus | reverse complement strand
AGCAAAATGGAGACTATATAGCGGTACAGTAAACTGGCCATAACTGGAGATTTATAAATCCAAATGACATGCAATAAGACAATTTGGAAAACTTATGAAATTGTCTACAATTCATTTTCATACCTCAAAGCATGATTCCAACCTTTACTAGGTCGAATTCTTTAATCAACAGAACTCTGTCCCACAAGACAGAGAGTAGACAAAAACTGGAACCTAACTTTAAACAGCTGTAGTTCCTAAACTACTAGGCCAAATGCCATCAAATTTTGACAGGAGCTAGATACATAAATTATCTACAACTTTTGTATTCATCACATTCATAGCAAACCAAAATATCATGGGGAACTTTAATAAAGTCCCCAGGTCTGTCCAGAGGGACATAATGCAAACAAAATAATTATTAACTTATGATGTAAACATATAATTGGACAAAACTAACTCTACTCACTTATTACACATATCACAAGAACACCAGAAAGTAGGGTGTTCATCACCAAAACATTTCTTTTAATACCTTTCTTAATTTATTTAATTAATTAGAGGAAATGGTAAACATATATGAAAACTACACCATTAAATCTACAAAAATTATAGTAGATACTAAATGCTCTAAGTAGACCACTATAAAATTTCACAACATTTGAGCAAGTATAACAGCCTACACAAAACATGATAAGACATAATGGCTTAAATGACATAATTAGGAAACCTTAGTGAAAAGTGTCAAGCAATGGATTTCATATTTTTTCTAACATCCATAAGGTACTAGGATACCGCCCACAAAGTTTTATGGTCATAGGATTCCTAGATAATTTACAAAAATTTACACAAGTATCAATCAATGATAAAAGGAAAATCTATAACTCAAAAACCATACCTGCAATGACTCTCAAATTTTTACCAAAGCTTCTACTAAGAAAGAATAGCTTACCCACAAAATTTTAGAATTTTTGGATCACAAAAACTCATGATATAATTTAACAAGTTTGCATGCATTTAAAAACACTTTCAAGTTCCTATTTAATTCATCCAAAATTTCTACATCATGTGCTCATGTCATATTTTTCTTAAATACTAGACTTCACTATGAGTCTAACAAAATTTTAATCACACCATTTGGATCTACACATTTGGAGCTACAAAATTCACAAAACAGCATAGAAATCTATAAATTTGAACTATCCTACAACAAAACTGTCACTGACGCGTGGGACCCACGTGTCAGCCGGGCCCACTGGTCAGTGACACAGAACAGGGGAGACGGCGCGATGGTGGTCTAGCTCACCGACGGCGACTCCTCCGGTGACACCGAAGGCACCGGCGTGCTCCCCACAACGATGCGCACCCATCTATACCCTCACCACCATCTCTACCGAACTCGAACACCAACGGCGACGTGCAATGGCGGATGGCAGAGGAGTCCGGCGACGCTCCGACAGGGTCCGGCCGTGTATGGTGCGGCTAAGCTCGGTACGAGCTCCTAGGGCATGCGGGGAAACATAAGGAAGCAAGAAACGAGGACGAGATGGCTCCTAGCTACCCCGACCACGGCGGCCTCGAACTCCGGCGAGGTCACGCTCATGGCAGTGATGGCGGAAGTGGCCAATGTGCCCTTACCAAGACTCAATCGGCTCAACTAAGAGGTGGAGGAGGTAGAGGAGGACACGGCAGAGCTGTTGACGAGCTATGGTTCGCGTTTTTGTGGCAGCGAGCAAGCTAGGCGATGGTGGAGCTGCTCGGCAATGGCGGAGCCGGCGCTGCTCTGTTGTTGTTCGCGGTGGAGGCGAAGGAAGTGAAAAAATGGACTGTGAACCAGTCGGGCAGGCGCATGGGAGGTTCAAGTCATGGCCTACGATGCCAAGACAGCTGTGGCGCGTGGCTACATGGTCAGACGGCCGGCGACGGGTGGCGCCACGTGGCCGTCGATTTCTAAACTGGCCGGTGCACTGTAGCTGGTCTGAAACTGCGATTCAGAGTTCAAAGGTACCGACTGACAGGTGAACTTTGATGGTGATTAACTCCTAATCCGTGATGACATAGCTCAAGGTATAATTGACATAGTTGGACATCTACATGGGAACTACAACTTTTACAATTAGAGCTCAAGCTGGTTTGGCTTTGTTTGCAAACTACATAGCTCTGAACTGGGGTACATGAAAACTGAAATTCAATACAAGACTTAGAAAATTTTCAGAGTTTCGAAATATATCTCAAAATTGACTTGTGGGCCATTTTTGAGCATGTTGTGCACATTTTCATGACTTGGCTTCTAAACAAAGTTTGTTCCTTACAAAATTTTCTACAACTTTGCTTTAGGTTGCTTAGACATGCAAACACTCTAAGCTACACTTTTAAATAGTCAAACAAAAGAGTTCAGGAGTCAAAACAAGTCAAACCACTTTTTGAAATCATATTTAGGCAACATGATCAATATGAACAATGTTCCAAATGACATTCTAGGTGTCACTTAGTTGTTTAAGAGAATTTTTAGCCACACCACACATTGGTCACACAAGAATCAAGCATTGTATGTACTGAAACAATGAAAAACACATGAAATGTTACATTTGTTTCATAGTCATGTTTCACATGTTTCATGATCTTGTTGCATGGTACTAACTAACCATGTTTCACTAAAGTGAGTTGCACATGTTGCACTTAAGTGTTGCACACTATTCATTTCATAAAAGAAACAACACACATGAAATATGCAACATGTTGCAATGTTTCGAAATCATGTTTAATGTGATATAAGCTCATGAATGGATGAATGATGCTCATGTTCATGAAATGCAAGTGCAAATGTGGAAGCCAAACACCTAGGGTGTTACAAGTATGAGGCGGGATTTGATGATAATGAAAATCCTTTTGGTCATCATGGGCATTTTGGACAGCCACATGAACATCGTCGTGGTGCTGGTCATGATGGGGAAAATCATCATGGTACTTGCAATAGAGATGATCCGGATAGCATTGCTCGTGTAAAGTTAAGTGTCCCAAAATTTTCAGGGAAAGAAAATGCTGATGCTTATGTTGAATGGGAGGAGCAATATGATCAGATTTTTAGAGTGCATAATCTTTCTGATCAGAGGCGTGTCAACCTTGCTTCTGTTGAGTTTTCGAGTTACGCTCTCACATGGTGGAACCAAGTTCAAGAAAATCAACGTGTGTTGGGATGTGATCATATCAACACATGGGCTAAGATGAAGAGAGTGATGAGAAGACGCTTTGTGCCATCAAGCTATCAGCATGACCTCTGCAATAGGTTACAAACATTGAGACAAGGATCAAAATCTGTTGATGGCTACTTCAAGGAGATGGAGTTACTCTTGGTGAGATCTGGAATTAGAGAAGATGAAGAGTAAAAAATGGCAAGATTTTTTAATGGTCTCAATGAAGAAATTTCAGGTTTTGTTGAGATGTTTCCATATCATAATTTGCAAGACCTTGTTGATCAATCTATGCGCACCGAGAGGAAAATTCAACAAGAGGGACGAAGAAGGTCTTATGGGAGCCAATCAATTTATGCTCCATGGCATCGGCAGTAGCCTGGTACCTTTGTTGGTGGGGGAAGATCACAAGGAGTTGCTACTAGGCCTTCTCCATCCATTGGTGCTACAAAGACAATGGTTTCTACTTCTTCTTCACCTGCAATTCAGCAAGAACAGCGACGTCCTACTGCAAGCACAACAACCCCTTCTGTTGCATCAGCTGCTACTTCTTCTTCCCATACCCGAGGCATTATTTGTCATAAGTGCCAAGGTCGAGGACATATTGCTGCTCAATGTCCTAGTCGAAGGACCATGATTATAAATGAGCAAGGTGAATGGGAATTTGAAAGCGAACCTGAGGAAGAAGCTCCAATATATGATGAAGAAATTATGCAAGATGAAGGTGATGAAATTCAACCTGATGATGGAGACAATAATTGCTTCATTTCTCGCTGAGTGCTTAGTGTTACTGCTGTCCAAGAAGAGAATAATCAGCAGCACAATCTTTTTCACACCCGGGGCATGATCAAGGACAAGTTGTGCTGAATCATTGTTGACAATGGCAGCTGCAATAATATTGCAAGTCAAGAATTAGTTGAAAGATTGGGACTGAAACAATGGCACCACCCTTCTCCATACAAGATGCAATGGTTAAATGATTGTGGTGCGCTGTGTGTAACAAACATTGTGACCATTCCCTTCTCCATTGGGCGGTACAATGACCATGTGGAATGTGATGTGGTGCCTATGCAAGCATGCCAGCTGCTACTAGGGAGGCCATGGTTATTTGATCGTGATGTTCAGATCTTTGGAAGAACCAACAAGCTGTCTTTCATGTACAAAGGAGAGCGAATTTCTTTGCTTCCTTTAACACCGGAGGAAATTTTGAAGGATGATCTTAAGAAGAAACAGCGAGAGAGCAAGAACCACCTGTGAGTGACCCACAAAAATAGTGAGGGAGAGATTCCAAAGCCAAATAAAACCCCACAACCTCAAAGAACCAAGACACTAGGAAAAGAGGGTTTAGTTACGATGTCTAGGAAAGGGGATCTAAAAGAATTGAGTGAACCCAATGCCATGTTCTTCATACTCCTATACAAGGACACTCTTCTTTCTACTAACAACTTACCCTATACCCTACCAAGTGTTGTCTTTGATGTGTTACAGGAATATGAGGATGTCTTTCCGGATGAAGTGCCACCAGGACTACCACCTAAGGGAGGAATCGAACATCAAATTGATCTTGTGACTTGTGCTTCACTCCCAAACCATGCTGCCTACCACACCAACCCGAAAGAAACCAAGGAGATTCAATGACAAGTGAAAGAATTGATGAGAAAAGGGTACGTACAAGAAAGTCTGTCACCTTGTGTTGTTCCTGTCCTTTTAGTTCCTAAGAAAGATGGGTCTTGGTGGATGTGTGTGGATTGCCGAGCAATAAATAACATTACCATAAGATATAGACACCCCATCCCTCGGCTGGATGATATGCTTGATGAACTTAGTGGTGCTATCATATTCACTAAAATTGATTTAAGAAGTGGATACCACCAGATTCGCATGAAAGAAGGAGATGAATGGAAAACAGCTTTTAAAACAAAATTTGGATTGTATGAATGGTTGGTAATGCCTTTCGAGTTAACCAATGCACCAAGTACATTTATGAGATTGATGAATCAAGTGCTTAGAGCTTTCATTGGCAAGTTTGTTGTCGTTTACTTTGATGACATCTTAATTTACAGCAAGTCTCTTGATGAACATGTTGAACATATCCAATGTGTGCTTGCTGTCCTACGTGAACAGAAATTGTATGCTAACCTTGAGAAGTGCACCTTTTGCACCGACAAGGTAGTCTTTCTTGGATTTGTTGTTACAGGACAAGGAGTGGAGCTAGATGAAGAAAAGATCAAGGCTGTACGGGACTGGGCACCTCCATAGAACGTGAGCCAAGTAAGAAGCTTCCTTGGACTTGCTGGTTTCTATCGGCGGTTCATGAAGGATTTCAGCACTATTGCTGCACCAATCAATGAGCTGACAAAGAAAGAAGTGCTTTTCAAGTGGGGAGAAGCACAACAGAAGGCATTTGAAGAATTGAAGATGAAGTTAACAACAGCCCCAGTCCTTGCACTCCCAGATTTTGGTAAGTCATTTGAAATAGAATGTGATGCAAGTGGAGTTGGGATTGGAGGTGTGCTCATGCAAGGACGAAGGCCAATTGCATACTTCAGTGAAAAGCTAAGTGGCCCAACTCTAAATTATTCAGTTTATGATAAAGAATTATATGCTCTTGTTTGGAGTTTGGAAACTTGGCAACATTACCTTTTTCCTGAAGAATTTGTGATACATTCAGATCATGAATCATTGAAACACCTTAAAGGACAACTAAAACTGAATAGAAGGCATGCAAAATGGTGTGAATTCATTGAATCATTTCCCTATATTGTCAAGTACAAGAAAGGAAAAGAGAATGTTGTAGCAGATGCTTTGTCTCGACGTCACACTTTGCTAACCCAACTTGACGCTAAAATTCTTGGATTAGAAAGCATAAAAGATTTATATACAACTGATTCATATTTTGCTGAACCATATTCCAAGTGCCGAGATGGCAAAGGATGGAAAAAATTTCATGTGCATAATGGGTTTTTGTTTCAAGCTAACAAACTTTGTATTCCAGATTGCCCTATTTGAATTTTACTTGTGCAGGAAGCCCACGCAGGAGGACTCATGGGCCATTTCGGTGCCAAGAAGACAGAACAAGTCCTTACCGACCACTTCTTTTGGCCAAAGATGTGAAGAGATGTGGAGAGACAAGTTCTTTGCTGCGAATCATGCCACAAAGCTAAGTCTCGTGTGAACCCTCATGGATTATACACTCCTCTGCCTATCCCTAGTGTGCCTTGGGAAGATATCTCCATGAATTTTGTTCTTGGTTTACCTCGAACCAAGCGGAGAAGGGATTCCATCTTTGTTGTGGTTGATCGTTTTAGCAAAATGGCACATTTTATCCCATGCCACAAGAGCGATGATGCTTCACATATCGCTGAATTGTTTTTCAAAGAAATTGTACGACTACATGGAGTGCCACGAACCATTGTTTCTGATTGTGACACCAAATTTTTGAGTTACTTTTGGAAAACTTTGTGGGGAAAACTTGGAACATGGTTGCTGTTCTCTACAACATGTCATCCACAAACGGATGGACAAACTGAAGTTGTGAACCGTACTCTATCAATGCTACTGTGAGCTATCCTCAAGAAGAACTTGAAACTTTGGGAAGAAAGTTTGCCACATGTCGAGTTTGCATACAACAGGGCAATACACTTGACCACTAAATTTTGTCCATTTGAAATTGTATATGGGTTCAAACCCACTGCTCCCATAGATCTTTTGCCTCTACCTATGCAGGAACGTGTAAACTTTGATGCAAGCAAGCGAGCCAAGTTTGTCAAGAACCTTCATGATAGAGCTCGGACAAACATTGAAAAGATGACCAGGATGTATGAGAAGCACGCCAATAAAGGTCGAAGGAAGGTGTTATTTGAACTAGGAGACTTGGTTTGGGTGCATCTACGCAAGGACAGATTTTCTGAACAACGCAAAAGCAAGTTCCAAGCTTGAGCTGATGGTCCATTCAAAGTGCTATGCAAGATCAACAACAACGCTTATGAAATTGATCTGCCTAGTACTTATGGTGTGAGCACCATTTTTAATGTGGCCGACCTCTCTCCATTCTTTGGATTGGAAGAGTCGAGGATGACTCTTTTCCAAGGGGGGAGGATGATGTGACCACACCAGCATCGAGGACCTCGGCGACCTCTCCGACCACCCCACCGACCTTGTCTACCTCATCGGCGACCTCTCCGACCACCTCACCGACCTCGTCTACCTCATCGGCGACCTCTCTGACCACCTCACCGACCTCGTCGACCTCACCAGCTGCTTCTC
Source organism: Miscanthus floridulus (assembly GCF_019320115.1). Classification (NCBI taxonomy): domain Eukaryota; kingdom Viridiplantae; phylum Streptophyta; class Magnoliopsida; order Poales; family Poaceae; genus Miscanthus; species Miscanthus floridulus. The sequence goes on along the minus strand of NC_089580.1, from coordinate 105,635,320 downwards.
CTACCACGACACCATTCCAAGTCCCTACTAGACCAATCACCCATAGCCGCGCCAAAAAAGATACAACAAGAGGTGCACGTGCTACTTTGTGAATTTTAATTAAACATTGATGGTAATTTCGAGCTACCTAAGTCGTGCATGTTGTTATTATTCAGGTTCTCCGAGGAGGAAGACAAGGATACATCAAGGATGGATTAGAAAGAAGAGCTATGTTCGAGTCAACCGAGCATGACAGAACCATCCAGATGAAACAGTCATATCTTTTGTCTCCCAAAAGCTATGAAGGTGAATGAGCACTTGTTGGAAAGATCTTGAAGCCTAGTTTCCAATGCTGTCATGGCTGACCAGTTTGGAGTATCTAGCATGGCGTCCGACCAGTTTTAGTGAAGACTGCTCCAAAGCTCAATAGTCTGCATGAAGCTAAAGATCCCATGCAAAACTGTACCATTCTACAATAATTCGTGGTGCATAGCATACATGGTTGGAGAGATGATGAAGTTAGCTTTCCAATGCATCCAACGGTTCATCATTTGGACTTCCCAGGAAGGAGTTATGACCAAAATATTGAAGACTACACAGAAGCCCAGAAGACATGCGGGAACTGAAGACCACCTCGTAAAAGCTCTAGCCAGTTGACCTTCCACCTCCCAACGTGGTTTCTTCAGTTCACATCTATCTTAGAGACTTCTCATAGTATAAATACGACCTCTAGGCTACTAGAAAAGTACTTTTGATGATTTGATAATTCAAGTGATATTGCAGCCGAGCTGCCGAGTGCTTACTCAAACCCTTGTTCTTCCTAGACTTGTGAAGAGATTCCTCTGGGATCCACTAGTTCGTGCTTTGCGGGTTCCAGTACGACTACCCTGCCTTGTGTGGATTAGCTCCAGTTGTGGTTCTGTGGTCGTTTGGAGACAAGTCGAAGTCTTCGTGGTTTCGGTGTCTCTCTCCCCGTTGCTTGGTCGCATCCAACCTTGGTCAGGTATAAAGCTAGTTACTCCGCTGTTCTTCAGCAAGTTACCCTTTTATCCCCACTGCCTTGTTGCAAGTTATCTTGATCATGACCTACTGTCGTGAAGATCGGGCCAACTCCTGTACTGAAATAGTTCAGTACTTATCAGTATCTTATTCATAGTAGTTCCTTGAGCTTGTTTAGATTAACGCTGAACTGCCTGGACATCACCATTACCAGCTGGTGCTACTTCTTGATGGCTGGTACCGACTTGATTAGTCCCTTGGGTCGACAGATCTGGAATGTTGTAATAAGTCGGCCCAACTTGACCAACTAGAAACCCATGAATCGCTTCTTTCATGGTGTTGTCGAATGTGACCAAGAAAGCTTCGTTATGGCATCACAAACAGATTTGTCTACAACTTTCTTAAAGAAATGTCTATCTTCATCTTTAGTTGTATTCGTCTGCCCATGTAATAGAACTCTTGGTAGTGGAAAATTCTAAACAATTGTGTTGTCATGTGTTTTGGTGTAGGACAACAAACACTTGTTCTGAAACTCTTCTGTAGCCTTGCTGATGATACCCTTATCCCCATCAGGTAGACCTTCATAATGCAGCATAAGGATGTCATTGTTGTTGTGAACCACCATGACGATTATGGGGTCCCACCAGGCATGCTAGAAATGTGTGTCGACATGGAATTTCATCCCGTGCTGAGGACACACGAGCAAGCCAGAAGGGTCCGCTCGATGGAGCTGGAGATCCGCCCAGCTTCAACGTAGGGATGGTCGATCCTACGCACTCCTCCCAAGATGTGTCAGTCAATTTAACTCTGCAATTGACAAGGAGAGAAAGCTTATCAGTAATAAAGGGCAGAACATGTCGGTGTTGCCAGACAGTCCTAAATGTGTGGCTCTAAGAGCCGATATGAAAGGAGATCGACTAAATAGCCGATTCCAGTATATTTATAAAAATAAATCGGTTAAAGCTCATGAGGTTGTGTAAGAAGAATCGGTTATCATTCAGGATGAGTATCATTCTTTAAACAAATATTGGTCAAGGGCCATAAGATATTAATAATAATTAGTTCATGCTGAGCCAATGACTACAAGTAACCGAACCCCTTTTTTTATAAAAGAAACAGTTTATCATCATTCAACCATTTAATAGGGATAAATATAATGAACATATTAGATCTCATCTATCGCTATGACCAGTGGGGCATGAGGTAGAATCATGCAGGCCGTACAAACAACAATAGACTCGACGACCCAAACTTATTACTAATATCAGTGGAGCATGAGGCAGAATCATGCAGGCCATAATACAATAATAAGATCATGGGACTAACATATCTTTCAACCTACCACTACTTCAATGGTCTCGTGACGTGAACTATTCATGAAAGCACTCGATTCGGCTAAAACAGCCAATTCAGACATAACGCACAGTTAAGGTCATGCCCTCTCAGGAATAGATCTACCAACTAATGATCCCCACTCCATGGTGCTAACAGTGGGGTGTGAGGCAGAATCACATAGCCCGTGATAACAGGCCATGCAACAGTTTTCGCTAGCCAATACATCTACTCAAGATCAAACATGCCTTAACTGCACACTATGCATGATCAAGATTGACGTAAAACAGCCGATAAAACATAACTCATCGTTTAAAGTGCAGATTAAATCAGTTTAGATTAACAAACGATGGGTTAACAAAGATATAAGGCTGATCTAGATCAATCCCAATCGGGCGAAGTGATATTGCTGTAATTAAATAAACAATGACAGCAATAAGCAATATCGGTAACTTAATGAATCTATCCGAAGGAATGCCACCCTTAGATAGGGCCGATAACTTGACCTTAATCTAGTTCGAGCAGTGGAGGTCGACCAGATCGATGTAGCCATACTTGAACTAGACAAGAGTCGATAACTAACTCATAACAGAGTCATAGTGGAGGTCGACCAGATTGATGCAGCTGTACGAACAGAGGTATAAGACATGATGGTACTTACAGACAAGCAGTGGAGGTCAACCAGATTGATGCAGCCGTACTTGCTGAAGAACTCGCTGAGATCTACTCTACTCCTAATCCTAAGGGGTGGCCGGAGCCGAAAAGTAAATAACTTGTATTTGATTGATTGTGTGTGTTTTACAATAGTCGGGCTTTGATATTTATACCCGGGACCTACGCATGACTCCTGTCTAAGCATGACTCATCACAATTTTTGACCCTAGAGAAAACATTCCTAATTTAAGATAACTTGGATTCTAATCTTTCCCTTTTTGTAGAGTCCAACATGTCTTGTTTTGGCGCTGATCATAGCCTTTGTCGTTATCTACTGGCGCTATCTGAAGAAAGCCGATTTCAGTGTTGCATTCGAATCAGCTGATTCCAATCTACACGCAATTGATTCCTTGATGACATGATCTTGGGAGCTTTCGAGTCCCTATGACTCTCCTTCCAAATTTTGGTGTAAACACACAGTCATCAAGTGCGGGGTCTGGCCTTCAATGTCGAGGACCTGGTGCTCCACCTCGACCAGAGCAACAAGAGCCACCACAAGCTCTCTCCACCATGGGAGGGACCGTACATCATCGCGGACGTGCTCTAACTAGGCACCTACAAGCTCAAGACCGTCGACGATGAGGTCTTCATCAATGCCTGGAACATCAAGTAGCTACATTGTTTTTACCCCTAATCTATGTGCATACTTATGAAAATTAAGAATGACATTTCTGAAATGAAAAACACTTTCTCTTATCGGTTTTGCTATCGTCTCCTCGATCTTTAGTGACACTCGACCCCAGCAATGGCAAGGGGTCGTGCCTCACTCGGGGGCTGATAAGAGTATATCTACCTAAAAACATTCTCTGTGCCTGACCTTTTCACACATTATGATCTAGAAGCAAGGGTTGCAGAAACAAACACTGAGTAAAACTTGTTGGACTGCAAGAAACCTATGCCCCAACAGCTATGACATTTTTGCTCACTAGCGTGATAAGAGTTTTTTGCCCGCACCTTGAGGTTTACAGTCTTAACAACAGAAAGGGTTGAAACGCATTAACCTTTTTATACATAAAAAAGGGGAGAAGAGCCAAAAGTCCGTTCGGCCACAACAAAAGTTAAGAACTTGTCCACTTATTACAAGTTCACCACCTGGCCTATCTAACTAACTAATTCTTTGGGGGGGGGGTGATCGCATCCTCTATCTTGGTAGATATGTCCTATACTAAAGGGTCCACCTCCTTCTCGACGTCCTCCAGCTCGGCGTCGGAGTAGACGGGCGCGAAGCCTTGGGTCATCATCGCTAGATCGATGTTCTCGTAATGAGAACAGGCGATCACAAAGGATCCATGAATGCTGAAGCGAAGCACATCCCTTGTGATCTCACACGCTCGATCCATATTCTAGATGGCACGAACCGTGTATGAGCTCGTCTCCGCCTCTGAGGCTAGTTCGAGGTCATCAAAGAGTAGCTAAACGGTGACGCGTAGGGAATTGTGCTCGTTGCACTCCTTTAGGAGGGAGGTCTTTACCTAATCAAGCTCCTTCTCTAGGCCATGGCTCTTCATCACCTCTGCCCCAAGCTTGTCATCGAGACCTGTCCAAGTCACATACTGACCATGTCAAAAGGCCTACCATGGATTCTAAGGAGAACAACAACAAGGGAAACCAGAGGCTTATCATCCACGTCTGCCCAAAGCCTGCACACCTCATCACACTGCCAGGTCACCTCGGCCTCCAAGCATCGGACCTCTTCCTGGTGCTGCTTGCACTGCTAGGTCACCTTGGCATCCAGGCGCTGGACCTCTTCCTAGCACTGACCGACCTCTGTGGCCAGCCTAGCGGACATGCCCTCGACTACAACCTTCGGGTCCCTCTCCCCCTCAAGATCACCCTCGAAGAGGTCGATTCGCTACTGGGTGTCGGTGCCCTCCTGGTGAGCCAAGTCACGCTCCATGTGGAGCCCCTTTATGACACAGAGCAAATCGTCCTACTCCTTCTGTAGCTGCTCGGCCTCCATGGCGTCAGTGCTGCTCGGCCTCCATGGTGTCAGTGCGCAACCTCTTCATCACGAGCATCCTTCTCCCTAACTCGGAGGTCAGCCAGCTCTCGGGTGGCGAGGGCAAGCTAAGACACCTCCTGACGGCCGATAGCAAGCTATGCAGCTAGCCCTCACTCCGTCGTGTCTCCATGGTGAGGAATTGGGACTTCTCCTAGCTGCGGACCATAAGGGACTACGAAGAGGACAAGACTTAGAGGCGCAGAAGGGGAAAATGAGGGTTATTGGCATGTTCATATCATACCTTGGCAACCGAGGTGACAATGTCACGCAGCGAGCTCAACACGGTGGTCAGGGCACGAACCGCGATCCCAACCTCCATGTGGATGCTCCATCATTCCCTCTCCTCTGCTGCGTCGTCGAGGGCAACCACCAAGACTAGAGACCGGGATGGCACCGCACTGATCCCAAGCAGCACCAACCCCACTTGGGGTAGCAACTCCTCTAGAGCAGACCCTCTAGTGGTAGAGGGGGCAGGTGATGTGGATGCGGAGGCCTGCCCGGTCGCCACATTCGCTAAGGATGCCTTGGGTGCACCATCTTCCGTCTGCCCCACCGCAGGCGCGGCCACCCATATGGATGATGGTTCCAGCTATGCCCCCTCTACCTACAATGTCGTGGCCACACCTAGCCACACCACGCCCACCATGGGCACCCCAGATGCTCCCTCCTCTGTCTACTCTCTCGTGGATGCAGCCATCGGCTGTGCCTCCCCGGTCGATGTCATGGCCACCCCAGCGCCACTCCCACTCACCTCCGGTGTGGCGCTAGTCGGCTCCTAGCATGTCTACTGGAGGAGGCTCTTCTTCGATTGAAGCCTCGGGAGAGTCCCATGTCCTCCGACGCTGCAAAGGACATGACGGTCAGTTCACGGCAAAAAATTCGTTAGAACAAACGGCCGAAAAAACTCTTAACTCACCTCGATGCCATTGGATGATGACATTTTGGGGCCAACCCACCCAACCCTGGCTGCTCCTCATCGGCACGTTGCCACTTCGAGCCCTCCCTCTGCTCGTAGGGTCCAGATGGAGCTAAGCAGATGGTTCCCACCACTTCTAGGGGTACCATACGAGGCCCAGACAGAGCGGGGCGGCTTGATTTCACTAGCTTTGGGGTGCATCCTCCCACTCCTACCCTAGGGAATGCCACGGGAAACCCCCCGCCTACGACAGAGATGGATCCTCATCCCTACCGCCTAGCTCGGCCCATTGGACAGGTGACCCGAAACCATCCCTGTCGCCCAACTCATCCCATTGGATGGGCGACCTAGAACCGTCGCCTTCTTCTTCTTCTTCTTCTTCTTCTTCTTCTTCTTCTTCCTCTTCCTACTCCGAACCTTGCTGCCGCTTTCCTCGGTTCAGCCTCACCCGCTGCTTCACCCACCGCCTTGCCTCCTTATCATCATTATACATCTTCCTCCGCTCATCTACGGCATGGTTCGCCGCCCTTACGGCCACGTGCTCTGACAGCGGCATGACGGAGGCCCGAAAGCCCAAATCCGCCAGCAGCTCGATAAAGCCTGGCTCCGACCGCATCACAGGATGTCCCAAGATTGAGAACATGGTGTTGGACTCATCCATCGCCTCTTTGATGCGCTGCGTGACCTTGCTATCATGGAGCGGCCCTTGGGCGAGCACCGTCCCATCGAGCTACATACCGGGCATCTCCCATATAGTGGGAGGGCACGTGCCATCAGTGGCGCCAACCTCCTCGCATGGTATGCCCCAATGACACTAGCCCTATGAAGGCCATGACTCCTTAGGGTTGCGATAGCCTCGAGGAGGTCATGCATCCTCTTCTTTTCCTTGACGAGTGGCGCCCATGGCCACGTCGATGGTGCCTCTTTGATTAGGCGCCCAGTGAAGACCGACAAGGGGGTGGCGGGGTCATTCTTCAAGTAGAACCACTATGCATGCCACCCCTTGTTAGATTTGGATAGCTGACAGGGCATGTACTCGACCACCCGCTGCCCCCGGAGGTGGATGCCAGCGTATCCCATTGAGACCAGGATCTCCATGCCTCTATCCTTCTTATTAAATAGGGAGATGGAGAAGAAGTACCTCCACAGTTTGAAGTGGGGTTCGATCCCTAGGTATCCCTCACACAGTGTGTTGAAGGTCGCGATGTGCTAGATCCCATTGGGGTTCAGATGCTATAGCTCAATCTGGTAGCAGTGCAGCAGTCCCCGGAAGAATAGATGGGGAGGAATCACAAGTCTGTGCTCATGGAAGGGCGTGAAGGACATGACATAGCCATCGAGCGACACTGGTGCATCCTCATGACCTGGCATGAGCCACTCTACCGCGTCGGTCCTCCTACAGAGAAGACCACGCTTGATGAGGCCCTTCCATGCATGCATGGGTGACGTCGGAGCGGTACCATGACTCCATGGGAAGCAAAGACAGAGGAGCAAGGTCTTTTTGGCGGCGGTGGAGAAGCGAAGGCTATGGATCTAGGGCGTTGGCGGCAGATTAGCAAGGGCAGTAGACCCGAACGATGGCAGCAGAAAGGCAAAGAAGGCAAGGTTGTGGTTTGGTGTGCCAAAACATGAAGGGCGAGACCGCTATTTATAAGGTGGGGTGAAGCGAGAGGCGAACCATCCGCCTAGATCTACGTGCCCGCCGTGCCATGTCACATTGCCTCTCCAAGAAATGTGCGCATACCACCTCTGTCCGCTCCCTCAAAGGATGCACTGGATGATGGTCCATCCCATTCTATGGACTAAGAACCACCACAGGTAAGGAGGGATACAGAGCTGAAAATGCTCCCACGGCCCATTTAGGCCCGGGAGTTCGAAGGTTGGCCCACCGATGGGTTCACAACCGCTTCAGGGCACTTTTAGAGTGAGGGGTGGAAAGGGATGGGCCTGTTAGTGACCAGTACCTAGGCACATAAAGCATCGCAGGCATCGCGACCCACGTTCGAGTCTGGGTTGGTTCACAGTCCATGGTATTTCCTCGAAGAAAGGTAGTGTGCCCTTGGGACCGGTCGAACGGACCCAGGAATTATATGGATTGGCAATGAAGAATCTAAAGTTGGTCACCAGCTGACCCCTGCTAGACCCCTGCAAATAGGAAGCTAGGACCCCACTCTGACTAGCCCATTAATAACTCACCGAGCACCATGATTCGTCCATCAAGGAAAACATGGCATGGCTCAGCCCCTCCATTTCATCGAAAAAACGCTTAAGGGAGGATGATCACAAGATGAGCTGACCCCTCGACTGGCCCCCTACAATGTGTGGGGGCTTGAGGGAAGTTGGACTCATAAGGAGACCGAATACATGGTCGCATGATGATGGCAAATCGGTCAGATCCTAGGGAGGGATCAGAATCAAAAGAAATCTTTTTTGGCCCCCCGAATCCCATAGCTACATGTTCCCTAGGAGTCTGGTCATGATAGAAGGGAATTGCAACCCACCAAGGCATCTCGTGGGCAGCAAAAGATCGAGGCCCTCCAAGTCCCTCCATCCAAAAAAAGCCTACGAAGGAGTATCCTACTCCTCCATGGGCTCGGGGGCTACTATCGGGTATCAATATTAGGGATACCCAAAGAGGGGATATGAGGACCACGGACAATGACCCACCAATATAATCAAGGATGTGTTTTAGTCTCAACCAACCTAGAAGGTATGGTCTCTGTCTCACCCGACCCTAAGGGCATGGGCCCGTGTTGCCTGGCCGTGAGGGTGCAAGAGCCATCTCACCCGACCTTGAGGGCATGGGCTCTGTCTTGCCCAACCCCTTAGGCATAGGCCCCATGTCTCTCGACCCCAAGGGTATGGGAGCATCTCTCCTGACCCTAAGGGCACAGGCTCTATCTTGCCCAACCCTGAGGGCATAGGCTCTGTCTCGCCCAACCCCTGGGGCATGGGATCTGTCTCGCCCGACGGGGACCCATACCGCCTCCAACTACTATGGGACTAAGGGTATGACCCTGGGGTCAAACTTATGACACTAGGAGGGAAGCGGGCACATCTTGATGTGACCCATGGCCATGTAAGGCCACGCCCAGGGGTTCACATTGGCAACAGTGATGGGTGTGTGGTCATTATGCTGCCTACTCCCTGTACGGCCGCTGACAGGCACGTCAGTTCACCACTGTAACACCCCTAGTGTTTGTCTTCCACATTTGCACTTGCATTTCATGAACTTGAGCACCATTCATCCATTCATGAGCTTATATTGCATGAAACATGTTTTTGAAACATTGCAACATATTGTTATATTTCATGTGTGCTTGTTTTATGAAATGAATAGTGTGCAACACTCAACTGCAACATGTGCAACTCACTTTAGTGAAACATGGTTAGTTAGTACTATGCAACAAAATCATGAAACATGTGAAACATGGCTTTGAAACAAAGGCAACATTTCACTTGTTCTTCCTTGTTTCAATGCTTGTGATGCTTGATTTGGTGTGATCAATGTGGGGTGTGGCTAATTATCCTTTTAAACAATTTAGCTACACTTAGAATGTCATTAGGAACATTGTTCATGTTGACCATATTGTCTAATTATGCTTTCAAGTGATGGTTTGACTTGTATTGACCTTAGGACTCTTTTGTTTGACTGTTTAAAAAGCACAACTTAGGGTGTTTGCATGTCTGAGCAACCTAAAGCAAAGTGGTAGTAAATTATCTAAGGAACAAAAGTTATTTTATGACCAACTCATGAAAATGTGTAGAACATGCTCAAAAAGGGCCCACAAGTCAGTGTTGAGGGCTGATTTAGTACTTAGAAAAATTTCTAAGTATGGATTGCAATTACAGTTTGAAGGAGCTGACTTTGGCTTGATATAACTCGTGATTCTTTGAGAATTAGCTAATAATTTCTAAAACATTGTTGTAGCCCTATCATAGCTCTACATTTTTGCTTCAAGCTAATTTTGCTTACTAGCCACTGTTTGGGAGTTGGAAGCTAATCAAATCTCGTTGTCAGGCTCCCTTGGTTTCACTGAAATGAAGCTATAGTGACCCAACCGTCTTCAGAGTGTCACCATCGTGTGTACACCGCGTGTATGCCATGCGTCGCCGGCCGTCTGACCGCGCAGGCCACGATGGGCCTGAGCGTGCCAAATGAAGCCCCTGCACGTGACCGAGAGCCCCCCTAGTGCCACATTTCCTTTCTTGCCTCCTTCGCTCTCCCACAACAGCCATAGTGGACCATCGTCGTCGTCACCGGCACCACAGCCAGCAAGCGTCCACCCAAAGCTTCGCTAGCACCCCACGTACCTCACCGTCACCCTCGCTGAGCCAGACGAGCCATAGGTAAGGGCCTTTGGTCATTTCCGCCGCCGTCGCCCTTGCGGTCACCTCGCTGAAGTGGCGCTCGCCGTGGCCAGCACTGTCGGAACATGGTCGTGTGCCACCGTGCGCCATGGCTGAGCCGCCGAGCTCTGTGGCCGGAGTACTTAGAGGTCGGTAGATAGCACGATTAGGGCACCAATCAATGCAGGAGATCATGGCGAGCACGGAGGTACCCTCCTCGTCGCCGGTGAAGCCACCGTCGACGAGCTTCGCCGCTGCCGCGCCGTCGCAGCAGCCTCCACTGTTTCCTCTCGCTGACTTGTGGGGTCATTTGACCCGAGGGCCCCGCTTGTTAGTGACTGCTTAGTAGAAGCTAGTTCAAATATTTCCAGTTTTGAATGTTGTTTTGTAAAATTTGTATCTCTAGTTTTGTAGATCCAAATTGGGTGGTTCCAATTTTGTTAGGATCATAGTGAAGTGTAGTATTTAGGAAAAATATAACATGAACACTTGTAGTGGAATTTTTGGATGAATTAAATAGGAACTTGAAATGTGTTTTAAATGCATGCAAACTTGTTTAAATTATATCTGGAGTTCCTGTGCTCCAAAAAATTATGAAATTTTGTTGGTACGCTATTCTTGCTTAGTAGAAGCTCTGATAAAAATTTGAGAGTCATTGCATGTATGGTTTTTGAGTTATAGATTTTCCTTTTATCATTGAATGATCCTTGTGTGAATTTTTGTAATTTATCTAGGAATCCAATGACCATGAAATTTTGTGGAGATTATCCTAGTACCTTAAGGATGCTAGGAAAAATATAAAATCTGTTGCTTGACACTTTTCACTAGGGTTTCCTAATTATGCCATTTTAAGCCATTATGTCTTATCATTTTTGTGTAGGATGTTATACTTGCTCAAATGATGTGAAATTTTTATAGTGGTCTACTTGGAGCATGTAGTACCTACTGTAATTTTTGTAGATTAAATAGTGTAGTTCTCATATATGTTTGTCATTTCTCTTAATTAATTAAATAAATTAAGAAAGGCATTAAAAGAAATGAATTGATGGTGTACACCTTACTTTCTGGTGTTCTTGTGACATGTGTGATGAGTGAGTAAAGTTAGTTTTGTCCAATTGTATGTTGCAACGTAAGTTAATAATTATTTTTCTGCATTGTCTTTCGGGATAGTTATGGGGACTTTGTAAAGTTTCCCATTATATTTTGATTTGCTAGAAATGTGGTTAATACAAAAGTTGTAGATAACTTATGTATCTAGCTCCTGTCAAAATTTGGTGGCATTTGGCCTAGTAGTTTAGGAGTTACAGTCGTTCAAAGTTGGATCACAGAGTTGCTTGTTCTCTATCTTGTTTGGACCTAATCATGTAATTCTGTAAATTTGACCTGGTAAAGGTTGGAATCATGCCTTGAGGTCTAAAAATGAATTGTAGGTAATTTCATAAGCTTTCCAAATTGTCTTGTCGCATGTCATTTGGAATTGTAGATCTTTAGTTATTGTCAGTTTACCATACCGTTGTATAGTCTCTGTTTCGCTGAAATATGAATGTTTGTGTGCATGCCTTGTTGCAATGTTCTTGTCGATTGTTTAGGTGCTAGCCTAACTTGAGAACATGTTTAGGTGAAGGTGCTAGGTCCTTAACTAAAGATGAGCAATTGTACATTAGATTGTATAAACTTGGTAAGTAAAGTGATTTGAATAGAGCCTAAGTCGGAAAATGCGGACTGCAGTAAGCATGTGCATTCCCCGAGCATCCCTAACTTCGTTCATGTGCATCCATGATATTTATCTTGTGCTTTCATGCAATAGGTGTGCCAGAGGGAGTGACACTGCTAGAGTTCGAGGGAGCGCGCCAGGAGGAGCCCGAGGTGCAAGAAATCGACGAAGCAGCCGCCAAGGAGGAGTTGCCTGAGTGCCCAGACCACCGTCCTTCCTCTTTCCTGAAAGGCAAGCCCCGGAGCATATTAAGTCTCCCATGTTTTTACAAATACCTTGAGTATCTTTTATCGTTGATGATGCATTAAGTATAGGAATTGGTTGGAACCAATTGTTGCATTATATATCCATCCTTGTCCAGATATCGCACTGGAATCCTATTTAAGTTCAGGAACAAGTTAAATGCTTAGCCATGCTTAGTGCGGTAGAAGTCAGGTGATTTCCTGTCACATGCAAGCTTTAGGATGAGGTGGATCATGGTTGGCTATATTTGCTATCGTGGAAAAGAACCATGTTAATAATGAATTAAGACCGGGCGGAGTCTTGTGCAGGGTTGGACATAGTGACTCTGTTTGTGTCGTTTAAGGACCGATACGCTGTACATCCTCATGTCATGTTGAACGCAGCCTAACACTTAGCTAGCCGGATAAGTCATTCCGACTGCAAAGCCTAGTAGCTCGACTCAGGCTAGGAACGCGAGCAGTGGCGTGCGTTCTTGAGGTAGTAGGGATGTGCGGAGAGCCATTGGCATAAGTCCAAGGCGGGTTAGAGTCCAGAGCAACCTTGGTAGAGTGGTTCTCTAAGAATGCCGATCTGTTCGGACTCGTGACTCCTGAATTGTGTCAAAGGTGACTTGTTTGTGACCCTGATGGGGGAAGCAGGGTTTGTGTTTAGGAATACCCCTCCAGCTGGATAGGAATCGATTCGAATCGCCGTCTCTCCCGGATAGTGAGAACTTGACTGAGCAGCAGCTACGTAGATTCAATTAATTTAACGATATGGTTAAATGGATGATGATGATAATGTTGCCATGATTTATACATGCTATGGTTATTAATGTTTGCATCTTAATCAAATGATTGCTTAGTACAGGTGCTAATATAGATGATAGGTTAATGGCTAAAAGTCACTGCTAGTTCAGGTTAAGAGTTGATCATTATTACTTATGCTTTTCTGCAAAAAGAAAGTGTCAACCAGATCCACTAAATTAAGCTATGCATGATCCTTGGTGTCATTTGTTTTGGTTTCCGACAGGTAAGTCTAGCTGAGTATATTCTCGTACTTAGGGTTTATTCCCTCTTGTTGCAGATGACCTTCTATATCAGGGTTTCTATAAGTATTGTCTCCACCTGGCGGGTGACGAAGACTAGATCATGGGCATGATCTCTGTTTCCCTTATCTGAATGCTTTTGTGGGTTGTGATCAGCAAACCAGTATTTGTATTTGAACTCGGGTGTGTAAGTTAAACTATTTGCTTCCGCATACTTTACAAGACCTATTTTGTAATAACGATGACTCTGAGGTGTTGTAACCTATTTGCAAACCATCTATGAAATGTTGTAACGTATGATATGTTATTTTGAATTACTATAATCTTGGTTGTATGCAAGTTGGTTTGAAATCCTTCATGGTTTCAGTTGACTACCGGGTTTATATGGGCTCAAGTGCGAGAATTTGATCGTTTTGGCGATTATTTTTGTACTTGTGCTCTTATAAATTGGTCGGTTCTGTGACAGCTGGCATCAGAGCTAGATTCAACACTAAACATGTCATACGGGTATTTAAAACAAAAGTTTTTGTTGTGAAAACGGTTTTCCAACTTATAGTTATATATAAGTGTTCAAAAATAAAAAATTTTATAGTGTACTAGTGATCACATCCCTTGTAGCCCACTTAAGGACTTCTAGGTAGCTTATATATAATTACTAACCTGGGGGAAATTGATTGTTTCTATTTCGTCATCCATGCAGCGTGCTATTGCATGGGTGCCATTCGCTTGAATGGTAATGTATGGATCAATTGCCTCTATGCTAAGGTAAGTGTGAGTTGTGAGAGCATGACCGTCCAACCATCGGTCTAGGGGAGAGTTAGTTGTGGTTACTGGAGTATTTATATGTTGCATACATATATATATGAAGGTACTTAATTGTGGGTACATCTATCAGGTAGTTTGAATACCAAAGTATATATATCTGGGGATGTATATATGGAGAGTATATTAGTTACTACTGTTGTTATTAGCATTATATCTTGTTGGGTTGGGGCTGCAATGAAGTTTTCTGCAGGTACGCTAACAACGCACTGTGTAGATCGACTAGTTACCGCTAATTGAGAGAACGTATGTATGCCACCGTATATTCCGCTAAAACTTAAATTTTCTTAGGTTTGTGAGGACGTACGGAACGAGCATGCATCATATTCACTTATGTCATTCATATTGCATTACTCCCTCCCTTATAATTGCTTATCCCAAGTATTAAGTTCAATCTCTCAGCAAAAAAATCCTCTCACGTGAGGTGCATCCCTTTTTGATATAGATGGCCGTGCCCGTGTTTCCTACTGGTAGCAGCACCTTTTTGACCAGTTCGGTACGCCCACCTTGCTCTGGAGGGTGCTCAGTTCAGTTGGGTACTCGGAGGCACCCCGCTACATGTGGAGGCAGTCGGTGCCATTGGGAGATGTACCATGGTACGTTGTGACCTTTATAGTGCCATAGAACCCCACGAGACCGTTGTGGCATGGGCGGAGCATAGAGACTGATGGGCAAAGCCCATGGGAAGCCGCTCAAGTTGCTGCCCTTGATGTGCTAATGGATATAGCACAGAGCTTCGGGGATGAGCTAGTGGGTGGACCAGCTTCATCCATTCCCCGAGTGGCTCCTACTGAGGCTGAGTGGACTCAAGAGGTTGGCCAGGCCTTGGTTCGAGGCCGTGGTGAACGTGTTTAGAGTGACAATGCTAGAATGAGTGCTATGATGGCCGTCTTGAAGCTTTATCGAGTCAAGTAGGACACCCTTTTTAGTGTGCTAGAAGAAGCTAGCAAGGCAAATATCGCCGTAGGGTGGATGCATGTGGGCGAGCTCAGCAAGAAGTAGATGAGATTCGGGGTATTGCAAATTATGCCTGCAGCAATGGGGTCAAACAGCACGCGAGAGAGATGAGCTTCATAACCAGATGATGAACCTCACCATAGAGAGAGATGAGGCAGTATAGGAGTTGGATCGTGCGACCCGTCATAGAGATGCAGCTTTAGAGTTGGCTAAAGAAAGACGTCAGGGCTGGATCATGGCTAACCACAATGCTTTCCAAAGGGAGCAGGAGCTCCAAGAGCAGCTTGAAGAACTTCAGGTGGAGCACCATCAACTGAACAACTGTCTGTTTCCTATTCCTCACCCCATACCAAGGTATCCTAATGTGGGTGGACCTCAAGTGATTGAGGCCGATGAAGAAGAAGAGGACGTGTAGATGGATGACAATGCAGCTAAACCTACAAATGAAGAATAAGAGGAAGATCCGGAAGAAGTCCAAGGCGTCTCCGATGTGGACAACGATCACTTCGATGAGTAGTTAGTTAGCAAGTCTCACTAGTTTAAGCTTTTGCAGTCATTGGTGTAATGGACCTAGTACTATGACTGATGTGGGATGTACCTTTTAATTCGAACTTGACATGTAATGTACTTTAATCCACTCCCGTCGGGATGCGTATCTTGTTGGTTAAGTTTAAAACTTGTCATGTTGGAATGCACTGCGTATGGCGCTAGTAATCTAATTGATGATGTTTTGATTGGAGAATGAATTATTGCCTCTATTTATTGTATGAAGTTTTCATTCTCTCTAGTAAATTTAGTTTGGCGTAATTACATTATTCCTCTCCAATGTGCTAACATCACCAATAATTGCTGGTTGCGCATGGTTTCAGATGCCTCGCACTCGTTCCACTAGTGCGGCTGGTGATGATGACGATCTTCCACCACCACCACCACCCACACCAACGGAATTGATGGCAATTCTTGCGGAAGGACAACGCACTATGGCTGAGGCTCTCCGCACAATTGCAAATCGTGATGGTCGTGGTGCACATCAAGGACCAGAACCAAATCAGTATAGCGACTTCAAAGATTTCCTTGACACTAAGCCACTGATCTTCAAGGAGGCTGAAGAGCCCCTCCAAGCTGATGAGTGGTTGAACACTCTCGAGCAGAAGTTCTGTCTGCTTCGCTTGACTGAGGTGCTGAAGACTGAGTATGCATCTCACCAACTGCATGGGCCAGCTAGTATTTGGTGGAGTCATCATCGGTCCACTATGCCCGCTAATGCCCAAATCACTTGGGATCAGTTCAAGTCTGCTTTCAGGGGAAATTATATTCCTCCTGGTCTCATGGCAATCAAGCATATGGAGTTCATGAAGCTAACCTAGGGGAACAAGAGCTTGAATGAATACCTGCAGGCTTTCAATAACCTTGCAAGGTATGCTACTGAGTTTGTTGACACTGATGCCAAAAACATCACTAGTTTCAAGCGAGGACTTAGCCCCAAATTGATGAAGACCATGGGAAATTGCAAGTGTGCTCATTTTAATGAGTTTGTGAGTGATGCTTTATCGCAAGAGAACAACAATGCTATATATGCTGCTTCAAAAAGTCATAAGAGGGCCTATGAGGCGGGTGCCTCACAATCCAAGGCTCCAGTCACCCAAAGGGCTCCATTCCGCCCTCCAGCATCAGCTGCTAAATTCTGCCTATCGTAGAAGAAGAATCTAGGCAGGACTAGATTTCACAAGGCTTTTATAGTTGCTCTTCCCAAGGGCACTACTAGTCAAGGTAGTTCCAAGGCTCCTCCAAGCAACATGCCATGCTGGAACTGCAACAAGACAAGTCACTGGGCAAGGGAGTGCCCTTACCCTAAGAAGAATAACTACCAAGGTGGTCGTCAGGGACAGGTGAACCACACTAATATTGCTGATATCCCGTCAGGAGAGGTAGTAACTGCTGGTAAGTTCCTGGTTGATCAACACCCCATAGTTGTACTATTTGATTCGGGTGCTTCGCATTCTTTTATTAGTCTCGCACTTGCATCCAAGTTTATGCAGAAAACATACACTGTTGAGGGTGAGGGTTATTGTATTAGGGCTGCCAGTGGTACTATCCCAACCAAGCTTGTAGTTGGGGACATGCAATTTGGAATAGAGGGGCGAAGTTATCAAGTTGATCTGGTAGTGTTACCAGGGCTAGGTATCGATGTGATATTGGGAATGAACTGGATGAGCAGTCATGGAGTGCTTATTGATACATCGACTAGAGTAGTCATGCTCAGAGATCCTATTACTTAGGAAGGTTTTCTAGTATAGCTAACCAGGGACCTCAATCTTTCTTGTGCGACTAATGCGGTGCAAGCAAAGGCTATGGCAGATATCCCAGTAGTATGTGATTTTCTGGATGTTTTTCCCGATGATTTGCCCGGATTGCCCCCGGATCGAGACATGGAGTTCAAGATAGAGTTGCTACCCGGTACAGCGCCCATCTCTAGAAGGCCTTATAGAATGCCTCCCAATGAACTAGCCGAACTTAAGACCTAGTTAAATGAACTTCTAAAGAAAGGCCTTATCCATCCTAGTTCATCTCCGTGGGGGTGCCCAATTATCTTTGTAAAGAAGAAGGATCAATCACTATGCATGTGTGTAGATTATAGGCCTTTGAATGCAGTTACAATCAAGAATAAGTACCCTCTGCCACGCATAGATATCTTATTTGATCAGTTGTCTAAAGCAAAAGTCTTTTCCAAGATTGATTTAAGATCTAGTTATCATCAAATCAAAATTCGGCCTGAGGATGTTCCAAAAACTGCATTCTCCACAAGATACAGTCTGTATGAGTACCTTGTTATGTCTTTTGGATTGACCAATGCCCCCGCACACTTCATGTATTTGATGAATTTGGTGTTTATGCCTGAGTTGGACAAATTTGTGGTGGTATTTATAGATGATATCTTGGTCTATTCTGAGAATGAAGAAGATCATGTTGAACATTTGCGAGTGGTTCTCACTAGATTGCGGGAACACCAGCTTTATGCAAAGTTCAGCAAGTGTGAATTCTGGCTTTATGAGGTACCTTTTCTCGGACACGTGTTGTCCGATGGTGGAATTATGGTGGATCCCACCAAAGTACAAGAAGTGTTGGACTGGAAGGCTCCAATCTCGGTGCATGAGGTTTGGAGTTTTCTAGGATTGGCTGGCTATTATCGTCGCTTCATTCTAGATTTCTCTAAAATAGCCAAGCCTATGACTCGGCTGCTACAAAAAGACATGAAGTTTGTCTGGACTTCCGAGTGTGATGCAGCTTTTCACACCCTGTGAACTCTTCTAACCTCGGCTCCGGTTTTGGCGCAACCGAATATCGAGAAACCTTTTGATGTGTTCTGCGATGCATTAGGTATAGGTTTAGGAGGTGTTCTTATGCAAGAGGGTAGAGTCATTGCTTATACCTCTCACCAACTTTGGAAGCATGAGGTGAACTATCCGATGCATGACTTAGAACTCGCTGTAGTTGTTCATGCTTTGAAGGCCTAGAGACATTATTTGCTCGGCAATGTGTGCAATATCTACACTGATCATAAAAGTTTTAAGTACATCTTCACTCAACTGGAGTTGAATATGCGTCAGATTGGCTCGAGTTGATCAAGGATTATAACCTCCAAGTGCACTATCATCCTGGCAAGGCAAACGTCGTTGCGGATGCCTTAAGTAGGAAATCTCATTGCCACTCTTTGATTGAAAGTGACTTCCATTTGTCAAAGCTCCTACATCCTGCAGTCCTTCACAACATCACTATCAGTTGTACTCTACAGAGTCGAATTATCGAGCTACAGAAGACAGATTCAGGTGTGTTCCACATAAAGCGTAAGATGAAAGAGCAAGAAACCAAACATTTTCGGGTAGATGAGAATGACGTGTTATGGTTCAAGGATAGGTTGGTGGTTCCGAAGGATAGGGAGCTTATAAATCAAATCATATCTGAAGCCCATTCGTCTAAATTATCTATTCATCCTGGTAGTAACAAAATGTATCATGATTTGAAGCCTCACTTTTGGTGGACCAAGATGAAGAAGGAGATAGCCACTTATGTGGCTAGGTGTGACACTTCTTGTCGAGTCAAAGCTATGCACATGAAAGCTAGATTGCTTTAGCCACTCTCTATTCCAGGTTGGAAATGGGAGGAGATAAGTATGGATTTTATCATTGGGCTCCCTACTACTCAGAGGAATTTTAACTCCATTTGGGTGATTGTAGACCGTCTGACCAAGTCTACACACTTCATTCCTGTCCGCATAGATTTCTGTCCAACTGACTATGTGGAGTTGTACTTTAATTAGATAGTCCGACTTCATGGGATACCTCGTACTATTGTCTCTGATAGAGGACCACAGTTCACTGCTCGCTTTTGGGAGCACTTACACGGATTATTGGGAACTAAGTTAGTAAGAAGTTCTGCCTATCATCCACAAACCAATGGGCAAACTGAATGAGTAAATCAAATCTTAGAAGATATGTTGAGAGCATGTGTTATCTCGGCTAAGGGTTCATGGGAAAAGTGGTTGCCCCTAGCTAAACTCTCGTACAATAATAGTTATCAAGAGAGTATCAAGATGGCACCGTTTGAAGCTTTGTATGGCCAAAAGTGTAGAACCTTGTTGAATTGGGTAGAAGCCGGTGAAAGGAGATATTATGGAATTGATTTTGTTCAAGAAGCTGAAGAACAAGTCCGTACTATCCAAACCCATATGGCCACAGCTCAAGCTAGGTAGAAAAGTTATGCTGATCATCATAGGAAACCTATTGAGTTCAAAGTTGGAGACTTCGTTTATCTGAAAGTCTCACCCATGAAGAGTGTCCAACGCTTTGGTGTGAAGCGAAAGCTTGCACCGAGATATGTTGGCCCATTTGAAATCATTGGACAAAGTGGTAAGGTAGCATACAAGATCCAATTACCTCCTGAGATGAGTGCTATCTTCAATGTCTTTCATGTATCCCAATTGAAGAAATGTCTTCGCATCCCTGAAGAGAGAGTTCCACTGGGGGATATCGAGTTAAAATCGGATTTGACTTTTGAAGAGAAACCAGTCTGAGTAATTGACACTCATGAGCGAGTGACTCAGAGTCGGGTGGTCAGGTTTTACAAGGTCATGTGGAGTAATCAGGGTAGTGAACGCGATGCAATGTGGGAAAGAGAAGATTATTTGAGGGACGGGTATAAGGAATTCTATCAACAATGGTACGCTTGTCAAATCTCGGGATGAGATTTTTATAAGGGGGGAAGGCTATAACACCCCTGATGTTTGGCTTCCACATTTGCACATGCATTTCATGAACATGAGCACCATTCATCCATTTATGAGCTTATATTGCATGAAACATGTTTTCGAAACATTGCAACATATTGTTATATTTCATGTGTGCTTGTTTTATGAAATGAATAGTATGCAACACTCAAGTGCAACATGTGCAACTCACTTTAGTGAAACATGGTTAGTTAGTACTATGCAACAAAATCATGAAACATGTGAACATGGCTTTGAAACAAAGGCAACATTTCACTTGTTCTTCCTTGTTTCAATGCTTGTGATTCTTGATTTGGTGTGATCAATGTGGGGTGTGGCTAATTATCCTTTTAAACAATTTAGCTACACTTAGAATGTCATTAGGAACATTGTTCATGTTGACCATATTGTCTAATTATGCTTTCAAGTGATGGTTTGACTTGTATTGACCCTAGGACTCTTTTGTTTGACAACTTAGAGTGTTTGCATGTCTGAGCAACCTAAAGAAAAGTGGTAGCAAATTATCTAAGGAACAAAAGTTATTTTATGACCAACTCATGAAAATGTGCAGAACATGCTCAAAAAGGGCCCACAAGTCAGTGTTGAGGGCTGATTCAGCACTTAGAAAAATTTCTAAGTATGGATTGCAATTATAGTTTGAAGGAGCTGACTTTGGTTTGATGTAACTAGTGATTCTTTGAGAATTAGCTGATAATTTCTAAAACATTGTTGTAGCCCTATCATAGCTCTACATTTTTGCTTCAAGCTGATTTTGCTAACTAGCCACCATTTGGGAGTTGGAAGCTAATCAAATCTCGCTCTCAGGCTCCCTTGGTTTCACTGAAACAAAGCTACAGTGACCCGACCATCTTCAGAGTGTCACCGCCACATGTACGCCGCGCGTCGTTGGTCGTCTGACCACGCAGGCCATGATGGGCCTGAGCGTGCCAAATGAAGCCCCTGCATGCGATCGAGAGCCCCCCCAGCGCCACATTTCCTTTCTTGCCTCCTTCGCTCTCCCACAGCGGCCGTAGCGGACCGTCGTCATCGTCACCGGCTCCGCTGTGCTTGCGCTTGCTCGCTGTGGCACCACAGCCAGCAAGCGTCCGCCCAAAGCTCCACTAGCACCCCACATACCTCGCCGTCACCCTTGCTGAGCCAGACGAGCCGTAGGTAAGGGCCTTTGGCCATTTCTGCCGCCATCGCCCTTGCGGTCACCTCGCCGGAGTGGCGCACGCCATGGCCAGCACTGCATGGTCCCCCCTTTCCTTCCCTAGCCTCCATCTTAGCTTCACCATCACTCACCGTTGCTCGTATGATGATGTAGCCAACTTCGCCGGTCCGGTCAGGCCAGAACATGGCCGCGTGCCGCCGTGCGCCATGGCCAAGCCGCCGAGCTCCGTGGCCGGAGTACTTAGAGGTCGGTAGAGAACGCGATTAGGGCACCAATCAATGCGGGAGATCATGGCGAGCACGGAGGTACCTGCCTCATCACCGGTGAAGCCGCCGTCGGCGAGCTTCGCCGCTGCCGCGCCGTCGCAGCCGCCGCCCCTATTTCCTCTCGCTGACTTGTGGGGTCATCTGACCCGAGGTACCCGCTTGTCGGTGACTGCTTTGTAGAAGCTAGTTCAAATATTTCCAGTTTTGAATGTTGTTTTGTAAAATTTGTATCTCCAGTTTTGTAGATCCAAATTGGGTGGTTCCAATTTTGTTAGGATCATAGTGAAGTGTAGTATTTAGGAAAAATATGACATGAACACTTGTAGTGGAATTTTTGGATGAATTAAATAGGAACTTGAAATGTGTTTTTAAATGCATGCAAACTTGTTTAAATTATATCTGGAGTTCCTGTGCTCCAAAAAATTATGAAATTTTGTTGGTAAGCTATTCTTGCTTAGTAGAAGCTCTGGTAAAAATTTGAGAGTCATTGCATGTATGGTTTTTGAGTTATAGATTTTTCTTTTATCATTGAATGATCCTTGTGTGAATTTTTGTAATTTATCTAGGAATCCAATGACTATGAAATTTTGTGGGAAGTATCCTAGTACCTTAAGGATGCTAGGAAAAATATAAAATCTGTTGCTTGACACTTTTCACTAGGGTTTCCTAATTATGTCATTTTAAGCCATTATGTCTTATCATTTTTGTGTAGGATGTTATACTTGCTCAAATGATGTGAAATTTTTATATTGGTCTACTTGGAGCATGTAGTACCTACTGTAATTTTTGTAGATTAAATGGTGTAGTTCTCATATATGTTTGTCATGTCTCTTAATTAATTAAATAAATTAAGAAAGGCATTAAAAGAAATGAATTGATGGTGAACACCTTACTTTATGGTGTTCTTGTGACATTTGTGATGGGTGAGTAAAGTTAGTTTTGTCCAATTATATGTTTGCAACGTAAGTTAATAATTATTTTTCTGCATTGTGTCTTTCGGGATAGTTCTGGGGACTTTGCAAAGTTTCCCATGATATTTTGGTTTTCTGGGAATGTGGTTAATACAAAAGTTGTAGATAACTTATGTATCTAGCTCCTGTCAAAATTTGGTGGCATTTGGCCTAGTAGTTTAGGAGTTACAGTCGTTCAAAGTTGGATCACAGAGTTGCTTGTTCTCTGTCTTGTTTGGACCTGATCATGTAATTCTGTAAATTCGACCTAATAAAGGTTGGAATCGCACCTTGAGGTCTAAAAATGAATTGTAGGTAATTTCATAAGCTTTCCAAATTGTCTTGTCGCATGTCATTTCGAATTGTAGATCTTCAGTTATGGTCAGTTTACCATACCGCTATATAGTCTCTGTTTCGCTGAAATATGCATGTTTGTGTGCATGCCTTGTTGCAATGTTCTTGTCGATTGTTTAGGTGCTAGCCTAACTTAAGAACATGCTTAGGTGCAGGTGCTAGGTCCTTAACTGAAGATGAGCAATTGTACATTAGATTGTATAAACTTGGTAAGTAAAGTGATTTGAATAGAGCCTAAGTCGAAAAATGCGGACTGCAGTAAGCATGTGCATTCCCCGAGCATCCCTAACTTTGTTCATGTGCATCCATGATATTTATCTTGTGCATTCATGCAATAGGTGTGCCGGAGGGAGTGACACTGCTGGAGTTCGAGGGAGCGAGCTAGGAGGAGGAGCCCAAGGTGCAGGAAATCGACGAAGCAGCCACCGAGGAGGAGTTGCCCGAGTGCCCTGACCACCGTCCTTCCTCTTTCCTAAAAGGCAAGCCCCGGAGCATATTAAGTCTCGTATGTTTTTTCAAATACCTTGAGTATCTTTTATCATTGATGATGCATTAAGTATAGGAATTGGTTGGAACCAATTATTGCATTATATATTCATCCTTGTCCAGATATCGCATTGGAATCCTATTTAAGTTCAAGAACGGGTTAAATGCTTAGCCATGCTTAGTGCAGTAGAAGTCAGGTGATTTCCTGTCACCTGCGAGCTTCAGGATGAGGTGGATCACGGTTGGCTATATTTGCTTTTGTGGAAAAGAACCATGTTAATAATGAATTAAGACCGCGAGCAATGGCATGCATTCTGGAGGTAGTAGGGATGTGCGAAGAGCCATTGGCATAAGTCCAAGGCGCGTTAGTTTCCCGAGCAACCTTGGCAGAGTGGTTCTCTGAGAATGCCGATTTGTTCGGACTCATGACTCCTGAATTGTGCCAAAGGTGACTTGTTTGCGACCCTGACGGGGGAAGCAGGGTTTGTGTTTAGGAATACCCCTCCAGCTAGATAGGAATCGATTCGAATCGCCGTCTCTCCTAGATAGTGAGAACTTGACTGAGCAGCGGCAACGTAGATTCAATTAATTTAACAATATGGTTAAATGGATGATGATGATAATGTTGCCACGATTTATACCTGCTATGGTTATTAATGTTTGCATCTTAATCAAATGATTGCTTAGTACAGGTGCTAATATAGATGATAGGTTAATGGCTAAAAGTCACTTCTAGTTCAGGTTAAGAGTTGATCATTATTACTTATGCTTTTCCGCAAAAAGAAAGTGTCAGCCAGATCCACTAAATTAAGCTATGCATGATCCTTGGTGTCGTTTGTTTTGATTTCTGATGGGTAAGTCTAGCTGAGTACATTCTCGTACTCAGGGTTTATTCCCTCTTGTTGCAGATGACCTTCTATATCAGGGCTTTTTTAAGTATTGTCTCCACCCGGTGGGTGACGAAGACTAGATCATGGGCATGATCTCTGTTTCCCTTATCTGAATGCTTTTGCGGGTTGTGATCAGCAAACCAGTATTTGTATTTGAACTCGGGTGTGTAAGTTAAACTATTTGCTTCCGCGTACTTTACAAGACCTGTTTTGTAATAACGATGCCTCTGAGGTGTTGTAACCTATTTGCAAACCATCTATGAAATGTTGTAACATATGATATGTTATGTTGAATAACTGTGATCTTGGTTGTATGCAAGTTGGTTTGAAATCCTTCGTGGTTTCAGTTGACTACCGGGTTTATATGGGCTCAAGTGCGAGAATTTGATCGTTTCGGCGATTGTTTTTGTACTTGTGCTCTTATAAATTGGTCGGTTCTGTGACAACCACGCTGTTCACCGGGACGGGATGGCACGCCACAACTAGCTAATGACATTGGGGCATGGCACTAGTAGTGAACAGGGGCCCAACGTGGAGCCATCCCCATCACCATCTACAGTGTCTGTGGGACCCGTATGAAGGAGAAGAAGGAACTAGGGGCCCTAGAGGCCTTCTTCTCCCTCGCTTTTCTCCTTCTTTCTCTCTATAACCTGCGCCTTCCCCTTCACCTATAAAAGGGGAAGCAGGACGCCCCAAGAAGGGGCAAGAAACACATAGCTGAACAAACTCTCAGCACACTTCAATCTTTTCACCTATGACTTGGGAACTTCTCCCTTTCTCGCTTGTTTATAACCCCTACTACAAACTACTACTGGTAACACGAGCAACAGCAAACTGGACATAGGGACATTCCTCCCAAACTAGTATAAATCCTTATGTCCTCCGAGCACACCATCCGAGCCAGATGTGTAGATACAAATTTACTAGCTGGTGATCCGAAACACCAACAACGATGGATATGAAAAATAGAGGTTATGCACGGGGGCTTGCCTTGGGCAGGCACGGTGTCAACTGCGTCATTCAGTGGTGGCTCTGGGACCTCCTCCTCGTACTTCTCGACGATCTCCTCGAACTCATGCTCGCTGATGGTCACAATCTTCGCCGACTAATTCTCTATATGCATGTGATGATGATGATGCAACGATTTAGTATTTAGGCAACAACAACTTTTAAAATACAAAAACATATGCCATACTAACAATCTAGCTCTAATGACTAAGATACTAAGCTAACTATCATCTTCATTAAGCAAGATATTAAGTTCAACTAACAAGCACCTAGTTTCGCAATTCAATGGTATGCCTTTATTTCTATTAAAGATTTAATGTATATTTAAACATAGAACATTTAACTACCCTAATGTTTAGTCTACTCTAAGGCCACAAAAATTCTAGTGAGCACATAATAATACAATGAAGCTGCGATAAAAATTTCAAGATTAAAGCTATCACCAATTTACCATAAAAATTCCTACTATAATTATCATAATAATATTAAACACTTTCAAACGATTTAATAACCCTTAGTGTCAACATAGATATGCATGATCTATCTATACTACTAGATAGATCACAATTTTAGGAACCTAACAAAATTTGTTTCGCAATTTTTGGACACTTACACGAATTTATATCAATTATACAAATCTAGCTCAGAAATTGAAAAGGAAAACTATTACTAATTCCTAAGAAAAAGAAAAAGCAGATTCAACCGCGCGGCCCACCTATGTGCGGCCCGCGTGGATGTGGCCCGTGCGCAAGACGGCCCACGGTGGGGGAGCCCACCCACGCTGGTGCTTTTCCAAAAGAGCCCTCGGACTTCTCCCGAACTACACCTAAGTTCCTAACACTATTTCTTCCTCTCTCTCGCAAATTCATTTAACCCCCTGAGTTTTTCCTAATTTCCCCGCACACACCCCCAGGCAACTCTGTGCACGATGGCGCAGTGAGCAGCGGCACAGGGTGGCTACGTCGGCCACCTAGGACCTGCGTGGACCCATCAAGCAGGTCGATCGCCATCCCTGACCTAAACTACTATGCTAGGTGGCGATGAGGTGTGGCAGGCCTCACTAGTGAGGGCTATAGCGACATGCGGCCATCCACGACGGTGGCACAACCATTCTAGTGAACTAGGGTAGCTATAGACCTAACCAGCTAGTGGGTGAGCATCAGGAGCTTACCGTGGACTCGGCCAAATTAACAGTTGGAGTAGACAATGGCGGATGAGGGCTGGCTACATGCAACCGAGCCATGCGGCGGCGCACCGCAGCGGACACGGCCACGTCAGTGGTGCCAGGGTAGCGGTAGCAATTCGACTGATGAGCACAGGGTGAAGAAGGAGTCAAAGCGGAGCTAATGGTGTAGCTGGACCGGCCTCTCATGACTCCATTGGGGGAGTTGCCACCCGCACCAGACGAGCGCGGCCTTAATGGCCTGGCGGTGGGGAAGTGGCCAAATTGAGGCTTGGCCGGGCTCAACTCAAGGCGAGATGGGGTCGGGCGGCTAGGTGGCTTAATGGCGAGGCCGCGGACGAGTTGGATCGAGTTGAGGTGATCTCTCTCTAGTGGATTTCATAGGCACGGCTCAGATGGCAGAGATAGCAGGGAGGAGGGTAGTTTCAATCTCTGGCCGTCCTCGCCTTGGCGGCAAGCGGCAGGCTAGACCCGAGACAGCACCTGCGCGCTTACTACGAGACAACGCAGCCAGAAAACATGCACATGCGTAGGCAATTGGGGAGCGCGGCATGCGTGGCCACAGCGTCATTGAGGTGAGGCGATGGCGCAAGGCAGCAGGCAGCTAGCCCACGTGCGCGCGGCGATGAGGTGAGCTACAACAACATAGCATGGTGCCATAGTAGCAGTAGTGGCAGCAACAGCAGTAGCACCGCATGGCTGCGGCCAGAGGCAGCTAGTGGCCCACAGCCGGCCAAGCAGGCGGCCAGCGGTAGGAGCGGCGGCTAGCAACGCAGCAGCGAGGTGGGGTACCAGCACGGTGGCTAGCAGCGGCCAAGCCACAACCAGGCCACGGCCAGGCCGAGGACGGCCTCGGCCGGCCAACATGCGGCGGCACACGTGTGCACGGGCTGCCAAACATGGCGACGTCACGCTCCCGTGCGTGGTGATCGTGCCCACCCGGCCAACCAGCCCTAGATGATGTTCGTGCATGTATTTTAAAGCATTTGCCAAAACTAAATCTATTTGATTGAGGCTCGACCACCTAAACCATGCTAAAGAGGGTACATCAAACTACCATACTGAACAAAAATATGGCACTGACCTTTAGCTAAATTTTCCAAAATTAATTCACCAATATAGCCTTGTCACATTGTTTTCAAACTTAAGGATTTTTCTGTCTTGAGCTGTATTTGATTTCAAGTTCCATTTCTAAACTATTAGAAATACTAGCTAGCAATATTATTTTTCTACAGCAAGAGTTGCATTGTCATCTACAAAGTTTGTGCTTCAAACCTTATTTAGGTGTCACACACATGTTCTATAATACTTTTGCTTAATAAAAATTGATTTTCAACCCTACTTGATATACATGAGCTATTGAATCAACTTTCATTTAACATTTTTATTAGTCATTTTAGGTAACAAGAAATTGATCAACACACTTTATCACATGCTTTATCACATAAACATGATACTCATGACATGGTTTAGTGGTTTGTTTAGGGTGTAACACCGAGGGTGTTACAATGTGTTTGTCTCATGTTAGCACTCGTGGTTTGGTTAGTTTTATGACCTGAGAGTTGTTTTTGGTTAGTTTTATGACCTGAGAGTTGTCTATGATTCATGTTGCATCCCCCTTGATAGTACGACATTCCTATACTCAAGATCAAAAGGATATGTCTATTCGACCACTTGGCAGTTAATGCCTCTGATGTTCCAAACTAGAACTTTTTGATGATATGTTGTTATCCATAAGCAAGAGGGAGCAGGGCAGTGAACCAATTGATCATCCATGGATCCAACAAAATAATGCATTTCATGATCAGGGTAGAAAGATAACAAAATGGGGAGAAAAAGAAGAGTAATACAATGAACAGATAGGTAAAATCAAATAGCCAACACATAGGACAAATTAAGGGGAAACATTATTATCTGATAAAAAGCTCTAGAGAGTGCTACACCAGTAGCACTAATACAAAAGTTTATTACCCTAGCACACATGCTGGACATGGGAGCAACACAACAACCATAGGTAGCATAAGTAGCTAACATCCAAACATAGAGTAAGCACTCCCTCAAGGGAAAGTGCAAGAAGGCCTACTGCTCTAGATCTTATCATCTATGTTATCCTTCTCCAAGAGAGCAGCAGAAACAGCCTCAAGCTAGATTTGAAGAAACCCCTTGGCAATTCCTTCATGATCTCCTTTGAGAGGTGGGGGCTACCGTAGTGCTAGAATCAGGAATGATGGTTAGTGGCATAGGCTCTGTGCTAGCTTTAATTTGTTGGTGCTCTATGGGTCTTTGAAGCCATCTAGCTTGCTTGAGATCCTCTTGCTGTGCTTGAGGAAGCTATCATCAAGTTCATCCTTGAGTTTCACTGCCCTTCTCTTGCATGGTGTCATGAAGACTAGGGGGGATCTCAACCACCTCATCATCTTCCTTCTCTTCAAGGTAGTCCATGGCAATCTTCTCAAGGAAGGGCTCACCATAATCTGTGAAGGTAACAAAAAGGCTAAATGCACTAGAGCAATAGGATCGTCAAAGTAAGAAGGGATAATAGTGCTATAATCAATATCCAACAGTGATAAACATGAGAATGTGCCAAAAGAGGGGTTGATGGATAGGAAATTAGTACCTTGGCAAAGATCTCAGGTAGGATGACAATTGATTTGAGGGTAGGAGTAGGAGTTTCTATAGGAACAACACTGGTCTTGAGCTCTATCACATTACGCACAACTGAGGTAAACACGTGCTGTGTGGAAGCAGCAAACTCCTTTTCCCTTTCTCAGTAGGATCATCAACCAAATCTACCACAGTGTCCTCCAATTATTGGTCTACAGTTTGATTGCCCCCACCGTGTGAAGCGCCTGTTGGATATATTATGGGCTTGGCCCATATAATATTTAATAAATCAAATAAAACTCTATGCTACATAACATTAAGCATTGTATGGTTTAATACCGTATAGGATTTTGACTGAACGTTTACTCAGCTTATTTGGTTGGAAATTATCCATCTTAATTGAGAAGCTGAGAAAAGGACAAAGGAGTGCCACATGCACGCGCGCCACCGCCACCGCCGCTGGCCGGGCCGGGGCATGGACTGGGCTGGGCCGGGCTAGGCCGTGAGCCATGGGCGTGGCAAGGCAGGCGGCGAGCGAGTGGACAGGCGGGCGTGGCTAGGTTTTGCCACTTAATCCACATAATTATGGGAGTTTCTCTCGTTGATGGTGGAGGCGAGTTGATTGCGCCAGTTACTGTCTCTCCGTATCTCCGACTCCTGAATTCCTCCACTGGCTCTATCCCAACCCGCTGCAGGCATAAAATAGAAAGTCCTCTGTTAGTCCTTCTTCCCCCCCCTTCCTTCGCTTCCCAGAGACCACATCTCAGCTGCCCTTTGGCTTCCCCATCCCGTACCTCTGCGCGCACGGAGTAGCAGGAGAGCAGGTGCCTTCGGAACCCTCATCCTCCTACGAACGTTGCACGGGGTGTGCGGCAATTAGGTTTTTGGGGAGTGAATCCGCGACTGCTCGGCCCACGTCTTCTTCCTGGTGATCGCTCGTGAAACCCGTCTTCTTCCTGGTGACTGTTCATGGGACTACACTACGAATATCTTCCTACATTGACTGTGGTCCATGACTTCGAGCAACACACTATGTCTGATGCGAATGGAGCCTCCGATACCCTCGGCATGGGACCCTCCACTGGGTACACTCTTATCTCTGTGATTACAATACTTCGTGTACTTACTGTATCGATCAATATATCATATATGCATGCTGTAGCGTTTGTTAGAGATATACACATGCACATATATGTCGTCATGAACCTGCTGATGTTTTATTTCTGGATTAAATTGATCATGAAAATGCCTAATTATCTAATAATCCAAAAACCTAATGTTAGGCAATTTTCTGTCAGTGGCTTTGCTGCTGCTTTGAAGCCGAATAATTTTGATGGCAAGAATTTTATGATATGGCATGCCAAGATGGTGTTGTGGTTGACTGCTATGAATTGCTATCACGCCGCACCGGGGGCCCTTGGCGGCGGCGGGCCTCTCCCCGTGGGCACCTGGCGGCTGTGCTCTCCCCTTTCCTCCCCTCCGGTGATGGCAGCGGCAAGGGGGTCCTGCATCCGGCGACAACACAGCTCACCCCATTCATACGTCGGCCCGACGATGCCCGCCACCTTTGATCTCCTCTACTTCCTCCGTGAAACCCTTGCTGCGGCGGGCGACCAAGGGGCGGCAGGAGAAGGCCGAGCTGGCGGGGATAAGCACGGTGGTAGTCACGCTGCTGCTGCTCTGTGCCGCCTCACTCCTCTGCTCAACTGCCGCGTTGCTGCTGCTCTAGGCCGGCGGGGTCTCCATCGCTGTGGCGATGGAGGCGGCAGTGGATGTGGACAAGCAGTCCGTCTCCGTGCTGGCTACTATGACCAGTTTGACGGGGTCAGTTTGCGCCACCGGGGAGCGTGCCTCTATGCTGGTCGCTAGCGCTAGCACTAGAGCCAGTGACTTGTTCTCCATGTCCGGCCGGTGTCTTAGGCAAATACTCGGTGAACAGCGGGAGGTTGAAGACAAGGGTACAAGCTGTATTTTCCCACCTTCTCTCTCTTGACATGTGAGGAAACCAATAAAATAATGTGTGCAGGAGCAAAATAACATTTTCTTGTAATGGTACTTGGCAAATACACGAAATAGCGGTGTTGAACAACCAATTCTATCAAAGAACGGTCTCCACTAACAAAATTTTCCATAAAAGCAATGCCCCAAGAATTTTTCCATCTGTAGGACTCTTGAAGCGGACAAAAGCATCTCCCATGGGGCAGGGCCAAATCTTCAACACGCGCCTCATGGACATCCATAAAGAACCTTCGGAGTCCAAGCCAAGGCTAAAAGCAAGGAGAAGGAATCCGAATCCTCCTATTTTGATTGATTTACTAAAGGCGAAGGAAAGAAAGAAGTAGGCTTGTACCGGCTCTTCTATGAAATTTCAATAAAGTAAATAAGGAAATTCGAGAAATAGGAAAGGCTTTCAGTTGATCACACACAAGTAGGATAGGCTTGGCAATTCCACTACTTTAAGTTGGCACCCTCACCTTGTCTTCCCATTTCATTTTGTTTCATTCCTTTCTTTAGGCTGTGGTGTAGCACTCAGTGATGAAGACTTCATGGCCGAAATGAGGCAGGTGCATGGCGTGGTCCTCTAGGGTGAAGCCGAGGGGCAAATGCGGGTGGGGATCCACCGCAAAGTTGGCCATTTGAGGCGACGTACGAGTTGGGGTTTTCTACAGTTTGAGGATGATAGCCGGGAGGAACTGTGCAAGCGGAGGCTTCAAGGGGGACGGTGGAACTATAGTTGGCCATTTGGCTCGGGCACTACGGGCCGCCCCAAGCACGATACGAATCAGCACGGCCCAGGAATGGCCCGGCCCGATGGCCTTCGTGCCAGTGCTTGGCACGGCCCGGCCTTAGTGCCGTGCCTGGGCCGCCATTCTGGCCCGTAGAGCCAGCCCAGGCACGGCACGCTATATGGGCCGGCCCGACAACGGCACGGCTCGGCCGCAGGTGGCCGTTGGATCCAACGCCGGCGTCGCTCCCATCCGACCGTTGGATCCGGCCGTTGGAATTGGGGGTATAAAACTGCAGCGCTCTTGCCTCGCTCTCAGTCTCCGTTGCTCTAATTCATTTGCTCTCAGTCTCACTCTTTGTCTCTCTCGCCTCGCTCTCGGCTCTCCCCCGCAGTGCCGTCTCGCCCGCTCCTCTCTTGCCTTGCTCTCCTCTCTCGGTGAGTCGGCGTCGCCGCGTCGGTGACTCGCTCTCCTCTCTCGCCTTCGACTTCCTCTCTTCTTCTCGCTCTCCGGTGGCCTCTGGAGCCATCGCTGGCCGGCACTAGCACAATCCCTAACCCTAACCCTTGCTCAATCCCTAACCCTAACCCTTGATCTCTCTTCGTCCTCACCGGATCCGTCGTCGACCTCGCCAGATCCGTCGGATCTCCGGCCTCACTCCCATCGGACGGTTGGATCCGGCCGTTGGAATAGGTGGTATAAAACCCGTCTCGGCGGGCTGGCCGCATCTCGCTCCGTCATGGCGGTGCCCTAATTCATTTGCTATCCTCTCTTGGCGAGTCAGTGTCGCCGCGTCGGCGACTCGCTCTCGTCTCTCGCCTCCGACTTCCTCTCTTCTTCTCGCTCTCCGGTGGCCTCTGGAGCCACCGCTGGCCGGCACTAGCACAATCCCTAACCCTAACCCTTGATCTCGCTTCGTCCCCTCCAGATCTGTCGTCGACCTCGCCGAATCCATCGGTTTCCTCTCTGGATCCGTCGGTTTCCTCGCCGGATCCGTCCCTCGTCGTCTGTGCTCGCCGGATCCGTGCCTCGTCATTTGTGATTCTGATCAGTTTGTGATTCTAAACATTCAGACTTTATGATTCTGATCAGTTTGAAGTATTGAGCACTTATAGGGCCAGTGCCGGCACGGGCACTGCTGGGCCGCCGTGCCTAGTGACACGGCACGGCACGGCTAAGACCTGATAGTGCCGCGGCACGGCGGCACTAACAGGCATGACACAGCTAGTCTACCGTGCCGCGTAGTGTCGTGCCTGGCCGTGCACGTGCTAGTGCCGTGCCGTGTGGCCCGTTTGGCCAACTATTGGTGGAACCAGCGTTTATAGGGTAAATTCCATGCGCCCCTTCAACTTCCAAAATGCGGGATTTGCGTGACGAGAACACAGATCGATTCATGGCTGGAGGAAAGTGGACGACTTCAGCGAAACTGCTCTTTGATTTTGGACCAACGGTGGTGGTCCATTCAGCCTCCAGTTCCAAGCGCCAAAGCTCGAGTCTTTGCCCCAGTTGGGACCACATCAAGCAAAATAAAAGTACCATAATAAATTCACATAGGGAAGTAGTACTATTACAACATGGAACTACAGTAGCATAATAGGATTAGGGGTAGACTTTTTTACACACACTACATGCATCTCGAAAAGATTATTAAGGCAGGATGACAGGAATGGTCCTATCGAAGATCCAGTTGATGGGGATGGGTGTGGGTTTCTTCTGTGCTTTGACCGCTCTATCGTGGGCCTTCTCTTCCATCCTCTTAATCTTGTACGGCAGCGCGCACAGGTAGTCCCGCGCGCGCCTCCCCTCGCCGGTGAGCCCCGCCTGAAGTTCCTCGACGCCCCACTGCCGTATGAGGTGCTCGAGGATGCCGCGGTAGTCGGAAACCGTGTACGTGCCGGCCTGCTGCGCGATGGCGATGAAGCGAGCGTAGAAGTCGCCGCCGCTGTGGCGGCCGTCGTTGATGAAGGCGGTGGGCATGTCGATCCGGCGCCGCAACATGTACGCCATGGCGCGCACGGCGGCGTCCGGGTCCGCATCGAAGAGCTTACCCACGACGCGGGTGTACGCCGCCTCGTGCCGCTTCTCGTCGGCGGCGACGGTGCCGCAGATGCGCGCGAGCGCGGCGTCCCCGGCGCCGCGCGCGCCCACGAGGCGCGCCGTGTTGCCGTGCGCGATGGCGGTGGCGCGCTCCTGGAAGGCGACGTAGACGAAGCCGTGGAACGGGCTCGCCGGCGCGTGCACCACCATCCCGTCGCGGATGAGGCGCTGCACGGTGCGCTCCACCTCGCGCATGTCCAAGCGGCCCGAGAGGTGCATGTAGCGGTTGAGCACGTCGCCGTGTCGGTTCTCCTCGGCGGACCAGCCGCGGATCCAGCGCGCCCACGCCGTGGCGTCGGCGCCCGTGGCGTCCCGCACGACCTCGAGGCGGTTCAGCCCGCTCGGGTACGTGGGCAGCGCCTCCTCCGTGACCGCGTTGGCGACGAGGCAGACGAGGAGGTCGTCTGGCACCTCCGCCGCCGCCGCGCGGAGCTCGAGGCACGCGGCGTGGAAGCCGTCGCTGCCCAGAGCCGCCGGGTCCGGCAGCAGGTCGGACGGCTGCCACGACGCCTCCACCGGCATGAGCAACGGTAGCACGTGCTCCTCCACCCACGGCTCCAGCTGGCGAAGCACCTCCAGCCTCTCCGGCGCCAGGTAGCTCCGCCATTCCTCCTCCCCCTCGACCACGTCCTTCTTCTCTCGCCGGCGTCCGGCCGCGGCCACAGTCGTCTCTCCACCACTCGCTGTAGCCATATTCCTGCACCTCCTGCAGCATGGACGGTTCAGCGTTGCACTTGCATACGTCAACAATCACTCAACACATGTCGTCTGAATTGAGAAAAAAAAGTAGTTTGTGGCTGTTGCTTCGTTATGCTGCACTTATTTTGTTATACGTACTTATAACTTTATTAGATCGAGCAAAATGATACTGTGTATCATCATGCACGTACATACCAGTTGCTGCGAGTAATCGCTAGGGCATGGATACCATTGCCGCCGCCAGCAGCAGCAGCTGTAGGTGGTTTGCATGTACCAGGAGCACTTGGTTTACACGATGGGCTGTAAAAGGCAGATGCCATGATCATCGTGTTGAAGCAGCTTGCAGAGGAGATCACTCGAGCCTACACTACACCCGTGGTAAACAAGATGAGTTGGTTGTTGCTTCTGCTAGCAGCACGGCTGCACCACACCACCAGGTCCTCGGGGCGTTCTTTATAGAACGAGCTGCTAGCTTTTGGCGCAGTATTTGCTGTTACTACCGCACAGTTGTTTTGTGGGAGTAAATGGCAAGAGTTATTCAGTGTCTCAGAGGCGAGCAGTGGCATTGGCACATCTATGCCACTACTCTCCTATGCAGTTACGAGTCGTCAACCATCGATACGGTATAGTACCTCATCGCTGTCCTTTCCTACCAGATTCCGACCATCTTTCACATGGTTCTGCTCAAGTTCAATGAATGCAAGCGTAGTTCCTCCCGGGTCCCGGCAGGTAGTTTTGGCCTGACGACGTAAAAAGGACACATATAACGTGCGACGAGTCTTCAGTCTTCACCCTCCCAGCAACCCTCCCCCTCAGCCCCCTCCACGCCCTCCACAGAGCCGACGGCTCCTGCTGCCTCACGGCACCGCCCCCACCTCCCGCCCCCGCTTGTCGACCCCGCCCTCTCCTTGCCTCCACTGATACAGAAACGAGCTGTACTCTTGGGATTTTTTTTTAATGTTAACATTTTTTCGAACTTAATTTTAAATCTAACACTCTTGATTTTTTTTAAACTAACACTTTTGGCCGCGCCTATTGCCCTGGCGCGGCCAAATGCCTGTGCCGCGCCATGCATGGCGACGTGGCAGAGGGCTGACGTGGCGGCGACCGGAAGCGCTGGCCGCTGACATGGCAGGGCTCTGCCACACCACCAATCTTGGCGCGGCAGTGCCGCGCCCTGATCCATGGCGCGGCTGAGCCGGATATAACCTCCGTCGTGGCCCTCTGCCTGAGCAGTCTCCATTCTCCGAGTGCACGCCGCCCGCCTTCGCCCGCGCCTGCCCGCCGCCGTGCACGCCGTCTGCCGCGGCCGCGTCCGCCCACGCCAGCCAGCCCACCCGCGCCAGCAAGCCAGCAGCGTCCGCCCGCCCGCCCGCGCCAGCCAGGGAGCTAGGCCGCCAGACGCCGGGTGCGGCCGCCGCGCCCGCACGCCGGCGCGCCTCCCCCTCCGGCCAGAACCTCCGGTCACGCACGGCGGCTGCCCTGCGCCCGCGCCTCCCGGCCCGGTCTTACACGTTGCAACGAGGTACTCCACTAATATAGTTAGCACAGTTAATAAAGTTAGTAAAATTATTAAAGTATAGTTAGTATAGTT
Source organism: Miscanthus floridulus (assembly GCF_019320115.1). Lineage (NCBI taxonomy): Eukaryota > Viridiplantae > Streptophyta > Magnoliopsida > Poales > Poaceae > Miscanthus > Miscanthus floridulus. Next base: position 105,598,971 of record NC_089580.1, on the reverse strand, counting down.
AGTAAAGTTAGATAGTTTAGTTAGTATACGTAATATAATAAGTTAGTATAGGTAGTAAAGTTAGGTAGTTTAGTTAGTATAGTTACAGTATGCCTTGTATAGATGTTAATATTTGATTAGTTAGTATAGTTATAGTTAGAAAATATATTAATGTTAGTATGGACATTACGTACGATAATTTCGACGACTTAATGAAGTTTCTTGAAATGCTTCTGCAGATGGATTGTTGTGTTAAAGTTTTGTACGGAGAAAGTGTTAGGAGAGAGGATGGTATGTTTGAGGATATGAAAGAAGAATTGGAATGGTTTGATGAACCTCCTAGCTTCAACGACCTTTGTGTCTGTTTGAATATAAAGTTTGGCGATGATTTCACACTAAAGGGGAGGTTTGATACTGGGAAGATTAGGGCACACTATGTCCTCATGCCCTTGCATGACCCTGCTCACTGGTCCCGCTACACTAGGGTTCTCCAAGGTTCCAATGTGCCCATGGCTGAGGTGGTGGTGGAGAATTGGTACAGGATGCATTGTGTTCAGGACGGCCCGTCCATTGATGGTTTTGGAGGCAATGAAAAAGAATTAGGGGTCGAAGGGGAAGCCACTCAGGATAATATGGATTTGGACGGTCAGTTGACGCAGGAGTAGTTTCATTCAATTGTAGTAGGCTGTATAAGCAATGACTTCGATGTGAATGAGTTCGAACGGGAAGAGGAGGAGCAGGAGGAGGAGGATAGGATCGGTGATGTAGTTAGCAGTGATTCAGATGATGACCAAGGAGGTACAGATGCTATGCCAACAATGGCTGATGCCATGCCAGTACCGGTTCATACTATGCCATTACTAGTACCAATTGAGGTTTTGCATGGTGTCTAGGCTCAGGGTAGACTAGTCACAGATTTGGCTGCAGATGATATCCCCTATGATTTATGGGCCAGAATTAGCGAAGCGCAGCAGTATGTTTCGCCACCACCATACACAGCGACTGAGCTTGAGCAACTAAGGTCCAAGAACGTACCTTTCAGGGGCGTTTCGAACTATAGGGATGTCAGCATGACGGATATGGCAATTTGTGATACCGGTCTCCAGATGTGTAGGAATTCATTGTATAACCATGAGACAGAAACCCTTAGGAAGGGGATGATATTCAACACAATGTCAGAGATGAAACTCTTCCTTCAGGACTATGCAGTGTACCACTATAGACCGTACACCGTCACTCATTCGGACTAGGAGTTGAGGTACCACTTGATATGCAAAAACGGTTGTCTATGGAGGTTAAATGCACGAAGGAGACAGAGTGATGGCAAGTGAAGGATAACTAAAGTTGTTGGACCCCACACTTGCCTAGACAATAGGGGGAAGGAAAATCATCAGTAGCTCACTGCACGTTACCTTGCCCGTCGTATATTGGGGCTCATTGATGACAACAACGACATCTCGGTGTCTTCTTTATAATAGTCCATATCTGGATTCGTTAGGTACGATGTGACATGCAGAAAGGCTTGGCGTGCTAAGCAAATTACTCTAGCAATTTGATGGGGTACTTGGGAGGAAGCGTACACTAGGGTGCCCCGCATCTTATGTGCAATGCATTATTACAACCCTGGCTTGAAATGGTTTGTGGACACCGGAGGGATGTTTTTTCGGGACCCATTGAGGCATGTCCTCTATCGTGTGTTCTGGTCATTTGCACAAACGGAACATGCATTCTAGTTTTGTCGGCCAGTCGTATTTGTTGATGGCACTTTCTTGACAGGAAAGTACAGGGGCACCTTGATGATGGCTGCTGCTATTGATCCTGAGGACCAGATAGTACCCGTGGCATTTGCTTTGGCAGAGGGAGAGAACAATGAATCATGGTCATGGTTCATGCGGCTTCTACGTGTGCAAGTGCTTGGCCCAACTCGCACTATATGTTTGATCTCCGACCGTCATGCAGGGCTTCTTAATGCAGCAGTTGAGCATATAGATGGGTTCCCGCCTCTAGTACATAGATGGTGCATGAGACACTTTGCCGCTAATTTCTAGTGGCGTCAGCGGAAGCAGGAGGTATGTGACAAGGTAAAGGCTCTATGTTGTGTACGTACAGAGCACCAGTTCAAGGAGACAAAGAGAGAACTAGACAAGATGGTAAATGCAGCGGGAAAGGCCTGGTTAGAGGCGCAGATGGAACATAAAGCTGAGTGGGCGTTAGCATATGACGAGGGGGGTTTTAGGTATGGCATCATGACCACTAACTCCTCGGAGTCCTTCAACCGTGTATTCACCGAAGTTTGATCGTTGCCTGTGTCTAGAATTGTTGAGTTCTCCTTTCATAAGTGCAACGAATATTTTATGAAGAGGTGGGAGCTTGCGCAAAGGAATATAGCTGAGCAGGGGCATTTTGGCAAGGCCAGAGCTGAACATTTGAAGGAGGCCGAGGAATTGGCCAAGCAGCACACCGCCAAGAGGTATGGACCCCGCTGCCATATCTTTAGTGTACGGGGCAAGGGTGGCACAAGCCTAGGCGGCGAACGTTATGGTGGACGAAACTACCGAGTTGATCTTGAAAAGGTAGAGTGCAGTTGCAATGTCCCTCAAATCATGCATGCCCCTTGCTCTCATATGATCATGACCTGCAAGGTTTGCGGGTACAACTATGAGGATCTGCCATATAAGTCACCCTTGTATCTCCGTTCGAACACCGTTAGTATTTGGGAGATGAGTTTCGAGCCATACCTTGACCCAACACAGTGGCCACCTTATAATGGTTATGACTACATGCCGCATCTGGATCTAATAAAGGTAGGGAAGGGTAGGAGAAAGAAGAAACAACTTAAGGGGGACATGGATGCTATGAGAGGGTACGGCGAAGACATGTACGACGAGGGAGACTTCAACGAGACCCATGGCAGGAATCTTTGCTCCGTTTGCAAACAATCTGGCCACAAGGCTAGCCGGCATAGAAGACAGCATGTGATTTCATATTGTGTTCGTATTGCATAACAAGTAGTTCAAATTTTGCAATGCTACATAATGTTACTCTAAAAATTATTAATTTGAATACTCCAACCCTTTGTTTATCATTTTGTAACAGGATGGCCACTCCCACGCTGCACTAGCTGGTCCCCCTTCTTGATGTGGAGTACGACGACCCCCTTCTTGTACCAAATGACGAGGTTCATTATGTTGTGGGACTTAGTTCATTACGTCCAACTTATGTCGAACGAATATTGTCGTCGAAAACTTGTAGACTCATAAACCAATGAAAATGTTGTATGGCAACTTATCGTCCATTTATTTGCTTCATGTTTGTTTTGTACATCACTTGTAGTTTTGTACAGCACCTCCGCCTGTAAGCCCACCTCCGCTTGTAGTTTTGTACAGCACAGACGTGTCGTGGGCTATGGCGCGACAAATGATTACGTTCGTTTTAGAATTTTTTAACGCATGATACAAACAGATGTGATCACTTAAGATCGATCATAGATAATCCGAGTACATCATACATGGGTACAATACATCATTAGTTCAAATGGAATATAAGACAACACAATAGAATTTCTACTACATGGCTACATTGATCATTAATAAAGCATGGAACTAACAGACGACGCAATCAAAAACCATCAGTCAGAAATATACTGAGTAAGCAACTCATCGTTCGAGTACCAATCCTCAACCACAACCCTGTTGCTATGGCAAGGCTCACCTGTGTTGCTCTGACCTGCCTGTCGCCTGTAGTAAGCGGCCGTTGTGGCCTGAGTGAAGAACACGTTGTCATCCTCCTCCGCCTGTAAGCCCACCTCTGCTAGAGCGATAAGCTCGCTTAGTCTGCCAGTATCGTCCTCATCCTCCTTCGCCTGCAAGCCTGCCTCTGCTAGTGTCGTCCTCATCCTCCACCACCTGCAAGCCCACCTCTGCTAGAGCAATTAGCTCACTAAGTCTGCCAGTGTCGTCCTCATCCTCGTCCCCCTCATCAGACAACACAATCGGGGATTGAACGGTGCGACCAGCTCGCGATCTATGCTCATCTAACTTCTTCTCCTCATACCTTGCACGAGCCACCTCTGCGGCATGATCCTCGCTGCAACCAGTCCCTTCATGTATAAAATGCAATCAGTTAGCAACATGATTATATTACATTTAAAACCAAGAATCGAAAATAGGCGTTCAAGCACTCACTGGCACATAATGCAGCAACATGCTCGTTCAAGACCTGCATCTATACTCTTGTCTCCTCCCTTGCCTCCTTCCTTGCCCTCTCCTCCTCTAACGTCATCTGCCTCTCCAATCCCCATTTGTTAAGCCCAACATCGATTGGGTTACAAATACAACGCTGTCTAGAAAACTCACGCATCTTTTCTTTGTGATGTTTAACGAATAGGTTGACGTAGTCAGGTCCATATCCTCTCTTCCTTGCAAGTAGTTGCCTCTTCTTCAGTTCATCCAAGAACTTAGCTTCACCATCGTAACGTTCCCACCTGCATTTCCTAGTGCTCTGTTCAAAAGAAATATTATATCATATATGTCTTACCAAAAGAAACAAAATACGATTTCATGTTTACCACAAAAATAACGAACCTCTTCGTACTCAACCATATGACCGCAATAATGGCCTATTCCAAGCTCTGAAGGGACTAGGCCATAGTTAGAATTAACACCACATTCGCACTTGACTAGTGGTACTTTGTAAATTAACCTTTCTTTCTTCTTTTGTTTTGCTTTTGGAGGTTCTTCGGGCCATTTGTTCTTAGGACCATACAACCACTCCTTGAAACGACACTTCGCCATTGAATACACCTAAATCACGTGACATTAGTACATGACACATATAGCTCAACATTTCGACGCATACACTTTGCACTTACTTCATGCTTGTTTGGACACACAAACTCCAACGTATTGTTAGGGTTTATCATGACTCGGTCTCCGCAATGGCACAGAGGAGGTTCCTCGAGTTGTCTAACTGCGGCTAAGTGCTTCTCCTTAGCCATCATTGGAGGGGGGTTAGGGGGAGGTGGAACCCACCGCTCGAAGTGCTCTCGTGGATGTCGCCCTCTCCACCAATCATCGAAAAGGAGGTACCTGGGGTCAAACTTGTCTGCACCGTCGATCCACTAAAAGAAAAAGCACCTCTCATGGGCCTACACAACAAAAATTCAACAAAATATTAGTAACCTAGTAATACAAATGAAGAAGAAAAATATACAGAAACAATAACTTACATTAAAACGACTGCACGTGTAGAAGCAATGAGCCGCTGTGTCTGGATGTCTCGATTGAAACACGTCGGCCGGACGACCACAGTCACAATTAGGGATAGGGAGTTCAGGAGGGATGGGGGCATCTTTGTTACACTCATCGGGATACATTTCTCTAGGACGACCCCGTTTTTGCCATAACTGCTCCCGAAACATGTCTTCCATCTAATAAAACGGTTCAAATTAAACACCAATCAAAACAACGCAAATTAATGCAAAATGTAATCATTTGCAATACAACTAAAATATTATAAACAACAATTATAGCAACAAAAATATACATGGCAAACATACTTCTAACTAAATAATTAACCTTAACATTGACAAACTCATACTAATATCTTCACCATAGTTCCCAAACATAATTTTCTTACTAACCTTAACTCCCATTCATAATATCCTATCCACCATTCAAACGAAAATAAAATGTGCGTCATTACCTTGAACTAGGACGAGGAGGGAGGGAGGCGGCCGGGGAATGGAAGGGAAGGGAGGGAGGCGGCAATGGAGGGCCGGGCTGCTGCTGTTCGTGGCACAGCGTGTTTGGATGAGTGGAGGCCGTTTCGTTGCTCGGGTAGCGGGACTAGCCACGGCAGAGGTTATACCCGGTTCTGCTGCGCCACTGATCAGGGCGCGACACTGCCGCGCCAAGATCGGTGGCACGGCAGAGCCCTGCCATGTCAGCGGTCAGTGCTTCCGGTCGCCGCCACATCAGCCCTTTGCCACGCCGCTATGCATGGCGCGGCACATGCATTTGGCCATGCAAGGGCAATAGGCGCGGCCAAAAGTGTTAGTTTTAAGAAAAACCGAGAGTGTTAGATTTAAAATTAAGTTCAAAAAAGTGTTAAAATTAAAAAAATTCTACTCCTGGTTGGGAAACCCCTTCAATCCCGGTTTCCCAACCGGGAGCACGAATCTGGGACTAAAGGGCCCCTCCTTCAGTCCTGGTTTCTCACCTGGGACTAAAGGTCCACCTTTAGTCCTGGTTGTTAATACCAACCAGGGCTAAAGAGGCCTCCCGACCTAACCACGTGGGCCGGCCCAACCGGGACTAAAGGTTTTCTTATTTTTCTTTTTTTTGTTTCTATTTTCAATTGATGATTCGTTTTGGTTTTCGAATAGGTTTTTAAATACGCATTCTACGCTACTAATAATATACGTATTCTACACGCTTATAATGTTTGAACATTTTGTACAAACTAAAGTATGAAACTAACATATATATTATATGCATATACATATATGGTACATTATTTTATGTATATATAATATGTATATATAAATATATTACAAATAAAGCTTGCATTGTATATTCTATCATATCCTTAGGATAACAAATTCACTCCATCTGGTTTGGCTTCCATGTTTCGTTCATGTCATTGTAGAACTCGCCAGCGGGGTTTAAGACTTGGTCATTAAGAAATCCTGCTATAGTCTCTTGAATTGCTTTCAGTTGGTCACGTCGTACGACTTTTTCCTTCAACCATAGAGTCTTCAATAAAAGTTAATGGAAAAATATTAATATATATATATATATATATATGTGTGTGTGTGTTGGTCACGTGATTACTTATATATACGAGCAATAAAAGAAATTGTGAATATATGAATATATTTATATAACGTACTTTGAGGATCTCTTCAGTAGTTCTTTTTTAGTACTGCCATGATGAACTCACAAACATAGTATGCGCAGTAGTTGGTCCCCTATTCTTGCCTCAGAACCCACCTTTACAAGAAAAAAGATCCGGTGAATTAAAAGCATGCATGGTGTTAATTGAATTATATATATATATATATATATAATGTAGCTAGTACTTACTTTGTGTGCGATTACATCTAGTGGAGGTTTGTAATGTTTCATGTGGTGTTCCTCAATGAAACTTTTCCAAACACTGCGTCCAATAAAATAAAAAATTAATTTGGCCTTTAATAATTGTTGTAGTTAAGAGATCAGGGTATATATAGTTGCTAGAGAGACCAAATTACCCTTGGATAATATCTATCATGTCTTGGTACTCTGTTTGTTCTTTTCTTAACGAGTCTAAGATGCTCAACCGACTATTGGCCATATCGATGACCATCAATATACAGTGATTGTTGCATATGTTTTTAATACACAAATATGATTGACATTAACTAGAGTCAACATATATATATATGGGAGATAGCTTAGCTAGTAAGCAAATAATTGAACAAATGTTCATATGATCGACATTAATTATTTAACACTCACTTGAAGTTGTAGGGGAAGAGTATGTCCTTGTTTTGTTGGTTCACTAAGAACCTCATGAGATTTTTCTCGAGTTTCAGCTTTCCATTCAGACGGGGGATTAGGGTGTTTGAATACGACATTTGGATCAACGAAACCAACATCATTATCCTTTCTCTTTCTGAGTTCTGTCATCTCATATCTGTATATATAAAAATATAGTGTGAGGATATATAATTTATATATATACATGTATCTTTATATATATACACTTTAATAGTAGAAAATAATCACACTTACAGACAATAGCAGCTAATGAGACTTTTATCGAGAGAGTTCCAGGTGGCATAGTTGGTGTAATTCTAAAAACTCGACATATATAACAATCATTGCCATGGAAGTAATGTTGGTTTCTAACTCTGATAGAAACAAAGGTCATCTCTCTCCGTTCACACGCCGCCATGTACCACTTATTTAGCAGGTACATTTCCGTACCCAGTTCACCTAAGGCCTCAGGGTTATATAGACTCTTTCCATGTTCAAATTTCTTCCAAGGATCCACTTTTAGAGTAGATGGTCCTTCAGCGAGCACTTGGGCAAGGTCCAAACTAGTATCCTCATAAAACCAAACCAGGTCCTCAAAATCGACGTCCAGTAAGTCTAAGTTTGAACCATATTCATTACGAATGACAAGAGGAGGGACTGATTGTTGCGATTGTTGTTCGAGTTGTGCAACACCTTTCCCTACTCTAGTCTTTTTATGCGCCGCCTCAAATGACTTGGTGAGAGAGCGGTTCGTAGTCCTGATTTTGGCTGGGTCTTTTGAGATTCCCGCTTTTCTGGTTCACCTTCTTTCTTAGAAGATCTGGATGTAGGTAGAAGTACGGTTTCTCTGGGCTCTCCCTCGCTTCTCGTTGCTTTCTTACTTTTTTGAAGAAACTATTCACATCTTTTTGTACTACAGCATTTAATTCCTTTTCACTTTTCTCGTAAGATAGTTTTTGGGGAATAACTGGATTAGAGGAGGCTTTCTTCTTTGCCGGCTGGTGGGCCAACGGTTTTGTTTGCGGGGCGGACCTCTTAGGAGCTAGCTGCTTCTTGGTCATCAAGGGAGGCAGGGCAGCCGTTGGAGACCTCCTTGGAAGGTGGCGGCGGTGGCTGGCATTGCATAATCATTGCCCAAAGCACTATGATGATCTAGAGATTGAATAATTGGACTTAGGTTGGTGGAGGCCCTGCTGTGTGAGTACAAAAAAGAATAATTAGGTAAAAGAAATTGTTATTATTAATCATGCATGTCAATAGAAAATTAGTGAAAAAATTGTTTTGTTCACTTTTGTCCGCACCTATTGTCTGGCAGTTGAGGAAGCGGCAGTGGACTAGAGACCCTAGGAATAATGATGTAGCGCTTGTGCCATAGTATGAATGTCTTCTTGCTTCTCCTAGAGTCTTCTCCCCATCACCTCCTGGAATGTCAAGAGCCAGATCACTAAAACATTTGTTAACTCTATCCACTGAGACGCTAACATATCCAGGTGGTATTATTGCCCCATGGATTCTTATTGTCTTGGTAGGATCTAGAGGAGAAAAAACACCGAGAGCCACCATGATTGTGGCATTCCCTTTTGGAATATATAGCTCACATGATATAAACGGTGCAGTGATGTCATCCATGGGGAAACGTAGCATTGCGTCATCTTGATTTGGTAACTCCATGGAAGCACAACTGCTTTTCAACTGATCAGGGGGCTAATATTAATGTTGATTCCTGGATCTAATGCCTGCCTTTGGGCACTCATTACTATTGGCACTTGCTTTATGATTTCCTCCTGCATTCTAGCTTGCATGTCTTTTTTGCGCTTCTGTGCTTGAAGTAACGCCTCCCGTGACTCACGAACATATTCCTCCAACCTGCTAATCTACGCTGCTTCCTCATCCTTTCCTTCTCTGTCAGCTTCTATAGGTATCTCTGTCGTTAGGAAAACTATGCTCCCAAGAAATGTTCCATCCTAAACCTCTCGTTTGGCCACCGTGTTCAGCAGTCCCGATGGCATACATCAGTTCATCCTTCTCTCTATTGGGCCTGAACGCACCAATAGCTTTAGCTTGTAGAGCATAAGAAAATCTTTGTGTTGCTCTTTTAAGTTTTGGGCCATGAACCAACTTCCTGATCTCTAGGTCCAGTCTTCCCCCATGAGCGAAAAAATAATTATTCGCATGTTTGGGCCAATTGAGTGATTCTGGTGTGATACCCTTGGCAAGAATGTTCGCTTTCATTTTTTCCACTTGGGAATGGCAGTCACGTAGTCACCTGATCCCATGCCATGGTGGTATACCTTCTGTCGGGCATTCTCTTGGTTCTTCTCACCCGTTCCTCACCCTCTTTCGATGTCTTGTACTGTACAAAATCATTCCAGTAGGACCTCAACTTCACGAGCAGGCCCCTAGTATTGAAATTGGACGTTAGGTTCTTCTTGACGTATTTCATATATAGGGATTTCTTCTAAGTCTGGAATTGTGTGGCCATCTTCTTCATAGCCCACTTTCAAACTAGCTTCCTTCAATTCATCATCGTTGATATCATCATAATCATCCGCTTGCAACGTGAAATGTTGAAGGATATCATCCCAAATTAAATTCTTATCAAGATTCAGAGACAAAACTAACATGAGGCTCGTTGATCTTTTGCTTCCATTCACTGGGCACTGATCGGAAGTCTATCCCTTACAAGGTACCCACTAGTATTGCATGAATTTCCTTGCATGTGGACCAAGCTGTTTCGCTTGTCTCGATATTGAATTCCGATATTATGTAGCGCCCCTCTAATGGCTTTTTCGGGCCTCAAATAATTTTGCTTTTCGCCGTTGTGGTCATTCGATCCAGAGGGCTACGTATAAAAAAAGAATAAATAAATATCATGTGTACACATAATAGATGATAGATATTCAAATATATATATATAATATTCCAATATATATAAATATATATACCTCGTCAGTATTTTCTTGCACAATATTTTCTTGGTTATTTTCAAGAGCCATGTATTGACTCCCGTCATCTACATCCTACTGGTCACCATCGGCAAATTGAAGTGCCTGGTGTTGATAATATCCATCATTTCTTCATCCATGTGGTCTCTCGGGGCAGCCATCTAGCTTTTACACCACTAGATATATCTATAAAAAATAAAAACCATATATCTATAAAATGGATCGAGTCATGTGCTTAAAATTAATTAAATAACAACACTCAAAATTCAAGTCTCCAAAGCATAACTTTGATTTCTTATTTTCTAGAAATATTTATTGGCAAGTGATATATATAACAAATTTATATATATAACAATATAAATTTAAAACTCTCTAATATGTATAACAAATATATATATATATAACAATACAAATTTATAACTCTCTAATATGTATGTATAACAAATTTATATATATAACAATATAAATTTATAACTCTAATATATATGTATAACAAATTTAGCTATATAACAATATAAATTTATAACTCTCTAATATAGATGTATAACAAATTTATATATATAAAAATACAAATTTATAACTCTCTAATATATATATAACAAATTTATAACTCTCTAATATATATATATATATAACAAATTTATATATATCAATACACAGTACGTTGGGGCTGGTGGCGTTGGTGGCGCGCGGGGCGACCGGCGTTGGGGAGGCCGGCCGGCCGTCGCAGAGGAGGCGCACGAGGTTCTGCGGATGGCGTTGGTGGTGCTTGGGGCGGCCGGCGTTGGGGTGGCCAGCCGACCTTCGCGGAGGAGGCACACGGGGTTCTGTGGTGGTGGGAGCCGCACGGCGTCGAAGAGGTGGCCATGGGCGATGGTGATGAGGGCGGTGGCGGCGACAGTGGCGATGGGCGACGAAGACGAAGAGTGTGGAGGAAGAAGAAATGACCGCCTTATATAGGGGAGGGACCTTTAGTCCTAGCTCCTGTAAACGCCCGGGATGAAAAGACCTTTAGTCCCGGCTGGTATTATGAGCTGGGACTAAAGGTGTAGTTTGGCGGACCACAAAAAATACAGCCCACCTTTAGTCCTGGGTGGTAGATCTACCCGGGACTAAAGTTGGGCTGCAGTTTCACTTTTCGCCTGTTTTAAGCTCTATTTGTTTTTTATATATTTCTTTCTATAAAAAGTTAAAGTCTTGTTAATTGCATAGTAAATTAAATACAAGGCATAAAATTGTTTTAAAAGAATATGGATTTACTTTTGCTTTATTGCACACAGGAAAATTGTGTGACCTAAAGTTTTTTATTTTTTCTTATAAATATTGAAACATAATGTCATTAATAATTACTATTTTGTTAATGCAAAAATGTAGTGTTTAATTTAAATTATTAAAACTTTTGTTTTCGATTGGAAATTTGTTTTCACAATCATTTTAACGTAAATCTTTTCATTTTTTTCATCACTCATTGTCCAAAAGCGACATGGAAATCCCACCATCAAACACAAATTTAATCTGAACATAGAAAAAAGGAAACACCTAATAAACATCTCTAAATTCATAATTATTACATAATGCCTCTAATACACACTATTAAACATCACTATATATATTAAGCGGGCACAGTAGTGAACGTCTTCTTAACGTATATCCCTTAGTTATGATCGCGTCATAACCATGGAGTGTCATCATCATTTAACTCGATGCTTGGGTCTTTGTTCACTGTGAAGGGTAGAATTCGGTCATCCTTTTCATAATCTTCTGATATGTCTGACTTGTCTTCAATTTCGACGATGTTTCTTTTCTCTGAAAGAACTATGTGGCGCTTTGGCTCATTGATTGGGTCAGTTGTTGTTTTTCCCTCTCTTCAGTTTTGTAGACATGTCCTTGACATAGAACACCTAATTCACATCCTTGTCAAGGACGAACGGTTTATCTTTGTACCCAATATTGTTGAGGTCCACGGTTGTCATTCCATACTGGTTGTCGACTGCTACCCCACCTCTAGTCGCCTTTACCCATTGGCACTTGAACAAAGGTACCTTAAAAGTAGGTGCATAGTTTAGTTCCCATATCTCCTCTATGTGGCCATAATATGTTTGCTTATTTTCATTAGGGTCGGTGGCGTCTATGCGGACACCACTGTTTTGGTTGGTGCTCCTTTTATCTTAGGCTACTATGTAAAATGTATTCCCATTTATCTCGTACCCTTTGTATGTGAGGATATGCCACGATGGCTGCCTAGCCAACAAATACAGTTGCTCATCAATACTCTCATCACCCTGACATTCTTTTCACAACTAGTCGCTGAAAGTATCCATGTACTGACGTATAATTCAAGCTTCAGACTTCCCTAGAAACTCAGATCAGGAGCAACTCTTTTTGTGTCTCGATATACAAATCCACCAAGGAGGCATTTTGCAGAACTGTGCAGTGTGCTTTATTAAAATAATTGTCCTATGTACCATTATATGGTTTCTTCCCTAGTGTCCCCTTTCCACTTAGTCTCCCCTCATGTCGCGATTCAGGAACACCAATTGGGTCAAGGTCAGGAATAAAGTCAACACAAAACTCAATGACCTCCTCTGTTCCATAGCCCTTGGCGATGCTTCCTTCTGGTCGAGCACGGTTGTGAACATATTTCTTTCGGACTCCCTTGAACCTCTTAAAGGGGAACATGTTGTGCTAGGAACACAGGACCGAGAATGCTAATCTCCATGACCTAGGTGAACTAGGAGGTGTGTCATGATATTAAAGAAGGAAGGAGGGAACACCAACTCAAAGCTGACAAGACATTGAACCACATCATTCTGTAGTTTCGCTAGATCCATTGGATCGATTGCCTTCTGAGAAATTGCATTGAGGAATGCACATAGCTTCACGGTGGCTAGACATACATTTGGAGGTAGAATTCCTCTTAATGTAACCTGGAAGCAATTGCGTCATGAGCACGTGACTAGTCATGGGACTTTAAGTTTAGGAATTTCTTCTCTGGCACATTTATTATACCCTTTATATTCGAGGAGAATCCAGATGGTACCTTGATGCTTTCTAGGCATTCAAACATGCTTTCCTTCTCTTCTTTGCTAAGAGTGTAGCTGGTAGGACTTAAATAATGGTGTCTATCATCTATCTTCTTTGGATGCAGGTTGTCTCGTTCTTTCAAACACTACAGGTCTTGTCGTGCTTCAAGTGTGTCCTTAGGCTTCCCATACACACCCATGAAGCCTAGAAGGTTCACACAAAGATTCTTCGTTAGGTGCATCACGTCGATCGTGCTACGGACCTCTAGGACTTGCCAATAGGGTAGCTCCCAAAATATGGACTTCTTCTTCCACATGGGTGCTGTGACCGTCGGCGTCGTTCAGAACAGGTTCACTGCCATGTGCCTTTCCAAATACTACTTTCACATCCTTGACCATATTGAGTACATCCTCACCAGTTCGGTTGCCCGGCTTGGTCTGGTGGTCTACCTTACCTTTAAAATGCTTGCCTTTCTTTCTTAGGGGGTGATTCATAGGAAGAAATCGACGATGGCCAAGGTACATGACCTTTCAACATTTTTTCAAGAATATACCTTTAATGTCATCAAAACAGTGCATGCAAGCATTATATCCCTTGTTTGATTGTCTTGAAAGATTACTTAGAGTAGGCCAATCATTGATTGTTACGAACAACAATGCTCGTAGGTCAAAGTGCTCCTATTTATGCTCATCCCACACACGTACACCTAGTCTGTTCCACAAAAGTAGAAGTTCTTCAACTAGTGGCCTTAGGTACACATCGATGTCGTTGCTAGGTTGCCTTGGGCCTTGGATGAGCACTAGCATCATAATAAACTTATGCTTCATGCATAACCAGGGAGGAAGGCTGTAGATACATAGAGTAATAGGCCAAGTGCTATGACTACTGCTCTGCTCCCCAAAAGGATTCATACCATCTGTACTTAAAGCAAACCTTAAGTTTCTTGCGTCATTTACAAACTCCAGGAATTCTCTATCGATTGCTCTCCACTGGGACCCATCAGCAGGGTGTCTCAACATATTGTCTACCTTACAGTCTTCTTTGTGCCATCGCAACAACTTTGCATGGTCTTTGTTTTTGAATAGATGTTTCAAGCATGGTATTATAGGAGCATACAACATAATCTTGGTAGGGATTTTCTTCGTGGGACGTTCGCCCTCAACATCACCAGGGTCATCTCGCCTGATCTTATACCACGATGCATGACATACAGAGCATGCATCTAACTTCTCGTACTCCTCGCCATGGTAGAGGATGCAGTCATTAGGACATGCATGTATCTTTTGGATTTCTAATCCCAAAGGGCAGACTACCTGTTTTGCTTCGTACGTAGTGGTGGTGTGGTAGAACCTCCTAAATTATAGGACCCACATGCACTTGTCACTGTCCAACGACCTTTGACAACTATGCATATGTTCCTGGTAACTTAAGAAGTCTGTCAGGTGTCCTCGGGGAACCCCGAATCATCCACAATTTCTGAGCAGGATCACATTACAGAGTCATTGCAGTATTACAACATTTATTCAAATATATACATCAGAGTAAATTAGCGGAAGTCTTACGATAACTTAGTTTACAAACCAGTTGTTTCAAACCTTACAAACTAAGTTTGATAATTATTACAAACCATAGTAGTAGTGGAGTGGCATAATTAACATAAACATAACACATAAAATAAGCATCCAGCCCAAGGATCACACATTCACTTATCGTCATCGTCAGGAACAACAGTCATGCAGCAAGGTCTAAAACAGACCTGCTCATGAGGCTCACCTGCAACAAGGGTCAACGAACCCTGAGTACAAAAGTACTCAACAAGACTTAACTAGAATAAAACTGAGAAGACTCAGGAATGCAGGCTCAGGGATTCAAGGTATGGCTTTAGCAATAATCAAAGTTCTTTTGCATAAAAGCTCTTTAACAAAATTCTTTACTTCAACATGTAAAACTTTATAAGTACCACATATGAATCTGACATGATCCATAATGAGATCATGAACTTCATATCAACTCTATCTCAAACCTTATTCAAGTTCCAATTATTAACTACGATGATGAACAGAGAGTTGAGTCTCCATAACTGTGGCTAAACCTCCTAAATTATAGGGCCCACATGCACTTGTCACTGTCCAACGACCTTTGACATCCATGCACATGTTCCTGGTAACTTAAGAAGACGGTCGGGTGTCCTTGGAGAACCCCGAATCATCCACGATTTCCGAGCAGGATCACATTACAGAGTCATTGTAGTATTACAACATTTTATTTTCAAATTGATACACCAGAGTAAAAATAGTGGAAGTCTTACAACAACTTAGTTTATAAAACATTAGTTTCAAACCTCACAACTAAGTTCGATGATTATTACAAAATGAAATAGTGGAGTGGCATTATAATATAATACAAAACACATAATAAAACTACCCTGCCCAAGGGCCACACATTTACTTCTCATCGTTAGATCGAATAATGGTCATGCAGCACGGTCCAAAATAGATCTGTTCATGAGGCTCACCTGCAACAAGGGTCAACTGAACCTTGAGTACAAAAGTACTCAACAAGACTTAACCGAAATAAGAACTGATAAACTCAGGAATGCAGGCTCAGGGATTCAAGGTATGGCTTTAACAATAACCAAAGTTCTTTTGCGTAAAAGCTGTTTAACAAAATTCTTTATTTCGACAATTACAACTTCATAAAATCATATACAAAGATGACACGATCTGTATTGAGATCATGAAACTTCATACACAACACTTTCTCAATCTATCTCAAGTTTCAGTTATTATTTACGATGATGAACAGAGAAGTGAGTCTCCAGTAACCGAGGAGCAACGACTGATTCGAACCGATTAAAACCCAGCTGGGGATTCCTAGACCACACGACATATGCAGATCCCTAACCTACATATACCAACCTACCCTCGGATCCTCTAAACAAGAATGGGTCCACGCCACCCGAGAATATAGTACTCCACCAATCCAGCCCATTGCCACGTGGGTACACGCTATCCCCACCATCTCTCCACTCCCTAGTGCGCCAGAAGCCATTCTCATAAAAGAATCACCAAGTTAAGGCTTATCGGAGTATGTGGTTAGTACTACAAAGTCTCACCGCACATAGTTCAACAATGGACGGACCTTAACCTGACATAGGCAGAAAGAACCCACTCACAAGACCTCCATGTCTTGTGGCTCACACATACCGAGTCCGCCTGGTCTAGATTTATTACTCCACATGCTCATATCACAAGATAACATAAGTAACCAAAGATCCATTTAAAACCTACAGGTGACAGGTAATCACCCGACTTTGATCTGTCTAAGCATGGCTAAGCACAAATAGACATTTACAACGTAAAACTGGTAACAAGGTAGATACGGAAAAACAATGTTGGTAATGCACCAATTAGGTTTTTACTTAACTCCTAATCACTTTAATGCAGTATAGAAAAGCAAAAGCGAAATCAATTTGTAAAACACAAGGTAGGGTTATATGCATCCGGGGCTTGCCTTCGTTGACAGAAAAGTTAGGATCGAGAGTCGTCCCAAAATTATCCAACCTGACCTCAACAGGCGGTTCAACTTCTTCCACAACTTGATTAACTACCACGTGTTCACCTTCGTTCACTACACATAATAACAATGCCATGTTTAACATGATGCGGGATACGAAACATGACACTTGATGATGGATGCAAAATTAACAATTCGAATACAACTTTCCTTCGTGGTACAATTACAAGTCAAACTAACTAAACCTTTTCGTAACACCTAATTCAATTGCCAAGGATCATTATCAACTAATGACCCAAGGACATCACTCAATCAAAAATTCAATCAAAACCTAAATCATTAAAAGTTACTATTTGCTTTTATGAATTAATTATTTAATTAAGAATTATGAAATAAATCAACTTGTTCCAATTGAGCCCAAAATTTTTTTGTACATATTCATCTCATGATAACTAAGTGGCAAAACAATTTTCATAATTTTTGGATAAATAATTAAGCCAAGAAAAATCATGGAAACTCATTTATTAATTAATTGAGTAATTTTTATCACATTCAAAAACTACTATAAATCAATTTTTCATATTTTTCCTAAATAATATACATAACAGAGAAGTCACACAAAAATTTTCATAATTTTTGGAGCTCTAACTAAATCTACACAAAAATAACAAAAATAGACACTATTCATTCAATTCTGAAAAAGGAAAAATCATTTTCAAACCGCTGAGTCACTGACACTCGGGTCCCACCTGTCATCTTCAACCTCCTGCCTTGACCACGATGGCGACGGCGCTAACCGACAAAAACTCACCGACGGTGAGTCCAACGGCGATGGCCAAGGTACCAAAACGTTCACCAAGACTAGGCGCACCTACTGACGTCCCTACTTGCACCGATTATGGCCCTATACTAGCTCAACGCCAGCCATGGCGGATGTGGCGGCTCGGTGACACTATGCCGGTGAAATGAAGCCAAAATCGGTGAAACAAAAGGCACAAGAAGGTTCAGCAGCTCACCACGAACACGTTGGAGCAAAGAGCGAGACCGGAGAAGCAACGGTGAAGCGAGGCGGCGTTCACAGCGGGCACGGTGGCGAAAACAACGACGACGGCGGTGCTCAGGTGACTGTGATGGACAAAATGAGTAATCAGCCGGTCATAGAGCATCATGGGAACAAGGCGGAGCTATTGGCATGCCAAGCACGAGTAGAGACAGACTGTGGAGCTCTGGCCATGGCGAAACGCGCTCGACGGAGATGCTGTCGGTCGCGAGGAAGAAAGGCTGCTAGCGGCGGTTCCCGGTAGAATCAGGCGACCACAGTTGGTTGTCTAGGCGCACAAGGAGTAGGCGAAGCTATTGGGTGCTTTGCTGCGATGGCACAGGCGCTGGTTCGACGGCGAGGGCTCGACGGAAATGATCGGCGACGTCAGGAAAAGCAGAGCAAAGGAGCGGGGACAAATGGCGACGGCTCAGGCTAAATAGCTTGGCTTAGAAACAAGGAGAAGCCATGCCATGGTCTTTACCATGCCAGCACGACGCCAAAATGGCCACGACCGCACTAGGAAGCAAGCAGAAGGTCGCCGGCGGTGTAGCTTAGGCGGTGAACACTGTTCCACTTAATTACAAAATTGCTATTCGTTTTCAAAGTCAAATTACTCCCAAATTCATGTAACAACTCAAAAATGTCCAAAAATAAAAGTTGTTCAAAATTCAAAGTTCTACAACTTTGCTTTTATAACTATACCCAAATTCAGTCTACATTTTGAAATGCAAATTTGAATTCAAAAGGGGACACTTTAAGTACATTTCGCCTTTTCAAATTACTTCAAATTTTTCTAAGCAACTTTGAAAACTCCAAAAACAAACTTTGTATAACTTGACAAGCCCTACACTTTTGCTTTTAGGCTCAACCCCAAAATGTACTTTGTTTTTGAAATGGGTTTTTCGGGTCAAAACTAATCGCTGGAAATCAGGGTTTTCGAAACTTCAAATTCAAACCAAACTTTGAACTTGATTCAAACAATACAATTCAACACATACCACATAAAGGTAAACTTGTTTTAGTGAATGCATATCAAAGTTTGCAATATGACCAAATGCCTTGCAATGCACATGATGACATGTCATGTTTTTAGTATTTCAACACCCGGGGTGTTACAATCCTTCCCCCTAAAAGAAATCTCGTCCTGAGATTCAAAGTCATAGGATAGGTAATGGAAAAGGAAACGTGTCAGTCCAAAAACATCCAAAACTTGTCCATATAATAGCTGAGGTTCCTTTACAAAACACAATTTGTAACAACCGAGCTCAACTAACATTACTCTATATTGACGCAAGAAACTCTGGAAATTTTTCTAGCAAGTAATCTTATGATTCCCAAGTAGCTTCTTCTTCTTAATGTTGATTCCATTGTATCTTGTAGAACTTGATTGTCCTCCTTCAAGTAACATGATCTTTCTGATCCAAAACTCAGATAGGATATTCGGAATAAGTCAAATCTGGTTCAAGTTCCACTCCTTCAACCTCAACATTCTGCTCAGGCACTCAGAGACACTTCTTCAATTGAGAAACATGGAACACATCATGTACAGTAGAAAGATGTTCGGCTAACTTTAAGCGATACGCCACTTTTCCATACCTCTCTAAATTTTGAAATGGTCCAATATATCGAGGTGCCAACTTGCCTTTTACACCAAAATGGGTAACTCCCTTCATTGGTGATACCTTCAAATATACAAAATCTCCTTTATTAAACACCAATGGTCTATGTAGTTTATCTACATAACTCTTTTGTCGAGACTGAGCTATCTTCAAATTACTTTGTATTTGCCTAACCTTGTCTTCTATTTCTTTCACAAGGTCAACCCCAAAGAACCTTCTTTCTCTAGACTCAGACCAACTCAGCGATGTTCTACATCTACGACTATAGAGTGCTTCAAATGGAGCCATTCTAATGCTTTCCTGATAACTATTTTTGTATGAGAACTCAGCCAAAGGTAAGCATTCGTCCCACTTCTTGGAATAGTTAAGGACACAACACCTTAACATATCTTCAAGTACTTGATTGACTCTTTCAGTCTGTCCATCAGTCTGTGGATGATAAGCTGTACTATACAGTAGTTTGGTACCCAATGAAGAATGCAACTATTTCCAAAAGCTGGAGACAAACTGTGTACCCCTATCAGACACAATAGTCTTGGGTACTCCATGGAGGCTCATGATTCGCTCTAGATACATCTTGGCATACCGTATAGTGGGATATGTATTCAAGATTGGAAGAACATGTGCTGACTTGGTTAGTCGATCTACAATAACCCATATTGAGTCAAATCCCTTTGATGTCTTGGGTAGACCAACAATAAAGTCCATACTTATGTCCTCCCACTTCCAAGATGGAATAGGTAATGGTTGTAATTTACCAGCAGACCTCAAATGTATAGCTTTCACCTTTTGACAAGTATCACACTTTGCTATGTATCTAGAAATTTCTATCTTCATTTTGGTCCACCAAAATCTTTGTTTCAAGTCATGGTACATCTTGTTACTTCCCGGATGGATAGATAACCTAGTAGCATGTGCCTCTTCCAGAATTGATTATCGCAACTCAGGAACCTTTGGTACCACCAGGCGATCCTTGAACCATAACACACCTTCATCATCTATGCTAAAGCATTTCGCTTTTCCATTCCTGACCCTTTCTTTGATATGGGCTATACCCTTGTTTTCTTTCTGAGCAACAATAACTTGATCTCAAATAGTGGCTTCAACCATTATGTTGGTCAAACTACCTTGTTGAATTATTTCTACATTCAACTTCTCCATCTCTTGACATAAAGTCAAACCCATTGTTCTCACTGCCAGACAATTGCAATAACTTTTGTGACTGAGGGCATCTACAACCACATTTGTTTTACTGGGGTGATAATGTACTTCCAAGTCATAATCTTTAATCAGTTCTAACCATCTTCTTTGTCGCATGTTCAACTCTGACTGAGTAAAGATATACTTTAAGCTCTTGTGGTCTGTATAAATATGGCACGTATTACCAAGCAGGTAATGTCGCCAAATCTTCAGAGCATGGACCACAGCTGCTAACTCCAAATCATGAGTTGGATAGTGTTCTTCATGTTGCTTAAGTTGCCTGGATGCATAGGCAATGACTCGGCCTTCTTGCATCAACACACATCCAATACCAATACTTGAAGCATCACAATAAACATCAAACGGCTTCTTGATATCAGGTTGGGCTAATATTGGTGCAGTGGTCAATAGTCTCTTCAAGGTCTAGAAAGCCTCTTCACAATCAGATGACCAGACAAACTTGACTTGGTTCTTCAACAATTCAGTTATGGACTTTGATACTTTAGAGAAATCTGGAATAAACCGATGGTAATACCTGGCCAATCCCAGAAAACTCCGAACTTGATGAACTGTGGTTGGTGGTTTCCAATCAAGCACATCCTTCACTGTGCTTGGATCAACTGCAACGCCTTCAGCTGACAAGACAAGTCCAAGAAAGTGTACTTCCTTAAGCCAAAAATCACACTTGCTGAACTTGGCATATAGTTGATGTTCTCTCAAGCGGCTCAGAACAATTCTGAGATGTTTCGCATGTTCTTCCATATTCTTGGAATATACTAGAATGTCATCAATAAACACCACTACAAACTTGTCTAGCTCAGGCATGAATACTGAATTCATCAGATACATGAAATGAGCTAGAGCATTTGTCAAACCAAAAGACATTACCAAGTATTCATATAATCCATATCTTGTGGTAAATGCCGTTTTAGGAATATCTTCAGGCTTTATCTTGATTTGGTGATATCCTGACCTCAAATCTATCTTGGAGAAAACTTTGGCTTCGGCCAATTGATCAAAAAGCAAATCTATCCGAGGTAAGGGATACTTATTCTTGATGGTCACTTCGTTCAACGGATGATAGTCGACACATAACCTAAGGGTCTCATCTTTCTTTTTCACAAAAATTGCCAGACATCCCCAAGGTGATGAACTAGGTTGGATAAACCCCTTCTCAATCAATTCTTGTAACTAAGTCTTCAACTCGGCCAATTCCTTAGGTGGCATCCTATAAGCTCTCCAAGAAATCAGAGCTGTTCCAGGTTGCAACTCTATGTTAAACTAGACATTCCTATCAGGTGGTAGACCGGGTAAATCTTCAGGAAACACATCCGAAAATTCACACACTATTGGGATATCTCTAATCTCTTTGACAGCAGTTGCACAAACCTTGCCCACTGATCTTCTTAAGGTTGGAAGTTGGATGAGAAGTTGAGAACTACTATCTGGCAAACTCACCCTTATAGTTCTATTCAAAGCATCTATAACAGCCTTATGCTGATACATCCAATTCATTCCCAATATTACATCTATATCCCGATCCTTTAGGATAATCATGGTAGTGGGAAAAATATGCCCACCCAGGTTTATGGGTACTTGGTATACCATTTCCTTAGTACATAGACATCCCCCGGGCGACTATATAAAGAAATTTTCCTTTGTTGCCCCAATTGAAATTTCATACTTTACCACAAATGTTCTATTGATAAATGAATGAGATGCACCTGAATCAAAAAGTATAACTACAGGATGATTAGCGATAGGAAACATACCCATCATCGCTGGCTCCCCTTCCGGAATTTCCCTAGCTTGAATATAGAACACACATCCTGTCTTCCTTTCATCTTTGCCTTTCTGAGCATTCTGGTTGTTATTCTTGTTCTGTGCCTGACCCTGTTGTTGATTTACAGGGGCGTTCTGATAATTTGGATTAGACTACCTTGGATATGGACATTCCCTCGAGAAATGACCAGGCTTGCCACAATTGAAACAAGGATACTTATGACCCTAGGGTGTTGAAGCAAAAACCCCAGAAGCATTTGTCGATTGTGGATTCTGATAAGTTGTAGGAGGGCGAACATTTGATTGCTGGCCGGCTTGAAACTACGACAGATGATAAGGAGGACGATTATGATATACTAGATGATAAATCACCCTCTGCCTCTTTTGATTTCCCCCAAAAGATCCAGTCGGCATACTCTTTTTCTTCTTGAGCTCCTTATGCTACCGATACTTTCCCTCTGAAGCAATTGCAATATTCACTGCCTCATGATAAGTGACATTGGTACAAGTTGTCATCATAGTCTGCAATTTGGTATTTAGACCTCTCATGAACCATTTCTTTTTCTTGACATCTGTGTTGACATGTTCAGATGCATACTGCGGCAGATGATTGAACCTTCCCACATACTACATAACCATCTGATCCCCTTACTTCAAGGCAAGGAATTCATCCAGCTTCATAGCCATAACTCCCTCTGGGATATAATGGGTTCTGAAAGCAGGATGAAACTCTATCCAAGTTAACGAAACACATACGGGTTGCATGGCCATAAGATTCGCATACCAAGCACCGGCTGCACCTCTAAGTTGTTGGGCAGCAAAGACTGGTTTCTGAAACTCCATGCATGGAATGAGATCAAATTTCTGTTCATGGTTCAAAGCCAATCGTCAGCCTCCAATGGTTCATCTACCTTGGTGAACACCGGTGGCCTTGTGTCTATAAAATCAACATATGTAGCCTCCTACCTGTTATGATGGCGACCACAGTTTCCTTGCATCTGATTCTGATTACTTTGAGCTATCTCATGAAGCAAACGAGAATTTTCAACTGTCACATTGACAAGGGTGGCTATGGCATCAGCCAGATTTGTTGGAACTGGTGGCGGATCTAGAATACCATTCTCATCTTGTGAAGTACCAGGAATATACGAACCCCGCGTACGATGTATCTGCTCATAACAAACCAAACTTTACTCACAAGTCTTTATTGAATTGCAACAAAAGCTTACTCCAGACACATTACATAGGATTTACTAATATAAACACAAATCCGCATGAACCTAAACAAAACTACTTCACTTAACTAGAACTAACTATTATACAACTCTACTCCTTTCCTTGATTACTTCAAACTTCAGGCTCGGTATCCATTCTAGAAATATTACTGCCTTCATTATCACTTTCATCAATCATTACTAATTCTTCAGGGTCTTCTTCTTCTTCCTCTTTCGATTCATCATCATCGGCAAGGATGACACCGGGGTCCATTGCATCAGCTTGGGGTTCATGATTTGGATCTAGGAGATTGCTTAGCCTATGAACTTCCTCATGCAAATAAGTATTATGTTCTTCTAAATCTTCTACATAGAATTCTAGCTCATGAGTTCTAGCTCTAGCTACATTTTCTCTATGCCAGGCTTCATTTCTCCCATCCACCATATGAACTAACATACTCTCATAGTTCCTATGCGCTGTGGTGAGACGCCTCAATTGATCCTGTAGTTCTCCTACTCGGATAGCATCCAAAGTTCTGTCTCTTGAGGCCTATGCTAACTTAGCCGAAAGCCTCTGTATCTCTACCTGGGGATTAGGCCTAGAGCTGCTACTACTAGCACCATCATTCCTAGGGGCAAGTTGGTGATGAGGAACTCCTTTGGGTCTAGTGGACTTACGGGGCATCATCTTGGTACTAGCCATACTGTAGGAAGCTAATTTAATCCAAGTAAGACCATTTGATCAAAGTCTAAAGAGCAGCTAGGAGGGATTACATTACTCAAACCAAACTCACTACTCAACTCCAGACTCAGAGGAGAAGAAAGTAACTAGTGAATTAATCATGATGCATGAATCGTTCTTACGAACAAAATCATCAAAGCTTATAATGCACATAAACAACATTTGTTTTTATATAGGGCATAGTAAGATTACTACTCCACCACACAAAACCTTTTTAATCAAATAAGGAATAGTGAGAAAGAAATAAGATAAGTCAAAAGCAATTTGGACCAAATTAACAAGTTAAGTTTAGTCATCCCAAATTGTTTTGAAATTTTTGTAAACCAATACGACAAAGACTTTGTAATGATCGAGCTCTGATACCATTCTGTGGTAGAACCTCCTAAATTATAGGGCCCACATGCACTTGTCACTGTCCAATGACCTTTGACATCCATGCACATGTTCCGGGTAACTTAAGAAGACTATCGGGTGTTCTTGGGGAACCCCGAATCATCCATGATTTCCGAGCAGGATCACATTACAGAGTCATTGCAGTATTACAACAGTTTATTCAAATTGATAGACCAGAGTAAAAACAGCGGAAGTCTTACAATAACTTAGTTTATAAAACATTAGTTTCAAACCTCACAACTAAGTTCGATGATTATTACAAAACGAAATAGTGGAGTGGCATTATAATATAATACAAAACACACAATAAAACTGCCCTGCCCAAGGGCCACACATTTACTTCTCATCGTTAGATCGAACAATGGTCATGCAGCACGATCCAAAATAGATCTATTCATGAGGCTCACCTGCAACAAGGGTCAACAAACCCTAAGTACAAAAGTACTCAACAAGACTTAACCAAAATAAGAACTGATAAACTTAGGAATGCAGGCTCAGGGATTCAAGGTATGGCTTTAACAATAACCAAAGTTCTTTTGCGTAAAAGCTCTTTAACAAAATTCTTTATTTCGACAATTACAACTTCATAAAATCATATACAAAGATGACACAATCCGTATTGAGATCATGAAACTTCATACACAACACTTTCTCAATCTATCTCAAGTTTCAGTTATTATTTACGATGATGAACAGAGAAGTGAGTCTCCATAACCGAGGAGCAACGACGATTCTAACCGATTAAAACCCAGCTGGGGATTCTAGACCACACGACATATGCAGATCCCTAATCTACATATACCAACCTACCCTCGGATCCTCTAAACAAGAATGGGTCCGTGCCACCCGAGAATATAATACTCCACCAATCCAGCCCATTGCCACGTGGGTACACGCTATCCTCGCCATCTCTCCACTCCTAGTGTGTGAGTAGCCATTCTCGTAAAAGAATCGCCAAGTTAAGGCTTACCGGAGTATGTGGTTAGTACTACAAAGTCTCACCGCACACAGTTCAACAACGGACGGACCTTAACCGACATAGGTGGAAAGAACCCGCTCATAAGACCTCCATGTCTTGTGGCTCACACACACTGAGTTCGCCCAGTCTAGATTTATTACTCCACATGCTCATATCACAAGATAACATAAATAACCAAAGATCCATTTAAAACCTACAGGTGACAGGTAATCACCCGACTTTGATCTGTCTAAGCATGGCTAAGCATAAATAGACATTTATGACGTAAAACTGGTAACAAGGTAGATACGGAAAAACAATGTTGGTAATGCACCAATTAGGTTTTTACTTAACTCCTAATCACTTTAATGCAGTACAGAAAAGCAAAAGCGAAATCAATTTGTAAAATACAAGGTAGGGTTATATGCATCCGAGGCTTGCCTTCGTTGATGGAAAAGTTAGGATCTAGAGTCGTCCCACAATTATCCAACCCGACCTCAACAGGCGGATCAACTTCTTCCACAACTTGATTAACTTCCACATGTTCACCTTCGTTCACTACACGTAATAACAATGCCAAGTTTAACATGATGCGGGATACGAAACATGATGTTTGATGATGGATGCAAAATTAACAATTCGAATACAACTTTCCTTCGCGGTACAATTACAAGTCAAACTAACTAAACCTTTTCGTAACACCTAATTCAATTGCCAAGGATCATTATCAACTAATGACCCAAGGACATCACTCAATCAAAAATTCAATCAAAACCTAAATCATTAAAAGTTACTATTTGCTTTTATGAATTAATTATTTAATTAAGAATTATGAAATAAATCAACTTGTTCCAATTGAGCCCAAAATTTTTTGTACATATTCATCTCATGATAACTAAGTGGCAAAACAATTTTCATAATTTTTGGATAAATAATTAAGCCTAGAAAAATCATGGAAACTCATTTATTAATTAATTGAGCAATTTTTATCACATTCAAAAAAGTATTGTAAATCAATTTTTCATATTTTTCCTAAATAATATACATCATATAGAAGTCACACAAAAATTTTCATAATTTTTGGAGCTCTAACTAAATCTACACAAAATTAACAAAAATAGACACTATTCATTCAATTCTGAAAAAGGAAAAATCATTTTCAAACCGCTGAGTCACTGACACTCGGGTCCCACCTATCATCTTCAACCTCTCGCCTTGACCACGATGGCGACGGCGCTGACCGACGAAAACTCGCCGACGGTGAGTCCAACGGCGACGGCCAAGGTACCAAAACGTTCACCAAGACTAGGCGCACCTACTGATGTCCCTACTTGCACCGATTACGGCCCTATACTAGCTCAACGCTGGCCATGGCGGACGCAGTGGGTCGGCGACACTACGCCGGCACAACGAAGCCGAAATCGGTGAAACAAAAGGCATGGGAAGGTTCAGCAGCTCACCACGAACACGTTGGAGCAAAGAGCGAGACCAGAGAAGCAACGGTAAAGCGGGGCGGCGTTCACAGCAGGCACGGCGGCAAAAACAACAACGACGGTGGTGCTCAGGCGACTGTGATGGACAAAATTAGCAATCAACCAGTCATAGAGCATCATGGGAACAAGGCAAAGTTGTTGGCATGCCAAGCACGAGCAGAGACAGACTGTGGAGCTCTGGCCATGACGAAACGCGCTCGACGCAGATGCTACCGGGTGCGAGGAAGAAAGGCTGCTAGCGGCGGTTCCCAACAGAATCAGGTGACCACAGTTGGTTGTCTAGGCATGCAAGGAGTAGGTGAAGCTGTTGGGTGCTTTGCTACGATGGCACAGGCGCTGGTTCGACAGCGAGGGCTCGACGGAAATGATCAGCGACGTCGGAAAAAATAGAGCAAAGGAGCGGGGACAAACGGCGATGGCTCAGGCTAAATAGCTTGGCTTAGAAACAAGGAGAAGCCATGCCATGGTCTTTACCGCACCAGCACGATGCCGAAGACGGCCACGACCGCGCCTGGAAGCAAGCAGAAGGTCATCGGCGGTGTAGCTTAGGCGGTGAACACTGTTAGACTTAATTACAGAATTGTTATTCGTTTTCAAAGCCAAATTACTCCCAACTTCATGCAAAAAATCTCCAAAAGATAAAAGTTGTTCAAATTCAAAGTTCTACAACTTTGCTTTTATAACCATACCCAAATTCGGTCTACATTTTGAAATGCAAATTTGAATTCAAAAGGGGACACTTTAAGTACATTTTGCCTTTTCAAATTACTTCAATTTTTTCTAAACAACTTTGAAAACTCCAAAAACAAACTTTGTATAACTTGACAAACTCTACACTTTTGCTTTTAGGCTCAACCCCAAAATGTACTTTGTTTTTTAAATGGGTTTTTCGGGTCAAAACTAATCGCTGGAAATTAGGGTTTTTGAAACTTCAAGTTCAAACCAAACTTTGAACTTGATTGAAACAATACAATTCAACACATACCACATAAATGTAAACTTGTTTTAGTGAATGCATATCAAAGTTTGCAATATGACCAAATGCCTTACAATGCACATGATGACATGTCCTATTTTTAGTATTTAAACACCCGGGGTGTTACAATAACCAAGGAGCAACGACGATTCGAACCGATTAAAACCCAGCTGGGGATTCTAGACCACATGACATATGTAGGTCCCTGACCTACATATACCAACCTACCCTTAGGTCCCCTAAAACTAGAACAGGTCCGCGCCACCCGAGAACACAGTACTCCACCAATCCAGCCCATTGCCATGTGGGTACACGCTATTCTCGCCATCTCTCCACTCCCAGTGCGTGAGTAGCCATTCTCGTAATAGGATTGCCAAGTTAAGGCTTACTAGAGTATGTGGTTAGTACTACAAAGTCTCATCTCACACAGTTCAACAACGGACGGACCTTAATCGACACAGACGGAAAGAAGCCGCTCATAAGACCTCCATGTCTTGTGGCTCTCACACACCGAGTCCGTCCGGTCTAGATTTATTACTTCACATGCTCATATTTTATGATAACATAAGTAACCAAAGATCCATTTAAAACTAATCACCTAGCTAAGCATGACTAAGCATAACTAGGCATTTACGAATTTAAACTGGTAACAAGGTAGATATGGAAAAACAAGGTTAGTAATGCACCAATTAGGTTTCCACTCAACTCCTAATCACTTAATGCAGTATTGAAAAGCAAAAGCGATAAAAACTTATAAAACACAAGGTAGGTTTAAATGCATCCGAGGCTTGCCTTCATTGATGAAAAAGTTAGGTTCCTGCGACGTTCCACAATTATCAGGTCCGACCTCAACAGACGGAGTAACTTCCTCCGCAACTTGATTAACTACCACATGTTCACCTTCGTTCACTACACGCAGTAACAATGCCATGTTTAACATGATGCGGGATACGAAACATGATGCTTGATGATGGATGCAAAATTAACAACTCGAATACAACTTTCCTTCGCGGTACAGTTGCAAGTCAAACTAACTAAACCTTTTTTTGTAACACATACTTCAATTGCCAAGGATCATTACTAACTAATGACCCAAGGTCATCACTCAATCCAAAATTCAAACAAAACCTAAATCATTAAATGTTACTATTTGCTTTTATGAATTAATTATTTAATTCAAAATTATGAAATAAATCAACTTGTGCCAATTGAGCTGAAAATTTTTGTAAAGGTTCATCACATGATAAGTAAGTGGCAAAACAAATTTCATAATTTTTGGATAACTAATTAAGCCTAGAAAAATCATGGAAACCCATTTATTAATTAATTGAGCAATTTTCATCACATTCAAAAATTACTGAAAAACAACATTTCATAGTTTTCTTAAATAATATACATCACAGAGAGGTCACACAAAAATTTTCATAATTTTTGGAACTCTAAATAATTCTACACAAAAATAACAAACATTATCACTATTCATTCAAATCTGCAAAATAGAAAAATCCATTTTGAACGCTGAGTCGCTGACAACGGGGACCCACCTGTCATCCCCAACCTCCCGTGTTTGACTATGGCGACTACGTGCTGACCGGCGATTTCTCGCCGCCGGTGAGACCAACGGCGATGGCGAAGACACCAACACGTCCACCAAGACTAGGCGCACCTACTGATGTCCCTACTTGCACCGATTACGACACAACCCGAGCTCGGCACCGGCCATGGCGGACACGGTGGCTCGGCGACACTACACCGGCGACAGGAGCTCGGTAATGAATAAATAAATGGCACAAGAAGGTCCAGTAGCTCACCCCGAACGCGTTGGAGCAAAGAGCGAGGTCGGAGGAGCAACAGCAAGGTGGTTCGACGATCTGAGCAAACACGGTGGAGCAAAACGTCGTCGGTGGTAGTGTTCCGGCGACTACAGTGGACAAAATGATCAAGCAACAAGGTATTAAGCACCACGGCATCGAGACGAAGCTGAAACAAGGCTTTGCAAGGTCAGAGGCAGACCGTAGCGCGCTGGCCACGACAACGCACTTGCGATGGTGAGGTGGCTGGCCGCAAGGAAGAAAGGAGTGTACAGTGGGTTCCCGGTGAAATCAGGCGACCAAAGTTGTTTGGCTAGGTTCGCAAGGAGGAGACGGAGCTAGGACACTACTTTGCCGAGGCTAGTTTGCGCTGAGGAGGCGAGGCGAGCTCGATGGAGCTACGGCGGCGGCGGCGGGAAAAAGAGGAGGAGAAAAGAAAACGGCGACGACGTTTGAGTCTTAACCAGCAGGCGAAAAGCGGTGGGGAACGGTGCGCTTGACACGCCACGACGACGCGGACACATCACGACCAGAGGTGGTGCCTGAGGGAGCGCATAGAAGCCGGTGGAAGCTCACCGACGGCGAGAGTGTGCCTGCTTCCACTGTTCCAACTAATTACCAAATTGCCACTCGCTTTAAAATCCAAATTACTCCCAAATTTGTATAACAACTCAAAAATCTCCAAAAATAAAAGTTGCTCAAAATCCAAAGTTCTACAACTTTGCTTTTATAACCACCCCCTAATTTGGTCTACATTTTGAAATGCAAATTTGAATTCAAATAGGGGACATTTAAAGAATTTCGCCTTTTCAAATTACTTCAAATTTTTCATAACAACTTTGAAAACTCCAAAAACAAACTTTGTATAACTTACCAAGCTATACACTTTTGCTTTAAGGATCAACCCCAAAATGTGCTTAGATTTTGAAATGGGTTTTCAGGGTAGGATTTAAATACTGAAAATCAGGGTTTTCTTGAAAATTCAAATCCAAACCAAATTTTGAACTTGATTCAAACAATACAATTCAACACATACCACATAAAGGTAAACTTGTTTTAGTGTATGCATATCAAAATTTTCACTAAATGCCAAATGCTTTGCAATGCATATGATGACATGGCAGGTTTTAGTATTTAAACACCCGAGGTGTTATAATCCTTCCCCCTAAAAAAATCTCATCTCGAGATTCAAAGCCATAGGGTAAGTAATGGAAAAGGAAATATGTCAGTCCAAAAACATCCAAAACTTGTCCATAAAACAGCTGAGGTCCCTTTACAAAACACAACTTGTAACAACCGAGCTCAACTAACATTACTCTATATTGATGCAAGAAACTCTGGAAATTTTTCTAGCAAGTAATCTTCGGATTTCCAAGTAGCTTCTTCTTCGGAATGTTGATTCCATTGTATCTTGTAGAACTTGATTGTCCTCCTTCGAGTAACACAGTCTTTCTGACCCAGAACTCGAATAGGATATTCGGAATAGGTCAAATCAGGTTCAAGTTCCACTCCTTCAACCTCAACATTTTGCTCGGGCACTCGGAGACACTTCTTTAATTGAGAAACATGGAATACATCATGCACGGCTGAGAGATGTTCTGGTAATTTCAAACGATAGGCCACCTTTCCATACCTCTCTAAAATTTGAAATGGCCCAATATATCGAGGTGCCAACTTGCCTTTAACACCAAAACGGTTAACTCCCTTCATTGGTGATACCTTCAGATATACAAAATCTCCCTTGTTAAACACCAATGGTCTACGTCGTTTATCTGCATAACTCTTTTGTCGGGACTGAGCTATCTTCACATTACTTTGTATTTGCCTAACCTTGTCTTCTGTTTCTTTCACAAGGTCAACTCCAAAGAACCTTCTTTCCCCGGGCTCAGACCAACTCAGTGATGTTCTGCATCTACGACCATAGAGTGCTTCAAATGGAGCCATTCTAATGCTCTCTTGATAACTATTGTTGTATGAGAACTCAGCCAAAGGCAGACATTCATCCCACTTCTTGGAATAGTTAAGGACACAACACCTTAACATATCTTTAAGTACTTGATTGACCCTTTCAGTTTGACCATCAGTCTGGGGATGATAAGCTGTACTATATAGGAGTTTGGTACCTAACGAAGCATGCAAGTGTTTCCAAAAGCTGGAGACAAACTGTGTACCCCGATCGGACACTATGGTCTTTGGTACCCCATGTAAACTCACAATTCTGTCTAGATACATCTTGGCTTATCGGATAGTGGGATATGTACTCTGGACCAGAAGAAAATGTGCTGACTTAGTTAGTCGATCTATAATAACCCATATTGAATCAGAACCTTTTGATGTCTTGGGTAGACCAACAATAAAGTCCATACTAATATCCTCCCACTTCTAAGCTGGAATAGGTAATGGCTGTAACTCTCCAACAGACCTCAAATGTATAGCTTTCACCTTTTGACAAGTATCACACTTGGCTATATATCGGGCAATTTCTATCCTCATTTTGGTCCACCAAAACCTTTGTTTCAAGTCATGGTACATCTTATTACTTCCCGGATGAATAGATAGCCTAGTAGCATGTGCCTCTTCAAGAATTGACTGTCGCAACTCAAGAACCTTGGGTACCAGTAAGCGATTCTTGAACCATAACACACCTTCATCATCTACTTTGAAACATTCTGCTTTCCCATTCTTGATTCTTTCTTTGATATGGGCTATACCCTTGTTTTCTTTCTGAGCAGCAATAATCTGATCTCAAATAGTGGCTTCAATAGTTATATTGGTCAAACTACCTTGTTGAATTACCCCTATACTTAACTTTTCCATCTCTTGGCATAAAGTCAAACCCATTGTTCTTACTGTCAAACAATTGCAATGACTCTTTCGACTAAGGGCATCTGCAACTACATTTGCTTTACCAGGATGATAATGTACTTCCAAGTCATAATCTTTAATCAATTCTAACCATCTTCTTTGATGCATGTTCAATTCCGATTGAGTAAAGATATACTTTAAACTCTTGTGGTCTGTATAAATATGGCACGTATTACCAAGCAAGTAATGCCACCAAATCTTTAGAGCATGGACAACTGCTGCTAACTCTAAATCATGAGTGGGATAGTGCTCTTCATGTTGCTTAAGTAGTCTAGAAGCATAGGCAATGACTCAGCCTTCTTGCATCAATACACATCCAATACCAATACCAGAAGCATCACAATAAACGTTAAATGACTTCTCGATATCAGGTTGGGCTAATACTGGTGCAGTGGTTAACAGTCTCTTCAAAGTTTGGAAAGCTTCTTCACATTCAGATGACCAGACAAACTTGGCTTGGTTCTTCAACAACCCAGTGATGGACTTGGATACTCTAGAGAAATCTGGAATAAAACGACGATAATACCCCGCCATTCCCAGAAAACTCTAAACCTGATGAATAGTGGTTGGCGGTTTCCAATCAAGCACATCCTTAACTTTGCTCGGATCAACAGCAACTCCTTCAGCTGATAAGACATGTCCAAGAAACTGTACTTCCTTAAGCCAGAAGTCACACTTACTGAATTTGGCATATAATTGATGTTCTCTTAAACGGGTCAGGACAATTCTGAGATGTTCCGCGTGTTCCTTCTTGTTTTTGGAATAAACTAGGATGTCGTCAATAAACACCACCACAAACTTATGTAGCTTAGGCATGAACACTGAATTCATCAGATACATGAAATGAGCTGGAGCATTAGTCAAACCAAAAGACATTACCAAGTATTTATATAATCCATATCTCATGGTAAATGCCATTTTGGGAATATCTTCAGGCTTAATCTTGATTTGGTGATAGCCTGACCTTAAATCAATCTTGGAGAAAACTTTGGCTCCGACCAGTTGATCAAAAAGCAAGTCTATCCGAGGTAAGGGATACTTATTCTTAATGGTTACTTCATTCAACGGACGATAGTCAACACATAACCTTAGGGTCTCATCTTTCTTTTTCACAAAAATTGCAGGGCATCACCAAGGTGATGAACTAGGTTGAATAAATCCTTTCTCAATCAACTCTTGCAAAGTCTTCAACTCGGCTAATTCCTTGGGAGGCATCCTATAAGCTCTCCGAGAGATTGGAGCTGTTCCAGGCTTTAACTCTATGTTAAACTGAACATCCCTATCTAGTGGTAGACTAGGTAAATCCTCAGGAAACACATCAGGGAATTCACAAACTACCGGGATATCCCTAATCTCCTTGACAAAAGTTGCACAAACTCTTTCCACTGATCTCCTTAAGGTTGGAAGTTGGATAAGAAGCTGAGAATTACTATTAGGCAAACTCACCCTTATTGTCCTATTCAAAGCATCTATAACAGCCTTATGCTGATACATCCAATTCATTCTCAAGATCACATCTATATCTTGATCCTTGAGAATAATCATGGTAGTGGGAAAAATATGCCCACCCAGGTTTATGGGTACCTGGTATACCATTTCTTTAGTACACAGACGTCCCCTGGGCGACTGCATAAAGAAATTTTCCTTTGTTTCCCCAATTGGAATTGCATGCTTTACGACAAAGGTTCTATTGATGAATGAATGAGATGCACTAGAATCAAAAAGCATAACAGCAGGGTGATCGGCGATAGGAAACATACCCATCATCACTGGCTCCCCTTCCGGAATTTCCCCAGCATGAATATAGAACATCCGTCCTGTCTTTCTCTCATCTTTGCCCTTCTGAGCATTCTGATTGTGGTTCTTGTTCTGTGCTTGACCCTATTGTGGATTAGCAGGGGCCTTCTAATAATTTTGATTAGCCTGCTTGGGATATGGATATTCCCTGGAGAAATGACCGGTCCTTCCACAATTGTAACATGGATAATTGTGACCCTGGGACATTGGAGCATTGCCACCAGGAGCATTTGTCTGTTGGGAATTCGGGTAGGTTATAGTAGGACAGACATTTGACTATTGCCTGGCTTGGAACTGCGGTGGACAATAAGGAGGACGATAATGGTTGACTGGATGATAGATTATCTTTTGCCTCTTTTGATTTCCACCAAAAGATCCAGACGGCACACTCTTCTTTTTCTTGATCTCCTTATGCTGCCGATACTTTTCCTCAGAAGTAATTGCAATATTCACTGCCTCATGATAAGTAACATTGGCACATGCAGTCATCATTGTCTGTAATTTGGTATTCAGTCCTCTCATGAACCATTTCTTTTTCTTGGCATCTATATTGATGTGTTCAGATGCATACTGTGACAGGTGAACCCACATATTGCATAACCGTTTGATCCCCTTGCCTCAAAGCAAGGAACTCATCCAACTTCATGGCCATCACTCCTTCTAGAATATAATGAGCTCTGAAGGCAGTATGGAACTTAGCCCAAGTTATTGGAATGCTAGCTGATTGCATAGCCACTAGATTTGCCCACCAGGCACCTGCTGCACCTCTAAGTTGCTGGGCAGCAAACATAGGTTTCTGCATCTCTGTGCATGGAATAAGATCAAATTTCTGCTCCATGGTCCGAAGCCAATCATCAACCTCTAGTGGTTCATCTGCCTTAGTGAACACTAGTGGTCTTGTATCGGTAAAATTAACATACGTAGCCTCCTGCCTATTATGATTGCGGCCATGGTTTCCTTGCACCATATTCTGATTACTCTGAGCTATCTCTCGAAGCAATCGAGCATTTTCTACGGTCA
Source organism: Miscanthus floridulus (assembly GCF_019320115.1). NCBI lineage: Eukaryota > Viridiplantae > Streptophyta > Magnoliopsida > Poales > Poaceae > Miscanthus > Miscanthus floridulus. The sequence goes on along the minus strand of NC_089580.1, from coordinate 105,563,075 downwards.
CATGGACCAGTGCTGCTATAGCATCAGCTAAAGTTGGTGGAACTGGTGGTGGCTTAGGAACACCACCCTCTTCATGCAAAGAACCAGGAATATCCAAAGCACGAGTATGAGACATCTGTTCATAGCAAACCAAACTTTACTCACAAGCTTTTATTGAGATATAAAAGAGCTCACTACAAGCACATTACATTGGGTTTACTTATTTAAGCACAAGCCCGCACCTAAACAAGACTACTTAACTTAACTAGATCTCCTATTTTACAACTCTACTCTTCTCCTCGACCACATCAAACCTCGTGATCGGTATCCATTCTAGAAACATTTCCGCCTTCATTATCACTTTCATCGACCATCACTAATTCTTCTGGATCTTCTTCTTCTTCCTCTTCAAGTTCATCATCATCAGCAATGATGACACCAGGGTCCATTACATCAGCTTGAGGTTCATGGTTTGGATCCAGGAGGTTGCTCAGCCTATGGACTTCTTCATGCAAAGTAGTAGTATGTTCTTCTAAATCTTCTACATAAAATTCTAGCTCATGCGCTCTAGCTCTAGCTACATCTTCCCTATGCCAAGCCTCATTTCTCCCTTCCACCATATGAACTAACATACGCTCGCAGTTCTTATGAGCGGTGGTACTACACTTCAATTGATCTTTTAACTTGCCCATCCGGATGGTATCCAAGGCCCTATCCCTAGTAGCCTATGCTAACTCTGCTCAAAGCCTCTGTATCTCTGCCTGGGGATCAGGCCTAGAGCTACTACTGCTAGCACCGTCATTTCTAGGGGCAAGCTGGTGATGAGGAACTCCTTTAGGTCCAACAGACTTATGGAGCGTTACCTTGGTGCGAGCCATACTGTAGGAAGCAAGATTAATCCAGTTAAGACCATCAGATCAAAATCTAAAGAGCAGCCAGGATGGATTACATAACTCAACCCAAACTCACTACCCAACCCAGACTTAGGGTGAAGGAAGTAACAAGTGAATTAATCATGATGCATGAATCGTTCTTACAAACAAAAACATCAAAGCTTATAAGGTACATAACCATAGTTATTTTTATATAGGGCATAATAAGATTACTACTCCACCACACAAAGCCTTTTTAATCAATTAAGGAATGGTGAGAATGAAGTAAGATAAGCCAGAAGCAATTTAGACCAAATTAATAAGTTATATCTATTTGTCCCAAATCATTTTGAAGTTTTTGTAAAACAATACAACAAAGACTTTGTAACGATCGCTCTGATACCATTCTGTGGCAGAACCTCCTAAATTATAGGACCCACATGCACTTGTCACTGTCCAACGACCTTTGACAACTATGCATATGTTCCTGGTAACTTAAGAAGTCTATCGGGTGTTCTCAGGGAACCCCAAATCATCCACGATTTCCGAGCAGGATCACATTACAGAGTCATTGTAGTATTACAACATTTATTCAAATGTATACATCAGAGTAAATTAGCGGAAGTCTTACGATAACTTAATTTACAAACTAGTTGTTTCAAACCTTACAAACTAAGTTCAATAATTATTACAAACCATAGTAGTAGTGGAGTGGCATAATTAACATAAACATAACACACAAAATAAGCATCCTGCACAAGGATCACACATTCACTTATCGTCATCGACAGGAACAAAAGTCATGTAGCAAGGTCCAAAATAGACCTGCTCATGAGGCTCACCTGCAACAAGGGTCAATGAACCCTAAGTACAAAAGTACTCAACAAGACTTAACCGAAATAAAACTAAGAAGACTCAGGAATGCAGGCTCAGGGATTCAAGGTATGGCTTTAGCAATAATCAAAGTTCTTTTGCGTAAAATCTCTTTAACAAAATTCTTTACTTCAACATGTAAAACTTTATAAGTACCACATATGAATCTGACATGATCCATAATGAGATCATGAACTTCATATCAACTCTATCTCAAACCTAATTCAAGTTCCAATTATTAACTACGATGATGAACAAAGAGTTGAGTCTCCATAACCGAGGAGCAACGACGATTCGAACCGATTAAAACCCAGCTAGGGATTCTAGACCACACGACATATGCAGGTCCCCGACCTACATATACCAACCTACCCTTAGGTCCTTTAAAACAAGAATGGGTTCGCGCCACCCGAGAACACAGTACTCTACCAATCTAGCCCATTGCCACATGGGTACATGCTATTCTTGCCATCTCTCCACTCCTAGTGCGCGAGTAGCCATTCTCGTAATAGGATCGCCAAGTTAAGGCTTACCGGAGTATGTGGTTAGTACTACAAAGTCTCATCTCACACAGTTCAACAATGGACGGACCTTAATCGACATAGGTGGAAAGAAGCTGCTCATAAGACCTTCATGTCTTGTGCCTCTCACACACCGAGTCCGCCCGGTCTAGATTTATTACTTCACATGTTCATATCTTATGATAACATAAGTAACCAAAGATCCATTTAAAACTCGCAGGTGACAGGTAATCACCTTGCTAAGCATAACTAGGTATTTATGAATTGGAAAAAGCCTACTTAACCCCCCCACCTATCAACCATGGTCTACTTCATCCCCCAAACTATAAAACCGTCTATTTTACCCCCTGAACTTTTCAAAACCGTCTATTTTACCCCCGAGCGGTTTTCGACGGTGGTTTTGCTACAGTAACGGTGGTTTTGCTATAGTGATGGTGGTTTTATCTTTTTCTTTTTTATTTATTTCTAGTGAATCTTTAAAAAATCATAGTAAATCACAGAAAAATTATAAAATGGAAAATCTAATTTTGTTGGACTCCACATGAGTAGATCTACACAATGAACATATAATATGATATGCTTTAGTACAAAATTTTTGCTGTAGTTTTAGATTAATTGGAAAATCCAATTTTGTCTGTAATTAATTGGAACAATTCATAGATGCAGCTTCTGTGGTCCAATTATGGTGAAATTTTTATGGTAGGCTAATTATTGTATGCTTGAACTATAGTAAAAATTTCGTACTCATTGGACCATGTATAACTTAGTTATAGATAAATTCCAATTAATTACACACAAAATTAGATTTTCCAATTAATCTAAAGGTACAGCAAAAATTTTGTACTAAAGCATATCATATTATATATTCATTGTGTAGATCTACTCATGTGGAGTCCAACAAAATTAGATTTTCCATTTTATAATTTTTCTATGATTTACTATGATTTTTTAAAGATTCACCAGAAATAAATAAAAAAGAAAAAGACAAAATCATCATCACTATAGCAAAACCACTGTTACTATAGCAAAACCACCGTCGAAAACCGCCCAGGGGGGTAAAATAGACGGTTTTGAAAAGTTCAGGGGGTAAAATAGACGGCTTTATAGTTTGGGGGTGAAGTAGACCATGGTTGATAGGTGGGGGGGTTAAGTAGACTTTTTCCTTTATGAATTTAAACTAGTAACAAGGTAGATATGAAAAAACAAGGTTGGTAATGCACCAATTAGGTTTCCACTCAACTCCTAATCACTTAATGCAGTATTGAAAAGCAAAAGCGATAAAAACTTGTAAAACACAAGGTAGGTTTAAATGCATCCGGGCTTGCCTTCGTTGACGGAAAAGTTAGGTTCCTGCGACGTTCCACAATTATCAGGTCCGACCTCAACAGATGGAGTAACTTCCTCCGCATCTTGATTAACTACCACGTGTTCACCTTCGTTCACTACATGTAGTAACAATGCCATGTTTAACATGATGCGGGATACGAAACATGATGCTTGATGATGGATGCAAAATTAACAACTCGAATACAACTTTCCTTCGCGGTACAGTTGCAAGTCAAACTAACTAAACCTTTTTTTTTGTAACACATACTTTAATTGCCAAGGATCATTACCAACTAATGACCCAAGGTCATCACTCAATCCAAAATTCAAACAAAACCTAAATCATTAAATGTTACTATTTGCTTTTATGAATTAATTATTTAATTCAAAATTATGAAATAAATCAACTTATTCCAATTGAGCTGAAAATTTTTGTAAAGGTTCACCACATGATAAGTAAGTGGCAAAACAAATTTCATAATTTTTGGATAATTAATTAAGCCTAAAAAATCATGGAAACCCATTTATTAATTAATTGAGAAATTTTCATCACATTCAAAAAGTACTGAAAACAACATTTCATATTTTCTTAAATAATATACATCACAGAGAGGTCACACAAAAATTTTGATAATTTTTGGAACTCTAAATAATTCTACACAAAAATAACAAAAATTATCACTATTCATTCAAATCTCCAAAATAGGAAAATCCATTTTGAACGCTGAGTCACTGACAACGAGGACCCACCTGTCATCCCCAACCTCCCGCGTTTGACTACGGCGACTACGTGCTGACCGGCGAGTTCTCGCCGCCGGTGAGACCAACGGCGATGGCGAAGACACCAACACGTCCACCAAGACTAGGCGCACCTACTGATGTCCCTACTTGCACCGATTATGGCACAACCCGAGCTTGGCACCGGCCATGGCGGACACGGTGGCTCGGCGACACTGCGTCGGTGATAGGAGCTCGGTAACGATTAAATAAACAGCACAGGAAGGTCTAGTAGCTCACCCCGAACGCGTTGGAGCAAAGAGCGAGGTCGAAGGAGCAACAGCAAGGTGGTTCGACGATCTGAGCAAACACGGCGGAGCAAAACATCGTCGATGGCGGTGTTCCGGCGACTGCAGTGGACAAAACGATCAAGCAATAAGGTATTAAGCACCACGGCAACGAGACGAAGCTGAAACAAGGCTTTGCAAGGTCAGAGGCAGACCGTAGCGCGCTGGCCACGGCGACGCGCTTGCGACGGCGAGGTTGCCGGCCGCGAGGAAGAAAGGTGCGTACAGCGGGTTCCCCGCGGAATCAGGCGACCAAAGTTGTTTGGCTGGGTTCACAAGGAGGAGACAGAGCTGGGACACTACTTTACCGAGGTTGGTTTGCGCTGAGGAGGCGAGGCGAGCTCGACGGAGCTACGGCGGCAGCGGCGGGAAACAGAGGAGAAAAGAAAACGACGACGACGTTCGAGACTTAACCAGCAGGCGAAAAGCGGTGGGGAACGGTGCGCTTGACACGCCATGACGATGCGGACATGTCAAGACCAGAGGTGGCGCCTGAGGGCGCACATAGAAGCCGGTGGAAGCTCACTGATGGCGAGAGTGTGCCTACTTCCACTGTTCCAACTAATTACCAAATTGCCACTCGCTTTAAAATCCAAATTACTCCCAAATTTGTATAACAACTCAAAAATCTCCAAAAATAAAAGTTGCTCAAAATCTAAAGTTCTACAACTTTGCTTTTATAACCACCCCCTAATTTGGTCTACATTTTGAAATGCAAATTTGAATTCAAATAGGGGACATTTAAAGAATTTTGCCTTTTTAAATTACTTCAAATTTTTCATAACAACTTTGAAAACTCCAAAAACAAACTTTGTATAACTTGCCAAGCTCTACACTTTTGCTTTAAGGATCAACCCCAAAATGTGCTTAGATTTTGAAATGGGTTTTCAGGGTAGGATTTAAATACTGAAAATCAGGGTTTTCTTGAAAATTCAAATCAAACCAAATTTTGAACATGATTCAAACAATACAATTCAACACATACCACATAAAGGTAAACTTGTTTTAGTGTATGTATATCAAAATTTTCACTAAATGCCAAATGCTTTGCAATGCATATGATGACATGGCAGGTTTTAGTATTTAAACACCCGAGGTGCTACAAGCGGGCAATTCGTTATCCTTCGGAAGCATCTTCTTTTTGATTTTCAGTAACTCCCCAAATCCCTTGTCAGATACACCATTCTTTTCCTTCCATTACAGCAATTTCAGTGTGGTACCCAACTTTTTCTGCCCCGCATCACAAGTTGGGTATAGCAATTTCTTGTAATCCTCTAGCATGCGCTCGAACTTGATCTTCTCCTTTTTACTTTCGCATTCTCTTTGTGCATCACAAATGGCCTGATCAAGATCATCAGCGGGCTCATCTTCTGCCCCTACCTCTTCTTCAGCTTCCCCATTGCAATATCATTGAAGGCACCATATTCAGCAATAATGTCATCATCGTCCCATTGTTCTTCTTCACCTTCTTCTATTACAACCCTGGTTTCTTCGTGCCTTGTCCAACAAATATAGTTTGGCATGAAACCCGACTTCAACAAGTGTGAATGAAGACTCCTTGAGCTAGCATATTCCTTCAAATTCTTACATATGGCACATGGGCAGCATATGAAACCATCACGTTTGTTTGTCTCGGCCACACATAAGAAAGAATGCACGCCCTCAATGAACTCTTGGGAGCGACGATCAGCATTGTACATCCAATGCCGGCTCATCTGCATTACATGACATACATACCATATTAAAACCTAGAACATAATTAGTTAATTATACGACATGCATGCCACCACACAAGGTATTAATTTATGAAAGTCTCGCTACAATGTAGACAATCCCAACTACCACTAAAAAAACTAAAGCTAAAATGTACTTCAGCAGCATAAGGATTTCGCGACCAATCCCAACTAAAACAGACAGATCATGCGTTTATTCAACATCTATGGGCTTCTTCTGCAGGTTCACTGCCTCATCAGCCGTCGTTGCCGCCTGTACAAGAGAGTTTTGCACGTGTTCAACATACACTTCCTCCCAGTACCAGCCTGAACATCCAGTGCCATCCCACTGAAATTAAAACAAAAAATTAGAACTTTAATCACAATCATCATGAAAATAAGTATAAATTAACCATAATCATCAAATGCGACAAAATAACTCACATTGCGATCCGGACACTTGTAGAAGATACGGCCCTTGTTGGGACACTCCTTTCTCACCCGGTACTCCATCACAATCTTCTCCTCACACTTGCCGCATGCAATGAGAGGGAGGTCTGGCCTCAGTCGCTTTGGAACCCGATGAGAGGCCGAGGACCCAGAAGCAGTTGCCATCTACTCTCTATACTCATTTTTAATATAATATAAATTTCTTATTTTATAAACAAATAAAATTAAAAAAACTCTAAAATTTTCTATATCTCTAAACCATGAAGTGTGCTATGCATGCTAGAAATGAAAGTTGAATACTAGTTTTGAATAACTACTTTAACCTTCCTTCCTCCAAATATGCAAACTTTAAAGTGATTTTGAGCTTAAATGGCTTACAAATTAAAAAATCCACCATAAAAAACTACATATATCTAGTCCACAAAATGAGATATGCTACTGATAAAACATGAGAGTATAAAGTTGGTAACCTTTAGAACTGAAGAATCGATGAAGGAATCGAAGAAATCTTGTGATTACCGGCGATGAAGCAAGAACACAGAGCTCGAAGTGGCTCGGGCTCGGGGAGGAAGAAGGGGTATATAGGAGGGGATTTTTAGTCCCGGTTGGAGACAGCAACTGGGACTAAAGGTCCCTTTCTAGTCCCGGATGAAGCCTCCAGCCGGGAGTAGACTTTTACTCCCGGTTGGAGGGACCAACTGGGAGTAAAAGTTAACCTTTAGTCCCGGTTAGTAGCTCCAACCGGGACTAAAGGTCCCCAGCAGCAAAAGCCTGCCGCAGTAGCCGTTGGGCAGGGACCTTTATTCCCGGTTGGAGCTACCAACCGGGATTAAAGGTTTCTCTAGTCCCGGGCGCGAAAAATACTGGGACTAAAGCCAAATTTTGAAGTGAATCAAAAGTCGTTTCTCTACTAGTGCTCTACCGTCCTCCTCCTCGCCCCTGCCCCCACCACTGACGGCTCCCACCGCCTTGCCATGCCACCCACCTCCCGTCTTCGCCCTTCGACCCCGCCCCACCCTAATCCCAGGGCAGGGCGCTAGCGAGCTTCGCTGCGACGCCCCTACCGCCATCCCGTCCCAACCGCCTTCTCCCGCCGCCCTGGCGGAGAAGAGGCAGCAGGGTGGCTGTTTCTAAGGGTTTGGAATTCGTGGAGAATTCTTATATGGATGCTTGTGTGGTGCATCTTGTGAACACTTCTATGCAATAAAGATCAAGTTTTGATAATTGATGGTGTTGGTAATCTTGTTCCTTTGCTCAGCTCTTTGATTTAGATGCCTAGCTTTCAGTTTTAGATTGATTTTGTTGGTTGCAAGTTTAGACTTGATTTAATCTATCTAAAACAGTGCTAGGGCATCAAGCGTGCGATTTGATAAGTTTCGTTGATTAATCTTTTATAGATTTTGTTTAATCACGAATTTAGGCTTGATTAATTCTCGTCACCATCAGACACAATGAGATCAATTGGAAATACAGGTTTTGGTCGACATTATTTTTAGTAGAGGCACAGTGTTCTGTCCAGAATAGAAAACGAGGCAAGTTTTGTGTTTAGGGGAAACTTTTAAAATTAGTTTTTGACTTTTGCAATTATTCAACCCCCCTCTGATTGCCTATCTAAGTGTGAATCAATCCTACACAACTACATATAAGCATACCAAGGTATAACATATGTGGGGGCTTTGCTTGGCCTCCTACCCGCTAGAGGATAACGCGAGGGTGAGGGGGGTCCCACAGGAATGAATGAGCGAGAGGTCAGAAGGAACGAAACAGAACAGAGTGACAATAAATTATGGAGTAAATGACCATCAATTCATCGTCTATTACTGTGCCACCCACCGGATATTTATAGGGCATACCGTACCCCGCTAGTTATAGGTGTCCCGCTTGAGAAATCACTTCGTGTACAATGTAATGGTTCATTACGAAATCCCATGAATTTTGTGAGATGAACCCATATCCTTTGTTATTAAGACGACTGAGAGATTGAGAAAGTGAGGTGGTGATGGATCCGGTTCACTTCACCAAGACAAACAAAATTGTGAGGTAACAAAGAAGGTAATGGACTACCCCTATCCTTGAAACCAAATCACATTAATGTTTGGATACACTTTACAAATCACAAGCAGTAGAAATATTGGAAAGAATTTCATTCTCAAATAGAAGCGGCGGAACAGGCAAAATGAGGATTTAGCTTGTTAAAGCATCTTCAAGAGTACCCAATAATGCTTCTCGATCCTTAATTTTTGGGAAAGAATGGATAAAATCCATCTCCAACAATTTCTAAACTCACCTCCTAATCTTTTAGCACTTGGGAAACCCTCCCTGCGCATAAAGATGCGCAAACTCCGGTCACGCGTATATTCTTTCCCCACGCAGTCTCCTCCGTCGCGCGCTGTGACTTTTTCCCGCGGTTCTTCTTCCTCGCGCGCACGCCGTCCTGGGGAAATATTGGGGGGCTCCATGGTACTGTGGTGATGGGCGGCTGCTGCTACCTGCATCGTGGCTGATGGAAAAGCCTGGTGCGTGACCTGCTACTGGCCGGCTGATGGCCTGCTACTACCTGACCCTGGTGCTGGGCCGGTTGCTGCAGCGAGCACGGGTGCCGGCTCGGGTAGGCTACGGATCGGCGGAGGCGTGGAGGGAAGCGCCGGCGACGACGGCCCTGTCTGTTTCGCTCAAATTTGATTTACGTCCATGCTTACGCTAATTTGTTGCAGGTGGAAAACACAGTAGTGCTGAAGAACAGGATAGTAGATCGAGTTTTGCGATCTCGTGCGAAAAAAAAACTGTCACCAACAAAAAAAAATGTGGGACTAAAATTTTAATTTTTGGAAGTGAATTATTAGAATTTTTGGAGAAGGTCTTATTTATTTCTCCCAATATTTTTTAGAGTTGGAAGATACTATGGTTTTTAGGAAGAAAATATTAGAAACTCTTGGAGATGCTCTTAGGCTGTCTATAGTGGTATGTCCATTTAAGTTCAAAGTCTTGACTTATATGTGGGTGTTTGTATTTTCCAATATTTATTTCATGATTTAATGGTGATATTCTTTCACTATGAGGCGAATTGTTTGTCGACAGCAAAGGCGCCTACGATGACTTCATCGATATTAATATTTGTTTTTGTAGTCTTTCAAATGTGACGCCTACGATGGTTTCATCAATCTCGAGATATGTTGGCTCGGTTTTTTTGAGGTCCTCGGAAGAATAGAATGTGTGTGCATATATGTATACGAGTGTCTACATGCTCATTTTCTTCAAAAGAAATACATTGGGTACAAGTAGGGATGAAAACGGACCGGATATGGACGTATATCACTGATATTACATTTGTTTTCATATTTCTGTTCTGATTCTGATTCGAATACGGATAGTGTCAGCCATGCCGGATAGGATACGATTGGATATCGACTTTATAAATATGCGATTTGAGTATTCGGATATGGATATGGTATAGGATGTTGCATATCTAGACTCGAATACGAACAGATCTAAGCTCCTTTAAACGGATTCCGTCTCGAATACGGTCGGAAAATATCCGTAGCATTTTCTTCTCTGGGTACTAAGTACAACAAAATGGGCTGTTGTTCCAAGAACGTGCATTGCGCAGTGACACTGACACGTTGAAGGGGGGAAAGTATTATGCAAAGATTTGTGCTCTTGGGACCGCCACTTTAATGTGCTGATCGATGCAAACAATGAGCACCTCCATGGTTTCCATCAACAGATAGCATCGCGTGGCTACACCAACAGTTCCATAAATTCCGAGGCGCCTCTTATCAGCTTGCAGCAGTGTGTATATGCGTGTAGAGATCGACGACGGCGCAGCCAATGGCCAAATACACCGCCGCCGCCGCCGAAGACTTCATCCTGCTGAGGTGCTTCGACGGCGACGAGTTTCACGTGCCATCTGCACTGGCGCGGCGTTCCGGGGCTGTCGCGGCCAGCATGGACACCGGAGAGCACGCGGCGACAGGGGCCGTGCCGGTGCCCTCTGGCATCACTGGCCGGGTCCTCGCCGCAGTGATCGCGTACTGGATCGGCCGCGATGCCGTCGGCACTGGGGATCTCGGCAGGTATGACGAGGAGTACGTCGCCGGGCTCAGCCACGACGCTCGCGTGGACATCATCAACGCGGCGTTCCACCTGGGCGAGCGGGGGCTCCTCGAGCTCTTTGGCCCACCAGTTGCCCCATGTGCCTGAGATGGCAAGTCGACGCAAGCTGGCTACGGATTTCCTGTAGACCTCGGTGACCGTATACTATGTAGTAATACTAGTATTTTGTAAAGTTTTTGTCAATGAAAAGTCTAATGTTCATTTGGTGGCATGTGATAGACGTAAATTGTTGTTCCTTCTCGTTGCTTATAGGTGAACTACACTACGGTGAAGAAATTGAAAGGGGCAAGAAGCAACAATGAATGACAAGTATGCATACATGATACATTTGGATATAGAGTCCAAGTGCATAGTTTCTATAGATAGTTTTTTTTTTTAGAATTTCTATAGATAGTTTTCTAGTGAAAAGATATTGTAATTTAGACTCAACCCTCCTAATGTGACAATAACTATGTTTTTGGAAACGATGACAATAACTATGTATCATTGACGATTCGACGTCAGTTAGTATTGGATAAGTAAGGCCCTTGTTGACAAGTTTTGTTGGAGCTTCTCCAGCGGCTTAATTAAAAACTCTGCCAAACATACATCCACAAAAATGGTTTGTGAAACCAAAACCAAGCAAACAACGATAAAGCCGAAGCTGTTTTGGTCTAAAATCCTAAGCCACAGAAATATAGCTTTCTTTTTACTTCATTGTTTTTAGAAAAGTCGACGCCCTGTCAAAAACGACCTAATAATTAATATATATACTGGATTCATGCCCGTGCGTTGCTACGGGACAGCTAAAACTTTTGTACTAAAAACACATGGATCGCACAATAAGATAAACAATACCGTGAAATTAAATACCGACGTTAAATTGACATTTAATTCAAAAAGCAATTTTTGTAAAATTTTTGCAAGAGATGTTTGGTACTTCCTCTATAAAAAAAATGCAATCTCAATCCATTTTTTTTCTTAAAAACTTCATTGTATAATTCAAGAATCCACCGAAAATGTGATGATTATGTACCCATAACTCAGTGGATCAAAAGAAACAATTATGAACGATTTACATTGGGAAGCTAGTACTTGGTCCGCAAACTATATAGAAAGTTACAAAGTAATCACATGAATCGTGTAAGAATTTCATAGGAATTAGTCCAATTTTACACAAAAAATCCAAGCAGTTGGGTCTACTTTGTCGATACAAAATTATTCCATCAATGCTGAATGGACTTGCAGCACCAGCTCAACTATGGGTGAGATATTTTAACTGGCACTGATTGCTGAATGGCTAACTCAAGTTTTTTTTTCTGTGCAAAATCCAGGCTCCTAGTTGAGATTCCTGATTTGGAGTGAGGGGTATACCGTATACAAATGGGGAGTCACTGATTTGGGTCCTCAAGTGATTCGGTCTGGGAATCCAAATATACAGTCCCATCATTTGATACTTGTTAACATGCAAGTTTAGTATGATAAGGAGACTTGCTCCCCCATGTAGGAATAGGCAGAATCTGCGATTCACAGAACATGAGAATTTTTTTAACAAGATTCAGTATCTTCGATAAACTGTCATGTTTAATAAGCTAAAGTTGAAGTACAAAGCAGATGCAAGCAAAATCTCTGACAAAAAGTTAAATATGAACTATAACAAACAGGTGCATATATACAAGTGAGGGACAACAAAGAAGGAAATTAACTGAAGTAAGATCGTAAAATTTAAATGCTGGTTGAACAAATTCTGAAACTCACTTGCAGAGCTCCAAAGAATCCAACTTCTTGCAAACAGAAAATCAATTTTTCCTGCCACCTCAATAAGGACTTTAGTTTCTTATGAGACTCCTTGAAATTTGCATGTGCTCTCTCTTAGCATGCATTCAGACACTTCAAAGCACATCAGAAGTTCTTGAAGGACAAAGAAAACAGAAAGGACTCATAAGCTCCCCTGAAGCTTATAGCCATCAAGCTCTTTGCTGTAAGTTGTAGTCAAGTGAGAGTGACCAAGCAACTCAAAATTAAGGGCATGATCAAATTGTAACACCCTAAATTTACAATATTTTAAAATAGGAGAGTTTGATTTATTATGCATTTTTGTGGGAATTTGAATTTAGAAAAATAATAAAATTTTATCAAATTAAAATCAAATATAAGGTATACAAACATGTATATGCATTCATGTTGCTGCATAGTATTTTTGAATTGTGTGATTTGAAATCAAATTTCAACTTGATTTGAATTTTGCATTCAAATTGGGTTTGAAAATTTGAAAAGAAATAAGAAAGGATTTTCTCTCCCATCCTTGATTTCAGCCCGCCGCAGCCCAGCTCGGCCTGCTTCCGCGCGGCCTGACCGCCTCATTCCGCACCCGCGCCCGTTCTAGTTCCCCGCTGCGGCCCAGCTTCACTCGCGGCCCAACCCAGCGCAGTCGCGCCACGCCTGCTCTCTCTCTACTTCCTCACTCAAGGGCCGCTCAGGCCGAAGCCCAACAGTGCCATCCCCTCTTCCTTTACGCTGGCAGCTTGGGCCCAGGTGCCAGGGGCGTCTTCTTCCCCTCATCATCCGAGCCGGACATCACCGGCCGCGTCCATGCTCGCCCGCTTCCCCCTCCATCTTGCGTGCGTCCAAGCCAGCGTAGCCTCTTAAATAGTCGCCGGGGTGCCGTGTGCCTCTTTTCCCGAACCCTAATTGAAGCCGCCGCGCCCTAGAGCTCCCTCGCCGCCGCCCAACCCAGCCGCCGCTGATGCCGTCCACCTTGCCATGCGCCACATCGTCTCCGTCTATCCCACTCCTTGCTAAGGTACCCGAAAAAGATCGTCGTCGTCTCCTCTAGCTTCCCGTGCTTTTGCTTCGTTCAATGGTGGTCTGTAGACCGAGTTCGCTGAGCACTGTCCATGGCGCCGCCGTGTTCCTCACCACCTGCCGGTCAGCCCTCTCTCTCTCTCTCCTTTCTGTTTGATCGTAGCCGTCCGATCTGGATCGGACGATCCCAAATAAGAGATACCCCTTCGCTGACGTTTTTACAAAAAAGGCCATTATAATTATTTGAGTCTTAACCCGTAGTCCCTGTCTTTTTTCTAAAGAGCCCTCGGGATTTTGAATAACTTAACCTGCAATCCATAGCATCTTTCCAGAGTATGTTTTCTTCTTTAGAAAGCGTAGTTTCTTCGCTTGAGATCCAGAATACGTTTCCATCTATTTATAGTTTTGCCACTGGTTTCTATAGGCCATAACTTTCACGTTTTAGCTTCGATTTGATCCGTTCAACTTGCGTTAGGTTCGTAATTCCATAATCTACGTGTTCATACTACTGTTAAGTATGTTTTCAACTTTTAAAATCGAGGTTAGCTTTAATTTATTATTTTACAAAAGGAAATCTTGTTTAATTCATAACTTATCCGTTTTAACTCCGATTTGAGTGATCTTCGCGTTTGTGTGATCGTAGCGAGATGTAGATTCGTTTCACAAACATTTCATCTTGATTTTATATTGATTGGTGTACTGTTCTAATCTATAGCTTTTGTTTTCTATGCATGATTGTATGGATGCCTGTGTGGTGCTGTTTGATCTCGAGTAGACAATGAGTTTTGTGTTGGTGATCTGGAGCAACTCTTTGAAGATCAAGACCAGCAGCGATACTTTGAATTAAGGCAAGTATAATATGAGGCTCCTTATTACCTATTCACTTTAATGCAAACTCAATTCATATGCATATGTTAATGAACTGCTTGGAGTCTACTTACCTTAGTATTGATTATCCTGTCCTTGATTTACCTATGGGTTTTGCATGTGGGTAGTATGCTCACTTTGCTCCAACTGATATTGATTAAAGAATACAATTAAAGATATATGCAATATGGTATTAAAAGATGTTTTTTAGCAACATGAAACCAAGGGGCTAGAGCATTGGGCCTTTTCTTATGGTGCTCTAGTTTCTCTCCATAAGGACTCATCTTTAAGTAACAACCCAGGACTTATAGTACAACCATGAGGACCACATGGCTCTGGTCTTAGTCCAGTACCTTGCTCTTTCTAGTTTGTAGCAGTTTATCGAAAGGGCAAGAGGGGCATACCAGGCTGGGTATGGACCTCATCCCCAGGGTGTGTACTATGCTGCGTGTATTAGTGCCACTTTTGGAGATGACTCCATAACACTTGGGAGATGGAATCCTTAGCGGCTGCTTCTTATTAGAACGACTGGAGAAAAGCTTCATAGTGTACCCTGCCTGCGCACCTTGGAAGTGTTTTGGGAGTAATTAACCCGGGCATATGGGCAACACGACTCGT
Source organism: Miscanthus floridulus (assembly GCF_019320115.1). Lineage (NCBI taxonomy): Eukaryota > Viridiplantae > Streptophyta > Magnoliopsida > Poales > Poaceae > Miscanthus > Miscanthus floridulus. The sequence continues at coordinate 105,547,896 of NC_089580.1, read as the reverse complement.
GGTGAAAGTGTACAACCTCTGCAGATTGTAAAACTGGTATATCAGTCGTGCTGACGGACACGAGCGGCCTGGATCCTTACTGAATAGTTGGTTACTTGGATGGTTTGGGTTATGACTAAAATTGCTGATATATCTAAATATTCATATTCGGGAGCCTAAGCTTATAGCAACTTATGATTAATAATAAAATATGACCAACTAAAAGTGCTTATCGTAGTTCAGCCATGTCAAGCCTTTTGAGCCTGCATCCCTTTATGTTATGCTTGCTAAGCGGTAGTAGCTTACGCTTTATTTATTTCAATACTTTGGCAAAATCCCGGATGGGTACCAGATGGAGGTTCTTCAGTGGAGTTTTTCAAGTGGTGTTAGGCTTGTGATCAACTAGTTGACGATTCCTGTGGTGTTGGAGGCTTCACCAGAAGAATAGAGTTATAGTGTATACTGTAAAGTAAGACTAAATATTTTGTAACAAATATTTATGCGCTATGTAACAAAGGCATTGTCTTTGATATTACCCCTTCATTTGTAACCATATATGTGAATTGAATTCCTGGGCACACATATAGTGTGTATCTGGTTTTGTCCTTAAAACCAGGTGCTATAAAGTGGTATCAGAGCCAGGTCGACGGTAGGACGCAAGCCTAGTTAGAAAATGGTCGTTTTAAGGTTTAGAATTTGCTATAAAATCCATGGTCTATAAACCTTGCTATTTTCTCCTATACTATATTCTTGTCTTTGCTGTTCATCTCCTCCTTATTGCTATAAATTTTGTCCCTATCCTCACCCTTGCTTTGAGTTGCTTTTAGAGCTATCACTTACCACATTCTTGTGCAACATGAAGGTGAAGCTATAGAGTTTTGAGCCCTTGATACAACAAGAACGCTAGCAACATGAGTAGAGTCATTGAGTCCTAATGCTTGAATTATGAACCTGTAATGTTTGAATAGTTGTCTAGATGTTCATGCTTGATTTGGATCTTTGTAATGATTGCAATGATTTTGTGGGTTATGCTCACAATTTCATTTAGTTTACATGCTAAGGCACAAGGACCAATGATTAGATAGTTGGGTTGGTTTTTCTCGTCTCTGCGTGTGCTGTTTTCTAAGTAGTCAGTGTTCATCGGGTTATATCTCCAAAGGTAGATGCCCAAAAGTCATGAAAGTTTTATGGATGAAAGTAGACTTCTATACCTTTCATATGCCACTGGAACCATCTTCATATCTATCATGGTTTGGGAGTTATGACCTCTACAAGTTGAAGTTTCTACACTGACTGGGAGTCTGAATAGTTTCGGTTGTGCCCTGTTTTCGACTAACTTAACCTCAGAATCTGGCAAGGTGGTCTATACAAAAGTTGTAGAGAGTTTCATAAGCTTCCTAGCCAAATAAGGAATGCCTTCATAGGATTTCTAGAACTTGATATATGGATGTCTTTCTAAAATGCTACTGGTAGTTCTCATCCAGAAAATTTTAGATTGATTGTTTTGCCTTGTGAACTACTTCCGGATCATGGATTACAACCAATAATTGTGTTAAATGTTCCAAACAGATGGTTTCTACCAGGAGAAGTGCTTCATATGATTCTAGAAGGAATGCCCCTAATGCTAATCCACTGCCACAAAATCCTCCGACTATAGAGCAATCTATGATGATACAGACTCAATTGTTACAGACTTATGTTCAGAATGTACGCATCAACCCACATCAAGCACCACCAAGGGACAAGTGTGGTTAATTTATGATGGGACATCCGGCGACATTCTCTCATGCAAGCGACCTAGTAGAAGCTGATGACTAGCTTAGAGCTGTGGAGCGACAACTTAACATAGCTCACTGTAATGACCATCAAAAAGTGCCTTATGCTTCTGGTCAACTTCAAGGAGCAGCTTCAGACTGGTGGGAATTATTTTGGATTGAGAAAGATGTAGATCAGATTTGTTGGGAAGATTTCAAGACTGCTTTTGATCTTATCATGTTCCAGAAGGTTTGGTGGAGATCAAGGAGGAGGAGTTCCTCAACTTGAAACAAGGTTCCATGATAGTGTGTGAGTATTGTAACAAATTCACTCAGCTATCACGTTATGCTCTAGGAGAGGTGGTTAATAATGCGAAGAAACAAAAACGCTTCTTGAAAGGATTGAATGATGAACTTAAACTGCAGTTGATGACTGTTGAGTATCCTGACTTTCAAACTTTGGTGAATAGAGCCATTCTGATTGAGAACAAGCATCGGGAAATGGAAGAGAAGAAAAGGAGAATTCAAAGCCAATCTATAGGTAGCAACACACTCCCCCGCTACACTCCCCGGCAAGAATTTCAATAGAGATACTAGGAACCAACTAGTCAGTGGGATTTTGTTCCTCCTCAATAACTCCCTCAACACCAGCAAGAGCAACAGTATGTGAACCAGAGTCCACCCTAAGAACCACTCATCAACTCCCCAATGAAGGATAATGTGCCCAACACCCCCTCTTCATGCAAGAAGTGCTACCGCTGTGGTGAACCCAGTCATTATGCGAGTCAGTGTCCAAAGAAGCCGAACAAGCAATAGTCCCGCAACGGAAACCATAAACAACGGACTCATGTGCAAGATAGAGTCAATTATGTGAAGATAGAATCTACACAAGAAGCCCGAGATGTTGTGTTTGGCATGTGTCTAGTCAACTCTAGCCCTGCATCAGTTTTGTTTGATTCAGGAGCTTCACATTCCTTCATTGCACATCATTTTGTTAAGGAGTACAATATACCAAAGTGTCCTATGAAGAAACAGATGTTAGTTGACTCCCCTTGTGGGGATATACAAGCCACTCTAATGTGACCAAGTGTAAGAGTTGAAATAAGGGGTAGAGTTTTTGGCAAATCCGATTGTGTTGAAGTCTTTAAGCATAGATGTAATTCTCGAAATGGATTGGTTAAATCCACGAAAGGCTATTAAAAGATGCTTTTTAGCAACATAGAACCAAGGGGGCTAGAGCATTGGGCCTTTTCTTATGGTGCTCTAGTTTCTCTCCATAAGGACTCATCTTTAAGTGACAACCCAGGACTTATAGTACAACCATGAGGACCACATAGCTCTGGTCTTAGTCTAGTACCTTACTCTTTCTAGTTTGTACCAGTTTACCAAAAGGGCAAGAGGGGCATACCAGGCTGGGTATGGATCTCATCCCTAGGGTGTGTACTATGTTGCGTGTATTAGTGCCACTTTTGGAGATGACTCCATAACACTTGGGAGATGGAATCGTTAGTGGCTGCTCCTTATTAGAACGACTAGGGAAAAGCTTTGTAGTGTACCCTGCTTGCACACCTTGGAAGTGTTTTGGGAGTAATTAACCCAAGCATATGGGCAACATGACTCGTGGTGAAAGTGTGCAACCTCTGCAGAGTGTAAAACTGGTATATCAGCCGTGCACACGGACACGAGCGGCCTAGATCCTTACTGAATAGTTGGTTACTTGGATGGTTTGGGTTATGACTAAAATTACTAATATCTCTAAATATTCATATTTGGGAGCCTAAGCATAACTTAGCAACTTATGGTTAATAATAAAATATGACCAACTAAAAGTGCTTATCGTAGTTTAGCCGTGTCAAGCCTTTTGAGCCTGCATCCTTTCATATTATGCTTGCTAAGCGGTAGTAGCTTACGCTTGTTTTATTTCAATACTTTGGCAAAATCCCGGATGGGTACCAGATGGAGGTTCTTCAGTAGAGTTTTCCAAGTGATGTTAGGCTTGTGATCAACCAGTTGATGATTCCTATGGTGTTGGAGGCTTCACCAGAAGAATAGAGTTATAGTATATACTGTAAAGTAAGACTATGTCTTTTGTAACAAATATTTATGCGCTATGTAATAAAGGCATTGTCTTTGATATTACCCCTTCATTTATAACCATGTGTGTGAATTGAATTCCTGGACACACATATGGTGTGTATCTAGTTTTGTCCTTAAAACTAGATGCTACACAAATCCACGACCACAAGGGGCGATAGCAGTTGCAGGTTCAAGACAAATGGATCGTTCCGTTCAGCACCACTGTGATGTAATGGCAGATGTGGTTGAAGGACAGAAGGAGAACATTTGTGCCTGCCAAACCCTTTTGCCATGTGTTTGTCGTCGTTAGGTGGTCCTACTCGGTCATAGGCCTATGCGCTGTAGGCATCACCTCTGCGTTGTCATGGAAAATGAGGACACCGACATTTAAGGTGAATGATAATCAGTCAATCTAAGATAAAATATAGAAGTCAACATCATGAAAATAATAATATGCGTCAAGATGAAGAAACATTATATGCATATTTGAAAATGACTGCAGTAGAGGGAATGCGTGCCATATGGCTGAAGCCATTGCAGAGCCAAGCAATATGAATTTTATTAGAGAAAATGGAAGCATTCCTCGGTTCCCATCTTACTTGAGATCTGTATCGCATCCACGCCAAGCGAGAGAGAAGGGAAGCTGGGAAGGAGGTTGGGAGGGAGAGATAGGCATTACCTTGGAGAAGCATGGGAAATTGTATCAGCTGGCACTGGCAGGGCGTCTTCATGACGCGTTATCAGCAAGTAGAACACCAGATTGATGCAATCATGATTCATGAAAGAGGATGATGAGTCCTAGCTTAATAAAACAAGGCACAAACTATGTTTACCACATTGTGATTGCCAAAAAAAAACAGAAAAAGGTCTTGCATGATGTATCAAAATAATGCAAAAGAAAGATAACAAAGAAATTTCACCTCTAATTCCAGGCTTCCAGTTAAACAAAAGCTAGTATTGTTGTATAACACTTATGAATACCATGATAGACCACATTAAGCCCTTCCCTGCTGTCTATCATATAGCCATACATGTTGCTTCTCGCTATCTCTCATATCAAATATCATGAGCTCACGAAAACATAAAAGCAAATATTTAGTGACCTAACTGATAGATTATCGCATGATACTGCTACCATCAGTATGTCTAAACCAGAATATCAATTTGCATGCTAACAAACATCCAACATTTAGGATAAAACAATTATGTACCATCAGATTTATAAAGAAAAAGCCTTACATCAAATTTACCAGTATAGTATTTTTAAATTACCAAGGTCAGCACAGAATAGATATAGAGAATAAGCCAAGTGGATATATATTTTCCATATGCTAAAATATTTTCTCTTTGATAAATAAACAATGATATGGGGTGCAATGGTGCATCAACATTCAAAACTAATATGGAGACCAAAATCAATAGATCGATGAGTGTGAAAGTGACAACGAGGAGACCTGACCCTTGTGCTCCATGTTCATGGTTCGGTAAAATCCCTTGCGAAGAGAACACGCATCTTGCATCACTGTGACGCCGCCCTCTAATCAAGCTATCCATAAGATTCCTAGAATCAATCTGCCCATCAGCACAAAGGCATATATGCTATAATAAGTCAACATCATCATCATTCTAATACTAACTGAAATTCCATCTCATGAAAACTTAGTAAAGTGGGGACCCTATTCAAAATCGCTGACTCCCTAATTTAACTATTTTTTTATGCAGCTTAATTGAAGAATTGCAACATATATCAGCCAGATGTACCAATCAAAACTTCAAGCTAAGTAGAACCATAAAGACCATAGGTAATACTATGTCAAAAGGTGGAAACGCAAATGATCAGACTCTGGTTAAAATAATTTGGCTGAATTTGTATTTTGCGGTAAACTTATTTTTCAGATGTTTGATCGGTATGATATCAAGGAGAGAGCTTTTACTTATGAAAGTGAAGGTAAAAATGTCAATCATGAGTCTTTACATTGATGCTGAACCTAGTTTTTCACTGATCTCTATGAACATGGCACCATGTTGTGTCTTGGCTTCTCCTTCGGCAGCGAACACTTTCATGATGAAATCCAGGTAACAAAAATCAAGCTCCTTGGCTACTATCTTGTTAACTAAACTAAGTTTTAGAACTAGATACAAATTCAAATGATCGCTATCAGCACATGTAAGTTATATTTTTTGGAAACATCATATACAAAATAGAAGTATGCAACAGAACAGAGCATGAGGAGCAACATTTTCACTGTCTCCAGAGCAGTTTTGCTTCTAGTTCATATGTGATGTGCAATGTGTTATCGTAGACATACATGACACATTAGGTAGTGCTAATTTTTCTTCCAAAAAAAAGTAACGGCTTGTAATGCAGTAGGTTTTCTCAACTTTTTGTATAGTTTTTGCCTCTTTTTATACATAAAAAACACGATATTAGTGGAAACCCTTGCTGTATATAGCATTCTAGCTGCAGCCCATGATTTTGGAGATTGTGACTAATAAGTAATAACAAGTAAATTGGTACAACATTCAGCCGACTCCATTCTAAAGCAATCAAGCCTTGCTCCTGTACTAACCTAATTTGAAAAAAAAAATCATAAAATCGTTTGAGGAACCATAATTCATTAAAAAGGTGTAAGATCTGATTAAAACACCTTTTAGAATACAAAGTTAAGGAAAAATAATCAAGTAATCAACTGAATCATTGCTAGAGGGAAAAGCTCGTGCCATGGGACATACATTCCATGCTAGAATCACTTGAAGGATGTTGGGTGCTTGTGCTCTCACCTAGGTCACACCTCTTCACCGTCAGGAGCAATGAAACATTAGCATCTGACACCACCAAATTGTCTGCCCAGAAATGTTACACATTTTCAGAATATGTACTATAAATTGCATTATATATAAAGGTGTTCCATATATCAACAACTCAACTGCATCACCCCCAAACCATTTTTCGTAAAGCATATTGTAAGAAACAAATTCTGCTGAGAGAACAAAGGAAGCATAGCAGCTTGACCTGCCGTTTTGCACTTAAGAACAAAAATCTACTATGAAACACTCCTGTAACAACAAGCAGGAATCGTCCCCATCTATGTGTTTGAGTGCTCAGTTTCGCATAGCAGGAAGGGAAGAGAAGGGACTGGCACACCTGTTGGTGCTCCTCGTAGGACGGGAGGAGATGGAAGTGCGGCAGGAGCCTAGTATTTGGCAGCATAGCAGGACCGATGAAGACACGAGCCGAATCAGGGGAAGGGATGCGTGGGCGCTCCGACGGCTTCCGCTGCCGTGGGTCTTCATCGCAGGTGAAGGGACCCGATGAAGTTCTGGCAACGCGGATATGGGCGAGCCAGATACGGGTGGAGGGTAGAGCGCGCTCCCTGCCGGCTTCCGCTACCGCCTGCCCAGCCTCCACCATCACGAGCAACTTGGGCACCTAGCAAACGCAAGATGGTGGTGGGGCTCGACATTGGCGCTGGGGCCCACTGGGACGCTGCGCCGCCGAGACGTCGCGCGGCCTCCGGCGTTGGGATGCCGCTTTGGCTCCGCTACCGGGAAGGTGGCCTCGGGGCGTGCGCGGACAGCTGTGGGCGGGTCGTGCGTAGGGCGGTCGCGGGCGGCAGTGGCACGCTCGTAGATGCTGGTGAGGGTGACGATGGGGGCACGCTCCCAGTTTCTTTCCTTCCTTTTGGCAAGTTAGGGGCGCGAGGGGTTCGGGTCTGCGGGATCACAGGAGGCAGACAAGCAAGGTTTCTTTCCTTTTTTCAAGCGAGGGGCGTAGACATGAGGGAGGTGGAGGATCACCGGAGGCAGGACGACGGAACCTTGTTGGAATGTCGCACAAAAAGTATCCATGCTTTGTTCTTTTTAGTTGTAGGAGACATATATAAGACTAAGTTGCAACCGTTTGTTTATCGATGAGTATGCCTTTGGTCATCCTAAGGCTTTCCACGGCCCTGCTCTAAGTTAACAAGTTGAACTTGTTTTTAAAATTGACTTAATTATTTTGGAAAACTAAAACAATTTCCGGAACTTGTTTATCGGGGAAGAAGAAATTTCCTTACATTTATTGATGGCCACCAAAAAAAAGGTGAGAGATATTAGGGAACTACTAGAGCAAGAAAAAAAGCATGGTTCACCCTTAATTTGGTAGTTTTGGAGCATCTCCAAGAGTCTCATCATTTGAAAGTCATTTGAGTAAAAATCACTTTATATTGTCCATCAGTTTTTCTATATCTTGTGCGGAATCTAGAAAGTCATCCTCGCGCTCTATCTTGGGCTAACAAGAAATTTGAAATGGAGGATGTATATATTTAGAGATCCAATTAAAGAGGTTTTTGGAGGATATTTTTTTCACCAAAATCTTTATTCATATATCATATAAATTAGAAAAGATATAAAGAGTCCTTTGGAGTTGCGCTTACCAAGATAGATAGAGGTATTAAGGGACCATTGGAGATGCTCTCAGTATGGAGAGGCTTCTCCTATCTGTTTAGGACATGTTTGGAATATGAGAAAAAATTTCATGTTCATGCGTTCTTTCTATAAAATTGAACTAAATAATGTGAAATTTGTATATTAGTTTTGTGAAATTACTGCATTACGAACAAGCCCTTAAATGCGTTCTAGTTCATGGGTGGCAATATTAAGTACGAATAATTCTACTCTGCGTAATTTACTTTAAGATAAAATAATCTGCAATTAAATTTGCATGGACACATTTGCAAGGAAATATTTAGGGGGCACGATAACAGCGGGCAGCATAGATTACAATACTTAAATCAAAACTTGTACTCCTTGGAAAATACACTACGATCGACAAGACAAAAATACAAACGGGAAAGTGGTCCACATGGTTGAAACGGCATGATCTGGAGAACGGGATCTTGATCCGACGGTGGGAGCTTTGCTCGGTCATGCCCGGAACCTGAAGAGGTCGAAGAGCGCGGCGTCGCCCAGGTGGTGCGCGGCGTGAATGAGGTCCACCAGTGCGTCGTGCTGCAGCCCCGCCATGAACGCGGCGTCGAACGCCGCCCCAGCCATGTCCGCTCCCTGCGTCGCCGCGGCGCGACCCTCCCAGTACGCGGCCACCTTGGCGACCACGGGCCCGTACACGTAGCCCGGCACGTCGACCACGCGGTCCGCGGCCGCCGCCGTGGCGACCAGCCCCGACCGCTGCCGTGCAAGCGCCGTCGGCACGGCGACCTTCACGCCGTCAAAGCATCGAAGCACCACGACGCCCTCTTCAGCCCCTTGCGCCGCATGTTGAGACGTCGCCGCCATGTTTCTCTCCGCCGTTTAGTTTGCAGCAAGTTCTTCTTCCTTTCTTGCGAGGCACGAGAAGGCGGCGGCGGGCACGCACATTTATGCAGAGGACGGGTTCGAGTCCGACGCGCGCGGCGCTTGTCGTGTCCGGGTCGGAGCTGGAAAGTGTTGGTGCGTTACTGCGCTCTGTTGCGTCTTTGCGTGCACGGGGTGGATGCGTGCGCGCACGCACACGGCTGATCGGCCTCGCAAACGGACGGCTCGGGGCGGGCGTTTTTTGGACGAGGCCATGCGGGAATCGTTACGGAATCGGGGTGGGCCGGCCGTGGGCTCAAGCAGGTTTTTGCGTTTCTGCGATTGTTTTTTCCATCCAAGGTTGTTTCAAAAGTTTAAATTTTAAAATTTGAAAACTTCAAATAAAATTTTAGGATCGTAAATGATTTTCAATAAAAAAGTCATCAACTACAAAGTTGAAGATCTCATTAAGATGTGTAACTTTGCTTTTAGTCTTTTTCCATCCGAGGTCATTTGAAAATTTTGATTTTAAATTGTGATAACTTCAAGTAGAACTTTATGACCGTAAATGATTTCAAATGAAAGGTGATTATCTACGAAGTTGTAGATCTCACCAAGATGTTCAACTTTGCTTTTGGTCATTTCTGCATCCCAGTTCGTTTGAGACAAAATTTCTTGCTTTAAGATGGTTTCAATTTCAACTAGTTGCAGTTGATATTGTAACGAATATTTGAGGCTTCAAACGATTCAATCTAAAAAATTTCAACTACAAATTTGCAAATTTGTAGTTTTAACTTTGGTTTTGGTTGTTTGTCCATCTGACTTCATTTGGACAATTCAAAAAAATTGAATTTCAAAATATGAGAATTTCACATGGAATTTTTGGACTATAAACGATTTCAAATGAAAACGTGTTCAACTATAAAGGTGTATCTCATCTAGATCTACAACTTTAATATAAATTTCATCTTCATCAGATTTGATTTTTCAGAAATGAATCTAGAAAATATGAGCAACTATGCTAAGTTAATAACTTGCTTAGACGGAAATTTCCACCCTAGGAAAGAAGGAACTAAGCCATTGAATTATGCTCACTTCGCTAATGACAAGTAACAACATACGAGGGCGATCTTGTATAATCTCTCTCACTCTCAAAATATAAGAGTAACGAGAATTGACAGCACAAAATCCACGTAATAGTCTGAAGCCAAATTTAAGTTGCTATGGAGTAATGGAGTACAATCAGCCGTTATACATATATAATAACTATCGGGTCCAATTAGGCAAACATCCCCTCTTACACAATATTTGATACAAGCGAATAATTAAAAGAAGAAAAGAAAACATTCTTAGCCATGACCCATTGAAACACCAAACATGACCCACCCCACCCAAACAAAACGGCCAACCAATTACAGCAGCAGCAGACCAGCAGTAGCATCAGATACCCGTGCCCATGGCGCCAAGCACAGCGGATACGCAAAGAGCGACGCCTATGGCGGTGATATGGGCCCCATGGCCCTCCTTCCAGGCCCCGCTGTCATAGGGACTGTTGTCCACTAACGGCTGGGCACCGAACCCGGCCGCGGCGTCGTGCTCTCCCTGCCCGAGCCCGAGCCCAGGCCCAGCCACCCCTGCGGCGCCACCGAAGGCCGCTGCTCCGCTGCCGACATCGGCCGCCTGGGGCAGCTCGGCCGAGTGGCCGTTGCCGTCCGGTTCCTGGCCGAAGGGCAGGTTGCTGCTGTGTGCGCCGAGCGGCTCGGCGAAGGGCGGGAGCGCGGCGGCGAGCCCCGGCGACCCCGGCGCGCCGCAGTGCTGCGCGTGGCGCGGCTCGTCGCTGGCGCGCCACGCGAGCTCGCCGTCCTTGTCGCGGATGCGCATGTCGCCGTCGTCCACGAGCTCGAGCGTCTCGAGGAAGTTGGTGCCGTCGGTGTTGGTCTCGCCGTGCCACACCTCCTCGCCGCCGTCGAACACCTCCAGCCCATGCCACGAGAAGAGCAGCGCGCACGTGTTGACGGTGCTGATGGGACGGCACTCCGACTCCCACACGCTCGTTCCGCCGCCGGCGGCGGCACCGACCTCCCCCTCGCCCTCCACGGTGCCGCCATATGCGCCGGCGGCGGCCGTCGTGGTGTCGATGATCTCAACGTAGCAGAAGTCGGCGCCGAGGCCGCCGGCGCCCGGCACGGTGTGCGTGCGCAGGAAGTAGGCCGCGTATTTGCCGGACGGCGACGTGAGGAAGACCACGGGCGGGCCCCCGCCCGGCGGGATGCTTGCCAGGATTTGTTGCTTAGTTACGCGCTCGATTGTCCCCAGAGGCGACGTCGCTGCCGCCAGGGAGCAAGAGAGGAGGATGAGGAGCGTGGCGATGCAAGGGAGGAGCTCCATGATGACCAGGTTGCTAGCTTGTTAACCTGCTTCTGTTGTGCGCGTTTCTTGCTGACTGGGTTGTGTTGTGTATAGCTGCGTACATGCATGCATATATATATATATATATATATATATATAGGTATAGTCTCCGATCGGAGAATGGAGACGGTGGAGTTGGAGAGTGCAGAATGATTGATTATTAGGATTTGATTCAAGGTCAAAGATGGATACATGGGGAGTGGTTGGAATTGGATCACGGAGGCGGACACGGAGTACCTGCTCCATCGATCTTATATATATCCAAAATACAACATCGATAGGGGATTGGGTGAGACAAAACCTGGGTACTCTTGGTGTAGCGGCAGCTTGGTTGGTCCTCGTCATGGAGATTTCAGTCTGTCTAGGTACTCCTTGTGCACGCATATATGTTACTCCTACTTTTGTGTTGATTTTGCTTAAAAATAGTAGGTTTTGTGCTGGTCCTCTGGAAGTGGAAGGGCTATCTGCCTACCACTTCTACTTTCTTCCTTCTATATACTATTTATTTTTTAATATGGCCTTTGTGGCGATGCTCTTAGCACGTTTTAGCCTCAATCAGTGCGTACCCCAATGGTTTATTAGCAGCTCGCCTTCGCTCTGCACATAACTACTGTAGCTCGATTCCTACAAAACAAGATATCACGTACGTTTAGGCGTGTGAGTTTCAAATTAGACATCTAGACTCACCCACTTCATTCCACACAGGGGTGGCCCTAGGGGTATTCTTAGGCAGAGAAAAATTTATCGGCCAAAATCTCCTGATATTTCCGATATATCTTTTTTATCCGTAGGTGCCGATAAGAAAATATCTATCTTTTTTATACAAATTTTGTTTAAATTTATTTAAATTTACTTAAATTCAAATTAAATTTTATTTAAATTTGGTTCGATATTTCTGATATATCATATTTATCCTCTTTATCTGTGACCTCCGATAAATTTTAATTTCCGAAAATGAAAACCTTGTTCTTAGGTATTCTTTGGAATACCCATGTTTTCAAATTAGAGGATGTTGAATGGACCTGGGTGACCAAGTTTGAGGGGGCGGTTAGAGAGCGCCGGCGGCAGCAGAGGCGAAACAGGGGAACCTCGACTCCGGTGATCGTCGACGGCCATTAAGGGGTGTTTCTCGCCAGAAAAAGTGGGAGAATCGCCTCGGACATCGCCGCCGCATCGTCTCACCGCGTTGTTTCCTCGGTTCCTTCCCTTTTCGTCGAGTTTTGGGGGAAGTTGGGAGGTTGGGAGAGATGCATTTTTCAGGATTTCGTGGTTCGCTTTGCATTGTTTTCGGCGGTTTTTGGTCTCTCTCCCGCATTGGTGTTGGGTTGTTGGACTTTCGTGATCATTTTGGAGGATGAATCGAAATTGCCGTCTGACCATGGCGGTGCCTAAGGGGGTTCAGAGTTGGGGAGTCCCGCGGAATCATTCTGAGAGACCAAAGGGTTAGAGGGACTATTCACCTAGTCCAAACTGGAGTGATCCTGGCAATTGGCAAAAAGGAAGAAGACTATCCCAATGAGTCAGATTTGGGAGTACTGGTGAGCTAGACCAGTCGGGTTTGGATAGTGGAGGAGGTTTCAGGATAGAAAATGAGTCAGAGGGCAAGAATGATTGTATGTTTCAGGAATTGGAGAGATCGGCCATGGCGCTTGAGGCAGCGCTGAACAATATCCCCGGGACAGAGGAGATTCCAAGGAAGGCGATGACTTCTCGGGCTTACCAGGCTGACCCAGTGAAGACGGCCCATAAAGGCCCAACTCAGTTTGGATGAGGATCTCTTTTCTCACTTGTATCAGAGACCGACCAGCCATCGCTGGGTCTAGGCGACGCGCTCTAGGGTTCTGGAGGCATCTGAAATTGGATTTCTAGCATCAAGGGGAGAGGTGAGAAGATTTGGAGATCAAGCTATACACATCAAAGTTGTTAGGGCCAAGACTACAGACTGTAGATCCTTCGCTGAAGTAGTGAAGGAAGAGAAGATGGACAACCGTGGAGGCGCCCGTGGAGGCTACTAGGGAGGACGAGGCGATGGAGGTTTCTAGGGCGGTCGTGGTGAGGGCGCTGGGATTACAACAGAGAGGACAGATTTCTGGATCATCCCCGCGACCCTCGCCTAGGTGACTGCTATGCTCCCGATTCTCATCGTTGTGACAATAGGGGGGTGGAGGATACAGAGAGGGAAATTGGGAGCACGAGAGAGATGGATATGGAGGGATGACAATATGGGTGCTAAGTGTCGATCTTAAGATGATGGGGGTAATAGATATGAGGAAGAGGACCTGCGCTACAAATTGATGAGAGATAAGAATTACAGAGGGTGCTCTGGTAGGGATGATAGTGGAGGAGCTATGTCAGGAGTTTGTTTCAGATGCAACAAAACTGGGCACCTCAGTTATAACTGTCCTAATCCACCCATCTGTTATAACTGCAAAGACTCAGGGCACATGGCTACCAACTGTCCAAGGATGAAAGAGAACAAAGGAGTGAAACTTTGTGGTTTTGGTATGCCAGGTCAGCTGTTCTACAACAACCATGTCCCTTTGGAGGAGGAAGAGATAGCTAACAGTCCTATCACTACTGTTATGACCATCATTCAAGGGAAGAGCTCTGTGAGTAAAGTGACCACTGAATTACAATATTTGATCAACTCCTCATGGGATTGGCAGGTGAAGAAGATGTATAGTAATGAGTACATGTTTGTAGTCCCTTCTACTAAAGATCTTGAGTTTCTCACTCGGCTGAAGGAGTTCAAATGCAAAATCTCAGACACGGTGGTTTCAGTGGAGAAATCTGACCTGATGATTGGATGTTGTGACATGCTATCCACTGTTTGGGTCAAGTTGATGGGTGTACCTCACTAGGCTAGGAAAGAATGAGCTATAGAAGAAGTGGCTTATCTGGTGGGGAACTTTGAGGAAGTGGACAAGTCTTCTCTGCCTGGACTTGGCCCTATAAGGGTTAAGGTGTCCTGTAAAGATCCAAAAGAAATTAAGGGATCATCCAAGGTGTTCTTTAACAGGAGAGGTTTCATGGTGTCTTGGTTGGTGGAGAGTGAAAAGAATCAAGGTAGCAAAGCTCCCCAGAAAGGAACCAATAACAGGAGAGATGATAAAGAGGAAGAAGAGGAAGAAAAAGAAGAGGAGGAATCTGATCACGACACACCTTTTCTGGAAGACAACAAGCAAGGATCACAGGGTCAACCCCCTGAATCAAGCAAACAGGGGGAAAAAGGGGAAAACAATGTAGTATTGCTTGTGATGCAGATAAGGTCGTTTTTGAACATGCTATTGATACAGTTCTAGAGGCAAGACAGCAGGGGGAGATAAATGGAAATGCTGAGAAAGAGTCTGAGGCAACTTCTGGGACTCTTGTAACAGAGAAAGTGCAGCTGATAGTGGAGGAGGAATCTGAGAAAACAGTGCCCTAGACATCTGTGGTTTCTTTTGATGTGCATCCTGATCAGGTGCTGGATTTAGGTTTCAATGCCAGGAAGTCAGTCCTAGCTTCTATTGAGTTGGAGGCTGAAGTGGGCTTGGTGATGAGGACATCCCTTCCATTGATACAACCACACCTGCTGCACAACAAGGTCCGATGACAAGAGCTCGAGCACGACAACTTAATTATCAGGTAAAGTCGTTCCTCGCTGTTCATACAAACTCGTCTCAGAATTGGATGCTACTAAATCATGGTGATGATTCTCTTATTCTTAGGAATGTTGGTCAAGACCCCACTGCCTCATGTTTAGACCCCATGATGAGGATGGAGCAGCCGAACAAGTGGGAATCATCATTAATGGGGCGCTCAGCTCATCTCGAGACAGCAGGAAACACTCCATCAAAAGTACCATAACTCCTTGATACGAGATCCAATGAAGCTGGTTTTTGACTTGTTGGAAAGAGCGCGTCGTCCTTTTTCAGATGGGTCCAACCCCACTATCAGAATCTACCGAAGATGTGCGCAGCAAGCAAAAGGACGCACAGACCTATAGCTTGGGCCTGGCCCTTGTACTGACTCCAGCCCATTGAGGGACGCCCAGATTAGGGTTTCCCACTCCCCCTTGTGCTATCCTCCTTATAAATAGAACCAGCAACCATCAGAATGAGGGTGGGTTTTGTTTAGATGCAAGATAGCTGCTGCTTCTTCCTTGTAAACGCGTGTGTCGGCTAGACCACCCGATTTGCTTGTTTCAAGACCCCAACTTGTGATTCAGATTCAGCCTTTGGCTTAAATTCGTGAGTTATTTGCTTGTCATCTTGTTCTTGCTTGTTCTCGGTTGCTTGCAGGTTTATGGTGTTCTTGGCACGGTAAGAACATCACAATCGGAGCCGGTGTACCTGTTGCTAAGGCGCAACAACCTTGTGGTTGTTGTAGTCGGACAGCCAACGTCGAATCCACCCCAAATTGAGTTTATCCACACTCACCAAAAGATTAGGAACAACCCCTAGTCCCATCATGTGGTAATCAGAGCAAGGTTCTTTGGTGAGTGTTTTACCGTTCATTACTTTACCTATAGTCCAGAAATATAAAAATATGATAGAATTGAAATTCCAAACACAAGTTTGAGCCTTTGCTGATCTGCTTAGTTCTTTGTTTGTTGAGTTTGTGGTTTACATCGGGGTGTCAAGTGCTGGTTCTTAGGTTCTAATCCTTTAGAGTTTCGAGTTCTTGTCACGTTTTAGTCACCACACAATCTGTTGTTGCCTTTCCCCCACTTCAGCCGCTGCAATCTCCACCAATACCACCACCACCACCACCACCACCAAAAGCACTGCTGCTCTCTTGACCTTTTCGCTGAAACCCTAACCACCATCACCTTCAGCAGCGCCTACACAAACACTACCTTATGCACCTGTCCTTTTGGTGCAAATCTAAGTACACTCAGTTTTGAAAATAAGAGAGTTCAAATTGCATATTTGTACTACTTGTTGCAATCCTTATCCCTAGTAAAAGAAAGTCTATGCTACTTGCTGCATTCTTGTTATAATCATATTGCAAAAGTTTAGTTTGTGCTGCTTGCCGAAAAGAAAAGAAAAGAAAAAGGAAACACAATAGAAAATTGAAAAAAAGAAAGGAAAAGGAGGAAAGAAAGAAATAAAAAAAGAAGGGTTAAGTTGATGCTATTTACTCTCATCATTTCCATTGTTTGCTACTGTCCGGTGACAACATTTGTGTCTAGGCTCGCGTCTCTAGCACGGGTTAGCCTAGGACCAGCACGGTACTATCTTTGAACACTTATTCAACTTGCATTGACTAACGTGGTTCCAACTGTACCTTGATTTTTTAAGCCACCTACAGCTCCACAAATTACCTACAACGTCACAGGGTTCGACTTGCTACTACTTGTGTTGTTCTTGCCATCGCCAACACCATCTGCATAGCAAGGTAAGGACATGTGAGAACTCGGTTGCACATGCTGAGAGAATGAAATTTGTTGCCACCTAATTCAGTTAGTTGGTAGGACATATTTTCTTGTGATTCCCTTGCTGCATACTAACCATGGCAGGAGAAGGTGAAAGGACCCCTCCACAATCACCTCGATCGAAAGCCTTGCTACAACACTTTGAACGCAAAGTGAGGCTCCATGTTGAACACCTTGATGAGGACGTTCGTGTCACAAATGAGCGCCTTGGTCAATTGGAGACGGCTCAGATTGAGACCAACACCAAGTTGGCTTCCTTGGAAGGCACTCTTGGTTCTGTTAATACATCTCTTGTAGGTGTCTTGGAGCGATTGGAGAGGATGGAACAGAATCGATGTGATGGTTTCAAACGACGCAAACACAACAACAACAACAGGGGCAGCGCTGCTGGTCATGATGAAGAAGAATATGCAGCGGACACTGAGCTTGATGAGGAGGTGAATGGTCATCGACGCATCGAACAACATCGCCGCCGCCATGAGACAGGTCCTCGCCCACCACGGCAAGAGGTACGTGCCAATGACTCATTTGGCAAGATTAAATTCACCATACCTGCTTTTGATGGCAGGTATAATCCTAATATGTACCTTAGTTGGGAATTAGCTGTTGATCAGAAATTTACTTGCCATGATTTTCCTGAGGATAAATGTGTTAGGGCTGCCACTAGTGAGTTTACTGACTTTGCCTCTGTTTGGTGGTCTGAATACCATTGTAAGAACCCAAATAACACACCAACTTGGGATGCTTTGAAACGGGTCATGCGGGCTAGATTTGTTCCTTCTTATTATGCCCGTGATCTTTTACATAAGTTGCAACAATTGAGGCAAGGATCCAAATCTGTAGAAGAGTACTATCAAGAGCTACAAATGGGTATGCTTCGTTGCGGGCTAGAGGAAAATAAGGATGGTGCCATAGCTAGATTTATGGGTGGGCTGAACCGGGAGATTCAGGACATTCTAGCTTACAAGGAATATAATTATGTCAATCGTTTATTTCACCTTGCTTGTAAAGCTGAACGAGAAGTGCAGGGACGATGAGCTAGCATGAGGGCTAACATTCCTGTAGGTCGTGCTAGCCCATGGACACCCTCCAATGCAGCTGCACCGTCAACACGTGCTCCCACACAATCTTCCTCAACTATCAAGCCACGCTCCTCTACAACAAATTCTATACCATGCCCAAGTGAACCAACTAGAGGACCAACGGCTACATCTGCCAAGAGTTCATCCTTGGTGGTATCCACAGGGAGAACAAGGGATATTCAGTGCCTACGCTACAAAGGATATGGCCACGTACGCAAGGACTGCCCAAGCACAGGTGTGATGGTTGTGCGAGCTGATGGTGGGTACTCCTTTGCTAGTGATTTTGATGAAGAAACATATGCTTTGCTTGCTGCTAACAATGTAGTGGAAGGAGATGATTTCCAACAAGATGAAGAGCACATTGGGGCTGAAGTTGCTAAGCACTATGAGAGCCTCATGGTGCAGCGGGTGCTAAGTGCCCAAATGGAGAGGGCTGAACAAAATCAACGCCACACTTTGTTTCAAACCAAGTGTGTGATCAAGGAACGCTCTTGTCGTGTGATCATAGATGGAGGAAGCTGCAACAACTTGGCAAGTGCTGAAATGGTGGAGAAGCTTTCGTTGAGCACAAAACCACACCCGCAGCCTTACTACATTCAGTGGCTTAACAGCAGCGGCAAGGTGAAGGTAACACGATTGGTAAGGGTAGAGTTTGCCATTGGTTCTTATCATGATTCCATTGACTGCGATGTTGTGCCTATGCAAGCATGCTCTATGTTGTTAGGTAGACCATGACAGTTTGATAAAGATTCCTTGCACTTTGGTAAAACAAATCAATACTCTTTTGTGCATAATGACAAGAAGATTGTATTGCACCCCATGTCCTCTGAGGCTATTCTAAGAGATGAACTTGCTAGAGCTAGCAAACTTAAGAATCAGGCTATTGCTAGTGAAAATCAGATTGTCGCTAATAAACTTGAGAAACATAAGAAGAAGTCTAGCAAATCTGTTCATCATAATAAAAATGAGATCAAGCTGAAAGGCTCTTGTTACTTTGCCACGAAATCTGATTTGGATGAGATTGATACTTGCACTACTATATGCTATGCTTTGGTTTGCAAAGAAACTTTGTTTTCACTTGAGGATACTCCTATTTCTTTGCCTCCTGCTGTCACTAACCTTTTGCAGGAGTACGCCGATGTTTTCCCAAAGAAGGTACCACCAGGACTGCCACCAATTCAGGGAATTGAGCACCGGATTGACCTCATTCCTGGGGCCTCCTTGCCAAATCGTGCTCCTTATAGGACCAACCCGGAGGAAACTAAAGAGATACAGCGCCAAGTGCAAGAATTGCTTGACAAAGGTTATGTGCGTGAGTCTCTTAGCCCTTGCGCTGTTCCCGTACTTTTAGTTCCTAAGAAAGATGGATCCTAGCGCATGTGTGTGGATTGTAGAGCGATTAATAATATCACAATTAGATATTGTCATCCAATTCCTAGACTAGATGATATGCTTGATGAATTGAGCGGCTCAATTGTGTTCTCTAAAATTGATTTGCGTAGTGGTTACCACCAGATTCGCATGAAGTTAGGAGATGAATGGAAAACAGCATTTAAAACCAAGTTCGTCTATATGAGTGGTTAGTCATGCCTTTTGGCCTCACTAATGCACCCAACACTTTCATGAGATTAATGAATGAAGTTTTACGTGCTTTCATTGGCAGATTTGTGGTGGTATACTTTGATGACATTCTGATATATAGCAAAACTTTGGAGGAACATCTTGATCATTTACGTGCTGTTTTTGATGCTTTACGTAATGCTCAATTATTTGGTAATCTTGAGAAGTGCATGTTTTGCATAGATCGAGTCTCTTTCCTTGGCTATGTTGTGACCCCATAGGGTATTGAAGTTGATCAAGCCAAGGTCGAGGCAATTCATAGCTGGCCAGTTCCCACTACGATCACACAAATAAGAAGTTTTCTAGGACTTGCGGGGTTCTATCGCTGCTTTGTGAGGGACTTTAGCACCATTGCAGCCCTGCTACATGAGCTCACCAAGAAGGGTGTGGCATTCACTTGGGCTGCAGCACACAGGAATGCATTCGACACACTAAAAGATAAGTTAACACACGCACCTTTACTCCAACTTCCTGATTTCAACAAAACCTTTGAGCTTGAATGTGATGCTAGTGGAATTGGGTTGGGTGGTGTGCTGTTACAAGAGGGAAAACCTATGGCGTATTTTAGTGAAAAGTTGAGTGGCCCTAGTTTGAACTATTCTACTTATGATAAGGAATTGCTTGCTCTAGTTCGGACTTTGGAAACATGGCAGTATTATTTATGGCCCAAAGAGTTTGTCATACATTCTGATCATGAATCTTTGAAATACATCCGTAGTCAAGCAAAACTGAACTGTAGGCATGCCAAGTGGGTTGAATTCATCGAGTCCTTTCCTTATGTCATCAAACACAAAAAGGGGAAGGAAAATATAATTGCCGATGCTTTGTCTAGACGTTACACCATGCTTTCACAACTTGACTTTAAAATCTTTGGTTTGGAAACTATTAAGGAACAATATGCACATGACAATGATTTCAAAGATGTATTGCTGAATTGCCAAGAGGGGAAAACATGAAACAGATGCATCCTCACCGACGGGTTTGTCTTTAGAGCTAACAAGCTATGCATTCCAGCTAGCTCTATGTGTTTGTTATTGTTGCAGGAAGCACATGGAGGAGGACTCATGGGACATTTTGGTGTGAAAAAGACAGAGGACATCCTTGCTGGTCATTTCTTTTGGCCCAAGATGAGGAAAGACATGGAGAGGTTCGTTGCTCGCTGCACAACATGCCAGAAAGCTAAGTCATGCCTTAATCTCATGGTTTATACATGCCTCTTCCTGTTCCAAGTGCACCGTGGAAAGATATTTCAATGGACTTTATTTTAGGACTGCCTAGAACAAAGAAGGGGAGGGATAGTGTGTTTGTTGTTGTGGATAGATTTTCTAAAATGGCATATTTCATACCATGTCATAAGAGCGATGATGCTACACATGTTGCTGATTTATTCTTTCATGAGATTGTTCGATTGCATGGTGTGCCTAACACCATTGTTTCTGATCGGGATGCAAAATTTCTTAGTCATTTTTGGAGAACTTTGTGGGCTAAGCTAGTGACTAAGCTTTTATTTTCCACTACTTGTCATCCCCAAACTGATGGACAAACTGAGGTTGTCAATAGAACATTATCTACTTTGCTTAGGGCTGTTTTGAAAAAGAACATAATAATATGGGAAGAGTGCTTGCCTCATGTTGAGTTTGCTTATAATCGTTCACAGCATTCTACCACTAAGAAAAACCCTTTTGAGATTGTTTATGGGTTTGTGCCACATGCTCCTATTGATTTGTTATCTCTTCCGACCTCGAAGCAAGTGAACTTTGATGCTAAACAACGTGCTGAACTGATCTTAAAATTGCATGAAACCACTAAAGAGAAAATAGAGTGCATGAATGCGAAGTATAAACTAGCTGGTAGCAAAGGGAAGAAACATGTCATTTTTGAACCAGGTGATCTAGTTTGGCTCCATTTGAGAAAAGATAGGTTCCCTGATTTGCGAAAGTCTAAGTTGCTGCCTAGAGCCGATGGTCCTTTTAAAGTGTTAGAAAGGATTAATGATAATGCATACAAACTTGAGCTACCTGCAGCTTTTGGGGTTAGCCCCACATTTAACATTGCAGATTTGAAGCCATATTTGGGAGAAGAGGATGAACAAGAGTCGAGGACGACTCAAATGCAAGAAGGGGAGGATGATGAGGACATCCCTTCCATTGATACAACCACACCTGCTGCACAACAAGGTCCGATGATAAGAGCTCGAGCATGGCAACTTAATTATCAGGTAAAGTCGTTCCTCGCTGTAACAGAACCGACCAATTTATAAGAGCACAAGTACGAAAGCAAGCATCGGAGTGCTCAAACCGTCACACTTGAACCCATATAAACCCGGTAGTCAACTGAAACCACGAAGGATTTCAAACCAACTTGCATACAACCAAGATCATAGTAATTCAACATAACAAGCCACATGTTACATCCATTTCACAAGTAGTTCACAAGTACCGCATACATCAGAGTACACATAGTTATTACAAAATGAGTTCGCAAATAGCGGAAGCAAAGTAGTTTGACACCATCACACACACTTAGTTCAAATACAAGCCAGCACCAT
Source organism: Miscanthus floridulus (assembly GCF_019320115.1). Taxonomy (NCBI): domain Eukaryota; kingdom Viridiplantae; phylum Streptophyta; class Magnoliopsida; order Poales; family Poaceae; genus Miscanthus; species Miscanthus floridulus. The sequence continues at coordinate 105,525,735 of NC_089580.1, read as the reverse complement.
AGTCATATCCAGCAAAAGCAGTAAGATAAGATAACATAGATGATCATGCCCATGATCTAGTCTTCATCCCCCGCAGGGTGGAGACAATACTTACAGTAGCCGTTATAGAGCACGTCATCTGCAACAAGGGGGAATAAACCCTGAGTTCGAGGAGGTACTCAGCTAGACTTACCCGTCATAAACCAGAAATAAATGACACCAAGGAGTATGCATGGCTTTATCGGTGGATCTTGCTTGACAACCATTTTGCATAAAAGCTTTAGTAATAAGAGAGCATAATTTGATTTATGAGTAAGCAGTAAGTTAACAATATTAACCTGTCAACTAGATTAGCACGTGTACTAGAACAAGCAATAGATTAACTCCAAACATTAGTAACCATATCCGGTATAATGTTGTATCCTCATCATCATCGATTTAACCATCAAGTTCAATTAAGTGCATCTACGTTGCCGCTGCTCAGTCAAGTTCTCACTATCTGGGAGAGACGGTGATTCGAATCGATTCCTATCCAGCTGGAGGGGTATTCCTAACACAAACCCAGGCATACTGCATGAAGGCAGCCTTAGGTCACCTTTGGTACATCTCAGGAATCGCGGCTCCGAGCAGCGCCACACCCTCAGCAGAGCCGCTCTGGACGTGGTTTGGTGGTCGGAGCTTGGTGGAGCCGCTCGGGACGTGGTCGACGTGGTCTGGTGGTCGGAGCTCAGGACGTGGTCTGGTGGTCAGAGCTCAGGACGTGGTCGACGTGGTCTGGTGGTCGGAGCTCAGGGGAGCCGCTCTGGACGTGGTCGATGTGGTCTGGTGGTCGGAGCTTAGGGGAGCCGCTCTGGACGTGGTCGACGTGGTCTGGTGGTCGGAGCTCGGCGGAGCCGCTATGGACGTGGTCTGGTGGTCGGAGTCAGAAGTCCACCAAAGGATCTAGACGAGGGTCTGAGTTCTCGTAGTCATTGTTGATCTCATGGTGATGAAAGCCGTGCGTCAGCAGCAAGGAAATATTCCCGTATGCATGCTTGTTCGTGACGTCAGCTTGTATGGCTCGATGCAGCTCGCTTGATGGCCTGACGTGGCTCGCTAGTCAGGTCAGCCGGCTTGCTTGAAGGCTTGGATCTTGTTGCAGCTTGTTTGATGTTGGTTGATACAACGGTACATAACCATGTACGCATTAATTTCCAAACAATCATGCATCCGTGCAAACTGATCCGTATGGCTGACCAGCTTGCTTTGCACGACCTCCTTGCTGGCTTGCCGTCGTTCGGCTGCTTGTTGCTAGATACGCCAAGTCGGAGTTCTAGCTCCTACCAAAAATAGTTATGTAGATGTAGACACATCCAATATATATTTCATAGAATAGTTAATTGAAATAGGAAACACGACTTAGCTTGTTCCATATTGATATACGTGACCCACGCATGTGCATACTTGCATGCAAGCCGAAGGATCGTTACCGTCCTTAGCGAACTTGTGTGGTCTTGTAGATTGGACGTGGCCTAGTATTGGATGCCTTGTTATCGTCTCCATGGGAGATAGGTACGATCGTCTTGGCCTTTGCTGGTCTAAGTCGGAGTAGGATCCAGCGGGCCGGAGGTCAGTTGGAGCAGATCACGCCATGTAGGCTGGTGTGATCGGCTTCATAGCAGATGAGGCAGCAACTGGGAATCGATGCCCTGCCTGCACCCGATGTCACGTTGGGGTGTGACACCGCAGATGATATTGATGGTTGATGATGAGGGCCGGCATGAGCGTCGATGTCATCGGAAGCCAGGTTCCATGGATGATGTTGATGAAGAAAATCGCCATCCGATTCGTTGGAAGATCAGCACACACAACCCCTAAAAGGGGACCCCTACCTGGCGCGCCACTGTCGACGAAATATGGTCGGCAGTCCACCGAGGGGGGTGCCTGTGGTGGTAGATTGTCGGTAGATGGTGCGTGTAATCAGGAACCAGATGGTGACACAAGGCGCAGAGACAGCGATTTAGACAGGTTCGGGCCGTCTGATCGATGTAATACCCTACATCCTGTGTCTTTGGTGTATTGTATTGAGATATATACAAATTAACTTGTCCTCTAGGGGACCCTTGTCTCTCCTTATATACTCCGAAGAGACAAGGTTACAAGTAAAGTATCCAATTTGGTACTATTACAATATCTAGTACAACTTGTAATCTTGATGTGTACGCCTTGATCTTACGGGCCGGGCCACCTCGGATGGTGCGGCCCATGTACCATCTTGTGGTACCCGGGGGTATATCCCCCATAGACGGCGATTCAAATCGATTCCTATCCAGCTGGAGGGGTATTCCTAACACAAACCCAGGCATACCGCGCGAAGGCAGCCTTAGGTCACCTTTGGTACATCTCAGGAATCGCGGCTCCGAGCAGCGCCGCACCCTCAGGGAGTCCACTCTGCCAGGTGATCAATCTCACCTTGGACTTACGCCAATAGCTCCCCGCACATCCTTACTACCGCCAGGGTGCGCACTTTCACTTCTCGGTCTTCCGGCCTGAGTTGAGCTACTCGGCTTCGCGGTCGGAACAAGTTATCCGGCCAACTAAGTGATAGGCATGCGTTCAACATGACATGAGGACATACAGCGAATCGGTCCTTAACCGACATAGACGGGGATAGATCCACACCCAAGACCTCCTTGCCTTGTTGCTTTCCTATCGACATCCCGCCCGGTCACAAATCATTATTAACACAAGGTTATTCTCCACGATAGCGAATATAGCCAACCGTGACCAGACATTCTCCTAACATGCAGGTGACAGGAAATCACCCGACTCTTACCGATCTAAGCATGGCTAAGCTTTGATTCGCTCCTGGACCTAAATAGGATTCAGGGTACGTATACTGGCCAAGGAATAGATATATATGCAACAAGTGTTCGCATCAAATTCCTATCACTTAATGCATCAATAAATAAAGATACTCAAAGTAACCATTTTTAAAACATAGGAGACTTAAAATGCTCCGGGGCTTGCCTTTCAGAAAAGATGAAGGTTGGTGATCGGGGCACTCAAGAACTTCTTCGTTGACTCCTTCTTCGGGGGCTTGCACGTCCTGCTCCCGAGCTTGCTGCGGCTCCTCCGGAAGTACTGGCTCGAATTCCAGAAGCGTAACTCCCTCTGGAACACCTATTGCATGCATATGCATAGTATAAGAATCATGCATGCACAAGAGATGGAAGATGATGATGAAATGTATAGCCATGTATGAATGGACGTATGAAAGACATAATGATGCAAGATTAACATCGATTTTTACCGAGTAGGTGCATATCTCTTTTAGAAAACAAGAATGGCACACTCACCAAGTTCTAATAACCTAAGATAAAGTTGTTCATCTTCAGTAAGAGGTCTAGCACCTGCAACTAACAATTTATCTTAATTAGCCTAGCATCTAAATCATCACATCCACTCATATAAAGCAAACAAGTCAGTCACTGCACTCAACAGTTTTCAGGCTGCAAACAGCAGCTACAATTTTGATCCATAACTGGAGTTCTACAGATCCAAATACCATGATTTAAGACTTTCTGGAAAGCTTATAAAATTGTCTACAACTTTGTTATTGACCACTTTCCCAGCAAACCAATTTATCATGGTGAACTTTACAAAGTTCCCAGAATTGTCTAGAAAGACACAACGCAAGAAATAATTACTAACTTATGTTGTAAACATACCAACGGACAAGACCAACTTTACTAACTCATCATACATGTTGAAAGAACACCAGAAAATATAGTGTCCATTCCTAAATAAATTATTCTCATGCCTTTAATAATTTATTTAGAGACTTAGGTTAAATAATAAACACATATCCAAAGTGTACATGAAATTCCACAAAAATTACAGTAGCTTATCCCTGTCTCCAATAGGCTACTACATAAATTTCACATCAATTGAACAAGTATCTCATCATACATAAAAATGACAAGGCATAAAGGCTTAAAATGACATAAATAGGAAACCTTAGTGAAAAGTGTCAAGCAACATATTTCATATTTTTCCTAGCATACTTAAGGTACTAGGATGCTACCCACCAAATTTCAGGGTCATAGGATTCCTAGATAATTTACAAAAATTCACACAAGTATCAACCAAAGATAAAAGAAAAATCTATAACTCAAAAACCATACATGTAATGACTCTCAAATTTTTACCAGAGCTTCTACTAAGCAAGAATAGCTTACCCACAAAATTTCATAATTTTTGGATCAAAGAAACTCAAGATATAATTTAAACAATTTTGCATGCATTTAAAAACACATTTCAAGATCCTATTTAATTCATCCAAAATTTCTACATCATGTGCTCATGTCCTATTTTTCTTAAATACTACACTTCACTGTGATTCTACCAAAATTTGCCTCACTCCATTTGGATCTACCACTTTGGAGATGCAAAATTCACAAAATAGCATAAAAATCTGCATTTAAAATCAAGTCTAAAACTCTATGAGCCATTGACAGGCGGGGCCCGCGGGGTCAATGGACCCACCGGCCAGTCGCAGACGAAGCAGGGGAGGTCATTGACTGGCCACTGCTCAATGACGACGAGGATTCCGGTGAAGGGGGTGGCACCAACGCGCACAGCACGCTGTCCCGCACCGATGGGAGTAGAAAACAGACCCCCTAGCTACAGAGGAGGAGGTCGCCGGCGGCAATGGCGGTTGCGGCGGCGCTGCGCGAGGTACGCCGGCCAACTCAGGCCATGGCGGTCCGACCTAAGCTTGGCATGAGCATCTAGGGTTCATAGGGAAACTAAGGGAAGGGAGAGAAAGGAGTGACAGAGCTCCGGTGGTGGTTGGCCACGGCGGGCTCCGACTCCGGCGGCAATGGCGCTCCGCTGTGGAGAAGAAGAAAAACGGCGTCTACCTTGACTCTCCGGCTCAGTGGCGAGGTGGACGAGCTCCAGAGTATGATGATGGAGTCGTGGGCTAGCTGGAGTGAGAAGTGATGCAACGGCGAGGGTGCACGGGCTCGGCGGAGCAATGGCACGGCGGTGGCTTTCTCGGTGGCTCTAGCACGCGCGAGAGAAGGAAATAGAGAGCAAGGGCGAGTGGGAGGGCAGGCGGGCGTGGCCTTCAAGCGTTCGCCAGCGGGCAACGGCGTTAGGCCGGCCACGGCACGTGGCAGCCACGCGGCGGCTGGTGTCTGAGTCCGGTCGGCACTGTGCCGAGTTCAATTTTTTAGCATTCAGCTGCCGATCAACCGACTGATAGCGCATTTTCGTTACCTCCTAACTCAAAAACGGTGGCGAGTTAGCAAATTCTCCTTGAAGCAAAGTTGTAGAGCTACAATAGGGCTACAATTGTTCTATAGAAACCTTAAGCTAATTCGCAATGAATAACGAGTTGCATCAAACCAAAGTCGGCTCCATCAAACTGGAAATGCATTAAACACTTAAAAAAATTCTTAAGTGTAGAATCAACCCTGGTTTCTAGCTTGTGGGCCCAAATTGAACATGTTGTGCACATTTACATGACTTGGCTTCTAAACAAAGTTTGTTCCTTATAAAATTTGCTACAACTTTGCTTTAGGTTCCTCAGACATGCAAACACTCTAAGTTGTACTTTTTAAATAGTCAAAGATAAGAGCTCTAGGGTCAACACAAGTCAAGCTATTACTTGGAAGTGTAATTTAGGCAATATGGTCAACATGAACATTGTTGCTAATGACATTCTAAGTGTAGCTAAGTTGTTTAAGAGGACATTTGACACACATTTGCATAGACCACACATGAGCACACACAATTGCTAGCATAAACCAAGCAGTTCAATAGAAACACACATGAAATGATAACATTCATAATGATATGATGCTTATGAATGAGATGATGATGCTCATGCTCATGTGATGCAAGTGCTTTAGTGCAACCATAACACTGGGGTGTTACACTCGCTGTTCATACAAACTCGTCTCAGAATTGGATGCTACTAAATCATGGTGATGATTGTCTTATTCTTAGGAATGTTGGTCAAGACCCCATTGCCTCATGTTTAGACCCCATGATGAAGATGGAGCAGCCGAACAAGTGGGAATCATCATTAATGGGACGCTCAGCTCATCTCGAGATAGCAGGAAACACTCCATCAAAAGTATCATAACTCCTTGATACGAGATCCAATGAAGCTGGTTTTTGACTTGTTGAAAAGAGCGCATCGTCCTCTTTCAGATGGGTCCTACCCCACTATCAGAATCTACCGAAGATGTGCGCAGCAAGCAAAAGGACGCACAGACCTATAGCTTGGGCCTGGGCCTTGTACTGACTCCAGCCCATTGAGGGACGCCCAGATTAGGATTTCCCACTCCCCCTTGTGCTATCCTCCTTATAAATAGAACCAGCAACCATTAGAATGAGGGTGGGTTTTGTTTAGATGCAAGATAGCTGCTGCTTCTTCCTTGTAAACGCGTGTGTCGGCTAGACCACCCGATTTGCTTGTTTCAAGACCCCAACTTGTGATTCAGATTCAGCCTTTGGCTTAAATTCGTGAGTTATTTGCTTGTCATCTTGTTCTTGCTTGTTCTCGGTTGCTTGCAGGTTCATGGGGTTCTTGGCACGGCAAGAACATCACAATGGGAGCCGGTGTACCTGTTGCTAAGGCGCAACAACCTTGTGGTTGTTGTAGTCGGACAGCCAACGTCGAATCCACCCCAAATCGAGTTTATCCACACTCACCAAAAGATCAGGAACAACCCCTAGTCCCATCACTTGGGGTAGTCAGTCTTACTATTAGAAGCTGAAGACTTGATGCTACCAATATCTCAGAGCACTGAAGATGGGTGTGATGAAGCTAGGCAAGAAGGATTCCTTGTGGGGAAGGAGATGTTTTCAGAGACAATCAAACTCCAAGCTTGAAGAAATGATGGAGAGGGTTCCTGTGCAACCTGTGAAGAGGAGCTCTAGGTTTGAAAACTCTGATACTCCTATGATGACTAAAGCAAAGAAACTGAAGGACTACAAGGATAATGCAGGTACCAATTTTAATCCTTTTACTACTCTGCAAGATATCTCTAATGTAAACTTGGAAAATATGGCAGTAGAATGTGGTATAGTTCTATAGGTGACTCTGAATCTAGTATAGATGATATGATAGATATTTTGAAAGCCAAAGAACTTGCCCAGGCAGAAATTACTAGATTAGAAAAAGAGAAAGAGGAACATAAAGTGATAGTGGAGGAGGTTTTCAGTGATGATGGTGATGATGATGTACCTGAGTCTCATGTTCAGCTAGTGGAGGAGTTGACAGCTTGTGGAGATGATGATCAAGTGGACCCCCTGCTGGAAGTTGGAGGAAAATCCAACCATAAAGCTGGTAGGGGGAAAAAGAAAGCTAGGAAAAAATGAGGATTCTATATTGGAACGTGAGGGGTTGAATAGTGGAGGGAGAAGAAGACAGTTAGGGGAGTTGTGTGACAAATACCAAGTAGAGGTGGTCTGTTTAGAAGAAACCATTAAACAATCCTTCAAACAGAGAGAATTGGATAATTTGGTCAGAGGAGTTGACATGGAGTGGAAGTGGATTGCTTCTAGGGGAAGATCTGGTGGGTTGTTGATAGGAGCTAATAAGGATTCTTTAGAGGTGTTAGACTACAAGGAGGGCATCTACTTCTAGAGATACAGTTTGAGATCCATTGAGTCTGGGTTTGTATGGGTTGTAATAAATGTATATGGACCAATACAATTGGAGTTCAAAGCTGACTTTTTGAGAGAGTTAATGGAAGAAATTTTATCTCTTCAGAATCCCCTTATAGTGGGTGGGGACGTCAACCTAGTGAGGGACTACTCTGAGAAATCAAATGGGGGTGTAAATAGAAGCCTAGTGCAAATTTTTAATCACTTTGTGAATGACACTGGCTTAAGAGAATTACACAGACATGGGGGATGTTTATCTGGACAAATAAACAAGAGAATCCCATTATGGCTGTCTTAGATAGTCTTTGTAACTGCTGATTGGGAGGTACAGTTCCCCTTGGCCACACTACAGTCCCTGACCAGACTAGGGTCTGATCATAATCCTTTAGTGGTACAAACTGAGTCTAAAAACAGAGTGAGATCTTCCATCTTCAGATTTGAAGCAGCCTAGTTGACTCAAGCAGGTTTTAGAGAGTGGGTGGTGGATAGATGGCCCCAGAGGACTAGATCTTATATCCTGGATCACTGGAACAGATTGTCAGCAGAGCTTAGAAGAAGTTTGAAAGGATGGGGCTGGAACTGGGGAAGTGACCAAAGGAAGCTAAAATAGACTTTGCTGAAATGTATTGAAGAATGGGACAGTCTTGCTGAAAGTAGGGGCCTCAACCACTAGGAATGGTTGAGTAGATATGAGAAACGAACTGAGCTGATGACAGTTTATGAAGCAGAAGAACTGATGTGGCAAAGAAGGGGTGGTGAGAATTGGTTACTTAAGGGGGACTCTAACACAGGGTATTTTCATGGAGTGGCAAATGGCAGAAAAAGGAAGTGCCTGATCAAAAGTTTGATGGATGGAGACAGAGTGATTGAGGACAAGGAGGAGTTAAAGAAATACATTACTGATTTTTAGAAAGGCCTTTTTGGAAGTGAAAGTGAACCAAGAATCAAGTTAGGGAGTGAATTCTGGAATCTCAAAGGAAGGGTAGATGAGTTAGACAACCAGTTACTAGTAAAACTTTCTCCATGGATTAGTTGGAGAATGTAGTTAGAGAGATAAAAACTAATTCTGCTCCAGGGCCTGATGGGTTTTCAACATTATTCTTTAAATCCTTTTGGGGCCTGGTAAAGCACACAGTGTTTGAAATGCTTCAGATGCTACATCAGAACAAGTTGGATATTACTAGACTTAATTATGAGGTGTTGGCTTTAATTCCTAAGATCAAAGGGGCAAATCAAATCAAACAATTTAGGCCCATTTGTTTGCTTAATGTGATCTACAAGATAATTACTAAAGTGTTGACATTGAGATTGAATAAGGTGGCAAATAAAGTAATTAGTGAATCTCAAACAGCCTTTATTCCTGGGAGGTTCATTTTAGATGGAGTTCTGATTATTCATGAGGTCCTTCATGAGCTTAGGATGAAGAAAAAAAATAGGAATTGTGCTGAAGCTAGATTTTGAGGAGGCATATGACAAAGTGAATTTGTTATGGTCGGCACGACGTACAGGCATAGGGATCGGGTGGATCGAGCAGATCAAGCGAGTGGCTAGGAACGGCCAGGGCGTGTGCATGCAGCGACCAAGCCCAGCACGCATGCAGCCATTAGTTCCTTTCCTAAAATAAGTGATTGAGAGAGTTTTGCATGTGAGATAATTAAGGAGAGATAGTTTGTTTCCTTGTAATCGCTGGCCTATATGGCCTAACCCGTGGTTAAGGAATAATCAGCCTGGGATTGTGACTTTCTGTCACTCTTGGGCGCCCAGCCCCTACTATTCACCGTCTTAGTGTTGTCTTCGTTCCCAGCGCCGGCCACGGCGCCACCAGTACGCCACCAGCGCTCACACCCCTCCTCCACTTCCTATCCCTACTCCCTACGTCCTCTCTCTAGCAGATCAAGGCCTAACAACCTGGTATCAGAGACCATGGCCACCTCTGGGACATCCACCGCCACACCAGCCACCTCCGCCGCCCTCGTTCCCACCACCACCCTACCCCTATCCTCGCAACCACAGGGTGCACCGGCCACCCTCGTAGACACACTCGCAGCCATGACCCAGGCCATCCAAGGGCTACAGGTGCAGATGGCAGCGCTCACCACCGGCCAGAACGACATCGCCGCGCGCCTGACGGCCGTAGAGACCTAGTCGTCCATCGCTCCGGCGCTGCCGTCAGCCACCGTACCGCTGTTCACCCTAGGCCTCCCGGGCTACGGTGGCATTCCCTTGCCGCCGGGATCCACCCGATCATCACAGAGATCTCCAACCCCTCTGAGCCACCGACCATGGGGGTGCCAATCACTCAGATCGCCTTCCCGTCATCGCCATCACCACTACCATCCATATCCTCAATCCTCCAGGGTGCATCCATCCACCCTCACCCCTCCACCCTACCCTCCGCCTCCATGCACTCACCATCGCCCAGAACCCACATTCCCCCAGACCCCGAGGGTCATGCCATTCCCAAATACCACAAACTCACCTTTCCTACCTATGACGGCTCGGAGGATCCCTTGGGGTGGTTGAACAAGTGTGAACAGTTCTTCCGCGCCCACAAACCCGTTCGGTGGACCGGGTTTGGCTCGCTTCGTACCACCTCCATGGCACTGCCGAACAGTGCTACCACATCCTAGAGCGCGACGCCAGGGAGCCTCATTGGGAGGAGTTCAAGCGCCTCTATCACAACCGGTTCGGCCCTGCCATCAGCACGAACCATCTCGCCGATTTGGCGCGGCTGCCATTCCACTCCCTCGACGCCTACATGCAAGCGTTCCAGGCACGGTTGGCGCATGCTGGCCGCCTGGCGCCTCTCCAATAGGCCCAGTTGTTCACGGGGAGGCTGCCTGAGGCCCTTTGTGTGGACGTTGAGTTGCACGACCTGCAGGACCTCCAGCGCGCGATGCGGCTCGCGCGCACGTACAATCATCGTGCCGCGGCCATGCCCTTGGCCTTACCCGCACCACCAGCGCGCCCCGGCATGCCGTGCGCTGCCAGCGCCTACCGCGACCGCACCGTCGACTCACCTGGCTGCAAGCTTGTCCACCACTACCATGGCGTCCTCGACATCGCGGCCCTTCAAGAAACTTTCACCCGAGGAGATGGCCGAGCGGCGCAAACAGGGGCTGTGCTACAATTGTGACGAACCGTATGTCCGTGGCCACAGATGTGCGCGCCTCTTCTTCCTCGAGGCTACGGACTACATCGTGGAAGAGCCCAATGATGCTCCTACGCCCGCGACCACCACGACGACCACGCCAGCGTTCGACCCTGAGGAGCCGCTGATTTCGCTGTCTGCGATCACCGGCATCAGGGCGAAGGACACCATGTAGGTGCGCGTCCGCGTCGGTGCCCATGCGTTCATGGTGCTGCTGGACTCCGGGAGTACCCACAACTTCATCAGCATCCCGGCGGCCCAGCGTGCGAACCTCGCCTTTTAGGACAGCCATGGCGCCCACATCACGGTGGCAAACGGGGACCATGTCGCATGCCGCGGCCTGGCCCGTGATGTCGCGGTCCGCGTCGGGGACGACGTCTTCTCCGTCGACTGCTACGCCATACACCTCGACTACCACGACTTGGTCCTGGGCGTTGCGTGGCTGCGCACGCTGGGACCCATACTTTGGGACTTCGACGCGCTCTGCATGACGTTCATCCACCAGGGCCATCACATCCAGTGGCGCGGGGTCTGCTCCACATGTCCGGGGGATACCTTGATGGGTCACGTGCACGCGGCCCAGGTGCATGTCGCCCGGGGGACTGAACCATCGCTTTTGGAGCGCTTGCTGGAGGAGTATGCCGACATCTTCGCATCACCAACCAGCTTACCTCCCGCGCGGCCATGTGACCACCGCATCCACCTCAAGTTGAACACGGAGCTGGTCGCAGTTCGCCCCTACCGCTACCCATAGCTCCAGAAGGATGAGCTGGAGAAGCAGTGTGCCAAGATGCTTCACCAGGGCATCATACAGCTGAGCACATCACCCTACTCTGCGCCGATGTTGCTCGTGAAGAAACAGGACGCCTCCTGGTGCTTCTGTGTGGACTACCGCGCGCTCAACGCGGCCACGGTGAAGGATAAGTTCCCGATCCCCGTCGTCGAGGAGCTCCTAGATGAACTGCACGAGGCCTGTTTCTTCACCAAGTTGGATCTACGATCGGGCTACCACCAAGTCCGCGTCCACCCTGACGACGTGGCCAAGACGGCATTCCGCACACATCATGGCCATTTCGAGTTCTTGGTCATGCCTTTCGGCTTGTCCAACGCGCCGGCAATGTTCCAAGCACTAATGAATTTTGTGCTGCAGCCTTTCATCCGCCGGTGTGTCCTGGTGTTCTTCGACGACATTTTGATCTACAACACCTCATGGACTGAGCACTTGCTCCACCTACGTGCGGTCCTGGACATTCTGCGCAAGCACCGGCTACACCTCAAGCGCGCCAAGTGCACGTTCGCCGCCTCCTCGGTTCACTACCTAGGGCATGTGATCTCCCCCAGGGGGGTCGCCATGGACATGACAAAGGTGGAAGCCGTGCGGACATGGCCACAGCCGCGGTCAGCCCGGGGCCTACGCGGCTTCCTCGGGTTGGCCAGGTATTATCGGTGGTTCATCCAGCACTTCAGCTCCATCACAACACTGCTGACCCAGCTACTCCGGAAGAACGCGTTCCAGTGGTCCGATGCGGCCACCGGCGTGTTCGACGCCCTCAAGCACGCACTCTCCACGGCACCGGTCCTCCACCTCCTGGACTTCTCCGCGCCATTCGTGGTCGACTACGACGCTTCAGGGACGGGCTTCGGCCCTGTGCTTCACTAGGGCACCGGGCCGTTGGCTTTCTTCAGCAAGCCATTCGCGGCTCGCCACCTCAAGGTGGCCGCATACAAGCAAGAGCTCATCGGCCTCGTCCAGGCGGTCCGGCATTGGTGCCCCTACCTCTGGGGCCGGTCGTTCATAGTGCGGATGGACCACTACGCATTGAAATATATGCTGGACCAGCGGCTCTCGACGATCCTGCAGCACCACTGGGTGAGTAAATTGTTCGGATACGATTTTAGGGTGGAGTACACATTGGGCCATACGAATACCGTGGCTGACGCCCTCTCTCAACGCACAGGTGACATGCTGGAGGCCGCGGATGGGGCTGTTCCTAGGGCGACGGACACTGCTCTCACCCTGTCGGTGTTGTCCGCCCCGGTATTCAACCTCTACGACATGCTACAGCGAGAGATCGATGCCGATGCCATGCTACGCCAGCGCCGCGATGCCATTGCCACTGGCGCCCATGGCGCCCTGTGGAACACACGGGATGGCCTGCTTCTCTGAGGCGGCAAGGTGTTCGTCCCGGCGTCATCTATGGTGCTCGAGGACGTTCTACAGGCAGCCCACACCATCGCACACGAGGGCACCCAGAAAACCCTGCAGCGCCTCCACCACGACTTCTACATCGACCATGATCGACGCACTGTGCGTGACTACGTGCACGCCTGTGCCACCTATCAAAGGAACAAGACTAAGGCTCTCCACCCGGCTGGTCTGCTCCAGCCGCTCCCTGTGCCGGCGCGCGTGTGGGCGGACATCTCCATCGACTTCATCGAGGCGCTCCCCAAGGTACATGGCAAGAGTGTGCTGCTAACTGTGGTGGACAGGTTCTCCAAATACACCCATTTCATCCCCCTGGGCCACCCGTACACCGCGTTGTCTGTCGCCCGGGCATTCTTCAACGACATCGTTCGCCTTCACGGCTTCCCGGAGTCGATCGTCAGCGACCGCGACCCGGTGTTCACTGGACATGTGTGGCGTGACTTGTTCCGCTTCACCGGCGTCCACCTCCGCATGAGCACCGCCTTTCATCCACAGACGGATGGCCAATTCGAGGCGGTCAACAAGACGATTGGCATGTACCTCCGGTGCATCACCGGTGACCGCCCGCGGGACTAGTTGGACTGGCTGCCGTGGGCTGAGTTTTGCTACAACACGACGTACCACAGCTCGCTGCGCACCACACCATTCACGGTGGTGTACGGCCATCCACCACCGGCCCTCATCGCTTATGAGCCCGGCAGTGTGGCTACGGAGGCTGTTGACGCCCTCCTGTCCAGCCGGGATGAGTTCCTGGACGGCGTTCGTGCTCGGTTGCTGCAGGCCCAGGAGCACACGCGGCGGTTTTACGACACCAACCATAGGGACATCTCTTTCGCAGTGGGGGACTAGGTCTGGCTTCGTCTGCTTCACCGACAGACCCAGTCTCTTGCTCCCGATGTGCGCGGCAAGCTCGGCCCTAAGTATGCCGGGCCCTATCAAGTTCTCCAGCGGATTGGAGAGGTGGCGTACCGCCTACGGCTTCTGGACAATGCGCGGATCCATGATGTGTTTCATGTCGGGGTCCTCAAGCCCTTCCGTGGTGCATCAACACCGGCTACTACACCACCTCTACCACCTCTACAGCATGGGCGTCCCCTCCTACTGCCGGAGCGCGTCTTACGTTCCAGCCTACGCCGCGGAGTTTGGCACATCCTCATCAAGTGGGTGAACATGCCTGCCTCGGAAGCCACATGGGAGCCTGTTGATGGTTTCCGCCAAGCTCACCCCTCGTTCCAGCTCGAGGACGAGCTATTTTCCGAGGGGGGAAGAGATGCTATGGTCGGCACGACGTACAGGCATAGGGATCGGGCGGATCGAGCGGATCAGGCGAGTGGCTAGGAACGGCCAGGGCGTGTGCATGCAGCGACCAAGCCTAGCTCGCATGCAGCCATTAGTTCCTTTCCTAAAATAAGTTATTGAGAGAGTTTTGCATGTGAGATAATTAAGGAGAGATAGTTTGTTTCCTTGTAATCGCTGGCCTATATGGCCTAACCCATGGTTAAGGAATAATCAGCCTGGGGTTGTGACTTTCTATCACCCTTGGGCGCCCAGCCCCTACTGTTCACCATCTTAGTGTTGTCTTCGTTCCCAGTGCCAGCCACGGTGCCACCAGTATGCCACCAGCACTCACGCCCCTCCTCCTCCACTTCCTATCCCTACTCCCTATGTCCTCTCCACAGCAGATCAAGGCCTAACAGAATTGGTGCTTTTCTGAAGGGTGTTATTTTGAGGAAAATTTTTGACAAGAGATGGATTGATTAGGTGTTGAGTACTGTACAGGGTGGGAGAGTTGCTATTAATTTAAATGGGGATATTGAAGCTTATTTTAGAAGCTACAAAGGTCTTAGACAGGGTGATCCCCTATCCCCTTTACTCTTCAACTTGGTGGCTGATGGTCTCTCAGAGATCCTAGATAAAGCTAAGTCAAGAGGGTTGATACATGGGGTTGTGCCTGAGCTTGTGGAGGGTGGTCTTACACACTTGCAAAACACTGATGACACTATGCTTTTCCTACAGTATTCTAGAGAAGATATAGTTAACCTCAAATTCATTCTATTTTGCTGTGAGGAGATGTCAGGTATGAGGATCAACTATTCTAAGAGTGAATTTTTCACAGTGCGGTTGTCAGAGGAAGTAGGAATGAAGGTAGCAAGTGCTTTTAACTGCAAATTGAGTACCTTCCCAATGAAGTACTTGGGCCTTCCAATTAGTGCCAGAAGGTTATATATGGTTGAATTGAGTGGTGCAGCTGAGAAGATGGAGAAAAGATTACAACTCTGGAAGTGTGGGCACCTTTCTCATGGGGCGAGATCAATTTTGATTAACAGTAGTCTTATCAGCATCCCTATGTATACCATGGGTTTTTACTGGATACATGAAGGGACCCATTAGAGGTTTGATTGTACTAGAGGCAAGTTTTTCTAGGAAGGTTTAGGAAATAAGAAGAAATACCATATGATAAAGTGGGAAGCCTTGGACAAACCAAAAGAGTTTGGGGGTTTGGGGTTTATAGACACTAGGGCTATGAATATTACCTTGTTGTGCAAATGGATTTTTATATTAGAAAGTGGAGAAAATAGCCTGTGTATGAATCTGTTAAGGAGGAAATACCTTAGAGGCAAAGGTTTCTCTATGAGATCTAACAGGAGGAGTTTATAGTTTTGGCAGGGGTTACATTCAGCCAAAGAATGGTATGAGAGGGGTAAAGGCCATGTGGTGGTAAGTGGAAAGCAAACTAGGTTCTGGAAAGATGTTTGGTTAGATGAGTGCTCTCTCAAGGTCAAATTTCCAAATTTGTTCAAGATAGCTCATGAGCAGGACATTACTATGGAGGAGACAAATAGTCAGCTCTAGGAGCTGTAGTACAGGAGAAACTTTGGAGAAAAAGCAATAGAGGAATGGAGAGAAATGATGCATAACTTGGCTTCAGTGGAACTGACTGAGGGGGTTGACAGAGTGATTTGGAAATTAAGTAATTCTAGGAAATTCACATCTAGAAGCATGTATAGATTCATCACTTTTGGAGGGGTGATTGACACCAGGATGATGGAATTTAGCAGGCGAAAATTCCTTTGAAAGTTCAAATATTTCTTTGGATGGCTTGGCATGATAGGGTGAAGACTGCTCAACAAAGAAAGAGAAAATGGGATGGATCTAAACAATGTAAATACTGTGGAAAAGAAGAAATAGTTGATCATTTGCTTTTCCAGTGTCCTACAGCTATGGTAACCTGGTGCTAGGTGAGAGATAGTCTAGGTTGGCCAAGAATACCAACCTCCATTACTTCCTTTTCAGGATATCTGTGTTGAGGTTGCTGCTAGCTATAGTAGTGATTGTTGACACAAAATGTGACACACTGTGCCTCACACACAGCAAGCCGGAAAGCGTGGCTTCAATCGGGTCCCCGGGTGCTTCGTGATCCGAAAACTTGCCAGTCAGTTTGACCTGAAAAAAAACTAACAAGGGATAAAATAGTTAAATACCAAACCGGAACATGTCGGGTGAGACCAGACAGTTCCATATATACGGCCCTGAAGCCACTTACAACGACATACAACTATAGAAAGCTGTCTGCCAACAAGTTTATAAACCATTCAGCTAATCGTAAGATGAACGCACGTAAAGATCCGATTGCCGAATGCATGTGCATGGGAAAACATGTTTGAACAAGTGAAATTAATTATGAGTTAATGCGTAACCAAGCTCAGCAATCCAGCCGAGTTGGGGTCCATGAAGAAGGAACATGCAAATAAACACGATTAAACTAATCTAAAACCTGCATCTGCCGCACGACACCTAGTTTCGTTAAAGCTTTAAACGTAATTAACATGCATGAACCCACGACATGTGACAATCTAGATTAGAATAATTCAGCCATTATGAGCATGTTATCTATTTGCAAAGGTAATATGAAAAAAACAATGATCATTGAAGCACGAATAAAACCATAAGAGAGGGCTGAACAATATCAATCTAGATTGGGCAGAAGTGTGTTGCAAATATATAAAATATTTGAAACATGCAACACGGGATAACTTAATGAATCTATTTAGATTTTGCCGTATCTAATAGAGCCGATAACTGTCTTGCTTTCACTAAGCATATTGAGCAAACGCCTGCCGCACGGTATCTACTCATAAACAAAGCATAAGCAAAGACTTCTTGATTGTCAAGCAAAGATCCGCCGCACGACCATTGAAAACAAACAAGACTACTTGCATCACGTCTAAATCCACCGCATGATACTAAACATGATAACAAGGTTGTCGGAACTTACGGAGGTCGACGGATCGATGACTCCTCTCGAAGAACTCGACGACACGACAAAAGGACTCGAAAGTTGGCACGGGGCCGGTTGTATTGATTTGGTTGTGAACCCTATATTACAATGGTCGAGGGTCAATATTTATACCCTAGACAAAACACGAGTCCTAGAAGACTACGATTTACAAAGGAACTTTTAAACAAACTTGGAAACTTACGATTCCTTGCCCTAAACTCTCAGAGTCCTTTATTATTACAACTTTCATCTTTTCGATCGGCTTCGCCTACCATCTTCTGCTTTCCCGAATGGATTCACCGCCTTCTGGAGTAACCGATTGCACAAGCATTTAGCCGACCGCTTGTTTTGTTTGCCGAATATCCTTCTTCCCGCATGCGGGTCCACCTGTCATCCTTTAGAGTCAACCAAAATCCAGTGTTAACACATGCCCCCCTCAATTTCGGGATAAAAGTTGTTTTATTCTGAAATTGACCACAAGCTCCTTCTTCCTCCTAGGTCAGCACCGTTCAACACCGTAGCCGCTGTCCAAAAATTCAAGCCTTCAGCGCAACCTCGGACCTACTTCGAATCTTCAATGGCGACCCAGGATGAAATCCCAGAGGTAAACTTTACTTATATTCGGCAATTTCCATTTGATCTTCCCATTCCTCTTTTGGCTTATTCCTCTTTGATTTCAATCACCTTCTAAAGGAATACAAGAATCAGATTTTGATCCCCTATGCTGCCAACCTCGATTCCTATTTCCTCGGCCCAATGGGAAATCCTGACCCTTTTGAAATTATCGAGAAGGAAACCCAAAGAATCCCTTTCAAATCTGGGATCACCTCGCCAAACCGATGGCCAAACACATTCAAGAATTGGCCATTTCCCCCAATCGCCGGATGGCGGAATTGGTACAGGAGAATGCTGGAGAAAAGCAGCAGCCACTAGGGAAAGTCAAGACATCAGTCATTGTCTGGAATTATCCTTAGCAGAAACACCCAGAAACGATTCCCTTTTGATAGCAGCTTCCCATTTTTGGTCTGACACCATTAATGCCTTCATCTTTGGCCATGGTATGATGACCATCACTTTAGCCGACGTGTTCATGATGACTGGCTTGAATGTGTCACTACCAGTATACCCCTATAAGTACACGAGCAAAAGTAATCAAAGAGCCATCAGCTCTGGATGTGGATGGGTCAAATACATCCAGAACTACATGAATGCATCTGGCACCATCTCTGACAAAGAGTTGAAAGCCTTCATGAATATGTGGCTATGCAGATTCATCTTCTGTGGAAAATCCAATGAACCAACCTTGAATCACATGGTGATGGCTGAAGACTTAGCTGCAGGCACTCAGATCCCACTAGGCAAATATCTCTTAGGGTCTGTTTATCATATGATGCATCAGGTTACTCTTCAAATGCGCCAAGGTGGAGAAATCTCTTGTGTGAATGGTCCTTGGTGGCTAATTCAAATGTGGCTCCAGCTATACATGCATCAGATAACCTCTGTGAGCCTCTTCAATCTAAGTTTTCCTTCGGTTAACTATGCTGAAGGTAGTACAACAAAGGTTAAGGCTTGTCAGACTTATGGGGAAGCAGCATCATCTATCAGCATTGACATAGACATCGGTCATTTCTTCAAGCTGTTTTTCAAAGGATTCGGCAATGTGCTCTGGTTCCCTTACAGAGAAAATGAAAATTTTACTTTGCCCTGCAAGTTTAGCTATGAAATTGATTGTTCAGGTCAAGAATCTATGGAGATCTTCAACTCCTTTATCAAACCCTGCACTTTGCCAGCCAAATTTCATCATGGGAGGTTAGTGCAGTCCACCTATGAATTCTACTATCCAAATATGGTGGCCAGACAATTAGGATGTGGCCAGCTGCCCCTAAGATTCCTCTTCTCAACAATCATAAAGTCAAGGGAAGTAATAACAGAAAGAATGGAAGCCAAAAAAATCTTTGAATTAGGATGGGAATTGCCAACATACGAACCATCTCCATTTGTGCTAATAGATGTTGCTCATCCCTTCTTTGTCTCTTGGTGGCAAGAATGGCATGCTCATATCTTCAATATATCAGTTCATCCTTTATGCAAAAACTTGCAGCCCAATTTTACTTCTGATAGTGAGGTAACTTTATTATGCTCATCATTTCCTGCTCTTGAATTCACTTCTTATTTTAACATCTGGTTATGCACAGGATCTTGAGTCTACTCCCCCTAGCCAAAGCAATCCAGTACTATTCGGTTGGTCCCAAGCTGGCTCTAGGGTTTGATGCTCCAAAATTAAAGGAATTCATGAAAATTCCTGCAACTTTGGATTCAGTACCTTTAAAGGCACTCATGAGAACTCCTGCTACTTCAGCTGCTGCATCTTCAAGAGGAAAAAGCAAAAGGAAAACACCTGAAAGTTTTCTCTTACCCAAGAAACCAAGGACCAAGAAAGCCAAATTATCTCTTAAGGTATGAACCTTTTATTCTCTATCAGGTTAACAACCCCACTTAGCAGTAAACCTGACCACCTCTACATTCATTACTTCCATTGCAGCCCCAAGTCGAAATTCCCATACTAGGCAATACCTCAGCACCTGTAGAACCAACCCCTGAAGTTTCTACCGAAAATGAAGAAATCCATGATAGTGAAACTTCAGAGACTCATGAAGCTAAAGGTTCAAAGGCTCATAAATCTAATGAGACTATAGGTAACATTGTTCAACCAATTCTCTTTTTCCTCTTTATTTTTTTTAAATAACATCTATCTCTTATGCTCATTATCATTTACTTTATTGAGAATAGATGAAATCTTAGATGAACTGGTAAGGGAAACTTCTCCTGATCAAGCTCCAAACCCATCCCTTCTGAACCTTTAGCCAAGTCCTCCAGCAAGCCAGGGTATAACCCATCCTGATGATCAATCAGTTCAGCAGGTAATGCCTTGTCTTACACTATATTTTAGCAAATTCACCCAATCGGCTAACACCTCCTTTCTTCTCTTTTCTTTAGAAGAACATCACTAAACCGACCACCAGCTACTCCTTCTCTATTGAGGACTACATCATTGAGAAAGGTGAAGAGATTACTTCTCAACAATCCTTATCGCTGGAAAATCAGGCTCGGCTAAAAGAGGTGATCATTCTGCTGAACAAGGATACCATTAGTCTGGTCCAGGATGCAGACCAGATAAGAGACCTCCTTGAACTCATTGATCAAGATATCCCTTCTGCTCTCAAGGTCCCCCTAGAATCTGCAGCCCATCTTGATGACCACTTTGCCATGGTGAGAAGGGCAACCAAGAACATATCTTCGAGGGCTGCTTTGCAGAAGGATAGATCTTTGAAGAAGCTGGAGATTAAAGATCTTCACTCTCATATCCAGACTACAAGAAATTCCCTGACAACCTTGGAGCCTGAACTGAAAGCCATGGAGGATGAAAAAAGCAGACTAGAAGCTCAACTAGCCGAACTGAATGCCACAATTCAGTCTCACAGGGCCCACATAGCTAATTTGCCGAAGAACATAGAAGCAGCTTCACTAAAGATAACTTCGACCATCAAAGAAGATTAGCAAATCAAAACTAAGTTATCTAGCATCCAGAGTTCTGAAGATGAGGATCAGAAAGTGCTAGATAATGTTAGCCGAATCAGGACTAAAGCCATAGAGGCAATCAATCAGCTTCTGAACAAGTAGACATTGGGTTTGTAATACACTTAAGTGTGATATCCTCTGTCCTTTGATCAATCAACTTTATGTTTACATATTTTTATTCGTTTGAAGAAGCAATCGGCCATTTCCCCTTAAATTACTCAATTAGAATGTAGCCGATTGTCTCCATTCTTCTGATAGCCGAACAAATCCAATTTAAATATTGTGAGGGTATAGCCGAACAATGCTGGTTCCAACAAATCAGGGAGATAGTCGAACGACGTCCGACTTAATCCATGCCTGGCCTAGCCCAGTAGCGGCCTAGCTGAAAAGAAAAAACCCTACTCTATCGTTCGGCATTCTCGCCCCACGACTCCGTGGAATTCGCCACGACTCCTCGCTTCGGCTTATAAATAGACCCTTCCATTAGCCTTCATCGCTATCTCCGTTTTAGCGTTCTCACATCTGTCTCCTCCACTTCCTTCATTCGATTCATTCCAGAAGAAAACCCTAACTTCCACCAAAGCAAATGGCGAACAGTGGCGACCGTGGCAAGCGTCCTGCCGACGGAGAGGCGGAAGGAAGCAGAGCATCGCGCTGCCGGCGTCGTGGGTACGATTCGGCTTTTTGCCCCCTTGCAATTTCCTTGTTCATCTCTTAGTTTCGATTTTTTCTTCCTCATTCATCAGGATAAGGGTCATCAGCTCCAGCCAATATCATCTCCTTCCTCCGGCGACAGCAGCTCAACCGGGAACTCCATCATCCGGCTCTTCCGGATCCTCCAGCTCTTCAAGCTCCTATCATTCCAATCCTTGGGGCCCAGCGGAACCAGCAGATGCACACCATCCGTACTCTCACGAGGAGGCGCTCAAGTTTCGCCAGGAGAGGGACGAGGCTCGAGAAGATCTAGGCGACGTCTCCAAGAAATTCGGCATCGATCAAGCCGAATGGGAAGACCAGCGGAAGCAACTCTGCGACGCCATCATCAGTTTGATATCTTCATTTGGTTTTATCATTCTGGCTTCCCCCGCTTGCTGACCCATCTTTTTTTTTCTTTTCTGCCCAGCTCTTTCTGCGGAGAATGACCGCCTGAAGGCGGCGGCGAACAAGGTTGCCGACAAGGTGAATGCCCAGGGGGAGACATCCAAGGCACGCCTTGATGCTGTGGACGGCCATATTGATCAGGCCGTCATCTAAGGTGTGCACCTTGGCGTTTCTCTCGGGCTGGCGGCAATGACCTCCCGAACCAACGAAGACTACTCCTTCCAGCCAGTCAGCTTCACTGGAGGACGTCCGGACGAGATCGACGACATCGATGAGCGCTTGGAGGTCTACGATGATCATGCCGCCGCCCTTGCCGAATCCACAAACCCCCAGTCCGTCCTCAACAAGTTATTTGATCATGCCGCCGCCCTTGTCTTTTGGAAGAATACTTATTTCTTTGATTCTTTTCGGCAAAATTCTGCCTGCGATCGTCAGGAAAATGCTGAAAACCCCCGGTCTTGCATAAACATTCTTGTGCTAGAGGCGATGCAAACTGCATCGGCTATTTTGTGCTAAAGGCGATATGAACAATATCGGCTATTCTCAGTCTTATTTATTTTTTTAGGCTAAAGGCGATTTTCCCTTTATCGGCTTTTCTGATCTACATTCATAAACCAACCTCAACACTGGGGTAATATTTCTTAAGAAATCTTTCATTGATAGCTCTGGTAAACTCCTCTCCAAATAAAGTCTTCAATATGTATGCATTGCCAGGTACACATTCTACTATTCGGAAAGGACCTTCCCAATTTGGAGACCATTTGCCGAATGCTCTATCCTTTGTTCCAACTGGCAATATAGTTTTCCAAACCAAGTCTCCTTCTGCGAATTGCTTCAGCCTAACCCTTTTGTTATAATACTTCGCAACGCGTATTTTATTTTTCTCAATATTTTCTAATGCCTTGAGACGAATCAAATGTAAATCTTCCAATTCATCCATCATCAGATTCTTATAATCTTCTTCTACCAATTCTTTCTGTAACACAACTCACCTTGAACCTGACCGTAATTCCCATGGTAATACAGCATGATGCCCATAAACCAGTTCATAGGGAGACGTTTGAGTGGACCCATGACAAGCCATTCGGTAAGCCCACAATGCTTCATTAAGAACCAAGTGCCATCTCCTTGGTTTTTCATCAATCTTCTTCTGGATGATTTTAATCATAATCTTATTTGATGCTTCTACCTGACCATTAGCTTGTGCATAATAAGGAGAAGAATTATACAACTTAATCCCCATATCTCTAGCAAAATCACAGAATTCCGAAGAAGTAAACTGAGTTCCTTGATCAGTTGTTATAGTTTGAGGAATCCCGAATCTGTGAATTATATGTTCCTTAACAAAATTGATCATATTCTCTGACGTTACCTTCTTCAAAGGGATAGCTTCAACCCACTTGGTGAAATAATCCGTGGCCAAGAGTACAAATTTGTGTCCCTTACTAGAAGGAGGATTGATCTGACCAATTAAATCTATACCCCATCCTCTGAACGGCCAAGGTTTGATTATGGGATTCATAGCAGATGCTGGAACTTTTTGAATATTGCCGAGTTTTTGACAATTGTGACACCCTTTGTAATATTCAAAACAATCCTCCAACATAGTCGGCCAAAAATAACCAGTTCTCCTAATTATCCACTTCATCCGATAAGCTGACTGGTGTGCACCACACAATCCTTCGTGAACCTCATACATCACTTTCTTGGCCTCTTCTTGACTTAAACATTTTAGCAATACTCCATCGACGGACTTGTAATATAACTGATCATCAAGGAACACAAATTTGAGAGCTTTGTACCTGAGTTTTCGGGAAACTTTTTGAGATGGACCTTTCAGATAATTGGTAATTTCATATCTCCAATCACCATCTACTTGATCAGTATTTGAAACACCTTCTTCTATAGCAAAAACTTCCCGACTCTCTCGATATCCAGAAGCAGCTTGAGCTAACTTATTTGCTTCTGCATTGTACTCCCTAGGGATATGATGCAAGGTTACTACCAGAAAATTCTTCAAAAGTTCTCTACACTCATAATATTCTCTTAACACATTGTTCTTGCATTCATACTAACCACTCAGTTGATTAATCACCAACTCAGAATCCCCAAAGATTTCAACAGCAACGGCCTTTACTTCTATAAGAAGCTGAAGCCCTCTAAGCAACGCTTCATACTCTGCCTGATTATTAGTAACATGAAATTCAATAGGAACCGCATACTCAAAAGTTTTTCCTTGTGGGGAAATCAAGAGAATACCAGCACCACCACCTTTGTTACAAGATGATCCATCGAAGAACAAGGCCCAAGGCACAATGCTCATTGCCTCAACAGAAAGATCCTGATGTTGGGTAATAAAATCGGCAATAATTTGACCCTTTACCGCCTTTGCCGATTCATACCTTAAATTAAATTCTGACAATGCTAAAATCCATTTGCCAATTCTTCCATTCAAAATCAGCATTGATAGCATATGTTTGATTACATCAAAACTAGAAACTACCATGCATTCGGCATTCAACAAATAGTGCCGAAATTTGGTACATGAGTAATACACACACAAGCAAAGTTTTTCTATAGCCGAATACCTTGTTTCCGGGTCTAGCAGCTTTCGGCTAAGATAAGCTATGACTCTTTCTTTTCCTTCAAATTCTTGCATAAGGGCCGATCCTATCGTTAGGCTATCGGCCGCCACGTACAACTTAAAAGGCTTGTCAAGTTGTGGAGGTACCAGCACAGGTGGTGCCTTCATATATTGCTTGATCTCATCAAAAGCCTTTTGTTGTATGTCACCCCATACAAATTTTTGATCCTTCTTGAGCTTTAATAAAGGAGAAAAGGGTAAAACTCTTTCTGATAAATTGGATATGAATCTTCTTACAAAGTTGATTTTGCCTAACAATGATTGTAATTCTGTGAGATTGGTTGGCGGCATAACTTTGTCTATTGCTTCCATGCTCTTTTTCCCAACTTCAATTCCTCCTTTATGAACTAAAAATCCCAAAAACTCACCGGCTGAAACTCCAAAGGCACATTTGTTTGGATTCATCTTCAAGCCATGCTTCCTTGTGCACTCCAGAGTCTTTCTTAAATCGGCTAAATGTCCTTCATGATTTATAGACTTGACCACTACATCATCGATGTAGATCTCTATAATCTTGCCGATCAGCTCGTGAAAAATATAATTCATAGCTCTCTGATAAGTTGCACCGGCATTCTTTAACCCAAATGTCATGACCATCCATTCAAACAAACCAATATGACTAGGACATCTGAAAGCTGTTTTCGAAATATCTTCCATTGCCATAAAAATTTGATTATAGCCAGCATTACCATCCATAAAACTAATGACTTCATAACCTGCTGCTGCATCTACTAGTAAATCGGCAACTGGCATTGGGTAACCATCCATGGGAGTGGCCTTATTAAGATTTCTGAAATCTATGCAAACTCTCATTTTTCCATTTTTCTTGTATACCGGTACTATATTTGAAATCCACTCTGCATACTTGCATGGCCGAATGAAGTTTGCTTCTATTAATCTTTCAACCTCCTTCTTCACATCGGCCAATACCTCCTCTTTGTATATCTTCCGTGGAGGTTGTTTGTAAGGACGAAATCCAGGTTTAATGGGTAATCGATGCTCAACAATGGAACGATCCAATCCAGGCATTTCCGTGTAATCCCAAGCAAAACAATCTTTAAACTCTTTCAACAGATCTATCAACTTTGATTTATATTCTGGGTCTAACTTTGCACTAATATACATCGGCCTTGGCTTAGAACCATCACCAACATCAATTTCTTCCAACTTATCAGCCGACATAAAACCACGTCCCAACTTTCCTTTGTTGCCATCGACAGGATTTCCCATTAAAAATTGCTATGAGAGCCGACTGCTTGGATCGGCTGTTGGCCCTCGCTGAAAACATTTACAGGACCTTCTTTCCACACTTTTCCAGAGAAACAATCGACGCCCTCATATTCCCAGTAGGTAGATTCTGTGGCAGCAACACTTACCGAATCATCAGCATGTACAACTTCAACGTCATCTCCAATCCATTGAATGAGAATTTGATGCATGGTTGAAGGAATGCAGCAATTAGCATGGATCCAATCTCTGCCCAAGAGTAGACTATATGCCCCCTTGCCATCAATGACAAAAAAGGTAGTAATCAGAGTCTTCGACCCAATAGTCAGCTCGACATGGATAGCACCTCGGGTATCGGAAGGATTGCCAGCAAAGTCCCTAAGCACCATGTCAGTTTTCAACAATTCTTCATTAGTCATCCCAAGCTTTCTGAAGGTAGTATAAGGCATGATATTGATAGCAGCCCCTCCATCAACAAACATCTTGGTTAAAGGCTTGCCATTGACATATCCTTTTAAATAGAGTGGTCTCAAGTGAAGATTCTTGATTGATTTGTCAAAAACAGCCTGTCGTGTTAATACAAGCTGAGCCATCAAATCCTGACATTCACTTTCATCAAAATCAGAGTACACCTCTTCTTGGACATCTTGGCTTTTGGGAGCTATAAACTCTGATGGGAGGAAAAAAGCCATACAAGCATCAGCCGAAGGACCACATCCATCAGGCTTCTTCTTAGGACGCCATATTTGCTTTGTCTCAGTAACTTCCTGTTCCAACTCCCTATTCCTCAACCGTTGAACTCTTCTTTTCTGACTTTTCCTCAGGCCTGGAGGACACCACTGTCCTTTTTGCCATACGTATCTATAGGAATCAGCTTCTTCATCATGCACCCTATCATGAATCCAACCTTGACCTGCAAATCTTTTCCTTTGCTGATTCTCAAAATCATCTATTTTTAAGCGCCGATCATCTTCAGGAACCTTCGTTCCAAGTCTTTCATAGATGGGACGGCGGTTGACTCGAGATTGCCTATACTCGGAGTACTAAGCACTACACTCCGGACAATTATTTCTTGCAGGCAACCTCAAGCCTTCATTCCAACAATGCCTAAAGAACGAACAACCCCAATGAGACTGCTCCTGTTCTGTCATGTATTCTTCTTGCTCCCTTCGGTATACCTCTTCCTCATACCTCCGGCATTCTTCCATAAACCATTGCTTCTTATAGTATTCCTTCTCTTGCTCTCTCTGCCACTTGTTTAGCAAAATACGTGATGTAACTCTGGGTTTGGAAGTTTGACCTTTCTCGGTTCGGCTATTCTGAAACCGAACTCGTTGCTGCAGCTCTCTACTAGTGACTTGCCGATCCGGGTCAACAGCACCACTTTCCTTTGCTCTATCAGAAGTCAACACCTTCACCTTGCCTTTACCTTTGAGATCATTGGCAGAGACCATATTCACAAAGAAAGAAATCATATTTTGTGGAAAAGGCTGATCATCAATTTTCATCTTGCCATCAAACTTCAAATGTCCCTCTTGGATAGCTTTCTGGATTCGTATTCTGAACACTCGGCAATCATTGATAGAGTGAGAATTAGTGTTATGGAAGCCACAATACTTTTTGTCTTTCACTCCTTCAGGACGTAGCATAGGATGTCCTTCTGGCAGCTTGATGCGTCCTTCCTTTATCAACAATGCAAAAAGCCTGTCTGCCTTAGTAACATCAAAATCATAGGTTCCCTTTTGTTGTTTCAACCAGCGTTGACTAACTTGAGTGGGTTCCTTTGCCCAATTCAACTCAGCTGCAGCTATCTCATCTTCATCAATA
Organism: Miscanthus floridulus; assembly: GCF_019320115.1. NCBI lineage: Eukaryota > Viridiplantae > Streptophyta > Magnoliopsida > Poales > Poaceae > Miscanthus > Miscanthus floridulus. The sequence continues at coordinate 105,498,077 of NC_089580.1, read as the reverse complement.
TACTCAGTCGCTTCCTCCAGAAAACCTTGATACACCTCATTAGTGGCATTGTTCTTCTGAAAGCGATTATCTCTCCTGAATCCTTAGGCCTGATTACTCATAGCTGCTAAATGCTGCGCAAGTTGGCCAAGATCATCAAACTCCATGCCGAACAACTTCTCCCTGATATTTGGCAACATTCCTGCTATAGCTATTCTAGGTAGTTGATCATCTGGTAAATTCAGAGAATAACACATATTCTTGGTCTCCCTAAATCTGCGAAGATATTCCAATGGTGTCTCATTTGTTCTCATCCTCAGACTCATGAGATCAACCAACTTCTTCTCATTAGTACCCGTGTAGAAATATGAATGAAACTTCTGCTCTAGCTCTGCCCATGTACCAATGGAATGAGCTGGTAAAGATGTGAACCACGTGAAAGCTGGTCCTGTAAGAGACAAAGGAAAATATTGAATCCTCCAAGCTTCATCTGAAGCAGCTTCTCCAAGCTGCATTAAGTACTGACTGACGTGCTCTATGGTACTAGTATCATCTTGACCAGAAAACTTGGTCAAATCTGTTGGAGGCTTCACCCTTGGAGGTAACGCCACTCTATTGTACCACTCTAGATAAGGAGACTTGTATGAATAGGATTGATTTTTTGGCTTCAAGCCGAACTGATTCTGCATCATATCAGCCATCCTGTGCATCAAAACATCAATGCCTGAATCCTAATTTTCTTGTACTTGCACCCCAGAAAGGTAACCCTGAAACACTCCTATACCCTGGATTTGGCACAGCATTGATAGCATTATAATCAGTAAATTCTTGATACCCATCTCCATACATATTCTTCTACAATCTGTTTGATGCTGGAGAAACTCTATAAGCTAAAGGTGGCACTTCTCCTGTGGTACCAAATGTCACCTAGCCATAGGTGGGATGTGATTGCTTTTCAGTGTGAGTCAATCCACCTATATTTGAAGGCGACGCTACTTCTTTTCCAACAGGCTTCTCTTGATGCTTTGGAACATTGAAAAGCGTCGGTCCACTGAGTGGTCCAACATTTTCTTCAAAGTATTTATCAACCATTGGACCAAAAGTACTGATCATGATTGCCCGAAAGGTATTCAGAAAAGCTGTGTGATGGTTTGTCATGGTTTCTCCTATAGCTTTATAGACCAGGGCTACCATCTTCTGAGCATCCTCCTCTTCAGTGTAATTAGTTTGATGTGGAAGAAGAACCCTTGGCATTGACTGCTTTTGAAACACTTTATTGCTCTTGTTTTTGGAAAAAGACATCAAACACTTCCGTTGGTATTGCTCACATGCTTGTAGCACTAAATTCCTGTAATTATCTGGCAATTCTGCCATGCTCACATCCAGAACATGATCATTGTTGATCTCAGACGCCATCTTGAACTAATAGATGGTCCCACTGGGCATGCCAAAAAGTGTGTTGACACAAAATGTGACACACTATGCCTCACACACAGCAAGCCGGAAAGCGTGGCTTCAATCGGGTCCCCGGGTGCTTCGTGATCCGAAAACGTGCCAGTCAGTTTGACCTGAAAAAAAACTAACAAGGGATAAAACAGTTAAATACCAAACCAGAACATGTCGGGTGAGACCAGACAGTTCCATATATACGGCCCTGAAGCCACTTACAACGACATACAGCTATAGAAAGCTGTCTGCCAACAAGTTTATAAACCATTCAGCTAATCGTAAGATGAACGCACGTAAAGATCCGATTGCCGAATGCATGTGCATGGGAAAACATGTTTGAACAAGTGAAATTAATTATGAGTTAATGCGTAACCAAGCTCAGCAATCCAGCCGAGTTGGGGTCCATGAAGAAGGAACATGCAAATAAACACGATTAAACTAATCTAAAACCTGCATCTGCCGCACGACACATAGTTTCGTTAAAGTTTAAACGTAATTAACATGCATGAACCCACGACATGTGACAATCTAGATTAGAATAATTCAGCCATTATAAGCATGTTATCTATTTGCAAAGGTAATATGAAAAAAAACAATGATCATTGAAGCACGAATAAAACCATAAGAGAGGGCCGAACAATATCAATCTAGATTGGGCAGAAGTGTGTTGCAAATATATAAAATATTTGAAACATGCAACATGGGATAACTTAATGAATCTATTTAGATTTTGCCGTATCTAATAGAGCCGATAACTGTCTTGCTTTCACTAAGCATATTGAGCAAACGCCTGCCACACGGTATCTACTCATAAACAAAGCATAAGCAAAGACTTCTTGATTGTCAAGCAAAGATCCGCCGCACGACCATTGAAAACAAACAAGACTACTTGCATCACGTCTAAATCCACCGCATGATACTAAACATGATAACAAGGTTGTCGGAACTTACGGAGGTCGACGGATCGATGACTCCTCTCGAAGAACTCGACGACACGACAAAAGGACTCGAAAGTTGGCACGGGGCTGGTTGTATTGATTTGGTTGTGAACCTCTATTACAATGGTCGAGGGTCAATATTTATACCCTAGACAAAACACGAGTCCTAGAAGACTACGATTTACAAAGGAACTTTTAAACAAACTTGGAAACTTATGATTCCTTGCCCTAAACTCTCAGAGTCCTTTATTATTACAACTTTCATCTTTTCGATCGGCTTCGCCTGCCATCTTCTGCTTTCCCGAATGGATTCACCGCCTTCTGGAGTAACCGATTGCACAAGCATTTAGTCGACCGCTTGTTTTGTTTGCTGAATATCCTTCTTCCCACATGCGGGTCCACCTGTCATCCTTCAGAGTCGACCAAAATCCAGTGTTAACAGTGATATTTTGTGGTGGATTGTTGTCGGGCCCCTAATTTAAGGGTTCTCTATGCATCATGTATCAGTAGCTGATACGCACAACTCAACAAGATTGATATAAAAACCATACTTTTATTGTGAATGGGGAAAACACTTTACATGGTTCGGGTTAACATAGCTTGGGCCACTGGCCTCATACCGTATATCAGAGTTCTATGACAGTGGTCCTATGTCAACGTGGCTCCATTCCTACCAGTAGCTTGGAGTGCAGATGTAACCCTAGCCTTATTCCTTAAACGTATTCCTATTTCCTAATCATCGTGGTCCTAGCGTAGCTTCTTCGCATAGCTCTGTCTTTGAGTATTCTCTAGGTATCCTATCCTAGCATAGCTTCGGATGTTCCATCCTTATATGTCCTCTTGTAGCTTAACTCCTAAAAACATAGAATGGAGGGGGTTGAGTACACAAAGTACTCAGCAAGCGCTAAACTTTGGGTGAAGGGAAGGTGGATAGGGAAGGCTATATGGTGGAGGTGGTTGAGTTAAAAGTAGTAGGGTGAAATAATTATAATTATAGGTTGGACCCTGGCAGAGTATTACCATTCTCACCAGTTTCTAGGGTTCATTATAAGTTACCAAATTAGTAAAATACATCTTACCAGATTATCATAGTTGTAGAAGTCTAATCATAATATCCCATCCTAACATCTTCTAGGCTATTCGAATAGATTTGACAAACTCTGTAGAGGTGTACAAATTTCCCCACATGATAGACACAACTCCAAACCATGCTCGGTGGTAGGAACAGGCCTAACGAAACCACGTACCCGAAGGGACGCATCCTCAGATTTCCATATAACTCTACCACAACTTCTTAGGGGTTGGAAAAACACACTGTTGGTGGTCCTTAACTCACACTTTTAACCTCCAACGCTCGCATGATATCCACTGAAATAAATACCAAACCTAGTGATAGTGTTTATAACTAACGAATTCCACTAGTTTTGGTGTTTGACCATTTACAGGAGGGCATTTGTGGAAATACACATAAAGGGCTAAGAATGTGCAAAGCAATAGAGCATAAACACCATTCTATACAAGCCCAAGGGAGAGAGGTCCAATCACCAGAAGCATCTGGACCCATACGATAGGACAACAAAGATAAACCTAAATGAAATTACCTCATCTCTGCACAATACCAACATAGGCCCACTCTAGAAGATCAAAGAAGAACCCCTAACAAAGTTGGACTCAAGGTGGCCCAACAGGGGTGCGGGCGCATCCATGGTGCGGCCATACCCATGCTGGCCTGCCTCAGGCCCAACCTTGCCAGGTCGGTTCATATCACCTCTCCAGGGTGACGGCCAGATTCAATGTACCTACACGGTGGTTTACTCCTTCCATAAGAGAATGAGGAATATTTCAAAGACCCCCTCCTCTCCACCTATAAAAGGAGGCCATCGCCTCCTCATTTGTACAACACCACAAGGAAGAAGAGCTACCACACTTGGGCAAGTGCATCACTCCAAAGGGCTTAGGCCCTCGCTAGCTAGAGTTGAGTAGTTGGGAGAGATGTGAGGGAGAGTTTGGGGAAGTACCAGACTTGTTAGTATCTCCCCGCTTGTACCTCGACGAACACCTGCACCTCAATGAATTCTTCTGTTAAGTGAGTGTTCATGGTTCTTATGTTATTAAGTCTTTTGATCAGTTAAGCTTTGCTCTTACTTGTTTGCAGGTTCGTCGTCTGCTCCCATGGTAGATACTCTAGTAGAGGGCTCCCAATAAAGTCGGATCACCCTGTACACCGCTAGAGTAGTAGTCGATAGCATAGACGTGGTGTCTAGGCTAGAGGCTACCTTTGTTTGCCTCGTATCCTACGGTTGAGGGGTAGGCGGCAAATGGTGACTGTCAACGGTGAGAAGTGATAGGGGTTGATCTCCACCGCCGAGACACACAGCAAGCCAAGAGAAACTGCATGGAGCAGATCCTGAGCTCTCCTCGAACTTAGGAGACACCAGACCGAATGGTCGTGACCGAGGGCGTGCCAATTAATTTGACCCTACAATTGACAAGGAGAGAAAATTGATCAATAATTTAAGGTAGAACATGTCGGTGTTTGTCCAGACAGTTCCAAATATGTGGCTCAGTAGCCGATGAAATAAGGCTATTGATTAGAGAGTCGATATCCAGCGTGTGCATGATACATGGTAAGTAAAATAAGCATATCAACAATTTTCAGTTACTCAAGTATATCGATCTTAACTAGCCAATGATCATGAAAACATGCGAAAGATATAAGGATAGGCGTGTAGGCATTCATGTGAGAAACATACTAGCTTTTAACTAAGATGAAAACAAATAAAAGCATGTAAATATCCAGTACATCCTCAACAAAATAGGATGTCGGTTAAAAACAACCGATCCAATGATCTTGTCATATAGCATACAATCACTCATCTATTGGATATAAATGAATCTACAAACAACTAGACTCAATCTATTGTACCATCAACAGGTCGAGTCATCTGATGCTGCATTGATAGTAGGACCCTAGATCAGAGACCAGCAGTCGATAGATCTACTTATATTGCAAAGGAGTCGTGAGGGCATGTTATACGTGTGGAAGCTTAGGCCATCTGCTAAATAGCCGATGGAGACATAGCGGGTGGCTGATGCCATGCTCTTCTTAATAAATAAATCCATAGACCGATAGTGTCTAATCTAACACGCTATCAACAGATCGAGTCAGCTGATGCAACATTGATAGCAGAGTCATACCGGATACTAGTGATCAATGAATCTATCTCTTAATAGAACACGACTTCAAACACTTGCCATGTACGATTAGGATTGAGATAGATTAGTTATCAAACAGGATCTAACATCAAAAATCGAATTCAACCATGAAAATAACCAACATACGATAGATCAGAATAATGAGACTAATAAATCTCAATCTAGATCGGGCAATTGGTGATATTGTGTTAAACAGTAAACTATTTAGCACAATATCGATAACTTTGATTAATACCAACGTTTACAAGAGATCAGTCCTCTGTTGCATCCTTGTAAAGGTTGATATGAATCGATAACTAATCTATACCGCGATTTGTAAGAGATCAATCATCTGTTGCAACCTTACAAATAACAATATAGATCGATAACTAACTTATACCACGACTTGCAAGAGCTCAGCCGTCTGTTGCGGCCTCACAAGTAATAATATAAGTCATGACGGATACTCACAAACAAGCCAGAGGTCAGGTCATCCGATGCAACCCTGCTTGTCTAAAGAACTCATCGAAATCTACTCTACTCCTACTCCTAAGGCATGGCATAAGCCGATGCAACCCTGCTTGGACCTCAGTCTTTCCCTTCTATGAAGTCCGATGTGTCTTCTTGCTTTACGCCTTGCCATCCTCGCCAATGGGGCCCATTCCCTTGGAATGATGACATCATCTTATTCATTTGATGGCAACTTGGTTAGCCGATCCTTGCTGAATATCTTGGCTTTCCCTTGACTAATTTAGACCTCGGGGTCCCTTCGTTTCGAACCAAATTTTGGTGTCAACACATGCCCCCTAATTTTGGGATAAAATTATTTTATTCCAAAATTACTTCTCATGATCGTTGCATGCACCGTACTTCCAACCATCTGTTCTGATCCCACGCTAACTTCTTTGGCCTCCTTGCAAACCTATTCCGTTGGCCTTTCTTGACCAAGGGCATATCGAAGATCATGATGTTTGGTCACTTGATGGCGATCATCCCTTTAACCTTTTGATCCACCTTTCCCTTCCAACTCATGCTCATAGCCAATCTCCTATCATTCCCTCGGTCTGGTTGATATTGTACCCTAATGTGCACAAATTTTCTATTGTTGTTGACTGCTGCACCAGTGATCGGTTTTCCTTTGATTGATCTTGGTCTATCAGCTAACCAACTGAACTTTAGTCGATCAATTCCAGTGCCTATTTTTGGACGCGCGTAAAAACATAGAATTGCAGTGGATAACATTTCACGTCTATGTCCTAGATTTGAATGAAGCTATAAATAATCTTGATGAATAAAACTTTCAAATCCGCTGCTTCTACAACCGTTGCTGTTTCGTTAGACCATGCATGGCTTCCTTGATATTCGAGATGGCCTTCCGTCTTCCATAAATTGAATTTATTTTTTCTGACTCAAAAGATCCATTAGTATCCCATTACGGCTATAAATATGCCCCTAAAGGATAGCCATGGGATCACATCTATTCCTACCTCCACCCTTGTCACTGTGTAAGTTCTCCTCTTGTTCTTAGATCCAAAAACTGCATCTAGAATAGCATGGATCACGGCAAGCGCGTCGCTGGTGATCTCCTAGAGGAAAATCTTCCTCCCTGTCGGTGCCTCCGCTTTTAGGGGTAAGACCGAATCTATCTTTGATCTTTCGCCTTCTTTTGCTGACCCATTTGATTCTATAGTGGCGATCACTCTGGTGCCACCTATGATGCCCACTTGGTGGCACAAGCGACTTCCTCCTCTGACTCTGTCGACTCCTAGAACAGAGACGACGCACGGCGCTTTCGCCGTGAGTGGAATGCGGCGGTCGATTGCTATTCTGAGGCGACTCGGTGGAATGAGCAACTAGAGTCTACCCTAAACGCCTCCCAAGCTACTCTCTCAGTTGTGGAGGCGGAGGTGAATCTGGTTTGAGCACAACTGGCGGAGTTAGACGCCAGGGTTGCTGGTAAGATCTTCAAAAATCTCTTATTCCTTTGACACTTTCACCTCATCGATCTTCTAACCTTTTCTTGCGTTCTTCATTTTGAGCTTTACGGTGCAACTGGAAGCCCTCCAGTGGAGGTAGGCAACGCTTCCAATGCCCTAAATGCACAGGGTGACACTCTAGAGGCTCGCCTCCAAGATGTTCCTGTGCGCGCTAGGAAGGTGGCTCTTCATGGCATTCACCGTGGTGCTGCTATTGCCCTAGCAATAGCCCAGGTACGCTCAAGGCACGATCATCACTTGGTGGAGCCTGGCTTCCTAGAGGAGGAGAACCCCGATGACTACCGGGACCTAGTGGATGATTTCAAGGGGGCCAGTGTCGCCATGGTGGACATAACCTCGGTCAAGGAAGTTGTGGCAGAACCTCCTAAGGAATTGGGCCCACATGCACCTATCGTTGTCTTAACAGACCTCGGATAGCGTACACGAGTTCCCAACAACTCAACAGGCCTGTCGGGTGTCCTCGGGAAACCCGAATCATCCACGATTCTCTTTTCAAACAGGATCCCAATCACAGTCATTGCAGATTACAACAGTTTATTCAAATATATACCAGAGTAAAAGATAGCGGAAGTCTTAAGATAACATAATTACAAACCAGTTGTTTTCAAACTTACAATACCATTAGTGTTATACGACCATAGTAGCGGGATAATATTACATTAACTTTATTTATCATACAAACTAGTGCCTTGTCCAAAGGCCATTCATCACTCCTCATCATCATCGTTGACTTCAAACACTGACATGCAGCAGGGACCAAAACAAGCCTGCGCATGCGACTCACCTGCAACAAGGGTTAACAAACCCTGAGTACAAAGGTACTCAACAAGACTAACCCGACGTAACGGGGTGTAAGACTTTAGAGATGCAGGGATTTGGGGCAAGGTAAGGATGTAGCAGGGTTCAAAAGTTCTTTGCCAAAAGCTTACTATCCTTCATTCTATTTTCAAGTTTACCACTAAGTTCTTTTAGTTCATTATCTCAACTAAATATACATTTCCCATATTCCATTCCTTCTCATTCCATTCTTTTTCTCATATTTTAGTAATTCACCAGTACTACATTGCTTCTGTAATGAATCGAGTCTCCATATCCGCGGAGCACCGGCAATTCGAATTGATTCAAGTCCCAGCTGAGGATTCCTTATCACACGACATATGTAGAACTTAATCTTGCATATATCAACCTCGCTACCGGATCCTCCTATACTAAGTCGTCTCCACGCCACCCGAGAGCACAGCACACCTCAAATCCGGCCACATTCCAGCCATGAGGGTACATGCTACTCCCGCCATCTCTCCACTCCCAGTGCGCGGGCATTCGTCTTAGTATCGGATTAGCCGAAGTAGGCTTACCGGAGTATGTGACCAGTACTACAAAGTGTCTCGTTCAGAAGATCCACAATGAGTGGCCTTTAAGCGACATAGTCGGCAACGTTACCCAACATTCAAGATAAGTCACCCGACCAGTCTCTAGTTCATTCTATATTCTTTCTTTCTTTCTTTGGCCAGTATGCCATCTTTGATTGTATCAAAACTTTTACTTTGAAAGCCTATCATAAAGCATACTAAGCACACTACGCCTTTATAAACGAAAACATCTTCAAGGATGGTAAACAATTATCAAGGTAGGTAATGCATCAAGTAGGTAACATTTGAATTAAACAACTTAATGCAATAAATAACATAGGTGATAACTTTTCAAAGTAAACAAGGTAAGGGCTTAATGCATAAACCGGGGCTTGCCTTCGTTGACGATTTCCGGTTCCGGATTAGTACCACAATTATCAAATCCCGTGACAATCGGGGATTCTTCCAGAACTTGCTCAACTAGAATCGTTTCGTTCTCAGGTTCTACACGAAATAATAACATATGCTTTAACATGATGATAATGTAAACATGATGCTTTCACAGCACATGAAATGTAAAAACACCCGCAACCGATTTGATTTCACGGTACAGTTGCAAGCCAACAAAACCAACCTGTACCCCTATCATTAATAACCACACATGTGACTTGACCTAATGGATCTTGGAACCCTACTAGTCACAAAACATGACCAAAACAAGATCCAACACTAATCAAACGCTTAGGGTTTGCTTTTATCTATTTTTGAATTAATTTGGAATTAAGCCCAAAAATAAATTTGTTCCAAATGACCTGAAAATTTTATGTAAGCTTCCTTATGACAAATTAGTGTACCAAAACAAATTTCATAATTTTTGGAGTTATATAGTGACCTACAAAAATCATGGAAATTGCATTTTTCAATTAATGGACCAAATATTTGAACATTCAAAATTTAACTAAATTTCAAATTTCAAATTTTTAAATCATACTAGAACATGTACAGAAGTTACACAAAAATTTTCAGAATTTTTGGATGTGTAAATAAATTCCTACAAAATTGCCAAATTGCTGCACTATTCAAAATCAGAAAATAACCAAAGCTTACTATTCTTCTTCCTCAGCATCACTGACAGCCTGACCCCACGCGTCAGCGACAGAGGGCAAGACGCGGCGGCGTGGCCAGCTCCGGCCAGCAAAACGCGCCGGTGGTGACTCTCCGGCGACACGGACTACTCCTACATGATCTACACCAAGTCGCGCATCTATCCCAAGCCTCAGAACAGAAAAGGACACACCGGAGGGAACTCGACGCCGGCCATGGCGGCTCGGACCCGACGGCGGTCGACGTAACTAGGACTACGGCGCGGTAGAGTTAAAGGAAGAGTGAGCAACACGCTTAGGAGCTCACAGTGATCACGATGATGTGCTTGGAGCAGTCGTAGATGGTCTGGAGCAGCCTAGCCACGGTGAGGGCAGTCGCGGCGGAGCTCCGACCGGTCACGGGGAAGACGGGTTGCGCCGGGCGATTCTGGCCAACATCAGCGATGAGAGCAAGTCGGGGAGGAGCACAAGACCAAAGCGCTCGCGTTGACGTAGCTAGGAACGACAGATTCGGCTCGACGAGACCTACGGCGAGCGGTGGAGCTACGCGGTGGCGGAGCAGAGCAGAGGGAAGAAATGGGAGCGACAGCGACGACGGTGGCTATTTATAGCCCGGAAGGAGGCGTACGGTGTCGCCAACGCACGGGCGGACTCGCCACGGTGACAACGGCGTGTCACCGCGCGTGAAAGCGGCGAAGAAGGGCGGCGGCAAGCTGACTGCGTGGCGCCGGCGGTGAGCAGTGAGGTGGAGGTGAAATTTTGAAAAATTTACTAAACTGCCATTGCGTCCATTTCTCAAATTACTCTCAAATTTTCTAAAGAAGTTGAAAATCTCCAAAAATGAAAGTTGCTCAACTTTTCAAGTACTACAACTTTGGTTTAAGAAACATTTTCAAATTCTGCCTCCATTTTGAAATTCAAATTTGGGGTACATTTAAAGATTTGAATCAATTCAAAATTACTCCAAATTTTATATGTAAACTTGAAAAACTTTGAATACCAAAGTTGATCCTTATAAAATAATCTCCAACTTTGCTTTTTGCCTCAACCCCAAATTCCTCATGGATTTTGAATTAGTTAAAAGGGTCAAAAAGGACTTTTATAATTTGAATGTGAATTCAAATTTGATTTGTCTTCCTTTTACTTAGATTTTGATTTTTGACCAGTAACATGGCCCATTAGGGTTATTTGAGTCAAAGGACATATGACCTCACATGATCACATGAAATTTAACCCCTGTAGTCATGATCTGTATTTAGGGTTTTTGAAACACATCACATGAAATAACAACATTATGAAATAAACCTTATTTAGTGAATGCATTCAAAACTTTATACTATATGAATGCTTTGCAATGCACATGATGACATGTCAAATTTTAGTATTAGGTCGAAACACCAGAGGTGTTACAACCCTTCCCCCTTAAAGAAATCTCGTCCCGAGATTTAAAACTTAAGGCTAAGTAATGGAAAAGGAAATGTGTCAAGCTAACACATCATAACTTTATTCAAAAAGCTAGCGAGGGGGTTTTCCATTCCGTTGACAACAAGACAAGTTACAATATAGACAAGGTATTGCAACTAGATAGAAGCGAAGAAGTCAGGAAAGTTCTCTTCTAAGTAATCCTCGGACTCCCAAGTAGCTTCATCTTCAGTGTGTTGATTCCATTGTACTTTGTAGAACTTGATCGTACGTCTCCGAGTGACTCGATCTTTCTGATCTAAGACTCTAATGGGGTACTCGGCATAAGTCAAATCAGGTTCTAGTTCTACACCACCAAAGTCAATCTCCTGGTCAGGTACTTGAAGACACTTCTTTAATTGAGATACATGAAAGATATCATGTACCGCTGACATGTGATCTGGTAATTTGACGCGATAGGCGACTGGTCCACATCGTTGTTGGATCTGAAAAGGACCGACATAACGGGGTGCCAACTTTCCCCGAATCCCAAAACGATGAACTCCTTTCATCGGTGATACCTTGAGGTAGACATAATCTCCCACTTTGAATTCTAGCGGTCGTCTCCTCTTATCAGCATAGCTTTTCTGTCGGGATTGAGCTATCTTCATATTAGCTTGTATGAGTTTAACTTTCTCTTCCGCTTCCTTGACCACATCCGGTCCAAAGAACCAACGTTCTCCAGATTCTGACCAATTTAAAGGTGTTTGGCACCTACGGCCATACAGTGCTTCGAATGGTGCCATTTTAATACTCTCTTGATGGCTATTGTTATACGAGAACTCAGCTAAGGGAAGGCACTCATCCCATTTAGCACCAAAGGAAAGAACACATGCTCTTAACATATCTTCAAGAATTTGATTTACCCTTTCAGTCTGTCCGTCTGTTTGCGGATGATAAGCAGAACTACGGATAAGTTTAGTTCCTAAAGACTCATGTAGACTTTTCCAAAACTTGGATATGAACAATGATCCTCTGTCAGAGACAATGGTCTTGGGTGCCCCATGCAGACTGAAAATTCTATCTAGGTAAATCTTTGCATACTGCTCCGCTCGATATTTATCTCTGACTGGCAAGAAATGAGCTATTTTGGTTAGACGATCAACAATAACCCATATTGAATTGTAGCCTGCAGATGTCCTAGGCAACCCTACTATGAAGTCCATACAAATATCTTCCCATTTCCAAGATGGAATTGGCAACGAATATAATGGACCTGCAGTCTTCATATGAACTGCTTTGACTCTCTGGCAAATATCACACTTGGCCACATATTGAGCTATTTCTATTTTCATTTTGGTCCACCAATATCTCTTTCTCAGATCATGATACATTTTGTTGCTACCCGGATGAATGGAGTATCTTGTAGAATGAGCTTCATCAAGAATCTGCTTTCGCAGCTCCGGATTTTTGGGTATTACCAACCTATCCTTGAACCATACGACATCTGATTCATCAATCTTGAAACATGTTGGTTTTCCAGATCTGACTTTATCCTTAATATGGGCTATGCCCTTACTTTTCTGTTGAGCAGCAATGATCTGATCTTTGATAGTGGACTCAACTACAATACTGGACAGGTAACCTTGTTCTATGATTTGTAAATTCAGATGATCCATCTCTTGACACAATGTTCGCTGCATTGGTTCTACAATCAAGCAATGACAATGACTCTTGCGACTCAGGGCATCGGCAACCACATTAGCCTTGCCCGGATGATAATGTACTTCTAAGTCATAATCTTTGATAAGTTCTAACCATCTTCTTTGCCTCATATTCAGCTCTGACTGAGTGAAGATGTATTTCAGACTCTTGTGGTCCGTATAAATATGACATATATTGCCCAATAAATAATGTCGCCAAATCTTGAGTGAATGGACAACAGCAGCTAATTCAAGATCATGGGTGGGATAATGTTCTTCGTGCTTCTTGAGTTGTCTGGAAGCATATGCTATGACTCTGCCTTCTTGCATAAGAACACAGCCAATACCAATTCTAGATGCATCACAATAGATATCAAATGGCCTCTCGATATCAGGTTGTGCTAATACTGGTGCAGTTGTCAGCAACTTCTTCAATGTCTGAAAGGCCTCTTCACATTCTTTCGACCATACAAACTTTGTTTGATTTTTCAACAGTCCAGTAATTGACTTCGCAATTCTGGAGAAGTCAGGGATAAACCGACGGTAATACCCTGCCAACCCCAGGAAACTACGAACTTGATGAACAGTCGTAGGTGCTTTCCAGTTAAGGACTTCTTCTACCTTGCTCGGATCAACAGCTATTCCTTCAGTAGATAGCACATGACCCAGAAATTGTACTTCCTCCAACCAAAATGCACATTTGCTGAACTTGGCATATAGTTGGTGATCTCTTAATCTTTGTAGAACAATACGGAGATGTTCCGCATGTTCCTCTTTGCTCTTAGAGTAGATAAGAATGTCATCAATAAACACCACGACAAACTTATCCAACTCAGGCATGAAAACTGAGTTCATCAGGTACATGAAATGAGTCGGGGCATTGGTCAGCCCAAAAGACATGACTAATACTCATATAGTCCATATCGGGTAGTAAACGCTGTCTTTGGCACATCTTCATGTCTAATCTTAATCTGGTGGTAGCCTGATCTTAAGTCTATCTTTGAGAATACCTTAGCTCCCGCAAGTTGATCAAAAAGTAAATCGATTTGGGGTAAGGGGTATTTGTTCTTGATGGTGACTTCATTTAATGGCCTATAGTCAACACATAACCTTAAGGTTTGGTCCTTCTTCTTCACGAAAATAGCAGGACATCCCCAAGGTGACGAACTGGGTTGAATGAAACCCTTGTCTAACAACTCTTGTAGTTGCATTTTTAATTCTGCTAATTCTTTCGGTGGCATCCTATATGCTCTTCTAGACACTGGTGCTGTCCCTGGTTTCAGATCAATTCTGAACTCTACGTCTCGGTCTGGTGGCAGACCAGGCAGGTCATCGGGAAAGACATCCGTAAACTCACCTACCACTGAAATTTCCTCTGCTCCTTTAACAATAGTTGCATAGACGGTCTCCACTGTACTCTTAGGAAAAGGAAGTTGGATGAGAAGTTGGGTTTTGCTGTCAGGTGCATTTACCCTTATTGTTCTATGTAGGACATCTATGATAGCCCCGTGTTGAGTTAGCCAGTTCATACCAAGGATCACATCTATATCTTGATCCTTTAATATCAGCATATTGGTAGGGAACTCATATCCTCCCAAATCAATAGGTACATGCTGAACTACCTCCCTTGTACAGATTTGTCCCCCTGGCGACTGTATATGATAGGGTTCTTTTGTTTCCCCAATAGCTATCCCATGCTTCACAACAAATGTACGATTGATGAATGTATGGGATGCACCAGAATCAAATAAGGTAATTGCAGGATGCTTAGCAATGGGAAACATACCCATCATAACCGGTTCTCCTTCTGGAATAGATTCCACTTGCGTATAGAATACCCTTCCAGTTTTCTTCCCAACGGGACCCTTTTGATGGTTTGAGCATTGCCCTTGTACTGATTTTGAGCTTGATTAACAGGGGCTTTGGTTGCATCAGGATTGTTCTTCCTAGGATACGGACATTCTCAGGAAAAATGCCCGGGTTTACCACAATTATAGCATGGAAAATTGTGATTCTGGGGAGTAGCATTGCGGTTTGCATTATTTGCATTGCTCTGCTGCTGCGGTGCTTGATGTGTATAAGGTGTATTAGTTGCAGGACGAACTGAAGATTTGCTGCCTGCTTAGGCCTTGTTGTGGGCGGAATGGCGTACGGCCATGATTCTGAGGATGGTATACTATCTTCTGACGCTTGCCACTTGATGATCCGGAAGCAACTATTTTCTTCTTCTTCGCCTCTTTGTGTCGGCGGTAATTTTCTTCCGAAGCGATAGCAATGTTGATTGTTTCATGGTAAGTTGCATTACCACAGGCTGCCATCATTGTCTGTAGTTTAGTGTTCAAGCCTCGAAGAAAATGATTCTTTTTCTTCCTGTCCGTGTTCACATACTCAATAGCATACTGAGACAGGTGGTTGAAACGTCCAACATAATGCATCACCGGGTGCTCCCCTTGCTTAAGAGCCAAGAACTCTTCCAACTTCATGGTCATCACACCGTCCGGAATATAATGTGCCCTGAAGGCATCCTTGAACTCTCTCTAGTCGATTTGGTGACCAGCGGGCTGTACTGCTACCAAATTTGCCCACCAGGCACCAGCAGCTCCTCGGAGTTGCTGTGCCGCAAACCTTGGTTTTTGAACCTCAGTACAGTGGATTAACTCGAACTTTTGCTCTATTGTCCTAAGCCAATCATCAGCTTCTAAAGGTTCATCTGCCTTAGAGAACACGGGCGGACGTGTGTCAGTAAAATCCACATAAGTTGACTCGTCGTTTCCATTATTGCGACGGCCACGATTAGGGTATGGTGCCTGCTGGTTCTGCGCCAACTCCCTTAACAGCCTGGCATTCTCTGCCGTTGCGTTGACAAGTGTGGCTATGGCATCTGCCATAGTCGAGGGCATTGGTGGAGGATTTGGGCACTCATCATCATCATGCGAGCCACTAGCACCAGTCTGGGTGATAGGACGAGGCATCTGTTAGAGAAACACATTTACTTACATTATTCTTTATTGAAAGCTTTTAAAAGGTTGCATACTACAAAGGGTTCTTATTTATATTACATGTCTTGTATCCCACAAGACAACCCTGGTTTTCTAGGAAAGCAGCAAAGGAACTACTTCTACTCCATGCTCTCAGTCTTCGGCATCCGTGCCTGTATCGGACGAAACCTCATCTTCTTCTGAGAAGTACACTAACTCCTCAGGGTCCTCCTCCTCTTCTTCATTCTCGACCTCTCCTGGAGCTACAATCATTTCTTCATCTGTAACTTCACCATCCCCATGAGGTGGATGAAGTTGAGCATACAGCATATGGACATTTTCATGAAGAATGGCATTGTCCATCTCCAGGTCCTCTACGTAGAACTCCAACTCATTGACGTGTTCATTGGCCGCATCTTCTCGTGTCCAGGCTTCATTCCGCAGTTCCATGGTCATGGTGATACCCCTTTGCATTTCTGCCAGCTCTTCTTGGTCTTTGGCATGAGCCCGACGAAGAGTGTTGAGCTCCTTAGTTAAGGTTCTCGACGTTGACGGGGTTGCTTGAAGATCCTTCATCTCCTAGGGTCTTGGAACTTCCTTCACCAAGCTTAGTGATTTTGTGGTGCCAACTGGTGACGAGGGACTCCAGTGAGGTCCGGTGGACTTGCGTGCGGTTTTCTTGGTCTTTGCCATAGCCTGAAGAATTTAGGGTAGGACTATAAGAATAGCTTGAGGATAACGGAGGTTAGCAAGAATGGGATTGACATTACTTACCCAACCACTATTAAGGGGAATTATTATGCAATGTGCTCAAGCATGATGCATGAATCGATCTTACGAATCTAAGTACAAAAGATTGATATAATCATAAGCACTAGATTTTCATAATACATAGGACAAACCTAATCATATTATCCGCCACAAACTTTCAAATAAGACAGGCTTGAGGCTAGATCATAGGTAAGAAGAAAGAAATTGAACTTTCAAAATATCATGTTTACTTTCATTGATCCAAATCATTTTGAAGGTTTTCTAAAGTAACCTACAATGATCTTAGATGGGAACTGCTCTGATACCAGCTGTGGCAGAACCTCCTAAGGAATTGGGCCCACATGCACCTATCGTTGTCTTAACAGACCTCGGATAGCGTACACGAGTTCCCAACAACTCAACAGGTCCTGTCGGGTGTCCTCGGGAAACCCGAATCATCCACGATTCTCTTTTCAAACAGGATCCCAATCACAGTCATTGCAGATTACAACAGTTTATTCAAATATATACCAGAGTAAAAGATAGCGGAAGTCTTAAGATAACATAATTACAAACCAGTTGTTTTCAAACTTACAATACCATTAGTGTTATACGACCATAGTAGCGGGATAATATTACATTAACTTTATTTATCATACAAACTAGTGCCTTGTCCAAAGGCCATTCATCACTCCTCATCGTCATCGTTGACTTCAAACACTGACATGCAGCAGGGACCAAAACAAGCCTGCGCATGCGACTCACCTGCAACAAGGGTTAACAAACCCTGAGTACAAAGGTACTCAACAAGACTAACCCGACGTAACGGGGTGTAAGACTTTAGAGATGCAAGGATTTGGGGCAAGGTAAGGATGTAGCAGGGTTCAAAAGTTCTTTGCCAAAAGCTTACTATCCTTCATTCTATTTTCAAGTTTACCACTAAGTTCTTTTAGTTCATTATCTCAACTAAATATACATTTCCCATATTCCATTCCTTCTCATTCCATTCTTTTTCTCATATTTTAGTAATTCACCAGTACTACATTGCTTCTGTAATGAATCGAGTCTCCATATCCGCGGAGCACCGGCAATTCGAATTGATTCAAGTCCCAGCTGAGGATTCCTTATCACACGACATATGTAGAACTTAATCTTGCATATATCAACCTCGCTACCGGATCCTCCTATACTAAGTCGTCTCCACGCCACCCGAGAGCACAGCACACCTCAAATCCGGCCACATTCCAGCCACGAGGGTACATGCTACTCCCGCCATCTCTCCACTCCCAGTGCGCGGGCATTCGTCTTAGTATCGGATTAGCCGAAGTAGGCTTACCGGAGTATGTGACCAGTACTACAAAGTGTCTCGTTCAGAAGATCCACAATGAGTGGCCTTTAAGCGACATAGTCGGCAACGTTACCCAACATTCAAGATAAGTCACCCGACCAGTCTCTAGTTCATTCTATATTCTTTCTTTCTTTCTTTGGCCAGTATGCCATCTTTGATTGTATCAAAACTTTTACTTTGAAAGCCTATCATAAAGCATACTAAGCACACTACGCCTTTATAAACGAAAACATCTTCAAGGATGGTAAACAATTATCAAGGTAGGTAATGCATCAAGTAGGTAACATTTGAATTAAACAACTTAATGCAATAAATAACATAGGTGATAACTTTTCAAAGTAAACAAGGTAAGGGCTTAATGCATAAACCGGGGCTTGCCTTCGTTGACGATTTCCGGTTCCGGATTAGTACCACAATTATCAAATCCCGTGACAATCGGGGATTCTTCCAGAACTTGCTCAACTAGAATCGTTTCGTTCTCAGGTTCTACACGAAATAATAACATATGCTTTAACATGATGATAATGTAAACATGATGCTTTCACGGCACATGAAATGTAAAAACACCCGCAACCGATTTGATTTCACGGTACAGTTGCAAGCCAACAAAACCAACCTGTACCCCTATCATTAATAACCACACATGTGACTTGACCTAATGGATCTTGGAACCCTACTAGTCACAAAACATGACCAAAACAAGATCCAACACTAATCAAACGCTTAGGGTTTGCTTTTATCTATTTTTGAATTAATTTGGAATTAAGCCCAAAAATAAATTTGTTCCAAATGACCTGAAAATTTTATGTAAGCTTCCTTAGGACAAATTAGTGTACCAAAACAAATTTCATAATTTTTGGAGTTATATAGTGACCTACAAAAATCATGGAAATTGCATTTTTCAATTAATGGACCAAATATTTGAACATTCAAAATTTAACTAAATTTCAAATTTCAAATTTTTAAATCATACTAGAACATGTACAGAAGTTACACAAAAATTTTCAGAATTTTTGGATGTGTAAATAAATTCCTACAAAATTGCCAAATTGCTGCACTATTCAAAATCAGAAAATAACCAAAGCTTACTATTCTTCTTCCTCAGCATCACTGACAGCCTGACCCCACGCGTCAGCGACAGAGGGCAAGACGCGGCGGCGCGGCCAGCTCCGGCCAGCAAAATGCGCCGGTGGTGACTCTCCGGCGACACGGACTACTCCTACATGATCTACACCAAGTCGCGCATCTATCCCAAGCCTCAGAACAGAAAAGGACACACCGGAGGGAACTCGACGCCGGCCATGGCGGCTCGGACCCAACGGCGGTCGACGTAACTAGGACTACGGCGCGGTAGAGTCAAAGGAAGAGTGAGCAACACGCTCAGGAGCTCACAGTGATCACGATGATGTGCTTGGAGCAGTCGTAGATGGTCTGGAGCAGCCTGGCCACGGTGAGGGCAGTCGCGGCGGAGCTCCGACCGGTCACGGGGAAGACGGGTTGCGCCGGGCGATTCTGGCCAACATCAGCAACGAGAGCAAGTCGGGGAGGAGCACAAGACCAAAGCGCTCGCGTTGACGTAGCTAGGAACGACAGATTCGGCTCGACGAGACCTATGGCGAGCGGTGGAGCTACGCGGTGGCGGAGCAGAGCAGAGGGAAGAAATGGGAGCGACGGCGACGACGGTGGCTATTTATAGCCCGGAAGGAGGCGTACGGTGTCGCCAACGCACGGGCGGACTCGCCACGGTGACAACGGCGTGTCACCGTGCGTGAAAGCGGCGAAGAAGGGCGGCGGCAAGCTGACTGCGTGGCGCCGGCGGTGAGCAGTGAGGTGGAGGTGAAATTTTGAAAAATTTACTAAACTGCCATTGCGTCCATTTCTCAAATTACTCTCAAATTTTCTAAAGAAGTTGAAAATCTCCAAAAATGAAAGTTGCTCAACTTTTCAAGTACTACAACTTTGGTTTAAGAAACATTTTCAAATTCTGCCTCCATTTTGAAATTCAAATTTGGGGTACATTTAAAGATTTGAATCAATTCAAAATTACTCCAAATTTTATATGTAAACTTGAAAAACTTTGAATACCAAAGTTGATCCTTATAAAATAATCTCCAACTTTGCTTTTTGCCTCAACCCCAAATTCCTCATGGATTTTGAATTAGTTAAAAGGGTCAAAAAGGACTTTTATAATTTGAATGTGAATTCAAATTTGATTTGTCTTCCTTTTACTTAGATTTTGATTTTTGACCAGTAACATGGCCCATTAGGGTTATTTGAGTCAAAGGACATATGACCTCACATGATCACATGAAATTTAACCCCTGTAGTCATGATCTGTATTTAGGGTTTTTGAAACACATCACATGAAATAACAACATTATGAAATAAACCTTATTTAGTGAATGCATTCAAAACTTTATACTATATGAATGCTTTGCAATGCACATGATGACATGTCAAATTTTAGTATTAGGTCGAAACACCAGAGGTGTTACAGAAGTTGTGAACCATGTCTTCCTCGGCCCTTAGTTTGTAACTAGGGGTTATGTTTGTAAATAAATAAAATCTTCTTTTGCACTTGTTCTTCGTGTTTTGGCTTTGATCATTCCTTTCCATCATCACTGATTTCCTTTAGTGATAGCCTCTGAATTGATAATGAAGATCCCACTAGAGAACTTAGAACTTAGGTTCTTTAGCCAATCCGACAAAGGTCGATGCAACTGGATCGATTAACTCTCTAGGGTTAGACCGTCAGGGGCCAACTACAAACACAAAATCACACCAAGCAAATCCTTCTAGACTTGCTGTCTGGAACCTTGGGTGATAATGCAGTTGCAATAACCGACGCCATTCGCTTAGATGCTTCAAATGTAATTTGGGCGGTCCTGAACTTGTGACTTCCAACCCTTATGCATTTCTGACCTGTGTACCTTGGTGCAAATATTTAACCGATGTATTTCTCCATCTTGTGTAAATCCCCTATTGCTTAGTGATCGACTTTTAATGACCCTTCCAAGACTCAAAACTGGCTCTTTACAACCATCTTCAACTTATTAACCCTTAGAGCCAGTCTCCGGACTCAAGTTGTAGCACAAAATCGCACCGAATAATTCTTCAAATCCGTAGTCCGAAACCGAACCAAGATGTAGAAAATCCCTGTAATATGAAAATTCCTTGCGTCCATGATCTCCACAACCACTACTTTCTCCTTTGGTCATGCATGGCCTCGATTCTTGGAACGACATTTCGCCTTCTATTAACTGCTCTTTATTTCGATGTGGCTCGATAAACCTACCCATGTCAACCTTTGTTATAAATATATACTTCCAGGGGATAACCGAGAGGTCACATCTGCACTTGCTTTTGCTCTTGCCACTACACAACTTCTCCTTCTTCATCCCTAGATCAAAAAACCCAATCCTAGCCAAGAGCAATGGTGGACGACAAGCATCCTACCAGCGACATTCCAGAAGAGGATCTCCCTCCGCACCAGCGCCTCTGCATCCCCGGGTATGTTAAAATTGCACTCCTAATTTCTCTGATGACCATCTAATCTTAGTAATTCTTATTTTGTAGGAACATCACTCAGGCCAGCGTCTAGAATCTACTGGCAAGGTTTGAGGCCCAACCGGCGGTGTCTGCAGCCTGCTCCACCGATTGCTCTGATTCGTATATTGGAAATGACACCCGATGTTATCTTCATGAATGGGACGAGGCGCTGGGTAGTCACTGGGAGGTGACCCAAGAAACTGAGCGCTTGGAGGCCACCGTGGCTGCCTCCCAAACTGTTCTCGCCACCGTGGAGGGGGAGAGCAGCGTCGTCCGGGCACGACTAGTAGATTCTGACGCTAGGGATGCAGGTAGGATGCACAGGAAGAACCTTGCCTCTGTCATTCTACTCCGTCATGCTTTTCTTAATGATTCTTTTCTATCCTTATCACAACCCTAATGGAGGAATTAGAAGTCCTCCAACTGGTGTTGAACAATGCGCTGGGGCTCTGAACGCCAGGGGCGATCTAGTGGCGAGTCGCCTCCAGGACATCCTTGTGCACGCCGGAGAGATCGCTCTTCACGTCATTGTGCCACGGTTGCCCTAACCATCGCCCAGGTGAACTCTAGACACGAGCTCTGGTGCCATCAGCCTAGCTTCGCCAACGACGATGATCATCATGAGTTGGTGGAGGCCTTCGCTGGACATGCAGATGCTGTGGCGAACACTTCTTCGACTGAAGAAATCATGAACAACATTTTCTTCAGCTCGTAGTTTGTATTTAGGGTCTCTATCATGAATAAAACAATTGATTTCCTTTGTGTTGATCTCCCTTTTTGACTCTATGAATGCCACTGACGCTTCTTCCACATCACTCATCTGTTGGATATAAATGAATCCACAAACAACTAGAGTCAATCTATTATACCGTCAATAGGTCAAGTTGTCTGATGCAGCATTGACAGTAGGACCCTAGATCAGAGATTAGTAGTTGATAGATCTACTTATATCGCAAAGGAATCGTGAGGGCATGTTATACGTGTGGAAGCTTAGGCCATCAACTAAATAGCCGATGGAGACATATCGGGTGGCTGACGCCATGCTCTTCTTAATAGATAGATCTATTAACCGATAGTGTCCAATCTGACACGCTATCAACAGATCGAGTTGGCTGATGCAACATTAATAGCAGAGTCATACCGGATACTAGTGATCAATGAATCTATCTCTTAATAGAACATGACTTCAAACACCTACCATGTACGATCAGGATTAAGATAGATTAGTCATCAAATAGGGTCTAACTTCAAAAATTGCATTCAACCATGAAAATAACCAACAGACGATAGATCAAAATAACAAGACTAATAAATCTCAATCTAGATCGGGCAATTGGTGATATTGTGTTAAATAGTAAACTATTTAGCAGAATATCGATAACTTTGATTAATACCAACGTTTATAAGAGATCAGTCCTCTGTTGCATCCTTGTAAAGGTTGATACAAATCGATAACTAATCTATACCGTGATTTGTAAGAGATCAGTAATCTATTGCAGCCTTACAAATAACAATATAGATCAATAACTAACTTATACTGTGACTGGCAAGAGATCAGTCATCTGTTGCAGCCTCACAAGTAACAATATAAGTCATGATAGATACTCACAAACAAGCCAGAGGTCAGGTCGTTCAATGCAGCCCTGCTTGCCCAAAGAACTCATTGAAATCTACTCTACTTTTACTCCTAAGGGGAGCATAAGCCAAAAAGTAAAGGTACTTGTTGGGTTGATCGATGAGAGATGTCTATTACAATAGTTAGGGTTTAATATTTATACCCGAGGCTTGACTACAAGTCCTGGTCAAACAAGACCGATCTCAAACTTGGAAAAGAAAATAAAGCTTCCTAAATTATGATAACTTGGACCTCAATCTTTCCCTTCTATAAAGTCCGACGTATCTTCTTGCTTTACGCCTTGCTGTCCTCGCTAATGGGGCCCATTCCTTGGAATGATGATGTCATCTTATTCATTTGATGGCAACTTGGTTAGCCGATCCTTGCTGAATATCTTGGCTTTCCCTTAACAAATTTAAACCTTAGGGTCCCTTTGTTTCGAACCAATTTTTTGTGTCAACAGTGATAGCCCTGTCCGTCCCTTATAATCCCCACGTCTAGGTACGATGTAGAGCTACATACCAGTATCGCTTACTAGACCAGGCATAAGCTAGTGCCCGAAGTGAGCAAGTAGAAGTAGAGTTTATGTATGCTTATACTCTAAAACCATAGGAATCCATCTCAACCTCTACCAACTCTACCCTTGTGTTGTCTTGGACAAACTAGATAGAAGATTTACCTCCGTTCCCTATGAAAAATACGATACCCTGAATACTTCCGGGTGAAGTGCTACAATGGTAATTTCGTGCGCTTGTGGATTATTTCTGTATGCGTTAAGAAATACTAACAAGCATTTCTAGCGTCGTTGCCAGGGAACGGTTGCTGTATTTTCTTCAAACCTTGTTCGTCCTCGCATCTGTATCCTTTTCTTTATAAAAACAGAAATATTTCCTTTTCTTTTTATCACCATGAAATCCACTCTTATCCAAAACCGTCCAGCTTCAAAGGGCGAGTTCCATGAGCCACCACTTTCTCCAAAACCAAATCGTTCATCTCGCTGTGTACTCTACCCTAGTCTAAAAGCCATGGTTCGGGCACAACCCTTCTTTGGGCTTGATAGCGAAAACCCATGCAATCACCTGCTAGAGTTCGAGGAAATGTGTTCATGTCTGAGAATCTCTGGCATGACACAAGAAAATCTAAAGTGGACATTGTTTCCCTTCTCTCTCATGTAGAAGGCAAAGCAATGGTACACTCTTGCCGTAGGAAGTACAAATGGGGATTGGGACGAACTTAAAGACAACTTTTGTCTTGTATTTTCCCTATGTCCCATATCGGCTCTCTACCAAGGGCAATCCTTGACTTTGAGCAGTATGAGAAGGAGTCTATAGGTGCAGCCTAGGCTAGATTTTTAGCGTTAATACATGCTAGCCCAGACTTGTCTTTACCTGATAGCATATTGCTGCGACTCTTTTGTTTGGGTATTGACATAGATGCTGACCTATGCCTAGACATGACTACTGGAGGTCATTTCACACACAAACCTATGACAGAACAAGTAAAATTCCTTGAAAACATCATAGACAGGCACACTTCTTCCGTCATAAGAACCAAACCCTCTAGGCCAAAGTCATGTTGAGTGTTGAAGAGTCTTCATTAGTCAAATCCAAACCCTTACCATCCTTAGATTTGACTCATGAGCTCTCACCCGAACCACGAACACCGAAGGGAAGAGTACTTCATCCTTTAGAGTTTCCTATCAAATTCAAGGATTATGGTAATACCTTGAAGATATCACGGCATGAAAAGCACACAAAGGAAGCTTCCCCTAAGGTAGAACCATCGAAGGAATGGTTAATGGAAGTCAAATGTTGAAGCAATTCGAATTCTTTCACCTTCCACGACCATGCCTTGCTCGTTAAGGGGAACTATTATAGAAGCCTGCAAAACCCCACAATCAGGACTAGTATCATGTCAGAATATCTTGCGGAAACACTTTTGGGTAACATGCCACTAGTCCCGACCAATAGACTCTTCAAGAGTCCCTCGGGGCTCATTTTCGAGTGTTGTGGAATTGCCAGGGCCGTGCCAATCATAATAGACAAAATCGAGGTTTGCATAGATTTCCACATCTTTGCCATCCTTGAGTTCGATCTTCTCATAGGCTACCCATTGGATAAACTTTTTTAAGAAAAACCATTGTTGGTATTTATAAGTGCAAATAGAATATGAAGGATTCCGCAAGCGCATAGAATACCATTGTAGCATCTTACCGGGAGTATTCCAAGTATCATTATTTATATTTTACCACAGAGAAACAATGGAGTAAAGATTTATTGAATAATAAAGGAATGTCTACTAATCAACATACCAACATAGCTAGAGCAAAGGGTAGAGATAATGATAGGAATTAAGGATAATGACACTCAGGGGATAGATCACTAAGATAATGTAAACTAGTTAACTCAAGAGAATAACAGGTAAGGTAGATTCCTATGATATTCTTATTACATGATCAAAGTATATATACATCCAACTATTGTTAAGACTAACTCTACTCTTGTGCACTTTGGGATGTCGCTTAGACGGTAGAGTACCCACAATAGATAACTCTACCGACTCGACTACGGTCCTGCAATTTAAGAACCTGCTCAATTCAGAGTGGATTACAGAGGATAGACGGGGGCTATCACCTTTCGCTGCTACCACCCAACCAGAGAACATGGTGTATGTTGGTATTTTTAAACGCACACAGATAAATCCGCAAGTGCATGGATACCATTGTAGTTTTCACCCAGGAGTATTCTAGAGTATCATATTTATCCATAGGGAAACAATGGTTAAAGAAATTGATAGTTCACTATCATGTATCTACAAACTAGTATACTAACTAAACTAAAGTGGGGGTAAGTGTTGTTTATGATAAGAGTTATGAATAATAACACACATAAGAGAATTCCATAAATGAGCAGTCTAGCTAAGTTGAGAGGAAACGGTTAAGTTCAAGATTCCTAAATACTTCTTTATTACTTTGGTTCTATAGGGTAGAACTAACTCATGGTTAAATATAGCGATCACACATAATAGCACTTTGGGACATCGATACTAGAGCTATTCTACTTCTACATCTTGAGAGCTGGCTCTGATCCTAATGAGGAGGATATAGTGACAAAACCGCCCAATTTAAACAAGACCAAGTACGGCTATCCCCGTTTAGCATGTTGACGTGCACATACTTTCACTTATATAAACCTGGTAGTCCATCGAGTGTCACGAAGGACCTTGGTAAATCAACATCACAACCAAGATCATATGATTAAGTAAATACACATCACATACGTAGAGTTGCAGCGGAAATAATATTATAAATGGGTTTACAAATAATAGTACAAGTTTGTGTTTCAAAACCGATAAGTAAAAATAACATAGCTTTCAAATGATTACACTAATATAAGTTCTAAATACATTGCTAGCATAAGTGGCATCCTCTGATAAAAGCATATAGATGAGAAGTAAATATAGAGTCACCGAGCCCACCGGCGATTAGCCACCATCTTCAGCATGCCAAGAACTTCACCTACAATATGGTGGGATAAACCCTGAGTACTCGAATGTACTCAGCTAGACTTACCCGTCATAAACCAGAAATAAAGTGACACCAAAGAGTATGTAAGGCTTTATAGGTGGAGCTAGCTTGACAACATTTTGCATAAAAGCCAAGAGTTGAGCTATACATTTTTACAATTCAGTAACCAAGTTAATTATAGCTATTCATCTCTAGATTAGCAACTAACCTGTGCCAAACATGTGGGATATCATTTAGTAATAGGCAATAGTAACTATTGTCAGTATAATGTTGTAACATCATCATCATCATTATAACCATCAAGTTCAATTAAGTGTATCTACGTTGTCGCTGCTCAGCCAAATTATCACTATCCGGGAGAGACGACGATTCAAATCGATTCCTACCCAGCTGGGGAATTATTCCTAACACAAACCCAATCAACCTGATCAGTGATAGCCTCAGGTCACCTTTGGTACAACTCAGGAATAAATTCGCGGGTTAACCTAGAGCCGCACTCTCAGGGAATCCACTCTGCCAGGTGGTCAATCTCACCTTTGGACTTACGCCAATAGCTCCCCGCACATCCTTACTATCGCCAGAGTGCGCACTTTCACTATTCGGCTCCCGACCTGAGTTGAGCTACTCGGCTTCATGGTCGGAACGAGTTATCCGACCAACTAACTGTTAGGCATGCGTTCAACATGACATGAGGACGTACAGCAAATCGGTCCTTAATCGATACAGACAGGGATAGATCCACACCCAATATCTCCATGTCTTGTTGCTTCTCTATCGACATCCCAGCCAGTCTCCATTCATTACTAACACATGGTTAGTTCCACGATAGCAAATATTGCCAACCATGCTTTGGTATACACCTATATCTTGCAGGTGACATGAAATCACCCGACTTCTACTGGTCTAAGCATCACTAAGCATACATTCAATCCTGGACCTACATAGGGTTCAAGGTATATTTTTGGACAAGGTAGTTCTATGTTTCAAGTGGTTCCAATAAACTCTTATAACCTAATGCGTCAAACATAAAGAAATCAAGTGATATTTATAAAAATATAGGAGGCTTAGAATGCTCCGGGGCTTGCCTGTGAACCAACACTAGGTCAGTGTTTGTTAAATGACACTCACTTGGTGAGTATCTCCCATCCTAGCACTTGTCCAGTCCTTCCATCTTTGGGATAGGTCCACCATACACCGTCTTCAGGTTTGGCTCCAACATCATGTCCTTCATGTGGTTCATCTAGCATACCTAAATGAGATGCCAGATGCAAGTGCATGAATATGAAGAATCACAATATGAGACGCATCACATAATAACATTCAAGGCAAACATTAGATCATGCAAGACATACGCACCAAGAGTTATTTAACTAAACATTACACAACCTATTATAGAGGGATAGCAAGCAAATTAGGCATGGCACACAAGTGAACTTAAGTTTAGATATTACACACATGCATCGATCAAGAACTAACCAACATGTTAAGCCAAAACAAGAGGAAGCTAAAGTAATCATCTAGCACATGTATAGAAATCTGGACAATAGCACATCAGTCACTTATTTTATCCATAACTGGAGATCCAGAGATCCAAAGAAGGTGATCCTAGGCTTTCTGGAAATATAATGAAATTGCCTACAACATTGTTATTATCATCAAAAGCTTATTCCAAAGCTAACTAGGTCAAACATGTCAATGTTTCAGATCTGCACAGAACTGAACTAGGACAGAAAAGTAGTAGTAGGTTGAAAACGGCATAACTAGAGTTACAAACATCAAACAAGCATGAACCTTAACTTTCTATAACTCTTATTAAATTATCTAAAACATGTTTATTAACATCACAAGGTAATTCCACCATTAACAAGGTCAGTCAAGCACAATTGAGCACCTCTGTCCAGACTTGGATAAATTCTGTCATGCAACTTCACAAGTTTATAACTGGTGATTTAGACCACCAAAATGAGTGATATTGAACAATTTGGAAATATCATGAAAAGCACTACACTTCTTAAATTATCTCCAAGATATGATTCAAAGCTTAGCTAAGTCAAACAACACAATCATTAAGATATGTACAGAGAGCATGCAAAACCTGACAATGAACTTGTAAAATCTATAGCTCCTAAATTATCGGGTCTATGGTCATGAAAATTTATCACAAGCTAGATTATGAAATTAGCTACAACTTTGGTATTCACTACAACCACAACAAACATCATTTACACCACAAAACTAATTGCACAAGCAAAACTACATATGCAGCCCAAACAGCAGTGGTACAGAAAACTGATAGGAACTTCAGAGAAGCATAACTAGAGTTCTAGACCTCCAACAAACATGAATCATAACTTTTTGAAAATATTATGAAATCACCTACAACTTTCTTATTCTTATCTTAAGATGATTCTACACTTAAAAAGGTCAATTAATCCAATAAATGCATCTCTATCCAAAACATAAACAGAAACTGACATACCACTTTAAATAGCTATAACTAGAGTTCTACATGTCTAATAAATGTCGTTCTAGACTTTTTAGAAATCTTAGCAAATTCTAAATAACTTTTTTATAAACACCTAAAGCTAATTATGCTCTTAACAAGGCCACACATTACCAACAAGGCAATCCTATCTGGGTTTGGGCAGAAACAACCACAAAAATTTAAGCAACAAAAACTAAAAATCTACTTAACCAAAAATTATGCAATTTAGCTTTTTGAAAAGATTAAGAAAAGTAATACAACTCATATATTGTCATCAAGTCATGATTCATAACTTAATTGAGTCAATTAATACAAACATGCAGTCCTATTCAGAATAGGAGCAAAGCAACACAGGGCATTTGTTATTTTTATAGCCCTTAAACTATCAAGCCTAAACCCCTAAAATTTTTACCAGACATCAACCATCACCTGAGTAGCACTCCATAAAAATTTCACATTTATTTGAGCACAACAACTGCAGTTATGAAAAAGATAAGACACAACTAGGATTAAAAACCTAACTGCATAAATTGATTTTTACAGCAAACAATTTAAACTAAAGCCTGCCATATTATAGATCTACTGCATAGATAATTTCACAAGGATTCCAAAAAGTCCTAATTTGCTATTTTAGGATTTTTCTACGATTTACAATGATTTTCCGAAGTTCATCCGATTTCCTGCAAAAGAGAAAAAGGAAAAAGGAAAAGAAAAGGCGACTTCGCATTGGGAACCCTGGAATTTTTCTAATCAACCTGCAGTACAATAGCACTATTCTCATGAGTCATGAGATTCACAGCTAGACCCAGCAAAGAGTTTCTATTTCCATATTCCACCCTCTCTTCTTCTTCCTCACGGGAACGGAGCAGAGTACGGGCTCGGGATGTCAGTTCCTGGCCGGTGAGGTTGCCGTCGGCGGCGGGGAAGAGGTGCGGGAGCATGTTGGAGGCTGGCCGCACCTACACATGGCCCACGCTTGGCCAACCATAGCTGGCTCCGGCCTAGCCTCGGGCGCTACCCACTTGCCGCGACGACGACCTACTGTAGGTCGGCTTCGGGCACTACTGCGGCTAGGGGAGCGGTGTGCCATGTTGGAGAATGGAGAAGGGACCAGTGGGGTGGAGCAAGTAGCAAGGCATGGTGCAGTAGAGGGGCAAGGCGGTGGTTGGGAGGAGCTCTGCAGCTCGGCAATGGTGGCCATGGCCATGGCGCCCATGGCAGCAGAGTAGAGGAGGGCGAGGGCGTGCGCGAGGGAGAAGGAGTGGGGCGGCTCGGGCATCTGCTTTGGAGTAGCAGGCCACACGGCAGGGTCACTGGGACATGTGGAGTGGAGAGGGAGAGCCATGGTGGGGCGAGCTCCTGCATGGCTACCACACACTCCCCCCGTAGAGGCATATTCTCGAGCATCTAGTGGGCGATGACGTGGCCACTTTGGAGCCAAGTTTTAGGCATATTCGAAGCATACTCTAGAGTGGGTGATTAAAGCAAAGTTGTAGCTCTCCTGATGGTCTACAAACTTGATTGAGGGGTCATAGCCACTAGGGCTTTGAAATAGCAGTTAATTAGCGTCCAATTTGCAAGTGTCAACGTGTTGACGCTAATTAATCAAATCCAAAAATCGATGGTCAAGACAAGGTCAAACGAGTGCCATCTTTTTGTATACTCTCCTCCAGTAAATTGTCTCCAACTTTTATCTTTGGACCAAATTGAATTGCTTAACAAAATTTGGAGAACGCGGAATGCCAATGTCGATGACAATGAATTCCAGACTTGGAAAGTACTGAAAACAGCTGCTGATTCAAAGTTTGAGCCTCGGTTTGACTTTCTTACAAGCCGATCTAGCTCTTGGTCTAAAAATAAAGTTTGTTTTAATCCACTCAAACTTCGACTTTTATTTAAGTTCCACTGCCATGCAGACACTCTAAGCCATAGTTCAAACCAAGTCAAAGTAGCATCATGGTAAAGATTAAATCAGAGTTTTTGACCGATTGAGGCATTTTCTTGACCTTTGCTCAACACGAACCCTTCATGACTTTTGTTGTAGAGTTCAATTAGAGTCATTGTTGTAAGGTAGGAAGGTTTGGTCGACATCTCATATTCCCATTTACTTAATAAAGCAAGCCAAGAAAGATTATAACTTATCATTTCATGTGACTTCTTGATTCCAAACTTCATGAAACTTTTCCACTAGTCAAGATGGATGCATGTTGATGTAATATACATGAAATAAGCATGTTTAACATTGCTCTTGCATAATCTTAACAAGGGTACCCATATAACTAAAGGTGTGTTGTCCAAGTTTAAGTTGGAGCTTACTCTTCTAAATTTGATCTTGACACCTTCATCATCACTTAAAATGTCATGTTTGAGCTCAAACCCATTGCTTAACTAGTGACAAACACCTGGGGTGTTACAGCCCTCCCCCCTTACGAGAATCTCGCCTAGAGATTCGGTGCGAAAAACTTTTAAGGGAAGAAAAGCATGTCATCCATTTTCCAACATCAGTGATAACCTTAGGCTACTTAACTTTGGAGTATCAGAGAGGCTAATTTGGCAAAGACACTTTCTGATACATGCTCTTTGTAGTAAGTTTTGTCTGAAGAATTTCCTTCACTAACTTCCATGAAGCATTGTTACCTTGGGAGGAATCCAAGACGACACAATACTTCGTTCTTGGGATACAGAGAGTACTACGGAGCACAAACTAATTACGCATAATCTCTATTTCCCTAGTGAATATAGCATGGACCATGTGAACTTTGCACTAGACTGCAGGCTTCTAAAAGCTACTCATTACAATGGTTCCATGTTCATTCACAAAGTTCAAAAAGCAGTCCTCTACCAAAGTAGCTTGAGTACCACCTTTCATAAGGGATGAGATCACAGACGGGGTAAACATCCTTTATGGCTGTGAGAAACCGAGTAACCAACAGACAATATCTATGCCAGTCGTAATCGTTCAATCACTCATATGCCAACCAATGGAAAACTACATAATGTTCTATGTGTGCAGTTCTCTTTCTCTAATGATAACACATTATTATCTAAGTCCGTTGAGTGAGCGGTGAATGCAATAGCTGACTCTGTTGACTCGGTGTTTTCGACGATCATTAATTGGGGGAATCCTTGTATCCAAGCGGCAACATTTATTTGAGTTGAATCTGAGGCAACCGCGTGGGTAAAAACACATGGAAGGTACCAAAGGACAAGTCCGCCTTGGAAAACATTGCTGAAGAAGGATGACAGTGATGTCTGAAGGTCAACGAAAGTTGTAGGTATATGCTGATTGAAAAATAGTACACTACTTAGCAGGTTGAGCACAATTTGCCTTCATGGTACAGTGGCGCAGTAAGTTGGGTTGACTTACACTGTCACAAAATTAGCCTAGTTGGACTACTTTTGACATTGAGGCTTCATTTCTAATGTCAATCAACAACTCAAAATCAAAGTCTGAAATCTGTTGTTTGACACATTTTGAATTGTTTTGGACTCGTAATGGCACAAATTGAAGTGTAGAACACCTTGACTACTCACCATAGTTGATACGAGAGGACAAAAGCAAGGCACAAAGGGTGCAAGGAGTCTTCTCTAGGGCATCTAAAGTATTATCTAACGGCAAACATTGACCATGTTGCTAATCTTAGCATCAATTACAAGCACAACGTTTCTAATGTGAGGGATGATAGTAGTCAGCAAAGAAATCACAGATTCTATACCTCTCGGTAATCAGTTCATATCCTGCAAACTACTCCTCCGTTGTGCACAAATTTTGGTAGGCATTTAGATCCAAGAGGTCTTTAACTACTGACCAAAATTCAGCTCAAGCAGACACCATTTGACTATCAAAACAAATCATCTACCAAAACTACTTTGTTCTGAAATTTTTGGACCGAACTGTCAAAACATCTCTCAAATCCGATGCTTTACTCAACCAATCCTCAAACCAACTTAAGACATCGAAGTACCTTAAGTGAGGAATGAGATCATCAAGTTTAGTGTGAATTCAACCATGTTTGAGCCACTAATCATAGGTTTAAAGATAACCGGTTTAGTGCCATGAAATGTCGACAGATTTCCCGTTCTTCTTTTCTTTTGATTTACACATTGGGAAGTATGTTCACAGTCTTTAACTCTTTTTATGATGGCGGTAGCTTTCTCGCTGAGGATGGAGGCTAGGGTTTTCCGCATATGCTTCCCGGGGAACAACTTCAACCATTGATGTAGGCACCCACTCATGATGCACAAGCATTGGACTAGTGGGCTATTTTTGTAGGGCACAATGCATACTTCACGTGGAGGGGCAGACCTACTAGATAAGGAAATGTTCCTAATTATCCTTCTATGCTTCATCCAATAGAGTCATGAACAAGTCCTTTGGTAGCACCATATACATAACAATGCTGGCCGAAACTAGGGACGTGCTTTCTCTAGCTCTTTACTTAGCTTATACAACATCTTGCACTACCCGTGTGATTGTCTAAGATGGAATTGACTTGACGACACCGGGCTTGGAGAAGAAAGCAGTACTGGCATCGCTAACCGACTTTGCTGTTTCTTTGCTTAACATTATTCTATGAGATCTGGCCTTCATAGTTACCAAAGAGTCGTTACCTAGCTAGAGATTAACCTTTCTATTGGTAACTAATTTGTTGTCTCTCAAGATTTAAAAGCTTGAAAACTTCTTTTTGACAGCAACAATTGTAGTTGATGTGTAAACAAACAGTTGCCATGGAAGTTAGTAGAAAGGGGTATGCACCCAAAGATTGAGAACTTGGACAGGAAACTCATGAGTATCAGGTGACCTATTACAGCACATAATATCCCAGTCCATTTATCATCCGACTGATAACTTGTTCAACATTACATGTTGTGTACCTTTGTGATCCAATGGGGATGACATAAGTTGTTCACTAGATGTCCGACGTCATTATAGGGATAGCCAAGTAGGGTCACTTGTTTACCATCTCTTGCAGTCTGTTTATGTTCCTATCAGTGACCTGTTCTTCAAAGGTTATCCTTTGGATGACTTTAGAAGGGAGTCCCATTGCATCTGGTTCGACACACAGATCTTCTGCCAAGATAAGGAGAGATAACCAAGGAAGAGCTCACATGAAAATAACACATTGGTGTAGTTCTGTAATGGATCATGACTAGAAACCTCGATACCAGTGTGTGTCGAGCAGCACAGCCTTGTGTGTGCACCCATAGGAGGCTCTCAGTTTCGTTGCGGCACCATAGATCGCTAATCGTGGCACCATTACAAGACATACAACCCATAAGAATTTTCATGTGGCACAAATTTGGTTGCATAGGAGCTAGCACCGTGCGAAGGAGGGATAGCAAACAAAGGTAGTCACAAGGTTAGGATTCAACAAGGAGGTGATCCGAAGGTCAAAACACAACGCAAGAGAACATAGTTTAATTGCCAAAGACAATTGAGCATGGGACTCTTGCCTAATTTCCATATATGCCTTGTGTCCACCAAGGTGATTACTAGGTAAAGATGAACATGAGATTTGGTCTTCCTGAGCAGCAACATGAGATCAAGACTGATAAACATCTAGAGACTTAAGAGTTGGAGACAAAATACATGAGATTCGAGGGATAGAGCCAATGCACTAACTAGGGATTCAGTTGACAAAGCAACAACATGATCTGCGAGGAAAAGGTTCCAAAGCCAGGGTAGATATCGATTAGCATTGTACCAGATCATTTGTAGAAGAAGGAGCAATAAGGCCTGACAAGGATTTTTGAGCAGGGTCCTCCCACATAGAAGCGAGACAACCACGACGCACGCAAGCATTCAAGGGAACTAAGCTTGGGCCTAAGGATAAGCAAGGCATGGATATAGGTCTTCATAGCACAACGTTCATGGGCTAGCAACCACATGTACAGGCTCAGGCTCCTAAGAGAGAACTCAATGGGAGATGACAACCATGAGATTATCAAAACTTGGACACTGTTCTAGGATAGTGCTCTTCAACATTTGTATGCTTACCGAGGACAAAAGGGGTGACAACTATGGCACTACCTAGATAACAAGCATCCACACCTACATGATGGTCTTAAACAAGCAATTCAAAACACTCAATCCAATTAGCTTAAGCGACTATTACTAAGCACAAAGCTCATACATAACAAGCAGTCACCTACAACAACACCACTAACCATATCTACAAAACATGGTGGTAAGGTATTGTTATCTTTTATTTTCTTTTTACTGAGTACGGGAATATCTCTACAAAACAAGTTTTACTTACATTTAGTAATTTAGTCTTCAAAGGGGTGAAGTTTTTGCTAACTAATAACTTGTCATCTATTTCCTTTGGAAGCAACATACAAGGCGAAGCTAATCACACACTATCTTCAAGCACAACTATTCAAGCAGCATGGAACAAGACATTTTGTCTAGCTTCACACAGGGAAGATAGTAATATCACATTGATCACAAGTTACTTAGTATTAGAACAAAGTAAGGGAAGCATATTTATGCACAAACACAATCATGATGCATGCTCGTCCTATTCGTCCTCACAAAATTGCCAGCCTAAGGTGGCAATCATGTTCTATGTTGGTGGCATAACACGTACTCTCTCGATATATAGCAAGTCATCAGCTACATTCAATCTACGCATTTGTGGTTAGTGTACCTACAAGCAAATTCATTGCAGCCCACCCCCACAAGAGATAAATAAGCACACAATGAAAATAGTAAACTAAGATACTCTCCATATATACATCCCCAGATGTATATACTTCGGTATCCATAGCTACCCAAAAGATATACCCACAATTAAGTACCTTCATATATACATATGTGTAACATTTAAATATTCCAGTAACCATAGCTAACTCTCCCCTAGATCGACAGTTGGATGCTCATGCTCTCACAACTCACACTTACCTGGGCGTAGAGGCAATTGATCCATACATTACCACCCAAGCGGATGGCATCCATACAAATAGCACACCGTATGGATGATGAAAATAAAAACCCCCATGCTAGTACTTAGATAGCCACCTAATAGTCCTTAACTGGGCATAAAGGAGGATGTCACTAGCATAGTTTTGCAAATAAGTTTTGACAAATTTGCCTATAGCTAAAGTTTTAGTTAAAATAGGCTTTTTAAAACCAAAACTTTGTTTTTAAAACTATGTACATGACAGTATTATGCTTAATCTTGCTCTGATTCCAGCTGTGATAGACCGCCCAATTTATACAAGATCAAGTACGACTATCCCCGTTTAGCACGTTGACGCGCACATACTTTCACTTATATAAACCTGGTAGTCCGCCGAGTGTCATGAAGGACCTTGATAAATCAACATCACAACCAAGATCATATGATTAAGCAAATACACATCATATACGCAGAGTTGCAGTGGAAATAATATTACAAATGGGTTCACAAATAATAGCACAAGTTTGGGTTTCAAAACTGATTAGTGAAAACAACATAGCTTTCAAATGATTACAGTAATATAAGTTCCAAATACATTGCTAGCATAAGTGACATCATCTGATAAAAGCATATAGATGAGAAGTAAATATAGAGTCACCGAGCCCACCGGTGGTTAGCCAGCATCTTTAGCAGACTAAGAACTTCACCTGCAATATGGTGGGATAAACCCTAGGTACTCAAATGTACTCAGCTAGACTTACACGTCATAAACCAAAATAAAGTGACACGAAAGAGTATGCAAGGCTTTATAGGTGGAGCTAGCTTGACAACATTTTGCATAAAAGCCAAGAGTTGAGCTATACATTTTTATAATTCAGTAACCAAGTTAATTATAGCTATTCATCTCTAGATTAGCAACTAACCTATGCCAAACATGTGGGATATCATTTAGTAACAGGCAATAGTAACCATAGTCGGTATAATGTTGTAACATCATCATCATCATTATAACCATCAAGTTCAATTAAGTGTATCTACGTTGCCGCTGCCCAGTCAAGTTCTCACTATCTGGGAGAGACGGCGATTCGAATCGATTCCTACCCAGCTGGGGAATTATTCCTAACACAAATTGTCGACATAGAATTTCGTCCCGTGCCGAGGACACACGCAGCAAGCTGGAAGGGTCCGCTCGATGGAGCAGATCCACCTAGCTTTAGCGCAGGGGTGGTCGATCCTACGCAATCCTCCCGAGGCATGCCAGTCAATTTGACCCTGCAATTGACAAGGAGAGAAAGTTCATCAGTAATTAAGGGCGGAACTTGCCGGTGTTGCCAGACAGTTCTGAAAGTATGGCTATGAGAGACGATATGGAAGGAAATCGGCTAAATAGCCGATCCCAGTATATTCATGAGAATAAGTCAGGTGGAGTTCATGGGGTCGTGTGAAGAAGAATCGATTATCATTCAGAATAAATATCATTTAAGCAAACATTAATCAATGGCAATAAGATATCGATGATGATTGCTTTATGCTGAGCCAATGATTACAAGTAACCGAACTCCTGTTTATGTAAAGAAATAATTCAACACCGCTCAACCATCTAATAAAGATAAATCTAATGAACATGTTAGATCTCATCTATCGCCATGACCAGTGGGGCATGAGGCAGAATCATGCAGGCCGTAGAAACAACAATAGACTCAATGACCCTAGCTCATTACTAATACTAGTGGGGCATGAGGCAGAATCATGCAGGCCATAATACAATAACAAGATCATGGGGCTAACACATCTTTCAACTTATCTCTACTTCAACGATCTTGTGATATGAACTGTTTGTGAAAGCATTCGATATCGGCTAAACAGCCGATTCAAGGATAGCGCACAATTAAGGTCATGCCTTCTCAGGAATGGATCTACTAACTAACGATCACCGCTCCACGGTGCCAACAGTGGGGTGAGAGGCAGAATCCCACAGGCCATGATGACAGGCCATGAAACGATTCTCACTAACCAATAGATCTACTCAAGATCGAACATGCCTTATCCGCACGCTATGCACGATTAAGATTGATATAAAACAGCCAATAAAAGCATAACTCGTCATTTAAGAAGTAGATTAGATCAGTTTAAGATTAGCAAACGATGGGTTAAATAAGATATAAGGCCGATTCAGATCAATCTCAATCGGGTAGAGTGATATTGCTGTAATTAGAAAAACACTGAAAGCAATAAGCAATATCGGTAACTTAATGAATCTACCATAGACTGCCATTCAAAGGTAGAGCCGATAACTTGACCTCGATCTAATTCAAGCTGTGGGGTGTGAGGCAGAATCACACAGGCCATACTTGAATTAGGCGAGAGTCGATAACTAGCTTATACCAGAGCCGCAGTGGGGATCGACCGGATCGATGTAGCCATACGAACAGAGGTATAAACCATGACGGTACTTACAACAAGCAGTGGATGTCAACCGAATTGATGCAGCCATACTCACTGAAGAACTCACTGAGATCTACTCTACTCCTACTCCTAAGGGGTGGCCAGAGCCAAAAAAAGTAATTGACTTGTATTTGATTGATTGGGTTCTCTTTTACAATAGCCGGGGTTTGGTATTTATACCCGGAGCCTAAAACAAACCCTACTCGAGTATGACTTAATACAATATCTAGCATAATGAAAACATTCCTAATTTAAGATAACTTGGACTCTAATCTTTCCCTTTTTGTAGAGTCCAACACGCTTTCATCCTGGAGTTGAGCGTAGCCTCCGTCGTTATCTACTGACGCTGTTCGAAGAAAGCCGATTCCTAGATTTTTTCATCTGAATCAGCTGTTTCTGATCCGCCTGATCCCTTGATGATACAATCCTAGGAGCTTCTGGGTCCTTGTGACTCTCTTTCCAAATTTTGGTGTAAACACATGCCCCCCAATTTTGGGACAAAAGAAATTTTGTTCCAAAATTACCATGTCCACGCTCCCGATAGGCCCGTAGTCATGGGTAAGGAATCTTGATCTGGTGTCTACTATTCGTCGCCGTCCATATCAACTCATGAGCCCATGTTTCAAAACTTTTTTAGAGCATTATTCCTTCATGAGCGTTTTGGATTCATCCTTACAAGCCAGCTATAAAAATGGCTATCCAACCTAGGTGAAAGCAAACTCAGTGATTTAGCCATGTTCTACTTCTATCTGCCTCCTCGAGGGTTTCTGATCCTGCTGGATCCTCCGTGGTTTATCCTTCTGCTATGTAGATCTTGAGCGGTTAGGAGAATTCTTGTGCATAGGGTGATTGTGTCGCTTCTTCTAGCGTCTTGTCGAGCAAGAGGATCAGCTATTGCAGTTAGGAGAATTCTTATGATATCACCTGAGTCTTCTCTCCATGCTCGCAAATCTATCCTAGTGTTTGCAAGGGATAAAATGTGTAGACACCTTCCCCTTGTTTACTCCACTGAATGCCCACTAGGAAAGCCACAGGCTTCTTCCCCACAGTCTTCCGATTTATCAAAAAATCAGCTGAATTTATGTTTAGGCGGGTGATTTCCTTTCTCCTTGGGCATAATGTTAGCAATGGGCCAACATCAACTCGCCTCACGATGGACTTTGGCCTTGTTGGGGCCCGGACTCCCTTCAATCCAAAATAAACTGGATAGGCTAATCTCTGGTAAAATCTTCGAATCTTCTTTAGATCTTTTGTAATTTGAGGAAGCAATAAGTCTGAATCTGTTATTTCTTCGTTATATGTCTCCTGAACTTCTAGAGTGTCATTCCGCTTCTGTTTCTGATTCCAACCTCACACCCCTGGCGAAATCTATCTCCTCGCCTTCCTAGGCTATATAAATGGGCCTTGGCAGTTGATCTAAGGATAACTCACTTTGCCTCAAACCTTCTGCACCCTTAGCATAGTTCCTGCTTTTCCGTAGGTCAGAAATCATGGAGAACAGCAAGAGGTTTCCTGAGAAGGTCTTCATTGGGTCTGCATCATCGTGTTAGCACCTTCGTCGTCAGGAGGGTATATCCTGTGATTCCTCCGCTGCTTCAGGAATCAGGGCTGACTCTATTCGGCTTTCAGGGCCTTCTTCATCGATGGCTTACCGCCAGCCCCCTTGCCATCAGATGAGGCGGATTGATAATGATGATCTGCTTTCCTCCATTGATCGACATGGCCAGAGTCTCACTAAGTGTTTATCCCTCGTAGAATCGGCCCTGGCCATGGTTCGATGCCGATCACCTCTTGTGATCGATTCGGTGGAGGATAGGTTGGCCAAGGTTGAGGCCAGAATTGCGGGTGAGATACTAGTCGTAACCTCTGCTTTCTTTTCAATTCTGTCTCCAAGACTCTGATCACCTCCCCTTTTGAATCTTTTAGATTTATCTACCCAACTGGAGAGCCTTCGATCAGCTACGGATCATGCGGTGGGATTTGTCAATGCCAGGGGTGCCATTCCGGTGGTTCGTTTGCATGACATCCTAAATCGTGTTAGGGAGGTTGCTCTCCATGGCGTTCGTCATGGCGCTACCACGGCGTTGACTGCCGCCCAAGCCCGTTCGGGCAAAAATCTTTAGCTTCTTCCCCATGGTTTTCCAGACACAGCATACCCTAGGGAGCAGGAGCGCTTGGTCGAGGATTTCATGAGTGCCGCCAATTCTGTGGTTTTTAATACCTTGGCCGATGACATAGTAGGCAAGGTTTTCCTCGGCCCGTAGTTTGTAATAGGCGATATTTAGTAGATCATTTTCCTGTCTTAGCACCATGCGCGTTACTTTTGTTCATGCTTGCTTTTCCCCCACGGATGATACGCATTATACTGACTTTTACTCTTCTAAATCTATTTTCGCACCAGCAGCGATACCTTTCTGGTCGGCCATTAGAGTTGTCAGTCGAACGAATTGGTCACTGAGTATTAATCCAAACGTTAGGGTAATATTTCTTCAAATATCCCCTATTGATCTGCTGAATCCTTCTCCTCCTCCCAGCGTCTCCAAAATGTACCAGGCGCGTAATGCCTGAACCGATAAGGTTTCCCCTGATTAGGCGACCATACCGGCTGTCTTGCTTTTTGATTGTCATAAGTGTATCTTTGAGAGCATTTCTAGATTAGCTGGAGAAGTCGATGGCCTATGGGGGCTGATGTCATTT
Source organism: Miscanthus floridulus (assembly GCF_019320115.1). Classification (NCBI taxonomy): domain Eukaryota; kingdom Viridiplantae; phylum Streptophyta; class Magnoliopsida; order Poales; family Poaceae; genus Miscanthus; species Miscanthus floridulus. The sequence continues at coordinate 105,456,668 of NC_089580.1, read as the reverse complement.
GACTAGAAATACCGAGAGCGACCCATGGTGCCCTAGACTCTAGATTTGCATGTCATCACGGATCTTGTGTAGAACCGATCATGTTCTCCGTTGTTTACCCATGCTTCCTTCTGCGGCTAAAGAGCCGATTTGATATAGCCAATCTAGGCCCTTGGTTTAACAAAGTCTGAAAACATGGCTTTTATTAAGAGAACCCTTCGATTTCTTGCCTTTCAGTTGCTCAGTGCTGTATTTCCATTGGCATTAGTGAAGTGGCGCTTCGCCTCCTATTAATTGTGGTTGCCTTTTGCGCATCCCGAGGCGTCTGTCCCTTTGCTTCATGTCTTCAAATACTAGCCGATGTCTTTTGCCTCGAGCACATCTCCATCCACAACTGTTCCTCTGCTCTTCCCCACTTGCCAAAACCCTATAGCGGTTAGATCCAATCATTCTTCATGGCCGATGAAGATAACCGAGGCAAGCGCGCGGTGGAGGAAATCCCAGAAGAGAATATGCCGATGAATCTGTAACACCCTAGGTGTTTGTCACCAGTTAAGCAATGGGTTTGAGCTCAACCATGACATGTTCAGTGGTGATGGAGATGTCAAGGTCAAACCTATGGGAATGAGCCCCAACCTAAACTCGGATGTTGCACCCTTGCTTTACATATAGGTCTTTTCAAGATAGATGCTTGGCTGGTGTTATTGGAATATCTTCATGTGTCTCGCATCAATACCCATCTATATGGATCACTGGAAAAGTTTCATGAAGTTTGGAATCAAAAAGTCACATGAAATGATAAGTTATATCCTTATTGGAATGACTTTACTAAGTGCTTGAATTGCACTATTAAGTGACTAGAAATGTAGGTCATCAACCAAACCTTGCAACCTTGCCCAAATGACTCTAATTGAACTCCACAACAAAAGTCATGAAGGGTTCGTGTTGAGCCGAGATCAAGAAAATACATCAATTGGTCAATAACTCTAATTTAAGCTTTACAGTGACGATACTTTGACCTATGTTGACCACCAACTTATAGTGCTTGCATGGAGTTGCACCTTAAATAAAAGTTGAAGATTGAGTAGAGTAGAACAAACTTTGTTTTTGGAACAAGAGCCAGATCAACTTGGAACTAAGTCAAATAGAGGCTCGAAAATTGAATCAGCGGCTGTTTTCAGACTTAGAATTTTTCTAAGTCTGGAATTCATCGTCGTCGCCATTGGCATTCCGCGTTCTCCGAAATTCGTTAAGAAACTTGAGTTGGTCCAAAAATAAAAATTGAAGGTTATATTATGGAGAAGAGCATGCCAAAAGTTGGAACCCGTTTGGCTTCGTGTTGATGGTTAATTCTGAGTTTTTCCTAATCACCATCGTCATGCTGACAAACCAAAGTTAGGAGCACGTTATCTGCTAAACCATAACCCTAATGACCCTGTACCCTTAAGCAAAGTTGGAGAGCATTAGGTGTAGACCAAACTTCATTTTTGGCCCATGGACCAATTCAGACGCAAGATGGCCCAAAACGGCGTCCCACCTTCCCCACTCCGGCGCACGCCACCTGTTCACTGAATTGCCTCTATGGGCGATGTGCGTTTGGGAGCGTGGCAGCCATGCATGAGCTCGCCCCTGCTCTCTACCGCGTGCCACGCGCCTCACTCGGCGTAGTGGAGCACCAGAGTGACCCGCCGAGCTACTTTCCCACTCCCTCTCTCGCTCCTCCTCGCTCTACCTTGCTCCGCTCCGTGCCTGACCGTGTGTCCGCCATGACCGATGGGCCGAGCTCGCCGTCGTCGCCGTTCCCTGGCTTCCGAGCCCCCTCATAACCCACCGCGTGAACCAACAGCTCCGCCGCTTCCTCCTCTACGACCGGCGCACCACCGCGGAGCCGGAGACCACCAGAGCAGCCCGGCCATCGGGACAACTACCGTCGCCGCGCGCTGCTGCAGTGGCCGCGCCGCCATAGACCATCTCGGGCTGAGCTGGGTAGCATAACGCGTGCGCGCGGGACCCCTGGTGCTTCCCCACCATTCCCCCGCTGCCACCAGCCCTTCTCCGGCCGCCACCGGCCGATTCCCCGGCCTCCTCTGTTCTCAACAGCGACCAGGGGCCTCGGGCTCAAATTTGATGAAAGGGAGGGTCTAACTGCGAAGTTTGTGACTCAAATGAATAGTGCCGATAAGGACCCTATTTGCAGTAAATTTGCTAAATCTTTGGAAATTCATAGTAATTCATAGGAAATTCGTAAATAGCAAATGAGGACTTTTTGGAATCCTTGTGAAATTCTCTATCCATTAGATCTATAATGTAGCATGTTTTAGTTTCAATATTTTGCAGTAAAAATATATATGTGCAGTAAGGTTGTAATGCTAGTTGAATTTGTTATTTTCCATAACTATAGATCTAGGGCTCCAAATGAAGTGAAATTTTTGTGGCATGCTACTCATGTGATTAGTTGATGTGTGGTAAAAATTTCATGAGTATTGGATGAAGTATGAGTGAGTTATTGGTTTATCTCGCTCTCACATGATTTCTTGCAATAGCAAATTGTCTTTTTCGTATAGGCAGCTATACTTATGCAAATGGTATGAAATTAGTACAGTAGACTATTGAGAGGATATGTAAGCTACTGTAATTTTTGTAGAATTTATTGTGTATTTTTGGTATATGTTCATAAATACACCTTGATGTCTAAATAAATTAAGAAATGCTTTAAGAAAATTTATTTAGAGGTGAGCACCATTCTTTTTGGTGTTCTTTAGTCATGTGTGAAATGTTGGTAAAGTTGGTTTTGCCCAATTATGAATTTGCAACATAAGTTAATAATTATTTTCTTGCCGATGTGGTTTATGGACAGATCTGGGAACTTAGCAAAGTTCTTCATGATAAGGTGCTTTGTTGTGAAACTTGTTTATACAAAAGTTGTAGATAATTTATGTATCTAGATTCTGTTAAAATTTGGTATCATTTGGCCAAGTAGTTTGTGAGTTGTGCCTGTTTAAAGTTAGGTTTCAGAAATGGCTGCTCTCTGTCAATTGTGGACCAGTTTCTGTAAATGTATAATTTCGACCTACTTAACTTGTGAATCATGCTATGATGGTTACAGATGAAATGTAGATAATTTCATAAGCTTTCCAAAATGTCTTCTTGCAAGTCATTTGGATTTGTGTAACTCCAGTTATAGCTAAATCTTGTAGCTGCTGTTTGCGTCCAGAAATTGGCAGATTCCAATTATAGTGTTTGCTTGTATATTGTTAAGTGTGACTTATGCCTTGAATGATGACTGAGTTAGAGCACCTGAGATCTTGGGAAACTTGTGTCATGCTTGGTGTGGTCGTCTTCTTTGCCATCTTAGCATGATAGATTGTGTGATGTTTAAGTTAAGCATCGCAAAGTACTTAAGTCTGTTAGTGTAAACTATGCTTGTCTTGCTTGCTATTTTGTGATGCGTCTCATGGTACTATTCTTCATATTTATGCACTTGTATATTGCATCTCATCTAGGCACGCTAGATGCACCACGTGAAGGATGCGATGTTGGAGCCAAACCCGAAGATTTGGTTTGGTGGATATATCCCGAAGATGGAAGGACTAAGCAAGTGCTAGGACCGGAGATGTCCCCATGACGGTGCAAGCTAACTGAACTGACTTGTGTCGGATCCTAGGCAAGCCCCGGAGCATATTAAGCCTCCTAATTTCCGAAATGCAGTTAAAGTATTATTGTTACATATATATATATATATATATATATATATATATATATATATATATATATATATATATATATATATATATATATATTGTTGCATTAAGTTTAGGTGTTGGATGCAAACACTTGCTGCATTGGTTATCCAATCCTTGTCCAGATATTGATACCCTGAATCCTATGTAGCTCAAGCTCGTGTAGTGCTTAGCCCTGCCTAAACGCGATAGAAGTCAGGTGATTTCCTGTCACCTGCGAGATATAGGAACATACATATGGCACAGTTGGCTATATTTGCTATCGTGGAAAAGAACCTGTCTTAATTTGAAATGAAGATCGGGCGGAGGCTTGCCGGTTTGCAGTGACTCCGTCTGTGTTGCTTAAGGACTGAATCTTGGAGCCTTTCCTGTTCATGTTGAATGCATGCCTCTCTCTTAGTTGGCCGGGTCTGGAGACCGACCACGAAGCCGAGTAGCTCACCTCAGGCCGGGAGTCGATAAGTATAAAGTGCGCCTCGGAAGGGAGCTGTAGGCGTGAGTCCAAGGGCAGGTGATTTCAAAGTCCTGATCGTCCTGGCAGAAGGGTAATCCCTGAGAGTGCTGGCGCTGATCGAACCCGCAAATTTGGTTCCTAAGTTGTCCCAAAGGTGACCCACGGCTACCCTTGCAAAGTATGCCAGGGTGAGAGTTAGGAATACCCCCTTAGCTGAGTTGTAATTCGATTCGAGTCGCCGTCTCTCCCGGTTAGTGAGAACTTGACGGGCTTATCTCCAAAGTAGATACACTAAATAACATAATGGTTCCGAAATGATGATATGATGATGACAGCCTGATTATACCTGCTATGGTTAATATTGTTTGCTCCTAATAAGTGAGTGCTATAGTACAGGTGCTAATCTAGTGGACAGGTAAATGATGATAAACTTGATGCTAAGTTTAAATTGGTCACTATATTCATAAGCTCTTTTGTGCAACTGTGTCAAGCTAGCCCACCTCATAAGCCTTGCATGACCCTTGGTGTCCTTTTATTTCTGGTTTTGATGGGTAAGTCTAGCTGAGTACCTTCTCGTACTCAGGGTTTATCCCACCATGTTGCAGGTGGAGTTCTCGGCCTATGAAGATGGTGGCTAACCGCCGGTGGCTCGGTGATTCTATAGTTACTTCTCGTCTATATGCTTTTGTCGGATGATGTCACTTATGCTAGCAATATATTTGGAACTTATATTAATGTAATCATTTGAAAGCTATGTTGTTTTCACTAAACGGTTTTGAAACCCAAACTCGTACTTTTATTTGTGAACCCATTTGTAATATTATTTCCGCTGCAACCCTGTGTATGTGATGTGTATTTGCTTAATCACGCGATCTTGGTTGTGATGTTGATTTACCGAGGTCTTTCAGGGACACTCGGCGGACTACCGGGTTTATATGAGTGAAAGTATGCGCGTGTCAACGTGTTAGCGCGGACAGCCGTACTTGATCTTGTATAAATTAGGCGGTTCTGTTACAGCTAGTATCATAGCAAGATTAAGCATAATACTGTCATGTACATTGTTTTAAAAACAAAGTTTTGGTTTTAAAAAGCCTATTTTAACTAAAACTTTAGCTACAGGCAAATTTGTCAAAACTAATTTGCAAAACTATGCTAGCGACATCCTCCTTTATGCCCAGTTAAGGACTATTAGGTGGTTATCTAAGTACTAACATGGGTGTTTTTACTTTCGTCGTCCATATGGCGTGCTATTGTATGGATACCATTCACTTGAATGGTAATGTATGTATCAATTGCCTCTATGCCCAGGTAAGTGGGAGTTGTGAGAGCATGACCGTCCAACTGTCGGTCTAGGGGAGAGTTAGTTGTGGTTACTAGAATATTTACATGACACCCATGTATATATGAAGGTACTTAATTGCGGGTATATTTATCGGGTAGCTATGGATATCGAAGTATATACATTTGGGATGTATATATGCAGAGTATCTTAGTTTACTACTTTCATTGTGTGCTTATTTATCTCTTGTGGGGATGGGCTGCAATGAATTTGCCTACAGGTACACTAACCACGAATACGTAGATTGAATATAGCTGACGACTAGCTATATATCGAGAGAGTACGTGTTATGCCACCGACATAGAACATGATTGCCACCTTAGGCTGGCAATTTCATGAGGACGAATAGGATGAGCATGCATCATGATTGTGCTTGTGCATAAATATGCTTCCCTCACCTTGTTCTAATGCTAGTAACTTGTGATCAATGTGATGTCACTATTTTCCCTGTGTGAAGCTAGCCAAAATGCCTTGTCCCATGCTGCTTGAATAGCTATGCTTGAAGTTAGTGTGTGATTAGCTTTGCCTCGTATGTTGGCTTCCAAAGGAAATAGATGACAAGTTATTAATTGGAAAAAACTCACCCCTTCGAAAACTAAATTGCTAAATGTAAGTAAAACTTGTTTTGTAGAGATATCCACCTACTCAGTAAAAAGGGAAATAAAAGATAATAGTGCCTTACCACCATGTTTTGCCTGATATGTGTAGTGGTGTTGTTGTAGGTGACTGCTTGTTATGTATGAGCTTTGTGCTTCATAATAGCCATTTAAGCTAATTGGATTGAGTGTTTCAAAATGCTCGCTTAAGACCATGATGTAGGCGTGGATGCTCGTTATCTAGGTAGTGCCGTAGTTGTCACCCTTTTGTCCTCGGTAAGCATATGAGTGTGGAAGAGCGCTATCCTGGAGCAGCGTCCAAGTTTTGGTAATCTCAGGGTTGTCGTCTACAATTAAGTTCTCTCTTAGGAACCTGAGCCTATACACGTGGTTGCTAGCCTTGACGTTGTGCTACGAAGACTTTATCCATGCCTTTGCTTGACCTTAAGACCAAGCTTAGTTCCCTTGAATGCTTGCATGTTTCATGGTTGTCCCGCTCCTGTGTGGGAGGACCCTGCTCAAAAATCATTGTTAGATCTTATTGCTCCTTCTTTTACAGATGATCTGGTGCAACGCTAATCGCTATCTATCCTAGCTTTGGAACCTTTTCCTCACAGATCATGTCATTGCTTTATCAACTCAATCCCTAGTCAGTGCAATGGCTCTGTCCCTCGAATCTCATTTATTTTGCCTCCAACCCTTTCAAGTCTCTGGATGTTTATCAGTCTTGATCTTATGATGCTACTCGACAAGACCAAATCTCATGTTAATCTTTATCTGGTAATCACTTGGGTGGACACAAGACGTATATGGAAATTAGCAAGAGTCTCCTGCTTAGTTGCCTTCGGCAATTAGGCTATGTTCTTTTGCGCTGTGTTTTGATCTTCTGATCACCTCCTTGTTAATTCCTAACCTTGTGACTATCCTTGTTTGCTATCCCTCTTTTGCACAATGCTTGTTCTTACAATCTAATTGGTGCCACTAGAAATTTCACTTTGGTTGTATGATCAGTAATGGTGCCATGATTAGCGATCTACGGTGCCACGACGGAACCTAGGGCCTTCTTGTGGGCGACCGACGCATGGTTGTGCTGCTGGGTGCGCACTGGTATCGAGGTTTCTAGTTATGATCCATTGGTGAACTGTAACGATGTGTTATTTTCACGTGAGCTCTTCCTTGGTTATCTCTCCATATCTTATCGAAGATCCATATATCTGACCGAAAGTAGTAGAGCTTTCTTTTGAAGTCACAAAAAGGATAACCTTTGAAGAACTGGTCACCGACATAAACATTAATAGACTACAAGAGGTGGTAGACAAGTGACTCCACTTGGTTGTCCCAGTATTGACGTCTGTCACCTAGTGAACAACTTATGTCATCATTGTTGGATCAGAAAGGCACACAACACTTAATGTTGGACAAGTTGTTAGTCAGATAAGAATCGAACATCACATTATGATTATGACCTGGCTATCCAAGTCTTGATTATTATGTGCATGACTGATCGCACAGTCGAGATCAACAATCTCTAGTGTGACCCCTTGTCTGCTGACTTCGATGGCGACCATCTGTTATGCGTCAATCACAACTATTGTTGGCAAGAGTGCAGATTTAGAACTTTTAGTGTTGAGAGACAACTGATTAGTTACTAGTCAGAAGCTTAACCTCCAGCAAGGTGACAACTTTTTGCTAATTACGAAGGTTATGTCTCGCAGAGCAATGATAAGCAATGTAATAGCAAGCCATTTAGCAATGCAGCTACTGCTTTGTTTTCCAAAACCTATGCTATCAAGTCAATTCCATCTTGGACAATCACACAGATAGTACAAGATGTTGTATTGGCTATGTAGGAGTTAGCAAAAACACATCCCTAGTTTCGATCAGCATCATTTGCCCTAGGTACCACAAACGGGTTTGTTCAAGGCTCTATTGGATGTAGTGCTAGAGAATATTCAGAAATGGTTCCTTGTCTTTATAGGGATGCCCTCCATGTGGAGTAATGCTTTGCACCCTGTGAAAATAGGCCACAAGTCCAATGCTTGTGCATAGTTAAGTTCATGTCTAGAACTATGGCTGAAGTGTTACCAGAGGAGTATGTGAGGAAAAAACTCTAGCCTCCATCCTCAGCTAGGGAAAGGCTACTGCTGCTGCTATGAGAAAGGTTAGAGAGTGCAGAACACACACCTCAATGTGTGAAGCAAAGAAAAGGGAGAAACACGAAATCTATCCAGATTTTGTGGCACGAAACCGGTTATCTTCAAGCCGGCAATTAGTAACTCAAATGAAATTGGATTGACCCCAAACTTGGTGATCTCATTCCTTGCTTAGGACCCTTCAATGTCTTAAGTTGGTTTGAGTATTGGTTGAGTAAAACATCGGATTTGAGAGATATCTTGTCGGCTTGGTTTGCTGCTATTTCAGAACAGAGCAGTTTTGGTAGATGAATTGTTTGGATGGTCAAACGGTGTCCGGTTGAGTTGAATTTTGGTGAGTAGTTAGAACACCCATGGATCTACATGCGCACCAAAAATTTGTGCATATTGGAGCAATAGTTTAAGAAAGCTGGTTTTGCTACGATGCAAGTAAACCCAACTTGCTGTGCAACTGCACCACGAAGGCAAATTATACTTAACCTGCTTGGTAGTGAACTAGTTCCTAGTTTTGTGATTACTTGCAACTTGTGTTGCCCTCCAAGCGTCGCTAACATCCTTCTGCATCAATGGTTCTCCAATGCTGACATGCCTAAGGTGTCTTCCATGTGTTTTACCCAAGGGGTTGCCTCAGATACAACTCAGATAACTATTGCTATTTGGATACGAGAATTCCCTTAAATATTGGTCGTCGAAAACACTGAGTCAACAGAGTCAGCTATCACATTCACCACTCACTCAACTGACTCAGGTAATATAGTATTGTTATCAGAGAAAGAGCACTGCACACATGGAATATTATGTAGCTTTCCATCAGTTGACATATGAGTGAGTGCACCGCTACAACCAGTTTGGATATTGGTTAACTAGCTTCTCATGCCCTCAAAGGATGTTTACCCCGTCTATGATCACATCCTTTATGAGAAGTTGTGCTCTAGCCACTTTAGTAGAGAACTGCTTTTCAAACCTTAGGAGCCAATATAACACCATTGCATGGAATATCCGTCAACCGACTGCGATCTAGTGCAAAGTCCATAAGTTCTGTGCTATATCCACTAGAGAAGTAGATGTTACAAGTCTTTAGTCTACGCTTGTATCACTCTTCGTACATCAAGGATGAAGTACATAGGACAGTGCTATCTTGGAGTCCTCCCAATGTAACAATGCTTTATGGACGCCAACGAAGGAAATTCTTCAGACAACAGCTTATGACGAAGAGCAAGTATCAGAAAGTGTCGTGACCAAATTAGCCTCTCTAATACTCCAAAGTTAAGTAGCCTAATACTATCACTGATGTTGGAAACTGGATGACAAGTTTCTCTTCCCTTAAAAGTCTTTTGCACCGAATCTTAGGACGCGATTCCTTTAAGGGGGGTGGGCTGTAACACCCTAGGTGTTTGTCACCAGTTAAGCAATGGGTTTGAGCTCAACCATGACATGTTCAGTGGTGATGGAGATGTCAAGGTCAAACCTATGGGAATGAGCCCCAACCTAAACTCGGATGTTGCACCCTCGCTTTACATATAGGTCTTTTCAAGATAGATGCTTGGCTGGTGTTATTGGAATATCTTCATGTGTCTCACATCAATACCCATCTATATGGATCACTGGAAAAGTTTCATGAAGTTTGGAATCAAAAAGTCACATGAAATGATAAGTTATATCCTTATTGGAATGACTTTACTAAGTGCTTGAATTGCACTATTAAGTGAATGGAAATGTAGGTCATCAACCAAACCTTGCAACCTTGCCCAAATGACTCTAATTGAACTCCACAACAAAAGTCATGAAGGGGTCGTGTTGAGCCGAGATCAAGAAAACTCATCAGTCGGTCAATAACTCTAATTTAAGCTTTACAGTGACGATACTTTGACCTATGTTGACCACCAACTTATAGTGCTTGCATGGAGTTGCACCTTAAATAAAAGTTGAAGATTGAGTAGAGTAGAACAAACTTTGTTTTTGGAACAAGAGCCAGATCAACTTGGAACTAAGTCAAACAGAGGCTCGAAAATTGAATCAATGGCTGTTTTCAGACTTAGAATTTTTCTAAGTCTGGAATTCATCGTCGTCGCCATTGGCATTCCACGTTCTCCGAAATTCGTTAAGAAACTTGAGTTGGTCCAAAAATAAAAGTTGAAGGTTATATTATGGAGAAGAGCATGCAAAAAGTTGGAACCCGTTTGGCTTCGTGTTGATGGTTAATTCTGAGTTTTTCCTAATCACCATCGTCACGCTGACAAACCAAAGTTAGGAGCATGTTATCTGCTAAACCATAACCCTAATGACCCTGAACCCTTAAGCAAAGTTGGAGAGCATCAGGTGTAGACCAAACTTCATTTTTGGCCCATGGACCAATTCAGACCCGAGCCAGCCCAAAACGGCGTCCCACCTTCCCTACTCCAGCGCACGCCACCTATTCACTAAATTGCCTCTATGGGCGACGCGCCTCCGGGAGCGTGGCAGCCATGCATGAGCTCGCCCCTGCTCTCTACCGCATGCCCCACGCCTCACTCAGCGTAGTGGAGCACCAGAGCGACCCGTCGAGCTACTTTCCCACTCCCTCTCTCGCTCCTCCTCGCTCTACCTCACTCCGCTCCGCGCCTGACCATGCGTCCGCCATGACCAACGGGCCGAGCTTGCCGTCGTCGCCGTTCCCTGGCTTCCGAGCCCCCTCATGACCCACCGTGTGAACCAACAGCTCCGCCTCTTCCTCCTCTACGACCGGCGCACCACCGCAGAACCAGAGACCACCAGAGCAGCCCAGCCGTCGGGACAACTACCATCGCCGCGCGCTGCTGCAGTGGTCGCGCCGCCATAGACCATCTCGGGCCAAGCTGGGTAGCCCAACGCGTGTGCGCGGGACCCCTAGTGCTTCCCCACCATTCCCCCGCCGCCACCGGCCCTTCTCCGGCCGCCACCAGCCGATTCCCTGGCCTCCTCTGTTCTCAACTGCGACCAGGGGCCTCAGGCTCAAATTTGATGAAAGGGAGGGGTCTAACTGCGAAGTCTGTGACTCAAATGAATAGTGCCAATAAGGACCCATTTGCAGTAAATTTGCTGAATTTTGGAAATTCATAGTAATTCATAGGAAATTCGTAAAATAGCAAATGAGGACTTTTTGGAATCCTTGTGAAATCTCTATGCATTAGATCTATAATATAGCATGTTTTAGTTTCAATATTTTGCGGTAAAAATATATTTGTGCAGTAAGGTTGTAATGCTAGTTGAATTTGTTATTTTCCATAGCTGCAGATCTAGGGCTCCAAATGAAGTGAAATTTTTGTGGCATGCTACTCATGTGATAGTTGATGTGTGGTAAAAATTTCATGAGTATTGGATGAAGTATGAGTGAGTTATTGGTTTATCTCGCTCTCACATGATTTCTTGCAATAGCAAATTGTCTTTTTCATATAGGCAGCTATACTTTTGCAAATGGTATGAAATTAGTACAGTAGACTATTAAGAGGATATGTGAGCTACTGTAATTTTTGTAGAATTTATTGTTCATTTTTGGTATATGTTCATAAATACACCTTGATGTCTAAATAAATTAAGAAATGCTTTAAGAAAATTTATTTAGAGGTGAGCACCATTCTTTTTGGTGTTCTTTAGTCATGTGTGAAATGTTGGTAAAGTTGGTTTTGCCCAATTATGAATTTGCAACATAAGTTAATAATTATTTTCTTGCCGATGTGGTTTATGGACAGATCTGGGAACTTAGCAAAGTTCTTCATGATAAGGTGCTTTGTTGTGAAACTTGTTTATACAAAAGTTGTAGATAATTTATGTATCTAGCTGCTGTTAAAATTTGGTATGATTTGGCCAAGTAGTTTGTGAGTTATGCCTATTTAAAGTTGGGTTTCAGAAATGGCTGCTCTCTGTCAATTGTGGACCAGTTTCTGTAAATGTATAATTTCGACCTACTTAACTTGTGAATCATGCTATGATGGTTACAGATTAAATGTAGATAATTTCATAAGCGTTCCAAAATGTCTTCTTACAAGTCATTTGGATTTGTGTAACTCCAGTTATAGCTAAATCTTGTAGCTGCTGTTTGCGTCCAGAAATTGGCAGATTCCAATTATAGTGTTTGCTTGTATATTGTTAAGTGTGACTTATGCCTTGAATAATGACTGAGTTAGAGCACCTGAGATCTTGGGAAACTTGTGTCATGCTTGGTGTGGTCGTCTTCTTTGCCATCTTAGCATGATAGATTGTGTGATGTTTAAGTTAAGCATCGCAAAGTACTTCAGTGTGTTAGTGTAAACTATGCTTGTCTTACTTGCTATTTTCTGATGCGTCTCATGGTACTATTCTTCATATTTATGCACTTGTATATTGCATCTCATCTAGGTACGCTAGATGCACCACGTAAAGGATGCGATGTTGGAGCCAAACCCGAAGATTTGGTTTGGTGGATATATCCCGAAGATGGAAGGACTAAGCAAGTGCTAGGACCGGAGATGTCCCCATGACGGTGCAAGCTAACTGAACTGACTTGTGTCGGATCCCAGGCAAGCCCCGGAGCATATTAAGCCTCATAATTTCCGAAATGCAGTTAAAATATTATTGTTACATATATATATATATATATATATATATATATATATATATATATATATATATATATATATATATATATATATATATATATATATATATATATATATTGTTGCATTAAGTTTAGGTGTTGGATGCAAACACTTGCTGCATTGGTTATCCAATCCTTGTCCAGATATTGATAGCCTGAATCCTATGTTGCTCAGGCTCATGTAGTGCTTAGCCCTGCTTAAACGCGGTAGAAGTCAGGTGGTTTCCTGTCACCTATGAGATATAGGAACATACATATGGCACGGTTGGCTATATTTGCTATCGTGGAAAAGAATCTGTCTTAATTTGAAATGAAGACCGGGCGGAGGCTTGCCAGTTTGTAGTGACTCCATCTGTGTCGCTTAAGGACTGAATCTTGGAGCCTTTCCTGTTCATGTTGAACGCATGCCTCTCTCTTAGTTGGCCGGGTCTGGAGACCAACCACGAAGCCGAGTAGCTCACCTCAGGCCGGGAGTCGATAAGTATAAAGTGCGCCTCGGAAGGGAGCCGTAGGCGTGAGTCCAAGGGCAGGTGATTTAAAAGTTCTGATCGTCCTGGCAGAAGGGTAATCCTTGAGAGTGCTAGAGCTGATCGAACCTGCGAATTTGGTTCCTGAGTTGTCCCAAAGGTGACCCACGGCTACCCTTGCAAAGTATGCCAGGGTGAGAGTTAGGAATACCCCCTCAGCTGAGTTGTAATTCGATTCGAGTCGCCGTCTCTCCCGGTTAGTGAGAACTTGACGGGCTTATCTCCAAAGTAGATACACTAAATAACATAATGGTTCCGAAATGATGATATGATGATGACAGCCTGATTATACCTGCTATGGTTAATATTGTTTGCTCCTAATAAGTGAGTGCTATAGTACAGGTGCTAATCTAGTGGATAGGTAAATGATGATAAACTTGATGCTAAGTTTAAATTGGTCACTATATTCATAAGCTCTTTTGTGCAACTGTGTCAAGCTAGCCCACCTCATAAGCCTTGCATGACCCTTGGTGTCTTTTATTTCTGGTTTTGACGGATAAGTCTAGCTGAGTACCTTCTCGTACTCAGGGTTTATCCCACCATGTTGCAGGTGGAGTTCTCGGCCTGTGAAGATGGTGGCTAACCACCGGTGGCTCGGTGATTCTATAGTTACTTCTCGTCTATATGCTTTTGTCGGATGATGTCACTTATGCTAGCAATATATTTGGAACTTATATTAATGTAATCATTTGAAAGCTATGTTGTTTTCACTAAGCGGTTTTGAAACCCAAACTCGTACTTTTATTTGTGAACCCATTTGTAATATTATTTCCGCTGCAACCCTGTGTATGTGATGTGTATTTGCTTAATCACGCGATCTTGGTTGTGATGTTGATTTACCAAGCTCTTTCGGGACACTCGGCGGACTACCGGGTTTATATGAGTGAAAGTATGCGCGTGTCAACGTGTTAGTGGGGACAACCATACTTGATCTTGTATAAATTGGGCGGTTCTGTTATAGAATCAGCGCCTCCGGCGCATGAGGTGAGATTGACATTTCTTGTTCATGATGATGAACAGTTCTGATCCACCTACAGGTTTGTTGTGAATGACAGTCTCTGTCCTCTTCCCAGGGCCGGCGGGCCCTCCGACGCCGCATCTTCTGTGCCAGCCTCATCGTTGGATTCTTCCGATTCCTACAATGGCGACGACGCCCGACGCTATCTTCACGAGTGGAGGATGGCTCAAAACCGTTACTCCAAGGCGACTTGGGAGAACGGCCAACTGGAGATTTGCCTCGGGGTTTCCCAGGCCACCCTTCATGCGGCTGAGGAGGAGGCTAGCGCCGTCCAAGCGCAGCTGGACGAATCCGATGCCATGGTGGCGGGTAAGATGAATCCCATGAAGGCTTCTTACTCTGACTTCCATTATCTTCATCTTGACCGTCTTCTTGCTCTTGTGATTGTCAGCCCTGATAGCGTAGTTGGAATCTCTCCAACTAGCGGTGAACACAGCCATAGATGCTATCAATGCCCAAGGTTCCTCCATCGACGCTCGTCTCCAAGACGTCCTTGTCCGCATTCAGGAGATCGCCCTCCATGGCGTTCGTCATGGTGCGGCGGTGGCACTGACCGTGGCACAAGTTCGAACTGGGTACGAGCTTTACGCCATGGAAATAGGTTTCCCAATGGGCGACGGCCCTGAGGAGCACGAGGACCTGCTTGAAGAATTCACCGTGGCAGCGAAGGCCGTAGTAGACATCACATCCGCTCAGGATGTGGTGAACGAGGTCTTCAACTAGTCTGTATTTAAGATAAATCAATGAATGAAGACTCCTATTCTTTTATGACTGTGTTTCAATGCAATGCCTTCATGTATGACCATGAATGTTTCTATCTTTTGATTTTTGCTCTACAGGCGATACATATCGTATCGGCTTTTATTGCCTTTGAAGATTCTCATTTTTGAACTACAGGCGATACCCTTACGGTACCGGCTATTAGAGTCGAGAATGAATCGGCTATCGAATGTTGCTCAGATGCTAGGACAATATCCAGCAGAACTTTCAATATGAAAGGTCAGACGAGTAATCAAACCAGGTCAAGCATTCTATTAAGTGAAACAGAACTTCTCTTAAGAAATCTATTAACTCTGAATCGCACTTACACTTTAACTCAGCCTTCACATACGTCGGCCTAAACCCATCTTGATGAGGACATCATTGGCTCAAATATGACCATGCCAACCACTTCTATACCAAAGGTGCCAAAGGTGCAACCATTCTATATGAGGCTTATCATTGATGCATTTGATGAATTGATGCTGCACCATGATGTGTGTTCATTCTCATTTTCAGAATTACTTACATGGATCAAGAGAAGGTTTGATTGCATATGGAAAGCATGGAAGGTTAATGAAGTTGATTGGGGACCAAATCCAAGTATTCCTAACGTCCTCCGCTAGGCCACCACGTCACTTTGGTTCCAAGGACAGAAAGAGTCCAAGTCCAACACGTTTTGGAAGTTCAATTCAGACTGCAAAATAGTCCCAAATTGCGACGGTTGCCACTACTTCATACGGACTCCGATTGGGATGTTCTAGCACTTTTTGGAAAGCTTATCAAGTCTATTTTCCAACGGATCTAGACTCATGGCTATATCTTATCCGATGCTTCTGCAGTCATCATTTCAACGCCAGGACCTTTTCTGCCTTTAGTGCTGCGTCACCCTATTTTGGGCCAATGGCCCATGTATCAAGTTGGGTCCATTAGGGATGCGTCTGAGGGTTGGAGAACGACCCCAACACCCCCATGGTCGTTCCCCTAGGTATTAATAAGGATTAGAGCCGCCACAAACAGATTGGGTTTTATTTAGATCAAGTTTGTCTCTCTACTTGCTTGTAAGCGCGCGTGCTGGATCAGCCGCCCGTCTTCTTGTCTTCGGAACCCCACCTTAATTGAGATTGAGTTTGAAACTTTCATCTACATCTAGTAATTCAGTACTTGCTATACTTGTTCTTGCTAGTTCTTCGATTGCTTGCAGGACGAGTGCCCTAGTGGCCAGGTGACGCGCTCCACAAGATCGCGGCAGCCATTGGAGATGGTGTATCGGTTGCTAAGGCACAGCTTGGAAGGCTATAGTCGGGCCATGAACGTCGTCTCCGCCCATCAATTGAGCTATCCCACACCTCTCATTGAAAGATCAGGAACAAACCCTAGCAGGTTCATATCAGTTGGTAATCAGAGCAAGGTTTATCGGTGAGAGACTTCGAATCCTTCGTAGTTTTTTAATTTTTCCTATAGTCCAGAAAAGCAAAAAAAAGTAGATTGGTTTACCCACAATCCTATAAACCCTTTGAGCCTTTGCTAGCACTGCTTAGTTAGGGCTTGTTGAGTTTTGGTTGCATCGGTTGTGTCGAGTTGCTGGTCTTAGTGTCTATTCCTTTAGAGTTTTGAGTTCTATCACGTTTTGGTCACCACGAGATCCACCATCACCATATACATCGTTGCTGCATTTCTGCCACCACAGATCCATATGATGTCCGATTTGGGAGTTTAAATACAATCTGAAAACTTGAAGTTGTCTTCTTTCCAAAGGATCTGACCTTGCAGCAAAATTTGATCTGAGCACTCCACAATCATCTTAGAGATTCCCGCATCTGCGGTATTAACAAGAGTTGTTAAATCTGAATTCGAAGGGGCTGTGTGCAATAGCCTTATTGTTTGGGTTGTCATAGTACCAAATAAAACATTTAGGCCTCTGCAAAAAAAAGAAGAAAAAAAAGGAAAAAAGACAAGAGAAGGAGAAGAAAGAAGGGGCTGAATCTGTTGTTTTCTTCATGCTGTGCTAGTTGCTATTTTTTAGTGACTACCTTTGTGCCTAGGCTCACATCTCTAGCATAGTTTAGCCTAGAACTAGCACAGTACCGCCGTTGAATGATTATTCAGCTTGCTTTTGTGACTAACGTGGTGCTAGTACTTCCTTGCTTTAGCCCACATATAGCTCCACATATTTTGACTACAGCTTGACAGGTGTTGTTGTTGCGGCACCGATACACTTCATTCCACGGTTGCAGAGTTGTTGGTTGTCGTCACCTCTTCTTTGGCTTGGTAAGAACTTGTAAGGGCTTGTTTTAATAAGTTGAGTTTGAGAGAATTACAACCGACACATCCTAGTAGTTGATAGGAGGGTACATATTATTTTTGTGTTTCTTGTTTTCTACTAATCATGGCAGGTGATACGAAGATTTTTGAGCTATTGAAATTAGACCCTCATATTCAGGATGTCATTCAACACTTGCCGGTATATGATGGTAAGTTTGATCCTAAAGCTTACATTGATTGGGAGCTAAAAGTAGATAATGAATTTGATGAGCATGACCTGTCTGAGAAACAAAAGATTTATATTGCCTCCAATGTTTTGACTGAATTTGCTTTGCTAGAATGAAAACACATTTGTAGGCACAAGAAAGTTCTAGAATCTTGGGAAGACTTCAAATTTATTTTTAGAGATGCATTCATTCCAGCATATTATGCTGATTATTTGCTTACAAAATTAGACAACTTAAAGAAGGGTAGTAAGACTGTGAAACAATACTACCATGATTTTAAGATTTGTATCATGTTTAGTGGATTGGATGAATGCATGAAAGATGTTATGAGTAGGTTCATGAGAGGGCTCAATTTTGAAATTCGAACCTTGTTAATTAGCAAATCATATTGCCATATTGGTCAATTGTTTTGTCTTGCTCTCAATGCTAAAAAAGAGATTCTATTATCTATGAATAAGAATGTTGTGACCCCTAATGTCCAAAATTTGTCCACTCTACATGCTAATGAAGAGCAACAAATAGTGGAACCCACTACTGATTTTCCTTTGTCACAAAATGAATTACTCGTTGTTCCTTGTGATAAAGAGGAGTTGTGTGCTGATGATTCTTTTACTCCTATGCCACAAGAAGCGAATAAGTGTGATACTTTTGGTTTGGAACCATACAAATATGCTGAAGATAAGCTTTTTCATCCTATTACATGTGCACAAGATGAACTGAATTTGTTGTCCTCTTTAAATACTTTGGGTTATATTGAATTTAATATTCTGTGTAACCTAAATTGTCTAAAAGAGAAACATGAATTTGATTCTGGTTTGCCAAGTTTTAATCATTGTTCGCTTCATGCAATTGGCAAATATGACAACAAAGGAGAATATTTGGTGCATAAAGTTTATATTTGCTCTAATCTAAAATATCCTTTTGGGCCACAATACCATGATCAAATTGAGGGCTGCAATAACACTAATGATGTCTTGCAAAGTTTTCCTAGTTTTTCCCATATGCAACAGGATAAATATCAAGAAGGGGAGCACGGTTCACTTTTACCTACAACACATCCTCCAACAAAGGTCAAACCGAGGACGGTTTGCTGTCAAGAAGGGGAGAATGATGAGGACATCATTGGCTGAAATATGACCATGCCAACCACTTCTATACCAAAGGTGCCAAAGGTGCAACCATTCTATATGAGGCTTATCATTGATGCATTTGATGAATTGATGCTGCACCATGATGTGTGTTCATTCTCATTTTCAGAATTACTTACATGGATCAAGAGAAGGTTTGATTGCATATGGAAAGCATGGAAGGTTAATGAAGTTGATTGGGGACCAAATCCAAGTATTCCTAACGTCCTCCGCTAGGCCACCACGTCACTTTGGCTCCAAGGACAGAAAGAGTCCAAGTCCAACACGTTTTGGAAGTTCAATTCAGACTGCAAAATAGTCCCAAATTGCGACGGTTGCCACTACTTCATACGGACTCCGATTGGGATGTTCTAGCACTTTTTGGAAAGCTTATCAAGTCTATTTTCCAACGGATCTAGACTCATGGCTATATCTTATCCGATGCTTCTGCAGTCATCATTTCAACGCCAGGACCTTTTCTGCCTTTAGTGCTGCGTCACCCTATTTTGGGCCGATGGCCCATGTATCAAGTTGGGTCCATTAGGGATGCGTCTGAGGGTTGGAGAACGACCCCAACACCCCCATGGTCGTTCCCCTAGGTATTAATAAGGATTAGAGCCGCCACAAACAGATTGGGTTTTGTTTAGATCAAGTTTGTCTCTCTACATGCTTGTAAGCGCGCGTGCTGGATCAGCCGCCCGTCTTCTTGTCTTCGGAACCCCACCTTAATTGAGATTGAGTTTGAAACTTTCATCTACATCTAGTAATTCAGTACTTGCTATACTTGTTCTTGCTAGTTCTTCGATTGCTTGCAGGACGAGTGCCCTAGTGGCCGGGTGACGCGCTCCACAAGATCACGGCAGCCATTGGAGGTGGTGTATCGGTTGCTAAGGCACAGCTTGGAAGGCTGTAGTCGGGCCATGAACATCGTCTCCACCCATCAATCGAGTTATCCCACACCTCTCATCGAAAGATCGGGAACAAACCCAATCTGTTTGTGGTGGCTCTAATCCTTATTAATACCTAGGGGAACGACCAGGGGGGTGTTGGGGTCGTTCTCCAACCCTAGGATGCATCCCTAATGGACCCAACTTGATACATGGGCCATCGGCCCAAAATACGGTGATGCAGCACCAAAGGCAGAAAAGGTCCTGGTGTTGAAATGACGACTGCGGAAGCATCGGATAAGATATAGCCATGAGTCCAGATCTGTTGGAAAATAGACTAGATAAGCTTTCCAAAAAGTGCTAGAACGTCCCAATTGGAGTCCGTATGAATTCTTGGCGACCATCGCAATTTGTGACTATTTTGTAGTCCGAATTCAACTTCCAAAACATGTTGGACTTGGACTCTTTCTGTCCTTAGAACCAAAGTGACATGGTGGCCTAGCGGAGGACATTAGGAATACTTGGATTTGGTCCCCAATCAACTTCATTAACCTTCCATGCTTTCCATATGCAATCAAACCTTCCCTTGATCCATGTAAGTAATTCTGAAAATGAGAATGAACACACATCATGGTGCAGCATCAATTCATCAAATGCATCAATGATAAGCCTCATATAGAATGGTTGCACCTTTGGCACCTTTGGTATAGAAGTGGTTGGCATGGTCATATTTGAGCCAATGATGTCCTCATCATTAAACCCATCTCCAAGTCTTAATACTCATTTTCCTTCGATCTAATGGCCGACGTGAAGCTATGACTTTTCTACTAAAACAAACTCTCAGAGCCGATCGCTTGCATCAGCTATTGGCTTTCACTGCTGATTTTAATGAAGCCTCCTTCCCATGTCTTGCCAGAAAAACACTCGAAATCTCCTAGTTCCCAAAAGACTGGATCGGCTGTCTTGATGCTTACGGACTCATCAGCACGAACCAGTTCGACATCATCTCCATGCCATTGAATCAAACACTGATGCATGGTCGACGGTATGCAGCAATTCAAATGAATCTAATCACGACCGAGGAGTAAATTGTATGATCCTTTCCCATCGAAGAATGTGGTGAGCAGAGTTTACTCCCGATTGTTAGTTCGATGTTTATTGCCCCCCTAGGTCTTAGACGTGTTACCTCCAAAGTCTCTGAGCATCATGTCGGTTTCCAACAGATCTTCTGGTCCTTGCCAAGCTTACGAAAAGTAGTATAAGGCATAAGATTGACAGATGCACCTTCGTCCACCAACATCTTGCTCATCGGCTTTCCATCAACAAAACCTTTCATATATAACGCCTTCAAGTGCCGATGTTTGACTGGTCTGTCAAATATCACTTACTACACGACTGTTAACTTGGCAAGCACCTCTTCATACTCTGACTCGTCGAAGTCTGAATAAACTTCCTGATCTACCGGAGCTCTGAATTTTGATGGTAACAAAAAGCCATTTGGATATTAGCTGATGGTTACCTCTTATCAGCTATCTGCTTGGTACGCCATACTTGAGTTTTACCGGGTGCCTGAGCCTGTTCCATCTCTCTGTTCCTTAGGCGCTGCACCCTCCTCTTTGGCTTCTCGTCAAATCCCCTAGGCACCACTGGCCTTCTTGCCATGTGTATATTCTTTCAGTGCCTTCCTCTTCATGATCAGCCTAGTTTTGTCTAATGACTCTTTTCCTCAACCGTTCATGAACACTTTTGTTTTTTAAGCGCTGATCGATGTTGTTGTAATGATATGCATCTTGAGCATGGATAGACCGGCGGTTGGTTTGAGATTGCCTATACTCCTGATATTGATTGCTGCATTCTAGATAGTCATGTCTAGTAGGCAACTTCAAACCTTCATTCCAGCAATGTCTAAAGAAAGGACAATTCCAATGTAATTCAGCTTGTTTCCTTTCATACTTCTCTTCTTCTAATTGATGCTGGTATGCTTGATCTTTTAACCAATGCTGATAATCCTTTTCCTTCTACCGCTGCCATTTATTCAATAGAATCTGAGATGTGACCCGCAGTTTTGACGTCTCTGCTTTCGACGTATTCCCCTGCTCATATCGGCTCTTTTGTTCGGCATGGCGTTTTTTATCTCTCTGTACGTATCAGCCGATATTTGAATTTTAGGATTGACTATTCCAGCCTCTCTCAATTTGGTCGATGTTAGGACCTTTGTTTTTCCTTTGAATAGCCCAGCATCAACCATGTCCTGATCTCCTAGGAAAGGATTATCATCGACTTTCATCTTCCGAGGCGTATCAAATTTGAGCCTCCCTTGCTGAATAGCTCTCTATATATGCTGCCTAAAGATTCTACATTCATTAGTGGAATGAGAAGTAGCGTTATGGAATTTGTAGAACTTCTTGTTCTTCAACTGATCAGGGGGCAACATGACATGACCATCGGGCAACTTGATCTGCCCCTTCTCAAGCAAGAAATCGAAGAGCTTGTTCGATTTGGTAACATCAAAGTCATAACTCTCCTCAACTCCCCTTCCCCAAGGATTTGGCACCATCACTGTCTTCTTGCCCTAATTACAATCAGCTGCAGTGACCTCTTCTTCTTCATCTTCATAGCCATCATTGATTGAATATGGATTGTAAGCTTCGGCTACTGAAGTACTCTTCTGGAATTGGATATCTCTGCGTATGCTCTGGAATTGGCTATTAAGTGCTACCACTCGTTGAGCCAATTGACCCAAGTTGTCAAATTCCTGTCCTAGCAGCTTCTCTTTCCACATCAACAACATTCTTTGGACGGCTAAAGCAGCTAACTGATCATCTGCCAAGCTCAACGAGAAACATAGATTCTTAGTCTCTCGGAATCTCTGAAGAAACTCAGTGCCTGATTGATTAGTCCTCTGTCTCATAGTTGTCAAATCAGTTATTTTCTTCTCTCTAGTCCCAGTGTAAAAATATGTATGAAACTTCTTCTCCAGGTCAGCCCAATTGGCGATGGAGTTGACTGGTAGTGACGAGAACCAAGTGAAAGCCGGCCTTGACAGGGACAAGGAGAAGAAACGAACTCGATGGGCATCCTCAACTAATGCTTCGCCCAATTGTGTAAGATACCGACTGACATGTTCTATTGTGCTTGTGCTATCTTGACTAGTGAACTTGGCGAATTCTGGGAGCCTGTAATTTGTAGGGAGGGTGACCAAATCATACCAGTCTGAATATGGGTGTTTGTATGAAAAAGCCATTCCTTTTGGCTTCAGACTGAACTGACTCTTCATCATCTCGGTCACCTTGAGCAGCAACTCGTTAGCTTGCGGATTCGGATTTCTCGGTACTTGCTGACCCATTTGTGGATTGAAATCCTGTGTGCCTTGATACCCTAGATTTGGCATCATGTGGAGGGTGTTATAATCTATGCCATAATGATAGCCTTGTGGAATTTCAATCTGTTGGGCCCTTTGCTGGCTTGCTGCTTGAAGTCTCTGATTATAGACATAAGGATCTATATCTCTATGCATCCTCTGAATGGATGGTGCTATCTTCTGAGCCGACGTCAGTATGTGGCCTGATGTGCCAAAATTGATCATCTAGTTTTGACTTTGCCCCGCCGGCTACTGCACACACTGTACTGATGGTCCAGGATTGTACTGTATCTGATTTGTAGCAGTACCTAGAGTTTGTTCAGATGAACCTTGAAGTGCCTAGACTTCACCATTACCAGCTGGTGCTGCCTCTTGATGGCTGGTGCTGACTTGATTAGTCCCTTGGGTCAATGGATCTGGAATGTTGTAACAAGTCGATCCAACCTGACTAACTAGAATTCCATGAATCGCCTCTTTCATGGCGTTGTGAAATGCATCAACTAAAGCTTCATTGCGGCTTGATAGGGCATCATGAACAGATTTGTCTATGGCTTCCACAAAAAAATGTCTGTCTTTAGCTTCAACTGTATCTGTCTATCCATGTAGTAGAACTCTTGGTAGTGGAAATTTCTGATTAACTATGCTGTCACGTGTTTTGGTGTAAGACAATAAACACTTCTTCTAAAATTCTTCTATAGCTTTGTTGATGGTATCCTTATCTTCGTCAGGTAGGTCTTCATAATGTACCATAAGGATGTTGTCGTTGTTGTGAACCACCATGACGATTGTGGTGTCCCACCGGGCGTGCTAGAAATGTGTGTCGACACAGAATTTCATCCCGTGCCGAGGACACACGTAGCAAGCCGGAAGGGTTCGCTCGATGGAGCAGATTCGCCTAGCTTCAGCGCAGGGGTGGTCAATCCTATGCAATCCTCCCGAGGCATGCCAGTCAATTTGACCCTATAATTGATAATGAGAGAAAGTTCATCAGTAATTAAGGGTGGAACTTGCCGGTGTTGCCAGACAGTTCCAAAAGTACAGCTATGAGAACCGATATGGAAGGAAATCGGCTAAATAGCTGATCCCAGTATATTCATGAGAATAAGTCAGTTAGAGTTCATGGGGTCGTGTGAAGAAGAATCGGTTATCATTCAGAATAAATATCATTTAAGCAAACATTAATCAATGGCAATAAGATATCGATGATGATTGGTATATGCTGAGCCAATGATTATAAGTAACCGAACTCCTGTTTATGTAAAGAAACAATTCAACACCGCTCAACCATCTAATAAAGATAAATCTAATGAACATGTTAGATCTCATCTATCGCCATGACCAGTGGGGCATGAGGCAAAATCATGCAGGCCGTAGAAATAACAATAGACTCGATGACCCTAGCTCATTACTAATACCAGTGGGGCATGAGGCAGAATCTTGCAGGCCGTAATACAATTACAAGATCATGGGGCTAACACATATTTCAACTTATCTCTACTTCAACGATCTCGTGATGTGAACAATTCGTGAAAGCATTCGATATCGGCTAAACAGCCGATTTAGGCATAGCGCACAGTTAAGGTCATGCCTTCTCAGGAACGGATCTACTAACTAATGATCCCCGCTCCATGGTGCCAATAGTGGGGTGAGAGGTAGAATCCCACAGGCCGTGATGACGGGCCATGAAACGGTTCTCGCTAACCAATAGATCTACTCAAGATCGAACATGCCTTATCCGCATGCTATGCATGATTAAGATTGATATAAAACAACCAATAAAAGCATAACTCATTGTTTAAGAAGTAGATTAGATCAGTTTAAGATTAGCAAATGATGGGTTAAATAAGATATAAGGCCGATCCGGATCAATCTCAATCGGGCAGAGTGATATTGCTGTAATTAGATAAACAATGAAAGCAATAAGCAATATCGGTAACTTAATGAATCTACGAAAGACTGCCATTCAAAGGTAGAGCCGATAACTTGACCTCGATCTAATTCAAGCAGTGGGGTGTGAGGCAGAATCACACAGACCATATTTGAATTAGGCGAGAGTCGATAACTAGCTTATACCAGAGCCGCAGTGGGGGTCGACCGGATCGATGTAGCCATACGAATAGAGGTATAAACCATGATGGTACATACAACAAGCAGTGGAGGTCGACCGGATCGATGCAGCCATACTCACTGAAGAACTCACCGAGATCTACTCTACTCCTACTCCTAAGGGGTGGCCGGAGCCGAAAAAAGTAATTGACTTGTATTTGATTGATTGGGTTCTCTATTACAATAGCCGGGGTTTGGTATTTATACCCGGAGCCTAAAACGAACCCTACTCGAGTACGACTTAATACAATATCTAGCATAATGAAAACATTCCTAATTTAAGATAACTTGGACTCTAGTCTTTTTTTCTTTTTGTAGAGTCCAACACGTTTTCATCCTGGAGTCGAGCATAGCCTCCGTCGTTATCTGCTGACGCTGTCCGAAGAAAGTCGATTCCTAGATTTTTGCATCTGAATCAGTTGTTTCTGATCCGCCTGATCCCTTGATGATACGATCCCGGGAGCTTCTGGGTCCCTGTGACTCTCTTTCCAAATTTTGGTGTAAACACAAACCCAATCAACCTGATCAGTGGCAGCCTCGGGTCACCTTTGGTACAACTCAAGAACAAATTCGCGGGTCTACCTAGAGCCGCACTCTCAGAGAGTCCACTCTGCCAGGTGGTCAATCTCACCTTTGGACTTATGCCAATAGCTTTCCGCACATCCTTACTACTGCCAGAGTGAGCACTTTCACTTTTCAGCTCCCGGCCTGAGTTGAGCTACTCGGTTTCATGGTCGAAATGAGTTATCCGACCAACTAAGTGATAGGTATGCGTTCAACATGACATGAGGATGTACAGTGAATCGGTCCTTAACCGATACAGACGGGGATAGATCCACACCCAAGACCTCCATGTCTTGTTGCTTCTCTATCGACATCTCGCCCGGTCTCCATTCATTATTAACACATGGTTATTTCCATGATAGCAAATATAGCCAACCGTGCTTTGGTATCCACCTATATCTCGTAGGTGACAGGAAATCACTCGACTTCTACCGGTATAACCTAATGCATCAAACATAAAGAACTCAAGTGATATTTATAAAAACATAGCAGGCTTAGAATGCTCCAGGGCTTGCCTGTGAACCAACACTAGGTCAGTGTTTGTTAGATGACACTCGCTTGGCGAGTATCTCCCATCCTAGCACTTGTCCCGTCCTTCCATCTTCGGGATAGGTCCACCATACACCATCTTCAGGTTCAGCTCCAACATCACGTCCTTCACGTCGTTCATCTAGCGTATCTAGATGAGATGCAAGATGCAAGTGCATGAATATGAAGAGTCACAATATGAGACGCATCACATAATAGCATTCAAGGCAAACATAAGAACATGCAAGAAAAAGGCACCAAGAGTTATTTAACTAAACATTACACAACCTATTATAGAGGGATAGCAAGCATATTAGGCATGGCACACAAGTGAACTTAAGTTCAGATATTCCACACAGGCATTGATCAAGAACTAACCAACATGTTAAGCCAAAACAAGAGCAAGCTAAAGCAATCATCTAGCACATGTATATAAATTTGGACAGTAGCACAGCAGTCACTTATTTTATCCATAACTAGAGATCCAAACATCGAAAGAAGGTGATCCTAGACTTTCTGGAAATATAATGAAATTTCCTACAACATTGTTATTATCACCAAAAGCTTATTCCAAAGCTAACTAGGTCAAATATGCCAATATTTTAGATCTACATAGAACTAGGACAAAAAAGTAGTAGTAGTTTGAAAACGGCATAACTGGAGTTACAGACATCAAACAAGCACGAACCTTAACTTTCTATAAATCTTATTAGATTACCTAAAACATGTTTATTAACATCACAAGGTGATTACACCATTAACAAGGTCAGTCAAAGCACAATTGAGCACCTCTGTCCAGACTTGGACAGATTCTGCCATGCAACTTCACAAGCTTATAACTGGTGATTTAGACCACCGAAAGGAGTGATCTTTAACAATTTGGAAATCTCATGAAAAGCACTACACTTCTTATATTATCTCCAAGACATGATTCAAAGCTTAGTTGGGTCCAACAACACAATCATTGAGATCTGTATAGAGAGCATGCAAAACCTGACAGGAAAATTATAAAATCTATAGATCCTAAATTATCAGGCCTATGGTCATGAAATTTGAACACAAGCAATATTATGAAATTATCTACAACTTTTGATTTCACTACAACCACATAAAACATCATTTACACCATGAAAATAATTGTACAAGCAAAACTGCACATGCAGCCCAAACAGCAGTGGTACAAAAAACTGTTAGGAACTTCAGAGAAGCATAACTGGAGTTCTAGAACTCAAACAAAAATTAATAATAACTTTTTGAAAATCTTATGAAGTTACCTACAACTTTTTTATTCTCATCTTAAGATGATTCTATAGGCTAAAAGGTCAATTAATCCAATAAATGCATCTCTGTCCAAAACATGGACAGAAATTGACATACTACTTTAAACAGCTATAACTGGAGTTCTACATGCCCAATAAATGCGGTTCTAGACTTTTTAGAAAGCTTAGAAAATTATAAACAACTTTGTTATAAACACCAAAAGCTAATTATGCAATTAACAAGGCCACATATTACCAACAATGCAACCATGTCTGGGTTTGGGCAGAAACAACCACATAAATTTAAGCAACAATAACTAAAAATCTAATTAACCAAAAATTATGCTATTTAGTGTTTTGAAAAGCTTAAGAAAAGTACTACAACTCATGTATTGTCATCAAGTCATGATTCATAACTTAACTGAGTCAATTAATACAAACATGCAGTCCTATTCAGAATAGGAGCAAAGCAACACATGTCATTTGTTATTTTTATAGCCCTTAAACTATCAAGCCTAAACTCCTGACATTTTTACCAGACATCAATCATCACCTGAGTAGAACTCCATAAAAATTTCACATTTATTTGAGCAAAACAACTGCAATTATGAAAAAGAAAAGACACAACAAGGATTAAAAACCTAACTGGATAAATTGATTTTTACAGCAAAAACTTTAAACTAAAGCCTACCATATTATAGATCTACTACATAGATAATTTCACAAGGATTCTAAAAAGTCCTCATTTGCTATTTTAGGATTTTTCTTTGATTTACAATGATTTTCCAAAGTTCATCTGATTTCCTGCAAAAGAGAAAAAGGAAAAAGGAAAAGAAAAGGCAACTTTGCATCGGGAACCCTGGAGTTTTTGCTAATCAACCTGCAGTACAAGAGCACTATTCATATGAGTCATAAGATTCACAACTGGACCCAGCAAAGAGTTTCTATTTCCATTTTCACCCTCTCTTCTTCTTCCTCACGAGAACGGAGCAGAGTACGAGCTTGGGATTTTGGTTTTCGGCCGGTGAGGTTGCCGTGGCGGCAGGGAAGAGGTGCTAGAGCAGGTTGGAGGCTGGCCACACCTACACGTGGCCCATGCCTGGCTAGCCATAGCTAGCTCTGGCCTGGCCACGGGCGCTACCCGCCAGCCGCGATGTTGGCCTACTGTAGGTCGGCTCCGGCCACTGCTGCGACTAGGGGAGCGGTGTGCCATGGTGGAGAATGGAGAAGGGAGCAGCGGGGTGGAATGAGAAGCAAGGCATGGTGCAGCAGAGGGGCAAGGCAGTGGTTGGGAGGAGCTCTAGTGCTCGGCAATGGTGGCCATGGCCATGGCGCCCACGGCAGCAGAGCGGAGGAGGGCAAGGGCGTGCATGAGGGAGAAGGAGGAATGGGGCGGCTCGGGCGTTCTCTTTGGAGTAGTAGGCCATGTGGTAGGGTTGCTAGGACACGTGGAATGGAGAGGAAGAGCCATGGTGGGCCGAGCTCCCGCATGGCTGCCACGCACTCCCCCTTAGAGGCATATTCTCGAGCATCTGGTGGGCGACGATGTGGCCACTTTGGAGCCAAGTTTTAGGCATATTCGAGGCGTATTCTGGAGTAGGTGATTAAAGCAAAGTTTTAGCTCTCCTGATGGTCTACAAACTTGATTAAGGGGTCACAGCCATTAGGGCTTTGAAACAGTAGTTAATTAGCATCAAATTTGCAAGTGTCAACGTGTTGACGCTGAATAATCAAATCCAAAAATCGATGGTCAAGACAAGGTCAAACGAGTGCCATCTTTTTGTATACTCTCCTCTAGTAAATTGTGTCCAACTTTTATCTTTGGACCAAATCAAGTTGCTTAACAAAATTTGGAGAACGCGGAATCCCAATGTCGATGACAATGAATTCTAGACTTAGAAGAATTTGAAGTACTGAAAACAGCTGCTAATTCAAAGTTTGGGCCTCGGTCTGACTTTCTTACAAGCTGATCTAGCTCTTGGTCCAAAAACAAAGTTTGTTCTACTCCACTCAAACTTCAACTTTTATTTTAGTTCCACTGCCATGCAAATATTCTAAGACACAGTTCAAACCAAGTCAAAGTAGCATCACGGTAAAGCTTAAATCAGAGTTTTTGACCGATTGAAGCATTTTTTTGACCTTGGCTCAACACGAACCCTTCATGACTTTTGTTGTAGAGTTCAATTAGAGTTGTTTGGGCAAGGTATCAAGGTTTGGTCAACATCTCATAATCCCATTTACTTAATAAAGCAAGCCAAGAAAGATTATAACTTATCATTTCATGTGATTTCTTGATTCCAAACTTCATGAAACTTTTCCACTGGTCAAGATGGATGCATGTTGATGTAATGTACATGAAATAAGCATGTTTAACATTACTCTTGCATAATCTTAACAAGGGTACCCATGTAAGTAAAGGTGTGTTGTCCAAGTTTAAGTTGGAGCTTACTCTTCTAAATTTGATCTTGACACCTTCATCATCACTTAAAATGTCATGTTTGAGCTCAAACCCATTGCTTAACTGGTGACAAACACCTGGGTTGAATCACTTTCATGGCCGTTTGGCCCAAGCTTCGGTGTGGTGTCTTCTAGAACCTTCTAGAGTTCTCCTTTGTAGTTTTCAAGGGTTGAATCACTTGTTGTCGTCGGTTTGCTTGTTTGGAGTGTATGACAGTGGTCCCGAGAGCTATTTTCTGCATAAATCCTCCTACATACAAATATTTACCAAAGCTCATGGAATTCATTAGTTTAAACCCCTACACCTATGTTTGGTGATGGAATTAATATAAATGCAGGTTATGTTGATGGTTTATAATTGATGTTAGTGACCGTCAACAAGCTCCCCCAAGCTTAACCTTTGCTAGTCCCTAAGCAAAGCTAAACTCAGTAATGGATCAGGAGTTGCTACAATGTTCCATGCCTCAAAAGTACACATGCGTACAATCATGAACTCTCCTCTAGATTAGAATAAACTGATCTAACTTTCAAACTTACCCTTATTACCTTCAACCATGGGGCTTCTTAGCCTTCGCTTGGGTCTTGAACAATTGAAAGACAAAATGATCAAGTCAAGCACTATGTCTCAAGTTCTTTGTTCAACCATTGTTTCAGAGTTTTTATAAGTTTTCAAAATAAAACTCAGAGGTTCCATTGTATGACCCTCTCAAGTCTCTCAATATATGTGGTATTTGTGGATCCTTACCAAGGCAATAAAGATGTTATGCCTTTTTCTCTTCCTTCCACTAAGGCTTATGTGGAGTTCATAGGTTGGGAGAAAGCTAGAGCATACTTGCAATGCATATATCGTAAAGTCAAACAATGGATCCAAAGAGAGTTGAGTCATACAATCAAATCAAGATGTGCATGTGTGTGGATATATGTGGTGATATATATGGTGGCTAACCTATAATTCTACTTTGCTCTTTGAAAACATATCTCTCTTTGAAAACTTGAAAACATGTGCTAGAGAACAGGGGCTATCTTATTCATCTCTCTTTCTTTTTTTTTCAGGCGGGCATCTGAGTACCCATTGTTTTAAATATCTCGAACACTTTTATGTCCATTTTTTTTTCAACTTCTTTTTTCCCTTTTTTATGAATAACTTCTACATAGCCCCATGTCTCTTTTCTACAACAAAACTTTTGAGAGATAGCAACAAAAAGTTGGAGCATTTGTTTGGTGGATGGAAAACCTATCAAACATGTTTTTGTGTTCACTCCCAGTGTAGGAGTAAAACATTTTTGGGTGGATCTAGATGGAAGGCATGTTTCTATGCCCACCCCTAGTGTAGGAGTAGTGCATATGTGGGTGCTGTGTACGTGATCTTGATTTTAAGAGCATGACAAATCTCTCATAAGGGTCAACAAAGCTTGACAAAACTCAATGCAAAAGTAAGCAGCATATATGTAAAACTTTTTCTAGCCTAAATAACATGTGTGGCTCTGGTGGGAATTCAAGCTTTGTCATACAGGAACTTATCATGTAGCATTTTTGTGTTTTTAAAAGATAAATCTCCAGAACTTTGGTGTCACTTGGAACAAGATAAACAACAGCTCAGACCTTTTCATAACATATCCGTCAATTACCTAGACTTAGATCAAGCATATGCTACCCATGAGTTTCAAGTTCAGAGTAAATCCTTATATCAAAACAATCTTATCCAAAACTCAGAAGAATTCAAGGCTGAAAACTAGGTACTTGAAAGAAATTACAACAGAGAAACTATTCATTATTTTCATTTTAAGAGATTATCTTTAGAGTCCTTTTTTATTTATTTAGCTCTTAAAAGAAATTAAAGCAAACTAGACATACTCTTTTTATTTTGTTTTCATTTTTAGTTCACGCATTATAACTATATATATTTCTATAAAGATAACTTTTTATTTTGTTTTAGTTATTCATCTTTCTTTTAGATATATAAAGCGAACTAAGAATAGTAAAAATAATAAGGGAAAAGATATACTTAGCTAGATACACGGGGGATGCTCCTCCCCTAAGCTAGTTGTTGACGTGGTTGCTCAACGAGGTGGCCGAATGTGGAGGTGCTGGAACAGAGCCTCCAATTTTGATTTTACTGTTGCTGTTGATGCTAGAGGCTGGCCATCTCTTGTCCCATGCTTACATGTCATTATGTGTGATTGTGTAACGTACCTTGTATGGCAGCATTTGTCTCTTCAATGGTTGCGAGTCTATTGTCAAAGCAGTGGAAGGCCTCCTGAGAGTCATAATACCCTCGTCAGAGAAAGACATGCATCCTCCCTGATGCCCACTTGAGGTTGCTTCATGATCTTACCCTTGGTAGCTGTGGAAGTGCATTGTACCTCAGTTTGCTCTTGAAGATGAGGATTCTTGAGGTGATGCCTCTAGTAGTGGCGTTTCCAATGGTGATGCCACCTTCTTTTGTCAAATCTATCTTGGTTTTAAATTTGATTTTAGTATGACAAGTTCATCTTTCTTGACTTGTTCTCCCTCCTTGTTTAGGCTTTAGTAGTAGAAGCTGGTGACATCTTGTGTGCATCATTATTGCCGGTTCAGAACTTTCACTTATAGAATTTGGGGAATCAACTCCCCCACACTTTGCTCGAAGTGTGTTCTGCTCATAAAGACAAGGTAGAGATCAAGTGCATGGGTTCTATTGGTGGGAAGACACCAACAAAACCAAAACTTTATTTATTATTTTTTTCTAGCCTAGGCACATTGAATCATGTTAAAGTTGACATTATGTGCATTCATTCTTACAACATGGGTGATAAGATTAGAAGGATGAGTATTAATGTGGCATTTGAATACATTTGTCAATAAGAGTGGAGTTGCTTAACCTATGAAAGGACTATCTATAATGCATCAAACCTTACATGATTATGACTATCATCTTCTAAAGATAAGATATGCAATATTTTAGCTCATTTGATTAAGACTATGAGATCAAGAAAGTGGTGCTATGAACAAGCTTATGGAGCAAGACATGTTGAGTTAATCAGGTTGGATCAAGCAAAGCTATAACTCAAACATGTTTGTTTCTTCATTTATGTGAATACCAAGATCAAATGGAAGCTTTCTAAATAATGACCACTTACCTTAAGATGTTACCTTCATCATTGGAGCGTGATGATACCATGTGACGAAGGTAAATGACTGTGGTGATCCTTTCTTCCTGTTTTGAAGCTTTCCTTGCTTGAGCTGTTCATGAGCATCTTATCTCCTATATCGCACTCCTTCCTTCTCATTCTTTTATGATGCCATCTTTTTCTTCTTTCTTTTGTGAATCTTGGCATTTTGTTTGGACCTTCTGCTTCATTCATTGTTTTATTCCTGCAAAAGATTAGTGGACAACACATACCCGAAGGGTTGTACAAATAAATTAAAACAAGGATAGTGTTGTCATATAGCTAAAGGTCATCTTCTATGCTACAACAGAATTGGTTTTAACATTTTAATTAGCATAGAATCTTTATCCCATGTTTTAAATAATGTGCTTCAATTGTTGCAAAAACTTCTTCTCGCAAGGATTGATTTTAATTTATATCTTAAGTTTGATTTTCATATATGAAATTTGTAAAAAAAATTCAAACTTGTAGAAACAAAGCAATATTGAGCAGAAGGATTGCAAACTAGTGTGTTAGAGTGATGGGAGCCTAGGAGGAAGAAGAACAGGGTTGTATCTACTGTAGAAAAGTTAGTCTTCCTCCCCCTCACTTGGACCTTTACATCACTCGACACTATCGGCGAGAACTTATGGGTTTAGGTCCATTGAGCAGGACCTCTCCCTTGCTTTTAGCTTTTCTTTGCACCATCTGATCTTGGAGATGAGGATGAAGATAGTTGCATGCTCTTCTTCCATCATCCCTTCTTGATTTTTGTTGATTCTTGGTTTTTGAGTTGGGGTTCATTAGAGATGCAAACTCAAGTTCCTCCTTGATTGTCTAATGGCATGGCAGAGAGTTGTTCTTCTTTGTTTGTTGGCAATACGCCAGCCGTCTTGATGGTCGAAGAAGGAACCTCATTGGTACTGCATGAAAGCTTCATCTTGAATGACTAAGGGATGATACCACGAACAGGCATAGCTTATACTCATTTTTTCTACAAAACATTAGTGGACACATACCCAAGGGAATAAAACAAATTTGCATTCTGGGTTGTTGTCCATAACTTTTGTAGTTTTCCTCTATGCTAATGAAAGGATAGTTTTAGGATTGCATTATCATAGATTTTTTTATTAACAAACTTTATGTGTTGGCTACATTCTAGCTTGGTTCAAGGCTTAAGATAACTTGCAACAAAGATAAGTGAATAAACCTTGATACTCGTAGTTCTTCCTTCCATGAAGAATGAGTTGGGTCTTCTTTGTGCAAAGTTTTTGTAATTCATATGCCTTGCTTCATCTCCGGTGTGAATTTATCTTGGGACTTCCCCAATTTTAGTTTGAGAGTTTTCTACAGGGGTTAGTCCAACAAAATAACCAATATCTACTACAACAAGTTTTAGCTCAATAACCAAACTAAACTCCATGTCTAATTGGATTAAGGAAGACATTTTAACCTAAGCACCATGCTTAATTTAAAAAGCCTTTGGAAATAAGGTCACGCACCTCTTGATTTAAACTAAGCACCACGCTTACTTTAAAAGATGTATAAAGATACATCCAAACCTAAACATACTATAGTACACAAAAGGTAATATTAAAGCATTATAGAGATTTATTCAAATAGAGATGAAAGAGCATGATCATGGTGAGAGATTTTTTAATAAAAGATGCAAGTGGCATGAATGTATGGAAGGAACTAAATATGCTATGGATTTGATATGAGAGAATTTAAACTAAATGGAGTGGATGCATGGATTATTCAAAGTAAACGTGCAGTGGAATGCAAAAAATTAGAGATAACTACTAATTACGTTTAAAGTCCATGAGCAAGACTATCTCACCTTTCTCGATCATACTTACCATGACTCACATGATGGAATTTGTGAGCAGTGCAATGTCTATATTCGTCACTTGAGATGTGATTTGAATTCTTGTGACATCGACCTTTTTCTCCAATCTACACATGGTTAGAATAATATATATATATGTTTATATAAACCTATGAGATAGTAGGGTTCTAATGTTGATGGATCTTGAATGTTCAGGCACCTTGGGTTCTTCAATGTTTCTTGTTTCTTTGTTGAAACTCGCAACGACATCTGTTGTCCTATCTTTTCCACAATTCAACAGAACAGGGGTAATCCCACAAAAGCTAGTTATAACTAGATTTGCATATATCAAGCTAGTATCAAAATCTTTATGCCAATTGTTTCCCTAGCAATGGCGCTAGAAAGCTTGTTGGTATTTTCAAACGCACACAGATAAATCCGCAAGCACATGAATACCGTTGTAGCTTTCACCCATGAGTATTCTAGAATATCATATTTATCCATAGGGAAACACTGGTTAAAGAAGTTGATAGTTCACTATCATGTATCTACTAACTAAACTAAAGTGGGGGTAAGTGTTGTTTATGATAAGAGTTATGAATAATAACACACATAAGAGAATTCCATAAATGAGCAGTCTAGCTAAGTTGAGAGGACAACGGTTAAGTTCAAGGTTCCTAAATACTTCTCTATTACTTTGGTTCTATAGGGTAGAACTAACTCATGGGTAAATATAGTGATCACACACAATAGCACTTTGGGACATCAGAACACTAGCCACAGAAAGTTATGAAAAAAGGACTAGGAAGCTCCAACTTTGGTCCTACAAACACCAACCCGAACGTGGTGGACTAAGTCGGCTGTCAGGGCTATCCCCACCTAGGGCTACCACAACTATCCATGGGGTTGGGTGCAATCTCATGTAACTCATAGTCTAGACACCGTGT
This sequence comes from Miscanthus floridulus, assembly GCF_019320115.1. Taxonomy (NCBI): domain Eukaryota; kingdom Viridiplantae; phylum Streptophyta; class Magnoliopsida; order Poales; family Poaceae; genus Miscanthus; species Miscanthus floridulus. The sequence goes on along the minus strand of NC_089580.1, from coordinate 105,420,828 downwards.
CTACACTATTAATTACTACTCTAATCACATATAATAACTAAAGTACTCGACGTGAGCGAAAATCCCATGCTAAGATATGATAGCTATACTAACCATACACATGAAAGGCATAAAAGTGAATAGACAAGATAGCTATATTAAAGCATAAGTCTTGCTAAGGTAAGATACAAAAATATACCTGACCTCCGAAGATTTCTCCAGAACCAGAGCATGGCTCAACTCTCCCTAACTCTCAACTAGAGCTATTCTACTTCTACATCTTGAGAGCTAGCTCTAATCTTGATGAGGAGGATATTAATTAGGGTTTCAGGATGGCCTCTAGGGAGGGGTGTAGGGGCTGCTATATAGGCCAAGGTGGAGTAGGGGGAAAGGAATCACCATATCTTTGATCCACGTCAACTCCCTCGGCCACCATTGGATAAATCAACCTAAAACCGCCTTAAATCAACGGTGTAGATTGTAGGAAGGAGTACGAGGCGGCGGAGGGCAAGCAGGCTCCGTGATAGGCCGGCCTGCCTATGGGCTGGGCCGGCTAGCCCACTTTCATGGCCGTTTGGCCCAAGCTTTGATGTGGTGTCTTCTAGAACCTTCTAGAGTTGTCTTTTGCAGTTTTCATGGGTTGAATCACTTGTTGTCATCGGTTTGCTTGTTTGGAGTGTGTAACAGTGGTCCCGAGAGCTGTTTTCTAGATAAATCCTCCTACATACAAATATTTACCAAAGCTCGTGGAATTCATTAGTTTAAACCCCTACATGTATGTTTGGTGATGGAATTAAATATAAATGCAGGTTATGTTGATAGTTTATAATTGATGTTAGTGACCATCAACGCTGTACTCGTGGGTAGAGCATCATATAAGCACCATGCTTACATGAGGCTTAGCTACTTAGCCGAATTGATAAACTAGCAGGCTAAACGCTCTATGAACCCACACACAAAAGTAATGATAACTCAACTAAGCAAGATACATATTAAAAGTAAGCATAGCATGTAGATAGGAATATGATGAATTTATAATAAGTCTTACAAGATGTGGATGTGAAGATACAAGGCTTTGCTAAGCCTCTAAGGCTAGATCTAGAATTTGAGCATGAGCCCAACTTGACCCTCACTCCCGAGCTACTAATCTACTACATTAGAGAGTCTAGACCTAGTCCTCCTAGTGTATCTTGATCTCTAAATGAGAGGTATGAATTAGGGTTTTAGGGATGCTCTACGGAGGCGGGTAGGGGCTGCTATATATAGGCCAGAGCATCAATTCTGGACCCTCGGATCAAACCGACTTGAAAGAACGGCGTAGATGCAATCTAAGAAGCTGTGGAGAACTGACATTCGAAGGAGGGGTTGACAAGTGGGCCCAAGGGGATGGGCAGCCTACAGGTGGGGCCAGCTAGCCCCACATGGCAGCCACCTACCCTCCGCTTTGGTGGTTTGCCTTTTGGAGTCTTCTAGAGTCTTCCCATGTCGATTTCACTGTGGATAAACGTGATTTGCTTTGACGAATAAGCCCTCCTTGATGGTTTTCTGAGTAAATCCTCCTACAAACATAGATTCACCAAAACTTGTGGAATTTATTAGTTTGAACCCCTAGACCTATGTTGGTTATCCTTTTTATGCATTTATATGTGTTATATTGATGGTTTATGATGAACATTAACTACCGTCAACAAGCTCCCCCACACTTAACCTTTGCTAGTCCCTAAGCAAAGCCAAACTCAGCAATGGATCAGGAGTTGCTACAATGCTTTCACTCCTCAAAAGTACATAGGTGTTCAATCAAAAAAATTCTCCTTCGGATTAGAATAAACCAATCTAACTTTCAAACTTACCCATGTTACCTTCAACCATGGGGCTTCTTAGGTTTCACTTGGGTCTTGAGCAATTGAAAGACAGAAAGATCAAGTCAAGCACCATGTCTCAAGGTCTTTGTTCCACCATTGTTTTGGAGTTTTTATAAGTTTTCAAAATAAAACTCAGAGATTCCATTATATGACACTCTCAAGTCTCTTAATATATGTGGTATTCGTGGATCCTCACCAAGGCAATAAAGATGTTCACCCCCAGTGTAGGAGTAAAACATTTTTGGGTGGATCTAGATGGAAAGCAGGTTTTTGTGCCTACCCTAGTGTAGGAGTAGTATATATTTGGGTGGTGTGTACATGATCTTGATTTTAAGAGTATGACAAACCTCTCATAAGGGTCAACAAAGCTTGACAAAATTCAATGCAAAAGCAAGTAGCATATATGTGGAAGTTTTCCTAGTCTAAATAACATGTATGGCTTTGGTGGGAATTCAAGCTTTGTCATATAGGAACTCATCATGTAGCATTTTTATGTTTTTCAAAAGATACATCTCCAAAACTTTAGTGTTACTTGGTACAAGATAAACAGCAGCTCAAACCTTCTCATATCATATCCGGCAATTACTTAGACTTAGATTAAGCATATGCTACCCACAAGTTTCAAGTTCAGAGTAAATCCTTATATCAAAACAATTTTATCCAAAACTCGGGAGAATTCAAGGCTGAAAACTAGGTACTTGAAAGGAATTACAACAAAGCAACTATTCATCATTTCTATTTTAAGGGATTATGTTCAGGGTCCTTTTTATTTTATTCAGCTCTTAAAACAAATTAAAGCAAACTAGACACACTCTCTGTATTTTGTTTTCATTTTTAGATCACACATTATAACTATATATATTTCTATAAAGATAACTTTTACTTTGTTTTTAGTTATTTGTCTTTTTTCTAATATACATAAAGCAAACTAAAAATAATAAAAGGAAAGAAATACTTATCTAGATACATGGGGAATGCCTTCTTCCCCAAGCTGGTTGTTGTCGTGGTTGCTCAACGAGGTGGCCGGATGTTGAGGTGCTGGAACGAAGCCTTATAATTTTGATTTTGCTGTTGCGGTTGTTGCTAGAAGCTGGCCATCTCCTACCCCATGCTTTCCTGCCATTGTGTATGACTATGTAACATACCTTGGATGGCAGGTGTCCTCTCATCAATGGTTGTGAGCTTGTTGTCGAATTCAGAACTTCCACTTGTAGAATTTGGGGGATCGACTCCTCCACACTTTACTCGAAGTGTGTTCTGCTCATAAAGACAAGGTAGAGATCAAGTGCATGGGCTCTATTGGTGGAAAACACCAATAGAACCAAAACTTTATTTACTTTTCTCTAGCCTTAGGCACATTGAATCATGATAGAGTTAATGTTATGTGCATTATTTATTCTTATAACATAGGTGATAAGATCAGAAGGATGTAGCATTTTGACTATGACAAAAAGAGTGGAGTTGCTTAACCTATGGAAGGATTGTCCATCTTTATAATGTATCAAACTTTACATGATTATGACAATTATCTTCCAAGGGTAAGATATGTAAAATTTTAGCTCATTTGGTTAAGACTATGAGATCAAGAAAGTGGTGCTATGAACAAGCTTAAGGAATGAAACATGTTAAGTTAATTAGGTTGGATTAAGCAAAATTATAACTCAAACATGTTTGTTTCTTCATTTATGTGCATACCAAGATCAAGAGGAAAATGATGAGCACTTACCTTAAAATGTTACCTTCATTATTGGAGCATGATGACACCATGTGATGAAGGGTAGATGACTTGTGGTGGTCTTCTCTTCCTGCTTGAAGGTTTCCTTGCTTGAGTTGTTCATGAGCATCTTGTCTCCTATGTCGCACTCCTTTCTTATTCTTTTGTCATTCCATCTATTTGTTCTTTCTTTTGTGGATCTTGTCATTCTGTTTGGACCATCTGCTCTACTCATTGTTTCTTCTCTACAAAGGATTAGTGGACAACACAAACCCAAAAGAATATACAAATGATTCAAAGAAAGGATAGTGCTATCATAGAGCCAAAGGTCACCTTCCATGCTATAGAAAAGTTGGATTTAACATTTTAATTTGCATAGAATCTTTATCCCATGTTTTAAATAGTGTACCTTGATTGTTCACCACTACTTCAACTTTTCAACAAGTTTATGGCAAAGTTGTGTAAAATCATTTTGAAAAATACCTCAAACCTTGATCTATTTCTACAAATGATCTCCTAATATTCCCAGCAAAATTTGAATATTTTCTTACAAGGGTTAGTCCATATATACAACCAAATTCTATACAAGTATGTTTTGATTCAATAATCTTGTCTGAATAATATTCCGAAGCTTACTTGTGATAGAATAAGGAAGCTTAAAAGACTAAAGAGATTCATTCAAGTAAAAAACAAGAATATGTATGATGAACCAAGGGAGCATGATTATTTAGATTTTTATTTGTTAGTGATTTAGCAAGTTGAGCACATCATGAAGGTAAAGATGACCAAGATAAATTAGCAACATGGCATGAGATGTTTTTAATGAACTCCATCCCCTAGACTTGATTTTTGTAGAATGCAAAATCTAGCTTGGATGATAGAATTCTCCTATGAATATGATTCTATGTTACATAATGCTTGGTTGAATATACCTTATGTTTTCCTTCTTTTTGTTGAAATGATTAGTGACAAACATGTCCAAAGGAAACTTGTCCGATGTACCTATCAGTGAGGGCTTCATGGCTTATTTGATTTACCTATTGACAAGAGCTCGTAGTCCGTTAAGCAGGACCTTTCCTTGTATTAAGCCTCGATCCTAGAGATGAGGATACGTATAATTGCATGCTCTTCTTCCATCAACCTTTCTTGATTTTTGTTGATTCTTGGTTGATGAATTGGGGTTAATTGGAGATGCAACTCAAGTTCCTCCTTGATTGTCTAACGGCATGGTGGAGAGTTGTTCTTCTTTATTTGTTATGCTTGTTAACACAATGATGCATGCCATGATGTAGTGGCATCTCGTTGTCTTGGTCCTTGTTACCAACGCGTGAGCTGGTCCCTTTGAAGATGATGAAAGCAGGCATATTCTGGTTAATACAAGGTGGGTGTTAACACAAAAATGTGGAGATGTGATCAACACATAGCAAGTCAGAGGATCTGAGTGGAATGAGACCAGAGATCTGCTTGGCTTCAACACAGAACCAACCGATTCTAAAAACCCAATGATGTGCCAGTCAATTTGACCTACAATTGACAAGGAGAGAAAATCTTATTAGTAATCTAAGGTGGAACATGTCGGTGTTGCACCAGACAGTTCCAAATGTACGGCTAGATAGCCGATTCAATAAGGCTATTGACTAAATAGTCGATATCCGACATATCCATGAAATGAAGATCTTTAAATTAAGGATTATTGGCTAATATTAAATGATAATGATATGAATCAAAATAACAGATGCTCATGGATCATAGCAGATTTACGATGACTGATTAATCTAGACAAAAATAAGTACAATATACCCAAATACAAAATCAGAAGATCTTTCCTTAAAATTCCAATATATATGACCAAATGGTCGATTGATGTCATTGATCGATTAGAGAATTATAATCAGCAAAGAAGCGATATAAGAAAGCATCATCGGCTAAATGGAACATGATCGATATAAAGTGTTGAGTCGATAAGTTTGATGAAAAGAGTATAACATGCAAACAAATTGACTATCTAATATAAATGAATCTACAAACAGTTTGAATCTAATCTATTATAATCAATAGTGAGGTTCGATCGGATCGATGCAGCTATGATATATGATAATGATAACAAACTATAGCCAAAGAATCCATAAAACCATCTATATGTTGATAGATTCAAGAAAACATGCTATATGCGTGAGAGTATAGGCAAATCGGTTAAAATAGCTGATGCAGTCATAGCAAACAAACCAAGTACATATCTTGATCATGAACAAGACCATTAATCGATAATTTCTAATCTAAAATCTTACCAGTGAGGTTCGATCGGATCGATGCAGCTATGGTAGTGTCATTAGATTAGATCTCATTAACTATTAAGTTTATTCAAGATTAAACATGTCTTTGGATGCATACTATGTTTGATTGGAATAGAGATAAAACAGCCGATCTAGCGGAATTAAGCCATCAATTATAAGATTTAAAGCGTGACCAGATCAAAGGACAACAAATTAAGATGATATGATGCTGATCTATCTCTATCTCAATCAGGTGGTTTCTTATAATTAATAAAACATTAATTATAACAAGATCGATAGCGGGTGAATCAACCAAAAATAGCTAGGAAAATCTTACTAATCTTAGTAGATTCGATAACTGGTGATATTGCATTAAACAAGTTATTTAACACAAGATCGATAACTTTGATCTATATTATGATTCATAAGAGATCAATCAGCTGATGCAGCCTTACAAACAACGACATGGATCAATAAATAACTTATATTATGGCTCATAAAAGATCAACTAGTTGATGTAGCTTTACAAGCATAATACAAGTCATGACGGTACTCACAAGCAAGCTACAGGTTGATCAGTTGATGCAGCCTTGTTTGCTGAAGAACTCGCCGAGATCTATAGTACTCCAACTCCTAATGCGATGGCGAAAGTCAGAAAGATTATATTGATTAAGTGTTCATCCTTGTACAATAACCAGTGGCTAATATTTATACCCGGAACCTAAATATGAATCCTACTCAAATGCGACTCATTACAATTCTTGGAATAAAAAAAAACTTCCTAACTTAATAATAACTTGGACCCTAATTTTCCTTATTTGTAGAGTCCAACACATCATCCTGGCACCATTCAAGCATAGCCCATTGATGCCATCTGCTGACGTCATCTATAAAATAGTCGATTCTGACATTGCATCTAAATCAGCTGATACCGATTCACATCTAATTGATTCCTTGATGACACAATCTTGGAACCTTCGAGTTCCCGCGTTCTTCTTCCCAAATTTTGGTGTAAACACATGACCCCTAATTTTGGGATAAATATGATTTTATTCCAAAATTTCTATTTATCTGCTCACTGTGTTGCGACTGCTCATTTTGAAATATACGTGTGACTCCTGATTTCTTGGGCCAAATTCTATATAATACCCCAATAGTATCATTTCCAACTTGCTCAGCCTGCTTACTTTCCCCTTTTCTCTTGATCTAGCTTCAACAATCAAAATCACCACCACCAAAGCCTTAACCGTAGCTGATCTTCTGCTTTGCCAAACTATTGTTTAAGCTACCTTTCTACAATGTTCCTCAGATTTAGATCCATTTTGGCTACAATGGCGACCCGCAATCACGTTCCTAAGGTATGCTTTCAGATTTCTATCTTTTAAGTATTAGCCACTACTCTATATTTTCCTTTCTTCTTAAATTCATCCCAAGTAGTTTCTAGGAAATGAGGAATGAAATTTTGATTCCATCAGCTGTTGTTCCTAATACCTATTATCTTGGACCTATGGGTGATCCTAATCCATCTGATTTTATCAACCAAGAAACCAACTGAATCCCCTTCAAACTATGTATAATAGATTTATCTTCCTAGAACACCAAAACTCCTTTTAGAAACTGGCCCAAAATGCCTAAAGGATGGAGAGGTTGGTTCCATAGGGTATTAGAAAAGAAAGCTAGAGATTGGGAAATTTCTGATTTAAACCAATGCTTGACACTCTCACTGTCTAGAATGGAGAGAAATGATTCAGTTCTGATCTCTACATCTTATTTTCGGTCCAACACTTTGAATGCTTTCGTTTTTTGTCATGGTCCAATGACCATTACTTTGGCCGACATCTACATGTTAACCGACCTTAGAATAACAGGATCAATGCAACCTTATGATTTCTTAAGTGCTGGATCTAAGAAATTAGCCAAAATATCGGACTGCACAGGATGGGCAAGTTACATTTGAATCATATTGGGGATGGATCGACTGTTGATGATAGAGAAATGTAGCTTTCTTGAATATATGGCTAGAAAAATTCATCTTTTGTGGGTCATCCTATGGTCCAACCTATAATCATAAATACTTGGCAGAGCATTTAGCAACCGGTAATGGAATCTCTTTTGGAAAATATCTGCTTATCATCTGATGCACCATGTAGCTACCCAATTGCTGAAAAATGAACCAGTGCATATCATCAGTGGCCCTTGCTGGTTGATACAATTATGGCTAAATCTATACATGCATAAGATTGTAAGACCCAATCTCAGGAATCTAAGCTTCCCTTCTTCCAACTTTCCTGAAGATTATAAAGGAAAAGAAGGAAGAACTCAATAGTGTATGAATTATGGTGAAACTGCATTAGACATAGTAATTGTTGTTGATGTAGGCCACCTTTTCAAGAAATTTTACAGAGGGTTTGATACAAACATCTTAGCTTGGCAGCCTTACGATGAAGATGAAGATAATGAGCTAGTTCTGCCAGTTAAATTCCAGTTTGAATTAGACCATTCATACGAAATAGCTACTGCAATTTTTAGTTGCATCATCAAACCCTATGTGTTGCCTGCTGAATTTCACCATGGTCATGGCAAAATGGCTACCGGTACTTTTCTCCCAGATAATCTCCCAACTTATGAATTGTATAACCCCTCTTTTATGGCCCATCAATTCGGCCTTGGTCAACTACCCCTCAGCTATTCTTTAGGAATACTCTGAAGCCAAGAGAAGGTATTAGTGAAATAATGGAAGCTTTCAGAGTCTTTCAATTGGGGTCAGATATTCCTTCTTTTTGTCTGCATGAATGGACAAGAGCCACCTTCTCCTTGAACTTGTTTGACTCCTGGTGGCAAGAATGACACTCTCACCTCTTCTGTAACTCAATTCATCCTAACTGTTTAGCCCTGGACGATGACTTTACTTCTGATAGTGAGGTAACTCACCACTTTCCTTTTAGATGGATTATCAAGTTCTCCTATTAGTTCATCTAACCATTTTTTTTGTAGGATACCAAATTTGATCCCCCAAGTGTGGACATGATGGGCATCCCATAGAATATTATCCACCATGTCTAGCCTCAACAATGGGATCAACTGCACCCACTCTGAAAAAGTTGATGAAAACCCTAGCTGCCCCAACAATACTCACATATCAGTCTTCAAAACGCAAGGCAACCAAAGGTGTAACTCAGAAAACCACCACTAGGAAGAGACTTTGCAGAACAAAATCATCAATTGCTCAGGTAAATTAACTTATCTTCCCTCTTGTAGTCATCAACTATTACATCTCAATCTGCTTTGGGTGCTGAACTGCTGTCCTAGGCATTTAAATCAGCATATGCTAATCTCTCATCGGCTAATCCTCTTAAGGAGCCAATTTCAATTAAAGCAACTGATGTCCCTAATAGATCCCAGACGATAGAAGATGAAAACCTCTCTACTTTACCACCTAATACTACCAAGGTATCTCCTCAAGCCTTCAATCTTATGCAGTCCTCACTCTTCTCTGATCCTTTTCTTTTATCAGACACCACCTAGGAAAACATCTCCACAAGAGCAAATATCTGACAACTCATTAGTTGAAGATGACCCTATTGACACTGATACTCAAACTGTCAATTCTCTAGCTCGACAAATAATCGATGGTAAGAAATTCATATGCTCATTTTATCCTTCTATAGCAATTATAAACTGAAAATCTTCTTGATGCCTATAGACAGTAGCATCAAAAGCCCAGAGGCGATTCAACTGGATGTTGAAAAGGATGTTGACACATCATTGGTTGTTCCTTCTCCTCAGCCAGGATCTCTTTCAGAAAATGTACTGTTTCCCTCTCACCATCCATCTCATTGTCAACTCATTTGCTATTTCTAATAAAACTCCTTTTGTTCACATATTGGCACTTAACTCCCTAGCTTTGAACTATTCGTTCAACTTTGAGGAATATATAGATGAAAACAAGATAAGCTCATCAGTCATTTCTTCTCAAGAAATCTTATCAGATGAGACCAAAAATTGGCTAAAAGACATGCTGCCAATGCTCGAGAGGAACATAGTCGATTTGGTCTAGGATGCAGATCCAATGAGAAGAATCTTCTTAGCCATTAAGGATGATCTGCCCCCAAATATTGCTGAAGCCTTGATACCTCTGTCCAACATCAAAGACCAAGCTCCCAAGGTGAAAAGGCTCAAAGAAACCTGACTGATCATGAAGCTTTGATGGCTAAGAAGAATTCTAATAAGCAGGAAGCCAAAGAATTAGCACAATTGATTGACAATCTGAAGAATTCTTCTTCCAAAATTTAACCAGAACTGACTCAGTTGAGAATTAGGTGTGCTGAGCTCGAATAGGAATTGAAAAGTGTGATAGCCGCCATTGACTGTCATGAGTCTAACTTGACCCAGATCCCCAATGCCATCAAACGGAAGAAACAAGAGATGCTGACCAAGGTTAAGGAAGGCAAAGCTATTCATAGCAGTCTTGAGAGCATTCCTGGATCAACTGAAGAAGATAAACAACAAATTGCAGAAGTTGATGCTATTCGGCTAAAAGCACTAAGAGCAATTCATGATGCTCTTAACTTGTAATTTATGTTCCAGCATCTGTAGTATATATTCTGTGTAAACCTTATGATAACTGTACTCTTCCTGTTGGTCTACTATACTTCTTGGTTCGGCTTGAATAGCTGATTTAAATTAGCCGATTCCTGATTCTAACTTTACTCTAACTTAATTGAATCTGAAAACGGCCCTTATTGTAAAAACCCTTCAAATTCCTTCTCAGTCATCAATGCCTCGTTCCCCTCGTTATTAGCAAAGTGGCGCTTCCCCTTCCATTAATTGGGTTGCTTTCACACGTTCTAAGATATCTACCATCTCGCCTTCGTGGCTATAAATACCAGCCCAAAATGTTGTGAACAAGGTGTTTGATTAGTTTGTACTAGGAGCAAACAATGAATGAATAAAGTTTTTTCCTTTTCCATATGAATTCATCTCTAAAACTACCATAATATGAATCATGATTGTCCTTGTGTGTGCTTTTGCTCTATAGGCGATACATATCGTATCTGCTTTTACCCCTTCGGTTTAATTTTTTTAAACTAAAGGCGATATCCTCCTAGTACTGGCTATTAGAACCGATAACTAAACAAATCGGCTATCAAGTATTAATCCAAATGCTAGGATAATACTTCTTTAGAAACTTTCCATTGATTGCTCTATCAAACTCCTCTTCCCCTTCTAGCCTTTCCAAAATATAAGCATTGCCGGGCGCACAACGTTTAATCCGATAAGGACCTTCCCAATTAGGCAACCATTTGCCAAACCTATTGTCTTTAGACCCAATCAGCAATCTTACTTTCCAAACTAACTCTCCTTCACAAAATTGTTTGTTCTTGATCTTTTTATTATAATGCCTTGCAACCCTTAATTTATTGGCCTCAATATTTTCAAGAGTGAGCAGCCGATGACAACTTAAGTCCTCCAAATCATCCATCATAAGGTTTTCATAGACTTTCGCTGTCAAATCATTTTGCAATGTAACACATCTTGATCTAGTCTGAATCTCCCAAGGAAGAACTGCATTATGCCCATATACTAACTCATAAGGTGATGATTTAATCGATCCATGGCAAGCCATTCTATATGCCCACAATGCTTCATTAAGTATTAGGTACCACTTCCTTGGTTGCTCTTCAATTTTCTTCTTAATCAACTTAATCAAAATTTGATTGGATGCCTCTGCCTGGACATTAGCTTTAGCATAATAAGGAGAAGAATTTAGTAATTTAATTCCCATACTGGCAGCAAAATCTCTAAATTCTTTTGATGTGAACATTGTCCCTTGATTAGTAGTAATGGTTTGAGGAATCCCAAAATGATAAACAATATGCTCCCTAATAAAATCAACCATATCCTTTGAAGTTACTATTTTTAAAGGAATCGCCTCAACCCACTTGGTAAAATAATCTATTGCTACCAATATAAACTTGTGCCCTCTACTTGAAGGTGGAAAAATCTAGCCAATTAAATTAACTCCCCAGCCTTGGAATGGCTATGGCTTAATTATTAGGTTCATAGCTGATGCAGGCAATTTCTAAACATTACCAAAACGCTAACAATCCTGACACCCCTTGTAATATTAAAAACAATCTTCTAATATTATTGGCAAGAAATATCCAGACCTGCGAATAACCCATTTCATTTTATAAGTCGATTGATGAGCTTCGCATATTTCTTCATGTACTTCTCTCATCAATACTCTTGCTTCTTCTTGACTTAAACATTTAAGCAAAACTCCATCAACTGTTTTGTAATACAACTGATCATCTAACAAAACATACTTAGTCGATTTATATCTCAATTTTCTGGTAACCTTCTATGATGGATTCTTGAGATAATCGGCTATTTCAACTCTCCAATCATTAGCCAAGGTTTCACTACTTAAGATTTCTTGTAACACTCAATAGAGTGACGCATTCTGAGCTAACTGATTGGCCTCTTGATTCTGTGCTCTTAGAATATACTAAAGAGAAGTAAGGGGAAACTCCTCAAGTAACTTTTGACATTCAGCATGGTATCCCTTCAGAATATCATCTTTATATTCATACAGGTCGATCAACTGATTAATAACTAGCTATGAATCTCCAAATATTTCAATTGACTCGGCCTTTAATTCCTGAAGAAGTTGAAGTCCCTTAAGAATAACTTCATATTCTGCTTGATTACTGGTGGTCATCAGTTTGGTTTGAAAGGCAAACTCAAAACTTGCCCCCTGAGGTGAAATAATAACAATACCAATGCCACCACCTTGCTTGCACGATGATCCATCAAAGAACAATGTCCAAGGCATAGGTTCAACATAGCCGATGCTTGGTTTATGGTGTTCAGTAATAAAATCATCCATCACCTGTCCTTTGACTTCTTTAGCCAATTCATACCTCAAGTCAAATTCTGATAATGCAAGAATCCACTTTCCCATTCTTCCATTTAATATCATCATTGACAATATGTGTTTGACCACATCGGTTTTAGACACAATTGTACACTCAGCCAATCTCTACTATAATGGACCAATCAAAATTATACTAGGTCTATCGACGAAAACATCCCTCGCTAAGAGCCACCAACCATTATGCACCTAGAAAAATACACACATAAATTCATCACTATTAAAATCAAGGGCTAATAAGATGCAAAAACTCATCCAACGGCTAATCTTTGATGTGTGATGCCAGCCTTCTCACCCCCACGCCCAAGCCCTCACGTCCGCGCCCTGCAGCCATAGTTCAAAAACTCTGCGACCCCGGTTCGATTCCTAGCCCCCACATTGTTTTCCCTTTTTTTTCAAGAAAACAAAGGTCAGAACATCATCCTCCTTCTCCTTCCCCCAAGCGCACGCCACTCCCATAGAAATCCCCACCCAAATTCCCATCCTCTCGATCCCCGCCCTTCTCGCCTAAATCGAGCCCTACCCCAGCTGGCGTCGCCCGTGCGCTATCGTGCCCGTGCTGTCCCCCTCGGCGGCCCATAGCGTTGCGAGCCAAAACCCTAGCTGCCGCCTCTAGATCCTGATTCCGCAGGGAAGCAGGAGAGGGAATGCCGCCCCACCGCAGATGGAGCCCGCGGGGGGGCAAGGATGGGCGCTTGGCCTCCCGCCCGTGCGGTTCATTCTTGCTCTGGGTGCGCTACGAAGGCCATGGCGAAGGGTGGCGCTGCCATGGTCCTCGCCATCCTGGCCGTGGCCACGCTGCCTTGGCTAGAGCACCTAGCCAAAATGATGGGTCGCTGAGCCTGCTCATCATCGGGGACTGGGGCCGCAAGGGGGAGTGCAACCAGTTCTGGGTCACCGAGCAGGTAAGAAGCATGTTCTTCTCCCTCAGGCTCATCTCTTTAGGAAACACGAAGGAAGGAGGCGGCAGCCGGCCAGGCCTATGGGGCCCATGCCCGTCCCTAGGGTTGTAGCAGTGGCGGCCGATCGTCTCATCCCCATGCTCGACAGGTGGCCTGTGGTCTGTCGGAGCGGCAGCGACCATGGGGACAGTCGGTGCCCACGCCTAGGCCCCTTGAGTGCTCTCCCAGTGGTCGACGGCCGGACGGGGCCGTGGCAGCCTAGATCTGCCACCCGCCTCAGCCGCTACTGCATCACTCAATCCGTTCGACGAGTAGATTGGGGCGGAGGACGAGGAGACCCGCTTCTGTGTGGCTGCCATTGAGTACCACGTGCTCGTCTTCTACTGCAGCACCACCCTCATGCTGCTCGGATCCGATCCGCACCTATTCGCCGCTTCGGCACGCCCTCCCAATTCCCACGCTCCATCTCTCTCTATACGTATGCAATGCGTGCCCTCCCAATTCCCATGCTCGATCTCTCTCTATACGTGTGTTTGGTTCATGCAATGGATACGATTGATCTGGTTCATGCTGATGGATCCAATTCTCTGTTTCGCAAGCTGCAGTCCCGTCATAGGGTCAAACTATTTTAATTTTGTGCTAGGTTGCTTGCTGTTTCGTAAATTTGCATCGCTGCATGCATGGACATGAGAATTAATTTGGGTCTGTAACCAAACATTGATCAAGCCAGAAATACAAACAACTATTTTTTAAGCTGAGCACAAAATTGCTGAACAAATGTTTGAATCATTAATTTTATTCTTCATTTCTTAATTTGATCATATATTGTTTGGTTTAATTTCTTCTATTTTAGAGATGTTGCTGAGGCCGAGACTGAATCCATCAGCCACTGCCCACCAACATCAAGATTGCGCTCCAGTGGATATGCCACCACATGGATGCTGATGCGCTCTTGGCTTCGTGGCTGCACACCACCAAGAACTCACCGTGGTCCGGAGGGAGGCCAGCCTCACCATCATCATGACCGTCGACCTGTTCCGCCTTGTCCTCGACCTGGTAAGCGATTTCTTAGCCGATGGCAGTGGCATCAGCGAGGACCTGTTAGTGTAATTCTCATGGCACTCGAAAAATTTATCTCGGAATGTCTGGTTATTTCCTGAACATCTGCTTTAGTTTAAGGAACTCTTATGAAATTCTTGTGCTCTGAATGGATCCTTAGGCAGAAGTCTAGATAATGTCCATGCTGCTTTCTGCATGCACAGATTGTTTGGGGTTATGGTAGTGAGTCAGTTTGCTAGGAATTACCCTTGTAAATTATGTGTTTTTTTAAGATCCAAGTAAAATGTGCACTTGGGCAAAGTTGACTGGCATGTTGCACGAGTGGTACTTCCTATTTTTGTCCACACATCATGAGTTTTCATTGCACTACCGGCTTAAAGGTCTGATTATACTGTTTTCATGTGCGAAATTACAAACTGAGCCCCCTAGATATGTTTTAACACTAACTACTAAATCTGAATGAGACTATGCGGCATTAACGTAAGGCTGATTATTGGATATAGCTAGATATTCATAACTATTGAGATTTTAAGCTAGAGAGTTTGCAGTGTTGTTCCATTATTCGATAATTTGTTCTTCCTAGACATGCAAGTTAAAAGAGGAGAGGTGGGGTGCATGGAAATTTCTACTGGAATGCAGCTCTACTAGACATTGGTAAAATGGTTCATGTGCAAATGTTCCCTACTTCTATACTCAATGGTGGGTCTGAAACCGTAAATCTACCTACAATCTCTTTTTGTGGTGATGAACAGAAGACTAAACTTTTCACAAACCCCCTAGATATGTTTCTAAATTTGTTCTTTTTGAGGGGTATAACTCTGAGTATAGGGTAGTCGGATAGCTAAGAGGTTTTGTCTCTGAAGAATCTAAAATTTGATCACTTTGCACAGAAAAGGGCTTGATGAATTAATGTAGAGAAAAATCTGATCAAAACATGTTTTCTATCATCTCAGAACTCAGATTAAGTGTGCAGCAAATCTTAGAACTTGATGTGTAGGAGAATCAGAATCACTCATGTCAAGGATCTCAAATAAATTAAGGATGGAGCAAGAGATCACAGTATGACCAGGAATTGGTTCACTCAGTAGGGTAGACTAGGAATAATCAGGAATTGGTTCCAGTCTGCTACATGATCAAACTATATGAATGATAGGTTTAGTATGTCATGTCTTTGATATCATCGTTTTGGCGTTTTGGCAATGGTTCAGTAAATGCAATGCCTTGTCTATGGAAAGACTGTAATTTCATTTTATTCTTAACTATGGAAACATATAGTAAATGCAATGCCTTGTTTTTATCTCTCAGTTCATGTCAAGTGATTTTGAAGTTTCTTTCCTAACATGCTCTAGGGGTACCATTAGTTTATGCATTGCCTTGTCAAATTAGAGAAACACTAAAGTTTTAGTGCTCAGATTAGCGCTATGGAAACAACTTTGACAAAGCACATTAGCTAAATACATAAATTTGATAGAACTAATTTTGTTATGCATGTGTTTTCCAGATTATATACATGGTTATATACAATTGTGTGAAAGTTGAACTATGGAAAAAATATCATCGTTTGGTTGTTTTCATGTGCATCTCTAAAATGAAGCCGTAGCATTAGCACGGGCACTATACTAGTAATAAATAATGTCGCAATTTAGTGCTGGAGAAATATAAGCATAACTTTTCAATAGGAGAATATCATGTTTCTGGATCCAAAAGTCTTATACTTAAATAGAAAACAACCCGTTCCTTTCCTTCAAACTCTTGCATCAAGGCCGATCCAATCGTTTGGCTATCGGTCGACACGTATAACTTAAAAGGCTTACCTTGCGAAGGAGGAACCAACATAGGTGGAGATTTCATATACTCTTTTATCTCCTCAAACGCTTTTTGTTGTACGTCACCCCATTTAAATTCTTGATCATTTTTCAACTTCAACAAAGGAGAAAATGACAGAATTCTTTCTGACATATTTGAAATAAACCTTCTGATAAAATTAGACTTACCAAGCAGAGATTGTAATTCTATTTTATTAGTTGGAGGTACTGCCTTATCAATTGCTTTCATACTTTTCTGACCAATCTCAATTCCTCTCTCATGGACTATAAAACCCAAAAAATTGTCCAGCTGACACTCCAAAGGCACACTTATTAGGATTCATCTTTAAACCATGTTTTCTTATGCACTCCAAAGTCTCCTGCGGATTATATCGGCTCTTTTGTTGGTCACAACGCCTTTTAATTTCTCTATATTCATCAGCCGATATTTGCATCTCCGGATCAAATGTTCTAGTTTCTCATGCCCTAGCTGATGTCAAAACTTTAGTTTTCCCTTTGAACAACTTAGCATCAACCATGTTCTGATCCTTTGGGAAAGGATTATCATCAACTTTCATTTTCCGAGCTGTTTCAAATTTAAGCTTCCCTTGTTGAATAGCCCTCTGAATATGCTGCCGAAAAATCCTACAATCTTTAGTAGTATGAGAAGTAGTGTTATGGTACATGCAGAACTTCTTTTTGATCAACTAATTGGGAGGTAATATAACGTGATTGGCAGGCAGTTTAATTTGTCCCTTCTCAAGCAAGAAATCAAAAAGTTTGTCTGCTTTTGTAACATCAAAATCATAACTTTCTTCAACTTCTTTTCCCCAAGGATTTAGAACCATTACTATCTTTTTACCCCAATTCCATTTAGCTACAGCAATTTCCTCTTCTTCATCATCATCATTGACTAAATATAGATTATAAGCTTCAGCGATTGCAGCATTCTTCTAGAATCAGGTATCTCTACGCATATTCTGGAACTGGCTATTAAGTGCTGCCATCCGTTGAGCCAATTGACCTAAATTGTCAAATTCTTACCAAAGCAGCTTTTCTCTCCATGTTGGCAACAGTCCTTGAACGACCAACGCAACTAGCTGATCATCAGTCAAATTCGACAAAAAACATAAGTTTCTTGTTTCTCGAAACCTCTGAAGGAACTCAACACCCAATTCGTTAGCTCTTTGCTTTATATTTGTCAAATCTGTGATCTTTCTTTCCCCTATCCTAGTGTAGAAATATGTACGAAATTTCTTTTCAAGATCACTCCAATCGATGCACTTCTTCAACAGAGGCTTCACCCAACTGAGTAAGATATCAACTGCCATGTTCTATTGTACTTGTGCTATCTTGACTAGTGAACTTAGCAAATTCTAGAAGCCTATAGTTCATAGGAAGTGTCATAGAACCGACCAATTTATAAGAGCACAAGTACAAAAACAATCGCCGAAACGATCAAATTCTCGCACTTGAGCCCATATAAACCCGGTAGTCAACTGAAACCACAAAGGATTTCAAACCAACTTGCATACAACCAAGATCACAGTAATTCAACATAACATCTCACATGTTACAACATTTCACAGATAGTTTGCAATTAGGTTACAACACCTTAGAGTCATCGTTATTACAAAACAAGTCTTGTAAAGTATGCGAAAGCAAATAGTTTAACTTACACACTCGAGTTCAAATACAAATACCAGTTTGCTGATCACAACCCACAAAAGCATTTGGATAAGAGAAACAGAGATCATGCCCGTGATCTAGTCTTCGTCACCCGCTGGGTGGAGACAATACTGACAGAAGCCCTGATATAGAAGGTCATCTGCAACAAGAGGGAATAAACCCTTAGTACGAGAATGTACTCAGCTAGACTTACCCGTCGGAAACCAAACAAAAGACTCCAAGGATCATGCATAGCTTAATTTAGTGGATCTGGCTGACACTTTCTTTTTGCGGAAAAGCATAAGTAATAATGAGCAATTCTTAACCTGAACTAGCAGTGACTTTTAGCCATTAACCTATCATCTATATTAGCACCTATACTAAGCAATCATTTGATTAAGATGCAAACATTAATAACCATAGCAGGTATAAATCATGGCAACATTATCATCATCATCCATTTAATCATATCGTTAAATTAATTAAATCTACGTTGCCGCTGCTTAGTCAAGTTCTCACTATCCGGGAGAGACGGCGATTCGAATCGATTCCTATCTAGCTGGAGGGGTATTCCAAAACACAAACCCTGCTTCCCCCGTTAGGGTCGCAAACAAGTCACCTTTGGCACAATTCAGGAGTCGCGAGTCCGAATAGATCGGCATTCTCCGAGAACCACTCTGCCAAGGTTGCTCGGGACTCTAACCCGCCTTGGACTTATGCCAATGGCTCTCCGCAACTCCTTACTACCTCTAGAATGCACGCCACTGCTCGTGTTCCCGGCCTGAGTCGAGCTACTAGGCTTCATGGTCGGAACGAGTTATTCGGCCAGCTAAGTGTTAGGCTACGTTCAATATGACATGAGGACGTACAGCGTATCGGTCCTTAAACGACATAGACGGAGTCAATATGTCCAACCCTACACAAGACTCCGCCTGATCTTAATTCATTATTAACATGGTTCTTTTCCATGATAGCAAATATAGCCAACCGTGATCCACCTCAACCTAAAGCTCACAGGTGACAGGAAATCACCTAACTTCTACCGCACTAAGCATGGCTAAGCATTTAACCCATTCCTAAACTTAAATAGGATTCAAGTGCGATACCTGGACAAGGATAGATATATAATGCAAAAATTGGTTCCAACCAATTCCTATACTTAATGCATCATCAACAATAAGAGATACTCAAGATATTTGTAAAAACATGGGAGACTTAATATGCTCCGGGGCTTGCCTTTTAGGAAAGAGGAAGGATGGTGGTCAGGGCACTCGGGCAATTCGTCCTCGGCGGCTGCTTCGTCGATTGCCTGCACCTCGGGCTCCTCCTCCTAGCTCGCTCCCTCAAACTCCAGAAGTGTCACTCCCTCCGGCACACCTATTGCATGTATGCGCAAGATAAATATCATGGATGCACATGAACGAAGTTAGAAATGCCCGGGGAATGCACATGCTTACTGTAGTCCGCATTTTCCGACTTAAGCTCTATTTAAATCACTTTAACTTACCAAGTTTATACAATCTAATGTACAATTTCTCATCTTCAGTTAAGGACCTAGCACCTGCACCTAAGCATGTTCTCAAGTTAGGCTAGCACCTAAACAATCAACAAGAACATCGCAACTGAGCACACACAATCATTCGTATTTCAGCAAAACAGGAACTTATATAGCGGTATAGTAAACTGACCAAAACTAGAGATCTGCAAATCAAAATGACAGGTAATAAGACAATTTGGAAAGCTTATGAAAATTCCTACAATTTATTTTCAGACCTCAAGGCATGATTCCAAATTTTACCAGGTCGAATTTATAGAACCACATAATCAGGTCCAACAAGACAGAGAGCAAGCAAAACTGTGATCTAATTTTGAATGACTATATCTCCTAAACTACTGGGCCAATTGCCACCAAATTTTGACAGGAGCTAGATACATAAGTTATCTACAACTTTTGTAATCACCACATTCCCAGAAAACCAAATTATCGTGGTGAACTTTGTAAAGTTCCGGGAACTGTCCAGAAAGACATAATGCGAGGAAATATTTATTAACTTATGTTGCAAACAAATAATTGGACAAAACCAACTTTACTCACTTATCACACATATCACAAGAACACCAAAAAGTAAAGTGTTCACCACCAATTCATTTCTTTTAATGCCTTTCTTAATTTATTTAATTAATTAAGAGAAATGATAAACATATATGAGAACTACACCATTTAATCTACAAAAATTACAGTAGGTACTACATGCTCCAAGTAGACTACTATAAAAATTTCACATCATTTGAGCAAGTATGACATCCTACACAAAAATGACAAGACATAAAGGCTTAAAATGACATAATTAGGAAACCCTAGTGAAAAGTGTCAAGCAATAGTTTTTATATTTTTCCTAGCATCCTTAAGGTACTAGGACATCCCCCATAAAATTTCATGGTCATTGGATTCATAGATAAATTACAAAAATTCACACAAAGATCATTCAATGATAAAAGGAAAATCTATAACTCAAAAACCATATATGCAATGACTCTCAAATTTTTACCAGAGCTTCTACTCATCAAGAAGACTTCACCAACAAAATTGCATAAATTTAGGAGCACTGGAACTCAAGATATAATTTAAACACGTTTGCATGCATTTAAAAACACATTTCAAGTTTCAATTTAATTCATCCAAAACTTCCACTACAAGTGTTCATGTTATATTTTTAATAAATACTACACTTCACCATGATCCTAACAAAATTGGAACCACCCAATTTGGATCTACAAAACTCTAGATATAGATTTTACAAAACAGCATCAAAACTGGAATAAATGAGCTGGCTTTTGAATACACAGTCACTGTCAGGCGGGGTCCACATGTCAGCTGGGCCTACATGGTAGTGAGACGAAAGTAGGGGAGGCGGCGGCTCGGGACGGTGCGGAACCGGTGGAGCTCGCCGATGGCGGCGTCTCCGGTGACGAGGATGGCACCAGAGTGACTGCCTCGACCTCCCGCGTCGATTGACCTACTAACCCTAAGCTCTAGCGGACTCTAGGTAAGGCAGCCATGGCGCATGGCAGCTTGGCCATGGCGCACGGCGGCGCTCGGCCATGTTCTGGCTCAACCGGACCGACATTGGTGGTAGCACCATCACCAGAGCATCTACATGTGATGTAGAAGACTAGGCGAGAGCTAGGGAAGGAGGAGAGGGTCTATGCTGTGCTAGCCACAGTGAGCCCCAACTCCGGCGAGGCGACAGTAATGGCGACGGCGGCAGAAATGGCCAAAGGCCCTCACCTACGGCTCGTCTGGCTCAGCGAGGGTGACGATGAGGTACATGGGGTGCTAGCGGAGCTTTGGGCGGAAGTTTGCTGGCTCTGGTACCGCAGCGAGCATGTGCAAGCACGGCGGAGCCAGTGGCGACGACGATGGTCCACTACGGCCGCTATGGGAGAGCGAAGGAAGCAAGAAAGGAAATGTGGCGCTGAGGAGGGCTCTCGGTCGCATGCAGGGGCTTCAATTGCCATGCTCTGGCCTGACGTGGCCTGAGCAAGCAGGGGGCCGGCGACGCACGGCCACACGGCAGTGAACTTCTGTAACCGGTCGGACTACTGTAGCTCGCCATCAGTTAAGAAATCACAGTCTGTCAGCCCAAATTGATGATGCTTGATCTATTAAACCATTGATGATTAGTGAAATCCATCTAAATGAAAGTTGTAGCCCTACATATAGTCTACAATTCATATTAAAAGACCAAGACCAAATTCTCAAGGAATCATGAGTAAAATCATCCCCAATGTCGAGCCAATGAAACTGAAAACTAGTTTTTGACTTAGAAATTTTCAGAGTCTCCAATTGAACCTCAAAACTGACTTGTGGGTCCCTTTAGAGCATGTTTTGCACATTTTCATGACTTGGCTCCTAAACAAAGTTTGTTCCTTATAAAATTTTATACAACTTTGATTTAGGTTGCTCAGACATGCAAACACTCTGAGCTATACTTTTTAAACAGACAAACTCAGGAGCTCTAGGGGTCCACAATAGTGAAACCATGACTTGGAAACCTAATTAGGCAAAATGATCAACATGAACATTGTCCCTAATGACATTCTAAGTATAACTAAGTTGCTTAAGAGAATAATTAGCCACACCACACATTGGTCACACCAAAATCAAGCATCATGTGTATTGAAACAAGGAAAAACAAGTGACCTTGTTACTTCTGTTTCAAAACCATGTTTCATGTGTTTCATGAGTTTGTGGCATTGTACAAGCTAACCATGTTTCACTAAAGTGAGTTGCACATGTCGCACTTGAGTGTTACACACTATTCATTTTCCTAAAACAATTACACATAGAATGTAACAATATGTTGCAATGTTTCAAAAGCATGTTTCATACAATTCTAAACTCAAGAATGGATGAATGATGCTCATATTTATGAAATGCAAGTGCACATGTGGAAGCCAAACACCTGGGGTGTTACAGCCTTCCCCCCTTATAAAAATCTCATCTCAAGATTTGACAAGCGTACCATTGTTGATAGAATTCCTTATAACCGTCCCTCAAATAATCTTCTCTTTCCCATGTTCATCGCGTTCACTACCCTGATTACTCCACATAACCTTGTAAAACTTGACCACCTGACTCTGAGTCACTCGCTCACGAGTGTCAATTACTCGGACCAGTTTTTCTTCAAAAGTCAAATTAGATTTTAACTCGATATCCCTAGTGGAACTCTCTTCAAGGACGCGACATTTCTTCAATTGGGATACATGAAAGACATAGAAGATAGCACTCATCTCAGGAGGTAATTGGATCTTGTATGCTACCTTACCACTTTGTCCAATGATTTCAAATGGACCAACATATCTCGGCGCAAGCTTTCGCTTCACACCAAAGCATTGGACACTCTTCATGGGTGAGACTTTTAGATAAACGAAGTCTCCAACTTCGAACTCAATAGGTTTTCTACGACAATCAGCATAACTTTTCTGCCTAGCTTGAGCTACAGCCATATGGGTTTGGATAGTATGGACTTGTTCTTTAGCTTCTTGAACAAAATCAATTCCATAATATCTCCTTTCATTGGCTTCAACCCAATTCATCGGGGTTCTACACTTCCAGCCGTACAAAGCTTCAAACGGTGCCATCTTGATACTCTCTTGATAACTATTATTGTAAGAGAATTCAGCTAGGGACAACCACTTTTCCCATGAACCCTTAGCTGAGATGACACACGCTCTCAACATATCTTCTAAGATTTGATTCACTCGCTCATTTGCCCATTGGTTTGCAGATGATAAGCAGAGCTTCTTACTAACTTAGTTCCTAATAATCCGTGTAAGTGCTCCCAAAAGTGAGCAGTGAACTATGGTCCTCTATCAGAGACAATAGTGCGAGGTATCCCATGAAGTTGGACTATCTGATTAAAGTACAACTCTGCATAGTCAGTTGGACGGAAATCTATGTGGACAGGAATGAAGTGTGCAGACTTGGTCAGACAGTCTATAATCACCCAAATGGGGTTAAAATTCCTCTGAGTAGTAGGGAGTCCAACAATAAAATCCATACTTATCTCCTCCCATTTCCAACCTGGAATAGAGAGTGGCTGAAGCGATCCAGCTTTCATGTGCACCGCTTTGACTCGACAACAAGTGTCACACCTAGCCACATAAGCGGCTATCTCTTTCTTCATTTTGGTCCACCAAAAGCGAGGCTTCAAATCATGATACATTTTGCTACTACCAGGATGAATAGACAATTTTGAGGAATGTGCTTCGGATAGGATTTGATTTCTAAGCTCTCTATCTTTCGAAACCACTAACCTATCCTTAAACCATAACACGTCATTCTCATCTACCCAAAATGCTTGGTTTCTTGCTCTTTCATCTTGCGCTTGATGTGGAACACACCTGAATCCGTCTTCTGTAGCTCGATAATTCAACTCTATAGAGTACAACTGACAGTGATGTTGTGAAGGACTACAGGATGTAGGAGTTTTGACAAATGGAAGTCACTTTCAATCAAAGAGTGGCAATGAGATTTCCTGCTTAAGGCATCCGCAATGATGTTTGCCTTGCTAGGGTGATAGTGCACTTGGAGGTTATAATCCTTGATCATCTTGAGCCATCTTCTCTGACACATTTCAACTCAGGTTGAGTGAAGATGTAATTAAGACTTTTATGATCAGTGTAGATGCTGCACACATTGCTGAGAAAATAATGTCTCTAGGCCTTCAAAGCATGAACAACGACAGCGAGTTCTAAGTCATGCGTCAGATAGTTCACCTCATGCTTCCGAAGTTGGCGAGAGGTATAAGCAATGACTCTACCCTCCTGCATAAGAACACCTCCTAAACCTATACCTGATGCATTGCAGAACACATCAAAAGGTTTCTCATATCCCGGTGCGCCAAAACCAAGCAAGTTAGAAGAGTTCAGGGTGTGAAAAGCCGCATCACACTCGGAAGTCCAGACAAACCTCATGTCTTTTTGCAGCAACCGAGTCATAGGCTTGGCTATTTTAGAGAAATCCGGATGAAGCGACGATAATAGCCAGCCAATCCCAGAAAACTCCGAACCTCATGCACCGAGATTGGAGCCTTCCAGTCCAACACTTCTTGCACTTGGTGGGATCCACCATAATTCCACCATCGGACAACACATGTCCGAGAAAAGGTACCTCACGAAGCCAGAATTCACACTTGCTGAACTTTGCATAAAGCTTGTGTTCCCGCAATCTAGTGAGAACCACTCGCAAATGTTCAACATGATCTTCTTCATTCTCAGAATAGACCAAGATATCATCTATAAATACCACCACAAATTTGTCCAACTCGGGCATAAACACCGAATTCATCAAATACATGAAGTGTGCGGGGGCATTGGTCAATCCAAAAGACATAACAAGATACTCATACAGACCGTATCTTGTAGAGAATGCAGTTTTTGGAACATCCTCAGGCCAATTTTGATTTGATGATAACCAGATCTCAAATCAATCTTGGAAAAGACTTTTGCTTTAGACAACTGATCAAATAAGATATCTATGCATGGCAGAGGGTACTTATTCTTGATTGTGACTGCATTCAAAGGCCTATAATCTACACACATGTGTAGGGATTGATCCTTCTTCTTCACAAAGATAGCTGGGCACCCCCACGGAGATGAACTAGGATGGATAAGGCCTTTCTTTAGAAGTTCATTCAACTGGGTCTTAAGTTTGGCTAGTTCATTGGGAGGCATTCTATAAGGCCTTCTAGAGATGGGCGTTGTACCAGGTAGCAACTCTATCTTGAACTCCACGTCCGATCCGGGGGCAATCCAGGCAAATCATCGGGAAAAACATCCAGAAAATCACACACGATAGGGATGTCTGCCATAGCCTTTGCTTGCACCGCATTAGCCGCACAAGAAAGATTGATGTCCCTGGTAGCTGTACTAGAAAACCTTCCTGATTACAAGGATCTCTGAGCATGACTACAGGATCTCTGAGCATGACTACTCCAGTTCATTCCCAATATCACATCGATACCTAGCCCCGGTAAACTACCAGATCAACTTGATAACTTCGCCCCTCTATCTTAGTCCTGCTTAGATTCTTCTTCTGCGGTGGGCAGAATTTAGCAGCTGATGCTGGAGGGTGGAATGGAGCCTTATGTGTGACTAGAGCCTTGGATTGTGAGGCACCCACCTCATAGGCCCTCTTACGATTCTTCAAAGTAGCATAATACAACATTGTTGTTCTCTTGAGATTAAGCATCACTCAACAAACTCATTAAATGAGCACACTTGCAATTTCCATGGTCTTCATCAATTTGGGGCTAAGTCCCCCACTTGAAACTAGTGATCTTCTTGGCATCAGTGTCAACAAACTCAGTAGCATACCTTGCAAGGTTATTGAAAGCCTACAGGTATTCATTCAAGCTCTTGTTCCCCTGGGTCAGCTTCATGAACTCCGTATGCTTGATTGTCATGAGACTAGGAGGAATATAATTTCCCCTAAAAGCAGACTTGAACTGATCCCAAGTGATTTGGGCATTAGCGGGCATAGTGGACCGATGATGACCTCCACCAAATACCAGCTGGCCCATGCAGTTGGTGAGATGCATACTCAGTCTTCAGCACCTCAGTCAAGTGAAGCAGATAGAATTTCTGCTCGAGAGTGTTCAACACTCATTCAGCTTGGACGGGCTCTTCAGCCTCCTTGAAGATCGGTGGTTTAGTGTCAAGGAAATCTTTAAAGTCGCTATACTGATTTGGTCTGGTCCTTGGCATGCACCATGACCATCACGATTTGCAATCGTGTAGAGAGCCTTAGCCATAGTGCGCTGTCCTTCAGCAAGAATTGCCATTAATTCTATTGGCTGTGGGTGGTGGTCGGTGGGTGGCGGTGGAAGATAGCATCATCATCCACCAGCCGCACTAGTGGAACAAATGCGAGGCATCTGCAACAATGTGCAACCAGCAATTATTGGTGATGTTAGCACATTGGAGAGGAATAATGTAATTACGCCAAACTGAATTTACTGGAGAGAATGAAAAATTCATACAATAAACAGAGGCAATAATTCATTCTCCAATCACCACGTCATCAATTAGATTACTAGCGCCATACGCAGTGCATTCCAAACATGACAAGTTTTAAACTTAACCAACAAGATACGCATCCCGAAGGGAGCGGATTAAAGTACATTACATGCCAAGTTCGAATTAAAAGGTACATCCCACATCAGTCATAGTACTAAGTCCATTACACCATTGACTGCAAAAGCTTAAACTAGTGAGACATGCTAACTAACTACTCATCGAAGTGATCACTGTCCACATCGGAGACGCCCTAGACTTCTTCAGGATCTTCCTCTTCTTCTTCATTTGTAGGTTCAGCTGCATTGGCATCCATCTGCACGTCCTCTTCTTCATCATCGGCCTCAATCACTTGAGGTCCACCCACAATAGGATACCTTGGTATGGGGCGAGGAATAGGAAATAGACAGTTGTTCAGTTGATGGTGCTCAACCTAAAGTTCTTCAAGCTGCTCTTGGAGCTCATGCTCCCTTTGAAAAGCATTGTGGTTAGCCATGATCCATCTCTGACGTCTTTCTTCTGCCAACTATAAGGCTACATCTCTATGACGGGTCACACGATCCAACTCTAGTGCTGCCTCATCTCTCTCTATGGTGAGGTTCATAAGCTGGTTATAAAGCTCATCTCTCTCGTATGCAGTTTGCCCCCACTACTGTAGGCGATAATTTGCAATACCCCCCGAATCTCATCTACTTCCAGCTGAGCTCGCCAACATGCATCCACCCTACGGCGATATTTGCGGGCACGCAACCTGAACTTGTGCTGGGCTGCCATTGCCTTGCTAGCTTCTTCTAACACACTAGAAAAGGTGTCCTACCTGACTTGACAAAGCTTCAAGACGGCCATCATAGCACTCATTCCCACATTGTCACTCTGAACATGTTCACCACGGCCTCGAACCAAAGCCTGGCCAACTTCTTGAGTCCACTTAGCCTTAGTAGGGAGCCACTCGGGGAATGGATGAAGCGGGTCCACCCACTAACTCATCCCCAAAGCTCTGTGCTATATCCATAAGCACAATCAAGGGCAGCAACTTGAGCGGC
Organism: Miscanthus floridulus; assembly: GCF_019320115.1. Lineage (NCBI taxonomy): Eukaryota > Viridiplantae > Streptophyta > Magnoliopsida > Poales > Poaceae > Miscanthus > Miscanthus floridulus. The sequence continues at coordinate 105,393,006 of NC_089580.1, read as the reverse complement.
TTCCCATGGGCTTTGCCCATCAGTCTCAATGCTCCACCCCATGCCACAACGGTCTCGTGGGGTTCATACGGCACTATAAAGGCCACCAACGTACCATGGTATATCTCCCAATGGCACCGCCTACCTCCACATGTAGCGGGGTGCCTCCGGGTAACCCAACTGAGCTTAGCACCCTCCAGAGCAAGGTGGGCATACCGAACTAGTCCAAAAAGGTGTTGCTACTAATAGGAAACACGGGCGCGGCCATCTGTATCAAAAAGGGATGCAACTCTCGTGAGAGGATTACTTTGTTGAGAGATGGAACTTAATAATTGGAATAAGCAATTATAAGGGAGGGAGTAATGCAATATGAATGACATGAGTGAATATGATGCATGCTCGTTCCGTACGTCCTCACAAACCTAAGAAAATTTAAGTTCTAGCGGGATATACGGTGGCATACATACGTTCTCTCAATTAGCGGTAACTAGTCGATCTACACGGTGCATTGTTAGCGTACCTACAGAAAATTTCATTGCAGCCCAACCCAACAAGATATAATGCTAACAATGAAAGTAGTAACTAAGATACTCTCCATATATACATCCCCAGAGATATATACTTTGGTATCCAAACTACCCGACAGATATACCACAATTAAGTACCTTCATACGTACATGTATGCAACATGTAAATATTCCAGTAGCCACAACTAACTCTCCCCTAGACCGACAGTTGGACGGTCATGCTCTCACAACTCACACTTACCTTAGCGTAGAGGCAATTGATCCATACATTACCATTCAAGCGAATGGCACCACGCAATAGCACGCCGCATGGACGATGAAATAGAAACAATCAATTTCCCCCAAGTTAGTAATTATATAAGCCTCCTAGAAGTCCTTAAGTGGGCTACAAGGGATGTGATCACCAGCATACTATAAAATTTTAGATTTTTAAACACTTATATATAACTATAAGTTAGAAAAACCGTTTTCACAACAAAAGCTTTTGTTTTTAAATACCCGTATGACATGTTTAGTGTTGAATCTAGCTCTGATGCCAGCTGTCATAGACCGACCAATTTATAAGAGCACAAGTACAAAAACAAATCGCCGAAACGATCAAATTCTCGCACTTGAGCCCATATAAACCCGGTAGTCAACTAAAACCATGAAGGATTTCAAACCAACTTGCATACAACCAAGATCACAGTAATTAAACATAACATCTCATACGTTACAATATTTCACAGACGGTTTGCAATTAGGTTATATTACCTCAGAGTCATCGTTATTACAAAACAAGTCTTGTAAAGTATGTGGGAAGCAAATAGTTTACTTACACACCCGAGTTCAAAAACAAATACAGTTTGTTGATCACACAACCCACAAAATCATTCGGATAAGAGAAACAGAGATCATGCCCATGATCTAGTCTTCGTCACCCATCGAGCGGAGATAATACTTACAGAAGCCCTGGTATAGAAGGTCATCTACAACAAGAGGGAATAAACAATGAGTACGAAAATGTACTCAGCTAGACTTACCCGTCGGAAACCAAACAAAAGACTCCAAGGATCATGCATAGCTTAATTTAGTGGATTTGGCCGACACTTTCTTTTTGCGGAAAAGCATAGTAATAAAGAGCAATTCTTAACCTGAACTAGCAGTGACTTTTAGCCATAACCTATCATCTATATTAGCACCTGTACTAAGCAATCATTTGATTAAGATGCAAACATTAATAACCATAGCAGGTATAAATCATGGCCAACATTATCATCATCACATCCATTTAACCATATTGTTAAATTAATTGAATCATACGTTGCTGCTCGCTCAGTCAAGTTCTCACTATCCGGGAGAGACGGCGATTCGAATCGATTCCTATCTAGCTGGAGGGGTATTCCTAAACACAAACCATGCTTCCCCCCGTCTAGGTCGCAAACAAGTCACCTTTGGCACAATTCAGGAGTCGTGAGTCCGAACAGATCGGCATTCTCAGAGAACCACTCTGCCAAGGTTGCTCGGGACTCTAACCCGCCTTGGACTTATGCCAATGGCTCTCCGCACATCTTACTACCTCTAGAATGCATGCCACTTGCTCGCGTTCCTAGCCTAAGTCGAGCTACTAGGCTTCATGGTCAGAACGAGTTATCCGGCCAGCTAAGTGTTAGGCCACGTTCAACATAATAAGAGGACGTACAGCGTATCAGTCCTTAAACGACACAGACGGAGTCACTATGTCCAACCCTACACAAGACTCTGCCGGTCTTAATTCATTATTAACATGGTTTCTTTTCCACGATAGCAAATATAGCCAACCATGATTCACCTCATCCTAAAGCTCGTAGGTGACAGGAAATCACCTAACTTCTACCGCACTTAAGCATGGCTAAGCATTTAACCTATTCCTAAACTTAAATAGGATTCAAGTGCGATACCTGGATAAGGATAGATATATAATGCAACAATTAGTTCCAACCAATTCCTATACCTAATGCATCATCAACAATAAGAGATATTCAGATGATATTTGTAAAAACATGGGAGACTTAATACGCTTCAGGGCTTGACCTTTCAGGAAAGAGCAAGGACGGTGGTCAGGGCACTCGGGCAATTCCTCCTCGGCGGCTGCTTCATCGATTGCCTGCACCTCAGGCTCCTCCTCCTGGCTCGCTCCCTCGAACTCCAGAAGCGTCACTCCCTCCGGCACCACCTATTGCATGTATGCGCAAGATAAATATCATGGATGCACATGAACAAAGTTAGAAATGCTCGGGGAATGCACATGCTTACTCCAGTCCCATATTTTCTGACTTAAGCTCTATTCAAATCACTTTAACGTACCAAGTTTATACAATCTAATGTTACAATTGCTCATCTTCAGTTAAGGACCTAGAACCTGCACCTAAGCATGTTCTCAAGTTAGGCTAGCACCAAAACAATCAACAGAACATCGCAACTGAGCACACACAATCATGTGTATTTCAGCAAAACAGGAACTTATATAGCGGTATAGTAAACTGACCAAAACTGGAGATCTACAAATTGAAATGACAGGCAACAAGACAATTTGGAAAGCTTATGAAATTGCCTACAATTCATTTTCAGACCCCAAGGCATGATTCCAACATTTACCAGGTCGAATTTACAGAACCACATATCAGGTCCAACAAGACAGAGAGCAAGCAAAAACTGTGATCTAACTTTGAATGACTGTAGCTCCTAAACTACTAGGCCAATTCCCACCAAATTTGACAGGAAGCTAGATACATAAGTTATCTACAACTTTTGTATTCACCACATTCCCCCGGCAAACCAAATTATCATGGTGAACTTTGTAAGTTCTGGGAACTGTCCAGAAAGACATCATGCGAGAAATATATTATTAACTTATGTTGCAAACAAATAATTGGATAAAACCCACTTTACTCACTATCACACATATCACAAGAACACCAGAAAGTAAAGTGTTCACCACCAATTCATTTCTTTTAATGCCTTTCTTAATTTATTTAATTAATTAAGAGAAATGATAAACATATATGAGAACTACACCATTTAATCTACAAAAATTACAGTAGATAAATTACACCATTTTCATGGTCATTGGATTCATAGATAAATTACAAAAATTCACACAAGGATCATTCAATGATAAAAGGAAAATCTATAACTCAAAAACCATACATGCAATGACTCTCAAAATTTTTACCAAGAGCTTATACTCATCAAGAAGAGCTCACCAACAAAAGTTCATAATTTTTGGAGCACAGGAACTCAAGATATAATTTAAACATGTTTGCATGTATTTAAAAACATATTTCAAGTTTCAATTTAATCCATCCAAAACTTCCACTACAAGTGTTCATGTTATATTTTTAATAAATACTACACTTCACCATGATCCTAACAAAATTGGAACCAAACTATTTGGATCTACAAAACTCTAGATATAGATTTTACAAAACAGCATCAAAACTGGAATAAATGAGCTGGCTTTTGAATACACGGTCATTGTCAGGCGGGTCCACATGTTAGCTGGGCCCGCATGGCAGTTAGCTCCATGGTGACCTTGTGAAGCTCGTACTGAGCTTGGAAGAGGCATTGGGGGCTCGCCGTCATTCATACACCGCACCGGAGCTCCACCGTGCCGCCTTAGCTGGCGATGAGCTATCTCCGGTTAGCTCTAGGTCTTGCCAGTAGCATCATTTGACGTGGCTCGTCACGTAGGTCATGTGGGTGCCGACCGTCTCACCGGAATCCTCGCCATCGGCAAGCTTCATAGCTGCCGCGCTGTCGCAAGCCGCCTCCCCTGTTTTTGTCTCACTGACATGCGGGCCCTGCTGACGTGTGGACCCCGCATGCCAGTGACTGTTTATTCAAAAGCTAGTTCAAATTTGTAGATTTGAATGCTGTTTTGTGAATTTTGTATCCCCAAATTGGTAGATCCAAATGGAGTGATTCCAATTTTGTTAGGATCATAGGGAAGTCTAGTATTTAGGAAAAATATGACATGAACACTTGAAGTGGAAATTTTGGATGAATTAAATAGGAACTTGAAATGTGTTTTTAAATGCATGCAAATTTGTTTAAATTATATCTTGAGTTCCTGTGCTCCAAAAATTATAAAATTTTGTGGGTAAGCTATTCTTGCTTAGTAGAAGCTCTGGTAAAAATTTTAGAGTCATTGCATGTATGGTTTTTGAGTTATAGAGTTTCCTTTTATCTTTGAATGATCCTTGTCTGAATTTTTGTAAATTATCTAGGAATCCAATGACCATGAAATTTTGTGGGGAGTATCCTAGTACCTTAAGGATGCTAGGAAAAATATAAAATCTATTGCTTGACACTTTTCACTAAGGTTTCCAAATTATGTCATTTTAAGTCATTATGTCTTATCATTTTTGTGTAGGCTGTTATACTTGCTCAAATGGTGTGAAATTTTTATAGTAGCCTACATAGAGCATGTAGTACCTACTGTAATGTTTGTAGATTAAATGGTGTAGTTTTCTTATATGTTTACCATTTCCACTAATTAATTAAATAAATTAAGAAAGGTATTAAAAGAAATGATTTGGTGATGAACACCTTACTTTCTGGTGTTCTTGTGATATGTGTGATGAGTGAGTGAAGTTGGTTTCATCCAATTATGTGTTTGCAACATAAGTTAATAATTATTTTTCTGCATCGTGTCTTTCGGGATAGTTCTGGGGACTTTACAAAGTTCCCCATGATAATTTGGTTTGCTGTCAATATGGTGAACACAAAAGTTGTAGATAACTTATGTATCTAGCTCCTGTTAACATTTGGTGGCATTTGGCCCAGTAGTTTAGGAACTACAGCTGTTTAAAGTTAGATTCCAGAGTTGCTTGTTCTCTGTCTTGTGAAGACAGATCTCTATTGATTAAAGAATTTGACCTGGTAAAGGTTAGAATCATGCCTGGAAGTCTAAAAATGAATTGTAGACAATTTCATAAGCTTTCCAAATTGTCTTGTTGCATGTCATTTGAATTTCTAAATCTCCAGTTATGGCTAGTTTACTGTACCACTATATAGTTCCTATTTTGCTGAAATACAAATGCTTGTGTGTATGCTTTGTTACAATGTCCTTGTTGATTGTTTAGGGGCTAGCCTGACTTTAGAACATGCTTAGGTGCAGGTGCTAGGTCCTTAACTAAAGATGAGCAATTATACATTAGGTTGTATAAACTTGGTAAGTTAAAAGTGATTTGAATAGAGCTTAAGTTGGAATATACGGACTGCAGTGAGCATGTGCATTTCCCGAGCATCCCTAACTTCGTTCATGTGCATCCATGAGATTTATCGAGCACATACATGCAATAGGTGTGCCGGAGGGAGTGACGCTGCTGGAATTTGAGGGAGCCAACCAGGAGGAGGAGCCCGAGGTGCAGGAAGCCGACGAAGCAGCCGCCGAGGAGGAGTTGCCCGAGTGCCCTGACCACCGTCCTTCCTCTTTCCTGAAAGGCAAGCCCCGGAGCATATTAAGCCTCCCATGTTTTTACAAATACATTGAGTATCTTTTATTCATTGATGATGCATTAAGTATAGGAATTGGTTGGAACCAATTGTTGCATTATATATCCATCCTTGTCCAGATATCGCACTAGAATCCTATTTAAGTTCAAGAACGGGTTAAATGCTTAGTCATACTTAGTTCGGTAGAAGTCAGGTGATTTCCTGTCACCTACGAGCTTTAGGATGAGGTGGATCACGGTTGGCTATATTTGCTATTGTGGAAAAGAACCATGTTAATAATGAATTAAGACCGGGCGGAGTCTTGTGTAGATTGGACATAGTGACTCCGTCTGTGTCGGTTAAGGACCAAAACGCTATACGTCCTTATGTCATGTTGAATGCAGCCTAACACTTAGCCGACTAGATAAGTCATTCCGACCACGAAGCCTAGTAGCTCGACTCAGGCCAGGGACACGAGCAGTGGCGTGCATTCTGGAGGTAGTAAGGATGTGCTGGCATAAGTCCAAGGCGGGTTAGAGTCCTGAACAACCTTGGCAGAGTGGTTCTCTAAGAATGTTGATCTGTTCAGACTCGCGACTCCTGAATCATACCAAAGGTGACTCGTTTGCGACCCTGACGGGGAAGCAGGGTTTGTGTTTAGGAATACCCCTCCAGCTGGATAGGAATTGTTTCAAATCACTGTCTCTCCCGGATAGTGAGAACTTGACTGAGCAGCGGCAACGTAGATTCAATTAATTTAACGATATGGTTAAATGGCTGATGATGATAATGTTGCCAAGATTTATACCTACTATGGTTATTAATGTTTGCACCTTAATCAAATGATTGCTTAGCACAGGTGCTAATATAGATGATAGGTTAATGGCTAAAAGTCACTGCTAGTTCAGGTTAAGAGTTGATCATTATTACTTATGCTTTTCCACAAAAAGAAAGTGTCAGCCAGATCCACTAAATTAAGCTATGCATAATCCTTGGTGTCATTTGTTTTGGTTTTCGATGGGTAAGTCTAGCTGAGTACATTCCTGTACTCAGGGTTTATTCCCTCTTATTGCAGATGACCTTCTATATCGGGGATTCTGTAAGTATTGTCTCCACCCGGCGGGTGACAAAGACTAGATCATGGGCATGATCTCTTTTTTGCTTATCTGATTGCTTTTGTGGGTTGTGATCAGCAAACCAGTATTTGTATTTGAACTCGGGTGTGTAAGTTAAACTATTTGCTTCCGCGTACTTTACAAGACTTGTTTTGTAATAACGATGACTCTGAGGTGTTGTAACCTATTTGCAACCGTCTATGAAATGTTGTAACATACGATATGTTATGTTGAATTACTGTGATCTTGGTTGTATGCAAGTTGGTTTGAAATCCTTCGAGATTTCAGTTGACTACCGGGTTTATATGAGCTCAAGTGCGAGAATTTGATCGTTTCGGCGATTGTTTTTGTAGTTGTGCTCTTATAAATTGGTCGGTTCTGTGACAGCTGGCATCAGAGCTAGATTCAACACTAAACATGTCATACAAGTATTTAAAACAAAAGCTTTTGTTGTGAAAATGGTTTTCAAACTTATAGTTATATATAAGTGTTCAAAAATCAAAATTTTATGGTGTACTGGTGCTCACATCCCTTGTAGCCCACTTAAGGACTTCTAGGTGGCTTATATATAATTACTAACTTGGGGGGAAATTGATTGTTTCTATTTTCGTCGTCCATGCGGCATGATATTGCATGGGTGCCATTCGTTTGAATGGTAATGTATGGATCAATTGCCTTTACGCTAAGGTAAGTGTGAGTTGTGAGAGCATGACCGTCCAACCGTTGGTCTAGGGGAGAGTTAGTTGTGGTTACTGGAGTATTTACATGTTGCATACATGTATATATGAAGGTACTTAATTGTGGGTACATCTATCGGGTAGTTTGGATACCGAAGTATATATATCTAGGGATATATATATGGAGAGTATCTTAGTTACTACTTTTGTTATTACCATTATATCTTATTGGGTTGGGCTGCAATGAAGTTTTCTGTAGGTATGCTAACAACGCACCGTGTAGATTGACTAGTTACCGCTAATTGAGAGAACGTATGTATGCCACCATATATTCTGCTAAAACTTGAATTTTCTTAGGTTTGTGAGGACGTACGGAATGAGCATGCATCATATTCACTCATGTCATTCATATTGCATTACTCCCTCCCTTATAATTGCTCATCCCAAGTATTAAGTTCAATCTCTCAGCAAAATCATCCTCTCACATGAGTTGAATCCCTTTTTGATACAGATGGCCGCGCCTGTGTTTCCTACTGGTAGCAGCACCTTTTTGGACCAGTTTGGCACTCCCACCCTGCTTTGGAGGGTGCTCAGTACCCGAGGGCACCCCGCTACATGTGGAGGCAGGCGGTACCATTGGGAGATGTACCTTGGTACATTGTGACCTTTATAGTGCCACAGAACCCCATGAGACCATTGTGGCATGGGTGGAGCATTAAGACTGATGGGCAAAGCCCATGGGAAGCCGCTCAAGTTGCTGCCCTTGATGTGCTAATGGATATAGTATAGAGCTTCGGGGATGAGTTAGTGGGTGGACCAGCTTCATCCATTCCCCGAGTGGCTCCTACTGAGGCTGAGTGGACTCAAGAAGTTGGCTAGGCCTTGGTTCAAGGCCATGGTGAACGAGTTTAGAGCGACAATGCTGGAATGAGTGCTATGATGGCTGTCTTGAAGCTTTGTCAAGTCAGGCAAGACACCCTTTCTAGTGTGCTAGATGAAGCTAGCAAGGCAATGGCAGCCCAGCACAAGTTCAGGTTGTGTGCCCGCAAATATCACCGTAGGGCAGATGCATGTGGGTGAGCTCAGCAAGAAGTAGATGATATTCGAGGAATTGCAAATTATCGCCTGCAACAGTGGGGTCAAACAGCACATGAAAGAGATGAGCTTCATAACCAGCTGATGAACCTTACTATAGAGAGAGATGAGGCAGCACAAGAGTTGGATCGTGTGACCCATCACAGAGATGTAGCTTTAGAGTTAGCAGAAGAAAGACGTCAGGGTTGGATTATGGCTAACCAAAATGCTTTCCATAGGGAGCAAGAACTCCAAGAATGGCTTGAAGAGCTTCAGGTTGAACACCATCAACTGAACAACCGTCTGTTTCCTATTCCTCACCCCATACCAAGGTATCCTAATGTGGGTGGACCTCAAGTGATTGAGGCCGATGAGGAAGAAGAGGATGTGCAGATGGATGACAATGTAGCTGAACTTGCAGATGAAGAAGAAGAGGAAGACCTAGAAGAAGTCCAAGGTGTCTCCGATGTGGACAGCAATCACTTTGATGAGTAGTTTGTTAGCAAGACTCACTAGTTTAAGCTGTTGCAGTCATTGATGTAATGGACTTAAGTACGATGAATGATGTTGGATGTACCTTTTTAATTCGAACTTGGCATGTAATGTACTTTAATTCGCTCCCTTCGGGATGTGAACCTTGATGGTTAAGTTTAAAACTTGTCATGTTGGAATGCACTGCATATGGCGCTAGTAAGCTGATTGATAATGTGGTGATTGGAGAATGAATTATTGCCTCTGTTTATTATATGAAGTTTTCATTCTCTCTAGTAAATTCAGTTTGGCGTAATTACATTGTTCCTCTCCAATGTGCTAACATCACCAATAATTACTGGTTGTGCATGGTTGTAGATGCCTCGCACTCGTTCCACTGGTGCGGCTGGTGATGATGATGACCTTCCACCGCCACCAACACCCACACCAACAGAATTGATGGCAATTCTTGTGGAAGGACAGCGCACGATGGCTGAGGCTCTCCGTACAATTGCAAATCGTGGTGGTCATGGTGCACGCTAAGGACCAAAACCAAATCAATATAGTGACTTCAAGGATTTCCTTGACACGAAACCCTCGATCTTCAAGGAGGCTGAGGTGCCCCTACAAGCTGATGAGTGGTTGAACACTCTCGAGCAGAAGTTCCATCTGCTTTGCCTGACTAAGGTGCTGAAGACTGAGTATGCATCTCACCAACTACATGGGCTAGCTGGTATTTGGTGGAGTCATCATCGGTCCACTATGCCCGCTAATGCCCAAATCACTTGGGATCAGTTCAAGTCTGCTTTTAGGGGAAATTATATTCCTCCTGGTCTCATGGCGATCAAGCATACAGAGTTCATGAAGCTGACCCAGGGGAACAAGAGCTTGAATGAATACATGTAGGCTTTCAATAACCTTGCAAGGTATGCTACTGAGTTTGTTGACACTAATGCCAAAAAGATCGCTAGTTTCAAGCGGGGACTTAGCCCTAAATTGATGAAGACCATGGGAAATTGCAAGTGTGCTCATTTTAATGAGTTTGTAAGTGATGCTTTATTGCAAGAGAACAACAATGCTGTGTATGCTGCTTCAAAAAGTCATAAGAGGGCCTATGAGGCGGGTGCCTCGCAATCCAAGGCTCCCGTCACCCAAAGGGCTCCATTCTGCCCTCCAGCATCAGCTGCTAAATTCCGCCCACCGCAGAAGAAGAATCCAGGTAGGATTGGATTTCGCAAGGCCTTTACAGTTGCTCTTCCCAAGGGCACTACCAGTCAAGGCAGTTCCAAGGCTCCTCCAAGCAACATGTCATGCTGGAACTGCAACAAGATAGGCCACTGGGCAAGGGAGTGCCCTTACCCTAAGAAGAATAACTACTAAGGTGGCCGTCAGGGATAGGTGAACCACACTAATATTGCTAATATTCCGGTAGGAGAGGTGGTAACGGCTGGTAAGTTTCTGGTGGATCAACACCCCATAGTTGTACTATTTGATTCGGGCGCTTCGCATTCTTTTATTAGTCTCGCATTTGCATCCAAGTTTATGCAGAAAACATACACTATTGAGGGTGAGGGTTATTATATTAGGGCTATCAGTGGTACTATCCCAACCAAGCTTGTAGTTGGGGATGTACAATTTGAGATAGAGGGGCGAAGTTATCAGGTTGATCTAGTAATTTTACCGGGGCAGGGTATCGATGTGATATTGGGAATGAACTGGATGAGCAGTCATGGAGTGCTTATTGATACGTCGACTAGAGTAGTCATGCTCAGAGATCCTGGTAATCAGGAGGGTTTTCTAGTACAGCTACCCAGGGACATCAATCTTTCTTGTACGACTAATGCGGTGCAAGTAAAGGCTATGGTAGATATCCCTGTCGTGTGTGATTTTTTGGATGTTTTTCCTGATGATTTGCCCGGATTGCCCCCAGATCGAGACGTGGAGTTCAAGATAGAGTTGCTACCCGGTATAGTGCCCATCTATAGAAGGCCGTATAGGATGCCTCCCAATGAACTAGCCGAACTTAAGACCCAGTTGAATGAACTTCTAAAGAAAGGCCTTATCCATCCTAGTTCATCTCCGTGGGGGTGCCCAGCTATATTTGTGAAGAAGGATCAATCACTATGCTTGTGTGTAGATTATAGACCCTTGAATGCAGTTACAATCAAGAATAAGTACCCTCTACCATGCATAGATATTTTATTTGATCAGTTGTCTAAAGCAAAAGTCTTTTCCAAGATTGATTTAAGATCTGGTCATCATCAAATCAAAATTCGGCATGAGGATGTTCCAAAAACTGCATTCTATACAAGATATGGTTTGTATGAGTATCTTGTTATATCTTTTGGATTGACCAATGCCCCCGCACACTTCATGTATTTGATGAATTCGGTGTTTATGCCTGAGTTGGACAAATTTGTGGTGGTATTTATAGATGATATCTTGGTCTATTCTGAGAATGAAGAAGATCATGTTGAACATTTACGAGTGGTTCTCACTAGATTGCGGGAACACCAGCTTTATGCAAAGTTCAGTAAATGTGAATTCTGGCTTCGTGAGGTACCTTTTCTTGGACATGTTTTGTCCGATGGTGGAATTATGGTGGATCCCACAAAGGTGCGAGAAGTGTTGGACTAGAATGCTCCCATCTCGGTGCACGAGGTTCGGAGCTTTTTGGGGTTGGCTAGCTATTATCGTCGCTTCATCCCGGATTTCTCTAAAATAGCCAAGCCTATGACTCGGTTGCTGCAAAAAGACATGAAGTTTGTCTGGACTTCTGAGTGTGATGCGGCTTTCCACACCCTACGAACTCTTCTAACTTCAACTCCGGTTTTGGCACAACCGGATATCGAGAAACCTTTTGATGTGTTCTGCGATGCATCAGGTATAGGTTTAGGAGGTGTTCTTATGCAAGAGGGTAGAGTCATTGCTTATACCTCTCGCCAACTTCGGAAGCATGAGGTGAACTATCCGACACATGACTTGGAACTTGCTGCAGTTGTTCATGCTTTGAAGGCATGGAGGCATTATTTGCTCAGCAATGTGTGCAATATCTACACTGATCATAAAAGTCTCAAGTACATCTTTACTCAACCGAAGTTGAATATGCGTCAGAGAAGATGGCTCGAGTTGATCAAGGATTATAACCTCCAAGTGCACTATCACCCTGGCATGGCAAACGTCGTCGCAGATGCCTTAAGTAGGAAATCTCATTGCCACTCTTTGATTGAAAGTGACTTCCATTTGTCAAAACTCCTTCATCCTACAGTCCTTTACAACATCACTGTCAGTTGTACTCTATAGAGTTGAATTATCGAGCTACAGAAGACCGATTCAGGTGTGTTCCACATCAAGCGCAAGATGAAAGAGCAAGAAACCAAACATTTTTGGGTGGATGAGAATGACGTGTTATGGTTCAAGGATAGGTTGGTGGTTCCGAAGGATAGAGAACTTAGAAATCAAATCATATCCGAAGCCCATTCCTCTAAATTATCTATTCATCCTGGTAGTAGCAAAATGTATCATGATTTGAAGCCTCGCTTTTGGTGGACCAAAATGAAGAAAGATATAGCCGCTTATGTGGCTAGGTGTGACACTTGTTGTCGAGTCAAAGCTGTGCACATGAAAGCTGGATTGCTTCAGCCACTCTCTATTCTAGGTTGGAAATGGGAGGAGATAAGTATGGATTTTATTGTTGGACTCCCCACTACTCAGAGGAATTTTAACTCCATTTGGGGTGATTGTAGACCGTCTGACCAAGTCTACACACTTCATTCCTGTCCGCATAGATTTCCATCCAACTGACTATGCGGAACTATATTTTAATCAGATAGTCCGACTTCATGGGATACCTCGTACTATTGTCTCAGATAGAGGACCACAATTCACTGCTCGCTTTTGGGAGCACTTACATGGATTATTTGGAACTAAGTTAGTAAGAAGTTCTGCCTATCACCCCCAAACCAATGGACAAACTGAATGAGTGAATCAAATCTTAGAAGATATGTTGAGTGCATGTGTCATCTTGACTAAGGGTTCATGGGAAAAATGGTTGCCCCTAGCTGAATTCTCGTACAAAAATAGTTATCAAGAGAGTATCAAGATGGCACTGTTTGAAGCTTTGTATGGCCGAAAGTGTAGAACCCCGTTAAATTGGGTAGAAGCCGGTGAAAGGAGATATTATGGAATTGATTTTGTTCAAGAAGCCAAAGAACAAGTCTGTACTATCCAAACTCATATGGCCGCAGCTCAAGCTAGGCAGAAAAGTTATGCTGATCGTCGTAGAAAACCTATTGAGTTTGAAGTTGGAGACTTCGTTTATCTGAAAGTCTCACCCATGAAGAGTGTCCAACGCTTTGGTGTGAAGCGAAAGCTTGCACTGAGATATGTTGGTCCGTTTGAAATCATTGGACAAAGTGGGAAGGTAGCATACAAGATCCAATTACCTTCTGAGATGAGTGCTATCTTCAATGTCTTTCATGTATCCCAATTGAAGAAATGTCTTCGCGTCCTTGAAGAGAGAGTTCCACTGGGGGATATTGAGTTAAAATCTGATTTAACCTTTGAAGAAAAGCCGGTCTGAGTGATTGACACTCGTGAGCAAGTGACTCAGAGTCGGGTGGTCAAGTTTTACAAAGTCATGTGGAGTAATTAGGGTAGTGAACATGATGCAACATGGGAAAGAGAAGATTATTTGAGGGACAGTTATAAGGAATTCTATCAACAATGGTACGCTTGTCAAATCTCGGGACGAGATTTTTATAAGGGGGAGGGTTGTAACACCCCAGGTGTTTGGCTTCCACATTTGCACTTGCATTTCATTAACATGAGCATTATTCATCCATTCATGAGTTTATATTGCATGAAACATGTTTTCGAAACATTGCAACATATAGTTATATTTCATGTGTGCTTGTTTTATGAAATGAATAGTGTGCAACACTCAAGTGCAACATGTGCAACTCACTTTAGTGAAACATAGTTAGTAAGTACTATGCAACAAAATCATGAAACATGTGAAACATGATTATGAAACAAAGGTAACATTTCATTGGTTTTCCTTGTTTCAGTACATATAATGCTTGATTTTGGTGTGACCTATGGGTGGTGTGGCTAATAATTCTCTTAATCAACTTAGTTATACTTAGAATGTCATTTGGAACATTGTTCATGTTGATCATGTTGCCTAATTATGATTTCAAGTAGGGGTTTGACTTGTTTTGACCCCTGGACTCTTTTGTTTGACTGTTTAAAAAAGTACAACTTAGAGTGTTTGCATGTCTAAGCAATCTAAACCAAAGTTGTAGCAACTTTTATAAGGAACAAACTTTGTTTAGAAGCCAAGTCATGAAAATGTGCACAACATGCTTAAAAAGGGCCCACAAGTTAGTGTTCAGGGCTAATTCAACACTTAGAAAATTTTCTAAGTCTGGATTGCAATTTCGGTTTGATTGAGCTGACTTTGGCTTGATATAACTCATGATCCTTTGAGAATTAGCTGATGATTTCTAAAACATTGTTGTAGCCCTATCATAGCTCTACAACTTTCATGTATATTGTTTTCACTGATTCTTCACGGTTTAGGAGATCAAGCACTGTCAATTCTTGCTGTCAGACCTTGATCTCTTAACTGAATCGGAGCTACAGTGCACTGACCGGTTTTAGCGTTTCTCCGCCGTGTGGCGCCGCGCATCGCCGCTGGCCTGATCGGCCAGGCCACGTCGGCTGCCACGCGCCAACACATGCCCTAGCACCCACTCGTGGTTCCTAGTGCTCCCATTTGCATTTTCTACTCCTCCATTCGCGTCCGCAGCAGCCGCAGCAGACCACCGCGGTCGCCTAGCTCACTCACCGCCGCGAAATCGATGGCTCCATCTAGCCCATAGCTCTGTCGTGTCCTCCTCTACCCCGTTGACCTTCTAGCTGAGCCAGACGTGTCGTAGGTGAGGGCCATTGGCCGTTTTTTCGACGCCGTCGCCATGGCCATACCTCGCCGGAGTGGAGCTCACCGCGGCCAACCACCACCGGAGCCCTCTCGTCCTCCTTTTTCTTCTTGGTTAGCTCCGTGGTGACCTCGTGAAGCTCATACTAAGCTTGGAAGAGGCATTGGGGGCTCGCCGTCATTCGTACACCACACCAGAGCTCCGCCATGCCGCCTTGGCCGACGACGAGCTATCTCCGGTTAGCTCTTGGTCTTGCCGGTAGCATCATTTGACGTGGCTCGTCATGTAGGTCATGTGGGTGCCGACCGTCTCGCTGGAATCCTCGCCGTCGCCGAGCTTCGCCGCTGCCGCGCCGTCACAAGCTGCCTCCCCTATTTCTGTCTCACTGACATGCGGGCCCTGCTGACGTGTGGAACCCGCGTGCCAGTGACCGTTTATTCAAAAGCTAGTTCAAATTTGCAGATTTGAATGCTGTATTGTGAATTTTGTATCTCCAAATTGGTAGATCCAAATGGAGTGACTCCAATTTTGTTAGGATCATAGGGAAGTCTAGTATTTAGGAAAAATATGACATGAATACTTGAAGTGCAAATTTTGATGAATTAAATAGGAAGTTGAAATGTGTTTTTAAATGCATGCAAAATTGTTTAAATTATATCTTGAGTTTCTGTGCTCCAAAAATTATGAAATTTTGTGGGTAAGCTATTCTTGCTTAGTAGAAGCTCTGGTAAAAATTTTAGAGTCATTGCATCTATGGTTTTTGAGTTATAGATTTTCCTTTTATCTTTGAATGATCCTTGTGTGAATTTTTGTAAATTATCTAGGAATCCAATGACCATGAAATTTTGTGGGGAGTATCCTAGTACCTTAAGGATGCTACGAAAAATATAAAATCTATTGCTGGACACTTTTCACTAAGGTTTCCTAATTATGTCATTTTAAGCCATTATGTCTTATCATTTTTGTGTAGGCTGTTATACTTGCTCAAATGGTGTGAAATTTTTATAGTAGCCTACTTAGAGCATGTAGTACCTACTATAAGTTTTGTAAATTAAATGGTGTAGTTTTCTTATATGTTTACCATTTCCACTAATTAATTAAATAAATTAAGAAAGGTACTAAAAGAAATGATTTGGTGATGAACACCTTACTTTCTGGTGTTCTTGTGATATGTGTGATGAGCGAGTGAAGTTGGTTTCATCCAATTATGTGTTTGCAATATAAGCTAATAATTATTTTTCTGCATCGTGTTTTTCGGGACAGTTCTAGGGACTTTACAAAGTTCCCCATGATAATTTGGTTTGCTGTCAATATGGTGAACACAAAAGTTGTAGATAATTTATGTATCTAGTTCCTGTCAACATTTGGTGGCATTTGGCCTAGTAGTTTAGGAACTACAGCTGTTTAAAGTTAGATTCCAGAGTTGCTTGTTCTCTATCTTGTGAAGATAGATCTCTATTGATTAAAGAATTTGACCTGGTAAAGGTTAGAATCATGCCTGGAAGTCTGAAAATGAATTGTAGACAATTTCATAAGCTTTCCAAATTGTCTTGTTGCATGTCATTTGAATTTCTAAATCTCCAGTTATGGCTAGTTTACTGTACCGCTATATAGTTCCTATTTTGCTGAAATACAAATGCTTGTGTGTATGCTTTGTTACAATGTCCTTGTTGATTGTTTAGGGGCTAGCCTAACTTGAGAACATTCTTAGGTGCAGGTGCTAGGTCCTTAACTAAAGATGAGCAATTATACATTAGGTTGTATAAACTTGGTAAGTTAAAAGTGATTTGAATAGAGCTTAAGTTGGAATATACGGACTGCAGTGAGCATGTGCATTTCCCGAGCATCCCTAACTTCGTTCATATGCATCCATGAGATTTATCGAGCACATACATGCAATAGGTGTGCCGAAGGGAGTGACGCTGCTGGAATTCGAGGGAGCCAACTAGGAGGAGGAGCCCAAGGTGCAGGAAGCCGACGAAGCAGCCACCGAGGAGGAGTTTCCCGAGTGCCCTGACCACCGTCCTTCCTCTTTCCTGAAAGGCAAGCCCCGGAGCATATTAAGCGTCCCATGTTTTTACAAATACATTGAGTATCTTTTATTCATTGATGATGCATTAAGTATAGGAATTGGTTGGAACCAATTGTTGCATTATATATCCATCCTTGTCCAGATATCGCACTGGAATCCTATTTAAGTTCAAGAACGGGTTAAATGCTTAGTCATGCTTAGTTCGGTAGAAGTCAGGTGATTTCCTGTCACCTACAAGCTTTAGGATGAGGTGGATCACGGTTGGCTATATTTGCTATCATGAAAAAGAACCATGTTAATAATGAATTAAGACCGGGCGGAGTCTTGTGTAGGTTGGACATAGTGACTCTGTCTATGTCGGTTAAGGACCGATACGCTGTACGTCCTTATGTCATGTTGAACGCAGCCTAACACTTAGCTGGCCGGATAAGTCGTTCCGACCGTGAAGCCTAGTAGCTCGGTTCAGGCCGGGGACGCGAGCAATGGTGTGCATTCTAGAGGTAGTAAGGATGTGCGGAGAGCCATTGGCATAAGTCCAAGGCGGGTTAGAGTCCCGAACAACCTTGGCAGAGTGGTTCTCTGAGAATGTCGATCTGTTCGGACTTGCGACTCCTAAATCATACCAAAGGTGACTCGTTTGCGACCCTGATGGGGGAAGCAGGGTTTGTGTTTAGGAATACCCCTCTAGCTAGATAGGAATCGATTCGAATCGCCATCTCTCCCGGATAGTGAGAACTTGACTTTGCAGCGGCAACGTAGATTCAATTAATTTAACGATGTGGTTAAATGGCTGATGATGATAATGTTGCCAAGATTTATACCTACTGTGGTTATTAATGTTTGCACCTTAATCAAATGATTGCTTAGCACAGGTGCTAATATAGATGACAGGTTAATGGCTAAAATTCACTGCTAGTTCAGGTTAAGAGTTGATCATTATTACTTATGCTTTTCCGCAAAAAGAAAGTGTCAGTCAGATCCACTAAATTAAGATATGCATAATCCTTGGTGTCATTTGTTTTGGTTTTCGACGAATAAGTCTAGCTAAGTACATTCCCGTACTTAGGGTTTATTCCCTCTTGTTGCAGATGACCTTCTATATCAGGGATTCTGTAAGTATTGTCTCCTCTCGGCGGGTGACGAAGACTAGATCATGGGCATGATCTCTGTTTCGCTTATCTTATTGCTTTTGCGGGTTGTGATCAGCAAACCAGTATTTGTATTTGAACTCGGGTGTGTAAGTTAAACTATTTGCTTCCACATACTTTACAAGACTTGTTTTGTAATAACGATGACTCTGAGGTGTTGTAACCTATTTGCAACCGTCTGTGAAATGTTGTAACGTACGATATGTTATGTTGAATTACTGTGATCTTGGTTGTATGCAAGTTGGTTTGAAATCCTTCGAGATTTCAGTTGACTACCGGGTTTATATGGGCTCAAGTGCGAGAATTTGATCATTTCGGCGATTGTTTTTGTACTTGTGCTCTTATAAATTGGTCGGTTCTGTGATAGCCTCGACCTCCCACGTCGATTGACCTACTAACCCTAAGCTCTAGTAGACTCTAGGTAAGGCAGCCATGGTGTATGGTGGCTCGGCCATGGCGCACGGCGGCGCTCAGCCGTGTTCTGGCTCGGCCGGACTGGCATTGGCGGTAGCACCATCACCAGAGCATCTATGTGTGATGTAGAAGACTAGGCGAGAGCTAGGGAAGGAGGAGAGGGTCTGTGCTGTGCTGGCCACAGTGAGCCCCAACTCCGGCGAGGCAACAGTAATGGCGACGACAACAGAAATGGCCAAAGGCCCTCACCTACGGCTCGTCTGGCTCAGCGAGGGTGACGACGAGGTACGTGGGGTGCTAGCGGAGCTTTGGGTGGAAGCTTGCTGGTTGTGGTACCGCGGTGAGCATGTGCAAGTGTGGTAGAGCCGGTGGCGACAACGATGGTCCGCTGCGGCCGCTGTGGGAGAGCGAAGGAAGCAAGAAAGGAAATGTGGCGCTGGGGAGGGCTCTTAGTCATGTGCAGGGGCTTCAATTGCCATCCTCTGGCCAGACATGGCCTGAGCAGGCAGGCGGCCGGCGATGCGTGGTGCCACGCGGCGGTGAACTTCTATAACTGGTCGGACTACTGCAGCTCGCCATCAGTTAAGAAATCACAGTCTATCAGCCCAAATTGATGACGCTTGATCTATTAAACCGTTGATGATTAGTGAAATCCATCTAAATGAAAGTTGTAGCCCTACATATAGTCTACAATTCATATTAAAAGACCAAGACCAAATTCTCAAGGAATCATGAGTAAAATCATCCCCAATGTCGAGCCATTGAAACTGAAAACTGGTTTTTGACTTAGAAATTTTCAGAGTCTCCAATTGAACCTCAAAACTGACTTGTGGCTCCCTTTAGAGCATGGTCTGCACATTTTCATGACTTGGCTCCTAAACAAAGTTTGTTCCTTATAAAATTTGCTACAACTTTGCTTTAGGTTGCTCAGACATGCAAAACTCTAAGCTATACTTTTTAAACAGTCAAACTTAGGAGCTCTAGGGGTCCACAATAGTCAAACCATGACTTGGAAACCTAATTAGGCAAAATGATCAACATGAACATTGTCCCTAATGACATTCTAAGTATAACTAAGTTGCTTAAGAGAATAATTAGCCACACCACACATTGGTCACACCAAAATCAAGCATCACATGTATTGAAACAAGGAAAAACAAGTGACCTTGTTACTTCTGTTTCAAAACCATGTTTCATGTGTTTCATGAGTTTGTGGCATTGTACAAGCTAACCATGTTTCACTAAAGTGAGTTGCACATGTTGCACTTGAGTGTTACACACTATTCATTTTCCTAAAACAATTACACATAGAATGTAACAATATGTTGCAATGTTTTAAAAGCATGTTTCATATAATTCTAAACTCAAGAATGGATGAATGATGCTCATGTTTATGAAATGCAAGTGCACATGTGGAAGCCAAACACCTAGGGTGTTACAGGAAGGGCTACCAAATCATACCACTATGGATATGGACATTTGTATGAAAAGGTCTGCCCTTTTGGTTTTAAATTAAACTATTTTTTCATCATTTCGGTTACTCTGAGCAATAATTCATTAACATTTGAGTTTGGATTTCTTGGCAGTTGCTGACCCATCTGCAGATTGAAATTCTGAGTGCCTTGATATCTTGGATTTGGAATCATAATGAGGGTATTATAATCTGAACCATAATGATATCCTTATGGAATATCTATCTGTTGGGCCCCTTGCTGATGTACTATTTGAAATCTCTCATTGAAAATATTAGGATTTGTATCTCTAAGAATTCTTTGAACTGATGGTGCTATTTTTTGAGCCAACGGTGGCATTTGGCCTGATGTACCAAAATTAACCATTTGATTCTGAACTTGCCCCGTCAGCTGTTGCACATGCTGCAATGGATGATCTAGGATTATACTGTATTTAATTAGTAGTACCACCCTGAATTTGCTTAGATTAATTCTGAATTGCCTGGGCATCATCACTCTTAGCTAGTGCTGCTTCTTGATGGCTAATACTGGCTTGATTATTCCCTTGAGTCGACGGATGTAGAATATTATAATAAGCTGGTCCAACCTGATCAAGTGGAAATTCATGAAACACCTCCTTCATGGTATTATGGAATGTATTGAAGAAAGCTATATTATGATTCAATAATGCATCATGAACAGATTTGTTGACAGCTTCTACAAAGAAAGGCCTATCATTAGCTTTGTCTATATCTGACTATCCATGCATCAAAACTCTCGATAGTGGATATTTCTAAACAACTTTATTGTCACGTATTTTGGTGTATGACAACAAGAACTTGTTCTAAAACTCCTCTATAGCCTTACCAATGACATCTTTATCTTCATTAGGTAAGTCTTCATAAGGTACCATAAGAATGCCCTTGTTATTGTGAACCACCATGATAATTGTGGTCCCACTAGGCATGCCAAAAAGTGTGTTGACACAAAAATGTGGCGATGTGATCAACACATAGCAAGCCAGAGGATCTGAGTGGAACAAGACCAGAGATCTGCTTGGCTTCAACACAAAACCAGCCGATTCTAAAAACCCAATGACATGCCAGTCAATTTGACTTACAATTAACAAGGAGAGAAAATCTTATCAGTAATTTAAGGTGGAACATGTCGGTGTTGCACCAGACAGTTTCAAATGTACGGCTAGATAGCCGATTCAATAAGGCTATTGACTAAATAGTCGATATCGGCGTATCCATGAAATGAAGATCTTGAAATCAAGGATTATCAGCTAATATTAAATGATAATGATATGAGTCAAAATAACCGATGCTCATGGATCATAGTAGATTTATGATGACTGATTAATCTAGACAAAAACAAGTACAATATACCCAAATACAAAATCAAAAGATATTTCCATAAAATTCCAATATATATGACCAAATGGTCGATTGATGTCATTGATCGATTAGAGAATTGATAATCAGCAAAGAAGCGATACAAGAAAGCATCATCAACTAAATGGAACATGATCGATATAAAGTGTTGAGTCGATAAGTTTGATGAAAAGAGTATAACATGTGAATAAATCGACTATCTAATATAAATGAATCTACAAATAGTTTGAATCTAATCTATTATCATCAATAGTGAGGTTCGATCGGATCGACGCAGCTATGATAATGATAACAAACTAAAGCCAAAGAATCCATAAAACCATCTATATGTTGATAGATTCATGAAAACATGCTATATGCTTGAGAGTATTGGCAAATCGGCTAAAATAGCCGATGCAGTCATAGCAAACAAACCGAGTACATATCTTGATCATGAACAAGACCACTAATCGATAATTTCTAATCTAAAGTCTTACCAGTGATATTCGATTGGATCGATGCAGCTATGGTAGTGTCATTAGATTAGATCTCATTAACTAGTGAGTTTATTCAAGATTGAAACATGTCTTTGGATGCATACTATGTTTGATTGGAATATAGATAAAATAGCCGATCTAGCGAATTAAGTGATCAATTATAAGATTTAAAGCATGACCAGATCAAAGGATAACCAATTAAGATGATATGATGCTGATATATCTCTATCTCAATAAGATGATTTATTATAATTAATAAAACATTAATTATAACAAGATCGATAGCTGGTGAATCAACCAAAAACAGCAACGAACATCTTTCTAATCTTAGCAGATTCGATAACTGGTGATATTGTATTAAACAACAAGTTATTTAACACAAGATCGATAACTTTGATCTATATTATGATTCGTAAGAGATCAATCAGCTGATGCAGCCTTATAAACTATGACAAAGATCGATAACTAACTTATATTATGGCTCATACAAGTTCAACCGGCTGATGCAGCTTTATAAGCACAATACAAGTCGTGAATGTACTCACAAGCAAGCTAGAGGTCGATCAGTTGATGCAGCCTTGTTTGCTGAAGAACTCACCAAGATCTATAGTACTCCTACTCCTAATGCAATGGCAAAAGCTAGAAAGATTGTATTGATTGAGTGTTCGTCCTTGTACAATAACCAGTGTCTAATATTTATACCCAGAACCTAAATATGAATCCTACTCAAATATGACTCATTACAATTCTGGGAATAAAAAAACTTCCTAACTTAATAATAACTTGGATCCTAATTTTCCATATTTGTAGAGTCCAACATATCTTCCTGGTGCCATTCAAGCATAGCCCATTGACGCCGTTTGCCGACATCATCTATAAAATAGCCGATTCTAACATCACATCTAAATCAACTGATACCGATTTACATCTAATCGATTCCTTGATGACACAATCCTAGAAGCTTCAAGTTCCCACGTTCTTCTTCCCAAATTTTGGTGTAAACAGTGGGATTCATCCTGCTTCTCATCAACATCCTAGCTTGAGTCCTAGAAAGGCTCAAAGCTAGATTGTCTTTCATGTTGTTCATTGCCTATCGATCTATTCGTCCACATCCATAGCTGTAGTTGTGGTTTGGTTTAGGGTTTGTTGATTCATATAAAAAACTTAAACAGGCATAACTTCTATTCATTCTTTTGTGTAAAATGTTAATAGACACATGCCCGAGGGAAATAACAAATTTGAAACACGGGTTGTGTTGTCCATTTTTTTGTGATTTTCCTTTATGCTAATGGAAGGATGGTTTTAGGATTGTTTAGCATAGATTTTGTTTTTCATGTTTTATGTGTTTGCTGCATTCTAGTATGGTTCAAGGCAAAGATAACTTACAACAAAAGATAAGTGAATAAATCTTGATACTCATAGTTCTTCCTTCCATGAAGAATGAGTTGGGTCTTCTTTGCACAAAGTTATTGGAGTTCATCGCATGCCTTGATTCATCTCTGATGTGAATTTATCTTAGGACTTACCTAGATTGAATTTGAGAGTTTTCTGTAGGGGTTAGTCTAACAAAATAACCAGTATCTACTAAATCATACCATCGGCTCAAAAATTAAACTAGACACCATGTCTTTTTTAATTTAGGAAAGCATTTGAACCTAAGCACCATGCTTAATTTAAATAGCCTTTGGAAGTAAGATCAACACACCTCTTGTAGCAGAACCGTCTAATTTATAAGAGCACAAGTATAATAGCAGCCCACAAACGGTCGCACTATCATATTTGAGCCCATATAAACCCGGTAGTCCGTCGAGTACCACGAAGGGTCTCGATTCAACCAACATACAACCAAGATCATACATGATTCAACATACATGTCACACGTTACATAAACTTCACAAATATAGTTCCATACATCAAAGTACGATTAAAAGTTATTACAAACCAAGTTCAAGTAAAATAGTAATGGAAGCAAATAAAGTTTGAAACCAACATCTGTCATCACTTTTCAAATATGGTGCCAGCTCATGATCATATTTCCACAAAAGCATAAGAGAGGGATTAACAAGAGATTCCTTGCTCAAGGCCCTACTCCTCGTCCATGGTAGGACAAAAGCAGTTCTTACAATAGCCATGATAGATCATATTATCTGCAATAAGTGGGAATAAAACCCTAAGTACGAGAAGGTACTCACCTAGACTTACCCGCCATAAACCAAAAATAAAGTGACTCCAAGGATCATGCAAGGCTTTATAAGTGGAGCTAGCTTGACAACATTTTGCATAAAAAGCGACTAATTTAGTTGTACATTTATAATTCAGTCATCAAGTTAATTATAGCTATTCATCTCTAGATTAGCAACTAACCTGTGCCAAACATGTGGTATATCATTTAGTAGCATATAATAGTAACCATAGCCGGTATAATAATTCCATGTTCATCCGAACCATCATATTCCATAACACAGTTACTACGATGTTGGGCTAGTTAAGTTTCTCACTGTCCGGGAGAGACGGTGATTCGAATCAATTTCAACCAGTTGGGAATTTATTCCTAACACAAACCCAGGCAGACCAGATCAACGGTCACCTTTGGTACAACTTAGGTCCACATTTCATGAGTTCAACCAGCGCCGCACAATCAGGGACAACTAGCTGTCAGGATGTTTAGGCCTGGCCTGGCTTTGGGCTCACATCTGGCTCCCTGCACATCCTTACTACCATACAGAGTGCGTAGTTTTATAGAACGGGGCCTAGCCTGAGTTGAGCTACACGGGTTCATGGTCGGAACGAGTTATCTAGCCAGCTAAGTGAGAGGCATGCGTTCAATCTCGACAGAAGTGCCAACAACGGTACAGTCCTTAACCAACACAGATGGAATCACATGAGTCAACCTACACATCGACTCTGCCCGACCTCCAGTTACATTACTGTAGCAGAACCGTCCAATTTATAAGAGCACAAATACAAAAATGATCGCCGAAACGATCAAATTCTCGCACTTGAGCCCATATAAACCCGATAGTCAACTGAAAACCACAAAGGATTTCAAACCAACTTGCATACAACCAAGATCGCAGTAATTCAACACAACACATCACATGTTACAATATTTCACCAACAGTTCACAGATAGATTACAACACATCGGAGTCATAGTTATTACAAACCAAGTCTTGTAAAGTAGCAGAAGTAAATAGTTTAACTCACACACATGAGTTCAAATACAAGTACAGCTTGCCGATCACATCCCACAAAAGCATTCGGATAAGATAAACAAAGATCATGCCCATGATCTAGTCTTCGTCACCCGCCGGGTGGAGACAGTACTTACAGATGCCCTAATAAAGAAGGTCATCTACAACAAGAGGGAATAAACCCTGAGTACGAGAATGTACTCAGCTAGACTTACCCATCGGAAACCAAAAATAATTGACACCAAGGATCATGCATAGCTTAATTTAGTGGATCTGGCTGACACTTTCTTTTTGTGGAAAAGCATAAGTAATAATGATCAACTCTTAACCTGAGCTAGCAGTAACTTTTAGCCATTAACCTGTCATCTATATTAGCACCTGTACTAAGCAATCACTTGATTAAGACGCAAACATTATTAACCATAGCAGGTATAAATTGTGGCAACATTATCATCATCCTCCATTTAACCATATCGTTAAATTAAGTGAATCTACGTTGCCGCTGCTCAGTCAAGTTCTCACTATCCGGGAGAGACGGCGACTCAAATCGATTCCTATCTGGCTGAAGGGGTATTCCTAACACAAACCCTGCTTCCCCCATCAGGGTCGCAATCAAGTCACCTTTGGTACAACTCCAGAGTCGCGGGTCCGGACAGTGCCGCATTCTCAAGGGTGACACTCTGCTAGGAAGTGCAGGACTTTTAAACACCTGACCCCTTGGACTCACGCCAATGTCCCCAAGCACATCCCTACTTCCTCCAGAATGCGCACGTCCCCCCAGTTCCTGGCCTGAGTCGAACTACTAGGCTTCATGGTTGGAACGACTTATCCAGCCAGCTAAGTGTTAGGCTGCGTTCAACATGACATGAGGACGTATAGCATATCGGTCCTTAAACGACACAGACGGAGTCACTGTGTCCAACCCTACACAAGACTCCACCCGGTCTTAATTCATTATTAACATGGTTCTTTTCCACGATAGCAAATATAGCCAACCATGACCCACCTCATCCTAAAGCTCGCAGGTGATAGGAAATCACCCGACTTCTACTGCACTAAACATGGCTAAGCATTTAACCCATTCCTAAACTTAAATAGGATTCAAGTGCAATATCTGGACAAGGATAGATATATAATGCAACAATTGGTTCCAACCAATTCCAATACTTAATGCATCAGCAACAATAAAAGATACTCAAGATATTTGTAAAAACATGGGAGACTTAATATGCTCCGGGGCTTGCCTTTTAGGAAAGAGGATGGGCGGTGGTCAGGGCACTCGGGCAACTCCTCCTCGGTGGCTGCTTCGTCGGTTGCCTAAACCTCGAGCTCCTCCTCCTGGCTCGCTCCCTCAAACTCCAGAAGAGTCACTCCCTCCGGCACACCTATTGCATGTATGCGCAAGATAAATATCATGGATGCACATGTACGAAGTTAGGGATGCTCGGGGAATGCACATGCTTACTGCAGTACATATATTCTAACTTAAGCTCTATTCAAATCACTTTAACTTACCAAGTTTAGACAACCTAATATACAATTGCTCATCTTCAGTGAAGGACCTAGCACCTACACCTAAGCATTTTCTTGAGTTAGCCTAGCACCTAAACAATCAACAAGAACAATGCTACAAAGCATTCACACCATCATTCATATTTCAGCAAAGCTGGGAATATACAGCAGCATAGTAATTTGACCATAACTAGAGATTTACAAATCCAAATGACATGCAACAAGACAATTTGGAAATCTTATGAAATTGTCTAAATTTCATTTTCAGACCTCAAGGCATGATTCCAAAGTTTAGCAGGTCGAATTTGCATAAATACATAATCAGGTCTAAACAAGAAAGAGAGCAAGCAAAACTGGACTCAAACTAAGAACAGCCATATCTCCTAAACTACTTGGCCACATGCCACCAAATTTTAACACAAGCTAGTTTAGTAAGTTAGCTACAACTTTGGTATTCACATGATTCCCAGAAAACCAAATTATCATGGTGAACTTTGCAAAGTTCCCAGAACTGTCCAGAAAGACATAATGCAAGAAAATATTTATTAACTTTTGTTGCAAACATATAAATGGACAAAACCATCTTTACTAACTCATCACACATATCAAAAGAACACCAGAAAGTAAGGTGTTCACCACCAATTTATTTCTTTTAATGCCTTTCTTAATTTATTTAATTATTTAAGAGGAATAATAAACATGTATGAAAACTGCACCATTTAATCTACAAAAATTACAGTAGGTACTACATGCTCCAAGTAGGCTACTGTAAAAATGTCACCCAAAGTTACCAATAGAAACATCCTACACAAAAATAACAAGGCAGCGAGGCTGATTTTGGCCTAAATTAGAAACCCTATCGAAAATTGTCAAACAACAGATTTCATATTTTTCTTAGCATCCTAAAGGAACTAGGACAACCTCCAATAAATTTCATGGGCAATGGATTCATAGATTAATTATTAAAATTCACCCAAGGATCATCTAATGATAAAAGAGAAATTAATAACTCAAAACCTATTCATGCAATGACTCTGAAATTTTTACCAGAGCTTCTA
Source organism: Miscanthus floridulus (assembly GCF_019320115.1). Classification (NCBI taxonomy): domain Eukaryota; kingdom Viridiplantae; phylum Streptophyta; class Magnoliopsida; order Poales; family Poaceae; genus Miscanthus; species Miscanthus floridulus. Next base: position 105,365,083 of record NC_089580.1, on the reverse strand, counting down.
CTTATCCAGAAGAGATTACCATCCAAATTTAATAATTTTTGGATCATAGGAACTCTAGATATGAGTTAACCATGTTTGCATCCATTTAAAAATACATTTCACATTATAATTTAACTCTTCTAGAAACCTTACCACAAGTGCTCATGTTATATTTTTAATAAATACTACACTTCACCAAGATCCTAACAAAATTGGAACCATCCAATTTGGATCTACCAAAATCTAGTTATGAATTTTACAAAACAGCATGAAATATGGAAATAATTGAACTATCCTTTCGGATCTGTGTCGCTGACAGCTGGGGCCCATCGGTCAGACAGACCCACATGTCATCGGCACCAAAGCAGAGGACACAGCGCGGGACGGCGCGGGATCAATGGAGCTCACCGACGGTGGCTTCTCCGATGACATGGAGGGTACCACCGTGTCCGCCTCGACATCCCACATCGAGTGACCTCCTAAACCTAAACTCTACCGACCTCTAGGTGTGTTTGCCATGGCGACGGCGGCTCGGCCATGGCGCACGGCGGTGCTCTGACGAACCCCGGCTCTAGATGCCTAGATAAGGTGTGCATAGGCTACCTAGGACCATGTAGGACCTCCCTACGCTACTGCTACCGGCTACGGTGAAGTGGTCGAGCGTGGCTGCATGAGGCCACCGGTGGCGGCCATGGCGCAGCGGTGCACGGCCATGTTTCGGCTCGGCCGGACCAGCATTGTTGGTAGCGTCATTACCTAAGCATCTACATGTGATGGAGAAGATGAGCCGAGAGCTAGGGAAGTAGGAGAGGTGTAGTGATGTGCTGGCCATGGTGGACCACGAGCGCGGCGGCGCTCCGGTGAGATTTTGCCGGGGAAGAGTCGACAATGCGGCTCACCTATGGCTTGGCTGGCCCAGCGAGAACGTCGTTGAGGTCTGTGAGGTGCTAGCGGAGCTATGGTTGGAGTGGTGTTGGCTATGGTGCAGCGATGAGCTCGAGCGAGCTCGGCGGAGCTCCACTGCGTCGCTGCGGTGAGCTACGTTGCTGCGGTTGCGGCGGTGATCGAAGGAGAAGCAGGAAATGGAAATGGAAGCGCTGGGGAATCACGGGCGGACGCTGGGGCCTATGTTGGCACGCGGCAGCCCGACGTGGCCTGGCCAGTCAGGCCAGCGGTGACTTGCGGCCTCCATGTGGCGCATGAACCCTGCAGCCGATCGATTACTGTAGCGTGCCATCAGAGCCTCGATTCCAGCCTGACAGCGAGAATTGTTGACCTCCAATCTCTTAAATCGTGACGATCCAGGTTAAGGCGTAGTTGACAAAATTGTAGTACCAAGTGAGATCTTCAACTTTGCCAATTGGAGCTCAAGGTAGTACATCCTGGTTAGTGAGATACAAGGCTACCAACATTGATACAAGAAACTGAAATCAGTTCCCAGACTTAGAAAAAATTCTAAGTCTCCAACTAGCCACCAAAACTAATTTGTGGGCCCTTTTTGAGCATGTTCTGCAAATTTTCATGAGATGGTCATAAAATAACTTTTGTTCCTTATAAAATTTCCTACAACTTTGTTTAAGGATGCATAGCCATGCAAACACTCTAAGCTATACTTTTTAAATAGTCAAACAAAAGAGCTCTAGGGGTCAACACAAGTCAAACTATTACTTGGAAGCATAATTAGGCAATATGGTCAACATGAACATTGTTCCCAATGACATTCTAAGTGTAGCTAAGTTGTTTAAAAGGACATTTGACATGCATTTGCATAGACCACACATGAGCACACACAAATGCTAGCATAAAATCAAGCAATTCAAATAGAAACACATATGAAATGATAACATTCGTTATGGTATGATTCATATGAATGAGATGATGATGCACATGCTCAAGTGATGCAAGTGTTTTAATGCAACCATAACACTGAGGTGTTACAGCCTTCCCCCCTTATAAAAATCTCGTCCCGAGATTTGACAAGCGTACCATTGTTGATAGAATTCATTATAACCTTCCCTCAAATAATCTTCTCTTTCCCAAGTTGCATCGCGTTCACTACCCTGATTACTCCACATGACCTTGTAAAACTTGACCACCCAACTCCGAGTCACTCGCTCACGAGTGTCAATTACTCGGACCAGTTTTTCTTCAAAAGTCAAATCAGATTCTAACTTGATATCCCCCAGTGTAACTCTCTCTTTAGGAACGTAAAGACATTTCTTCAACTGAGATACGTGAAAGACATTGAAGATAGCACTCATCTTAGGAGGTAATTGGATCTTGTATGCAACCTTACCACTCTGTCCTATAATTTGAAATGGACCGACATATCTCGGTGTAAGCTTTCGCTTCACACCAAAACGTTGGACACTCTTCATGGGTGAGACTTTCAGATAAACGAAGTCTCCAACTTCGAACTCAATAGGTTTTCTACGGCGATCAGCATAACTTTTCTACCTAGCTTGAGCTGTGGCCATATGGGTTTGGATAGTACGGACTTGTTCTTCAGCTTCGTTAACAAAATCAATACCATAATATCTCCTTTCACTGGCTTCAACCCAATTCAATGGGGTTCTACACTTCCGGCCATACAAAGCTTCAAATGGTGCCATCTTGATACTCTCTTGATAACTATTTGTTAGGTACCATAAAATGGGGTCCCCTAAGCAAGAACTGAAAAAATCGCTTAGACCTTGTAAATATCGAAGCCAAGAGACAACCACCGGCAAACCCCCACCTTATCCGAGGCCTGGCTGGACCACCCGGTCCACCTCAAACAATATTCAGGCTCACCCGAAGCGGGCTCGGCCCAGAACGAAACCATGGGGCCTCGGATGAGGTACCGGTTTTCTGACTCGCCCGAGGCCCCACGCCACAAGGCCTCGGATGAGGTACCAATTCTCCAACTCGCCCGAGGCCCCGCGCCACGAGGCCTCAGATGAGCACCCAGATACTGACTCGCTTGAGGTCGACTCGGCATCAACCCCATCACCGCCACCTTGACCGACTTCTCTGACGGGACGTCACATCCAACTAACATGTCCAACCACTCCCATGACGTCAGCCGAATGACGGCACGATACAGCAGAGTGGCCGATGAGATGGGAGTCACATCGATGCCATACCGTCCAGGGCAGGATGGGGCAGGGGTTACCGGCCGCTGTGCTTGGCACTGTGCCCATGGCTGACACCCGTGCTGCACTGTGCTGCCTAACCCATGCTCCAAGGATAGCACGGCGTAGAAAGTCAAGTCTGGGTCCCTGTAGCCTCGGAACCGACGTACAAGACCAACTGCTCCCTCCAAGCCTCGGCTATCCGCTTCCGGGCTCCTATAGCCTCGGGACTCACGCTCACCGAGCCCCCCACAATGGTTCAGCCTCTACACCAAATGGGCCTCGGCTCTCTATGTTGTTAGCACCCTGGGACCGACACGTCGTCCACAGTATGCGCCATGCCCTGTGACAAGCTATAGGAGCTCCCCGTCGTGCACAGGGCCAAGCTCCTGTAGCCTCAGAATCAGTGCACCCATGCCGTCACATCTACCCAGCCTCGCTCTCCATGCTAGTCAAACATATAGTGATCGGCATGCCTCCAACAGAAGAAGGTGCGCATGCCACCATAGGAGATCCCACGTCGCACAGGATCAGGTGTGACCGGCGCATCACTCTAGTGCACTGAGGACAAGACCGCTCCACCGACCATGCCACCACAGTGACGAGCTGTAGGGCTCGAACATACCGCCTCTGCTCACAAAACGCCATGTAGCAAATACATGTACCACCCCTGTGCCTCCCTTTGACTATAAAAGGGAGTGACCAGGGCTGCTTCTAGAGGAGAGAGGAGATCAGATTCACACGTGCAAGCAATGCACAACGCTCTGTAACACACACGCTCCCTCACTACAAGAGATCAACATCTCAAGCAACCCACGCCACTCTACGTAGAGACCTAGGACTAGCTCCCTCTCTCGCTCAGCTTGTAAGCCCCTACTACAAGCACCTCGGTGCAAGGAATACAAGATCGCTCTCTCAGATTGGATGTAGGGCACCTATTGCCTGAACCAGTATAAATCTTGTGTCTGTTTGCATCACCATCCGGGATTAGGGGCACGTAGTACACTTTCACCAGTCGGTTGAGGACCTGCCGGACCAAAACACCGATAGTTGGCATGCCAGGAAGGGGACATACTGTGTGTCAGCTTAGTCATCCCAACAAGTTTTGGATGGCGGACCCTGTGCCACCACTACGTCTTGGCATGATGATCTGGTTCGGGAGCCTAGAGTTCATGTCTCTAGGATATGAGTACAATATGGTACTCCTCCCACCTAGAGCCCCCTTATCCAACGATGACATCATGCACCAGCAGCCTAGGCATAGGCGGTGCCTAGGCCGCCGCTCTCATCGTGCTCGCTAGGCACCACACGGGTGGGACCACCCTGACACCGCGCGAGCTCAGGGCGACGCACCATGCTCTGCCAGTATCCCATACCCGGCTGTTGGTACAGAGTCCCTGGCTGGGGACCTGTCTAGCTTAAGCCTGGGCAAGGGAAAGACGCTGGTGGTGCGCAGCAACGCCTCGTCATCAAGCTCTGCCCCGCCACCTCCTGAGGAGTCGACTCCGGCGGAGCGGAGCCCGGCGACAACACCATCCCCGTACCCCTTTGGGTTGGGCAATGCCGCCGCCACCTACGCTTCCACTCACGCAGAGCCCCAAGGATGCCACCAATGTTTTGCCCTCGACCTCATCACCACAACCCCAACCCACACCCACGCTGACTCCTCGGAGGAGGATGAGGCGTGGGCCGAAGCGTACTTCTTCGGGCTTCACGACCCTAAAGCCATGTGCCGCTTCATGGCCGCGAGCGACTACTGCTTCGGCTACTCTGACTCCAATGATGAAGACACTTACGATCCCACTCGTGAGTGCTTCAACGTCGAGCTCGGGGTGCCGAGCGCGAGCGATGAGGACAAAGGGGTAGGCAATCGCTCCCCGCCCCATGAGGAACTTCGACGCCAAGACCTGGAGCAGCTCCGTGAGCTTCAGGCCAAGGTCAAACAAGACCAACTCCTTTGGCAGTAGCTCTGAGACACTCTCAAGCAAGACCAGTGGGGTCGCGGTGATGGCGGAGCAGCCTGGCGGAGGGCTCACGATGTCGACCATCGCATCAACAACGATGAAGGGGGTGAGCAACCCCCTATCTTCAATCACACTAGCCAGAACATTGTAGTAGCAGCGATGCTACTCTAGACAATGCCTGAGCCCTCTACCTCGGAGAGGTGATGGGTCCACGGTGAGCTCCGAGACCTCCTCGAAACCGCCGTGGTACAGCAGGCCAAAAGTTCTACCTCTCGACGGCGTGGGGGTGCTTTGGAACTACCCACGGCACTGCCTTAGTAGGATAGAGAAGCCTCGGTTCATCCTGAGCTTGCTCGGGCACCGAAAGCCAACAAGGCCCCCTTGGTGCACGACCGCCTCAGCAACCGACGCGAGGCGCAAGGCGACCATGATGTGGTCAGTAGGCGACGGCGCCACGACAATGATGGGTCCGCTCGAGGCTACCACCTGCACCGAGGTGGTCGCTATGACAGTGGGGAGGACCGCAGTCCTTCTCCTGGGCCACCTAGCCCTCGAGTCTTCATCGGTTTGAATAAAGCATGTCCAGAAGTTCCATTCCCATTACCTCGAATCGACCAAATCATTGACTCCACTGCGGGATGCAAAACCCCATCTTTCCTTGATGCGTATTCCGGTTACCATCAAATCAAGATGAAAGAATCTGACCAGCTTGCGACTTCTTTCATCACCCCATTCGACATGTACTGCTATGTGACTATGCCATTCGGCCTCAGAAACATAGGGGCCACATACCAGTGGTGCATGACCTAGGTCTTTGGCGAGCACATCAGGCGAACCGTCGAGGCCTACGTGGACGACATCGTGGTCAAGTCCAGGAAGGCCAGTGATCTCATCGATGACTTGGAGATAGCCTTCAAATGCCTCAAAGAGAAGGGCATCAAGCCACAAGCTGACCTCGCCATGGGAAGGGCCGTACATCAACACCCAAGTGCTAAAGCCTAGGACCTACAAGCTAGCCAACGAGAAGGGTGAAATCCTCACCAACGCTTGGAACATAGAACAGCTATGTTGCTTCTACCCTTAAATTCCCAAGCATTATATACATTGTTTCTCGAAATACAATAAAGAAGCGTTCTTTAGTTGTTCTAATTTTTCGAGAAACCCCTCGAGCCCATCGATGGGGGATCGGCCTTACGATAACGCTATAAGGGAGACTCAGCTCTACCTCTACAGAGGTGCCCACCGCGGGGCTCGAACAAGACTTGGCTCTGCCTCTGCAGAACCAAGCCTCCCTCGGGGGCTAGAAGGGGGGACCCCCCCTAAGTCCTAGACACCATTTTTTAGTCGTTTTTCAAAAAAAATTCTACGCCAAACTCTCTCGCGTACTCTGATAAATCGATTGTAAAAAACCTAAGGACCAAAAGTCTATCTCAGGGCCAAAAGGCTGGCCGAGCTGTGAGACAGCCTACACCTCTGGGCTACAGCAACTCCCTCACCACCTTTTGCCTGAAGGGCAGCTTAGGCTCCAAGGAAGTTTTTTGCAAGAGATATGTTCAAAGACGAGACAGAGGGCAGAGGCTCGGAAATACAATAAAAAATGATTAAAAAGCATATACACACAAGTACTTTAAAAGGCCTCAACGACCACAAGCATCATGGTACAATGATGTAAGTCCTAATCTATTTACATGGCCCCTTTGGCCCAGGTCAAAACTCAGGGTCGCCAGCGTCGGCGGTCGGTGTAGGAGGAACCACCTCCTCTTCGAACAACCTGGCCAAGGCCGTACCAGGGGCCTCAGCCACCTCCATCAGCTTCATGACCTCCTCCTCGGCCTTCTCGTCATCCTCAGCCATGACGTAACCATCGTTGACGGCCTCGAGGTCAATGTTGGTGTAGTGCAAGGAGACGACGGCTAGGGCACGCTTAACGCTCGTATGCAACGCCCCCCAGAGCTGCTCATGGACTCGGCCGCTCAACATGATCAAGCAGCTCCCGAGGGAGCTACCCGACTCGACCCCCCCGACCTCTAGGGCTTGTTGGGGTCGGTGACAGGGCGGAGGAGACCATCGTCGACGAGCGACTGCAGCGTCGCCGTGGACACATCGGACGAACCCCAAGGATCTGCCTAGAGGACAATAGTGCCGCCAGCCATGGGTGCGGTGGAGAATGTGGCTACGGTGGTAAGGCATGCTCTTGCTATCTCTCTCTCTCTCTCTCTCCTTTCCTCCCCCTTCTCCCTTCTTCTCCCCGACGCTCTCTTCCTCTATTCTTAGCAACCGCTCGAGGGCAGAAAGGGCGAACGTAGGTGGAAAAGGTAAGGAGGGGCAGGGTGCGGCTCATCACATATTTATGAGGGAGGAAAGAGGGCAAAATGGGCGGGCAACGAAACCGGGAAAGTTTCCCTCAGATCTAGCGCAGTTAATCCGGATCCGACCAAACCGCCCACGCGTCCACCTTTTTCTTATTAACTGTGCGCACATAGTAACATCCCATCCACAGACGCCACGTCGCATCCAACCATAGCAATGGCAGGCGTTGTTTCGTCTCCCTGAGGAACTGCCTCAAAAGGCGCACCCACTGTTGTTAGCCGATGGGAAGGGAATATCCCCCACCCGATTCCTTTCAGACTAAGGAACTGGGCATCGAGCCCGTTACGGTCCAAGGGTTCGAAGGCTAGGCCCCCGAGGATCTCGATAGCTGCCCTAGGATGAACAGAGTTAGGGATGACTATGGGTGAGCCCATACATGGCCAAGGCCCAAGCAAGCAATTGCTTGGGATGCCCTAAGTCATGTTCGAGACCAGCAGGGAGGTCTCTGAATGGGATCTCACCATAGGGAGGCACCAAGCCCCCGAGGCCAATCGAACGGCCTTAGGACCCACTAGAGAAGCCCTCTAATACTTTTGGAGTGCGTCTCTAGACCGCTAGCTGACCCCTATCAAATGGGGCACGAGTCTCCACTCAGACTTACCTGGTAACAGCTCACCGGAGGTGTCACTGCTTGCCCACCGAGGGTAGCCTAGCATACTCCACCCCTCCTTCCGAACGAAAAGGATGCACGAGGGCCGCACAAAAAAGATAGGGAAACTCCTGATTGCCCTCTTGCTCTAAGCAGAGGCTCGGGGGCTCTTCCTGCAACCAAGCCGAGGCCCAGCGACTCGAACTCGCACTCGGGGGCTCGGCAAACGCGATAAAACCCCTCACTCAACATGAAAAAAGCCCCTGGAGGAATAAATCCACTCCTCTAGGGCCTCAGGGGCTACACCCGGTGGGTGCGCTCGTGCGCACCCACTGAAGCCTCGAGTATGAAACACCATCCCGCCAAGAGCTGCCACGAGCCAAGTCTTGTCAAAACCTTAGGGAGAGCGCTCACACTCTCCCCGAGGCTCAGGGACTACTGTCGGGTACCATAAAAAGGGGTCCCCTAAGCAAGAACCGAAAAAATCGCTTAGACCTTGTAAATATCAAAGCCAAGAGACAACCACCGGCAAACCCCCACCTTATCCGAGGCCTGGCTAGACCACCCGGCCCACCTCGAACAATATCCGGGCTCACCTGAAGCGGGCTCGGCCTAGAATGAAACCACAGGGCCTCAGACAAGGTACCGGTTTTCTGACTCGCCCGAGGCCCCGTGCCACAAGGCCTCGGACAAGGTACCAATTCTCTGACTCGCCCGAGGCCCCATGCCACGAGGCCTCGGACGAGCACCCAGTTACCGACTCGCTCGAGGCCAGCTCGACATCAACCCCGTCACCGCCACCTTGATCGACTTCTCTGATGGGACGTCACATCCAACTAACGTGTCCACCCACTCCCGTGACGTTAGCCGAACGACGACACGATACAGTGGAGTGGCCGACGAGACGGGAGTCACATCGACGCCATACCATCCGGGGTAGGGGTTACCGGCCGCTGTGCTTGGCACTGTGCCCACGGCTGACACCCATGCTGCACTGTGCTGCCTAACCCCTACTCCAAGGATAGCGTGGCGTGGAAAGTCAAGTCCGGGTCCCTGTAGCCTCGGAACCAACATACAAGACCAACTGCTCCCTCTGAGCCTCGGCTATCTGCTTCCGGGCTCCTGTAGCCTCGGGACTCACGCCCGTTGAGCCCCCCACAATGGTTCAGCCTCTACACCAACTGGGCCTCTGCTCTCTACGTTGTTAGCACTCTAGGACCGGCACATCGTTCGCAATACGCGCCATGCCCTGCGACAAGTTGTAGGAGCTCCCACATCGTGCACAGGGCCAAGCTCCTATAGCCTCAGAATCAGCACACCCGTGCCGTCGCATCTACCTAGCCTCGGCTCTCCATGCCGGTCAAACATACGGTGACCAGCATGCCTCCAACAGAAGAAGGCGCACATGCCACCACAGGAGCTCCCACGTCGCGCAGGATCAGGTGTGACCGGCGCGTCGCTCTAGAGCACCGAGGACAAGACCGCTCCACCGACCATGCCGCCATAGTGACGAGCTACAGGGCTCAGACATACCACCTCTGCTCACAAAACGCCACGTAGCAAATACATGTACCACCCCTGTGCCTCCCTTCAACTATAAAAGGGAGTGACAGGGCCGCTTCTAGGGGAGAGAGGAGATTAGATTCACACATGCAAGCAACGCACAACGCTCTGTAACACACATGCTCCCTCACTACAAGAGATCAACTTCTCAAGCAACCCATGCCACTCTACGTAGAGACCTAGGACTAGCTCCCTCTCTCGCTCAGCTTGTAAGCCCCTACTACAAGAATCTCGGTGCGAGGAATACAAGATCGCTCTCTCAGACTGGACGTAGGGCACCTATTGCCTGAACCAGTATAAACCTTGTGTCTCTTTGCATCACCATCCAGGATTAGGGGCATGCAGTACACTTTCACCAGTCGGTTGAGGACCCGCCGGACCAAAACACCGACACTATTATTATAAGAGAATTTAGCTAGGGGCAACCAATTTTCCCATGAACCCTTAGATGAGATGACAAACGCTCTCAACATATCTTCTAAGATTTGGTTCACCCGCTCAGTTTGCCCAGAGGTTTGTGGATGATAGGCAGAGCTTCTTACTAACTTAGTTCCCAGTAACCCATGCAAGTGCTCCCAAAAGCGAGCAGTGAACTGTGGCCCTCGATCAGAGACAATAGTGCAAGGTACCCCATGAAGTCGGACTATCTGATTGAAGTACAACTCAGCATAGTCAATTGGACGAAAGTCTATGCGAATAGGAATGAAGTGTGCAGACTTGGTCAAATGGTCTACAATCACCCAAATGGAGTTAAAATTCCTCTGAGTTGTAGGGAGTCCAACAATAAAATCCATACTTATCTCCTCCCATTTCCAACCAGGAATAGAGAGTGGCTGAAGCAATCCAGCTTTTATGTGCACAGCTTTAACCTGACAACAAGTGTCACACCTAGCCACATAAGCAACTATCTCTTTCTTCATCTTGGTCCACCAAAAACGAGGCTTCAAATCATGATACATTTTGCTACTACCAGGATGAATAGATAATTTAGAGGAATGTGCTTTGGATATGATTTGATTTCTAAGCTCTCTATCCTTTGGGACCACTAACCTATCCTTGAACCATAACACGTCATCCTCATCTACCCAAAAATGCTTGGTTTCTTACTCTTTCATCTTGCGCTTGATGTGGAACACACCTGGATCTGTCTTCTATAGCTCAATAATTCGACTCTGTAGAGTACAACTAACAGTGATGTTGTGAAGGACTATAGGATGTAGGAGTTTTCACAAATGGAGGTCACTTTCAATCAAAGAGTGGCAATGAGATTTCATGCTTAAGGCATCAGCAACGACGTTTGCCTTGCTAGGGTGATAGTGCACTTGGAGGTTATAATCCTTAATCAACTCGAGCCATCTTCTCTGACACATATTCAACTCAGGTTGAGTGAAGATGTACACTCTGGTTCAAACTCTAATGAAATTATAGTTTTGTTTTACTGGTAAAATGTGACATGCATGCGAACATATTGCGAGTACGATAAGTGATCAAATTGGTGATGTCATGTTGTGAGAATGAATTATTGTGCCTCTGTTTTATTATATGAATTTAAATTCTCTCCAGTAAATTCACTTTGGCATGACTACACATTCTTCTACAAAAATTTTGTCATCATCCAATAATCACTTATTGATGCAAATTTTGTAGAAGACTTGCACTCGCACAGGGGCTGGCACCAGTCAGGGTGGTAATGATGACGACCTACCCCCACCACCACCACCCTCCGTGAATGAATTTTTCACGCAATTCTTGGGAAGATAGCGAACAATGGAAGAAACACTGTGCCTCAATGCGTAGAACATAGCCCATGCCCACCAGCAAAATTAGAGGCTGGAGCCAAATTAGTACAGTACATTCAAGGACTTTCTGGAGACTAAGCCTTCTATCTTTAAAGAGGCAGAAGAACCACTCTAGACGAATGAGTGGTTGAACACTATTGAATAGAAGTTCCCTCTGTTGAGGGTCACCAAAATGATGAAGGCTGAGTATGCATCGCATCAACTGCAGGGGCCCACAGCTATCTGGTGGACTCATTATTTGTCTATCCTACCTGTTGGTGCTAATGTTACCTAGGAACCATTCAAGACAGCCTTTAGGGAGCATCATATACCCCCAGGGCTGATGCAGATGAAGGCAGCCGAGTTTATGAAGCTCACACAAGGGACAAAAACTTTGACCAAGTATATGCATGCATTCAACAACTTGTCTAGATATGCACCATAATTCATGGATACAGAAGAGAAAAAGATTGAAAGCTTCAAGAGAGGCCTTGGCACCAAGTTGATGAAAACTATGACAAACTCCAAATGTGCTACATATAATGAGTTTGTCAGTGATGCCCTAACTCAAGAGAACCAGAATAACTTACATACGGTAGCAAAGGGCCACAAGCGAGCAACAGAGATGGGTGCCTTAGGTTCATCACATTCTAGGGCTCTAGTGGCAGCTAGACCACAATTTCGTCCCCCAGCGCCTAAGTTTAGGCCTCCCCAGTAGAACGCTCAGGCCAGTCATCCTTAGCAGGTGTTTCGTAGGGCATTCACCATTGCCATACCCAAGGGTAACATAGGCCAAGGAAGCTCAATAGGGCCAAGAGGTAACCAGCCATGCTTCAATTGCAATTAGATGGGCCACTAAACCAAGGAGTACCCTATCCCAAGAAGAATGGGAATCAAAACTAGGGTAATCAGAAGCAGACCAATCCTAAGGCATGTCCTAGGTACGTGCACTATATAGCTATGGAGGAAATTCCCACAGGGGAAGTTGTTACTGCTAGTATGTTTCTTGTAAACAAACACCCCACAATTGTTTTATTTGATTCTGGAGCTTCACATTCATTTATGAGTTAGACTTTTGCATCTAAGCATGTTCAGAAAATAATTGAGGTAGACAAGGGTGGCTATAGTATAAGTTCAGCAGGGGCTACTATCTCTACAAACCAATTAGTTAGAGATGTGCTTATCTCCATACAAGAGAGGGAGTATACTATGGATCTCATAGTACTGCTAGGATTAGCCATAGATGTGATATTGGGCATGAGTTGGATGAGTGGTCATGGAGTTCTCATTGACACTACCACTAGAACAATTACATTGAGGGAACCCAAAGGGGGTAGTATTTTTCTAGTACTGCTTCCCTAGAGTTTTGATCTTCAAAACTTGTCATGTGCTATCCAAGCCACTACTCTCAGTGATATTCTAGTAGTTTGTGAATTTCCAGATGAGTTGCCAGTTTGCCACCTGATAGGGATATGGAATTTAAGATTGAGTGAGTGCTAGGTACAACACCTATCTCCAGAAGACCCTATAGAATGCCACCAAATGAGTTAGCTAAACTTAAAATTCAGCTACAAGAACTCTTAGACAAAGGTCTCATTCGACCTAGTTTGTCTCCTTGGGGTTGTCTAGCTTTATTTATGAAGAAGGACAAATCATTATGGATGTGTGTGGATTATAGGCCACTCAATGCCGTAACCATAAAGAACAAGTACTCTTTGCCCAATATCGATATTTTGTTCGATCAATTGGCAAGAGCAAAGGTATTCTCTAAGATTGACTTGAGATCAGGCTATCACCAGATCAAGATCAGGCAGAAGATGTACCTAAAACAACTTTATCCACTAGGTACGGCTTGTATGAGTACTTGGTTATGTCTTTTGGACTGACAAATGCTCCTGCCTACTTCATGTATTTAATGAATTCGGTATTCATGCCCAAAATTGACAAGTTCGTGGTCATGTTTATCGATGATATCCTGATTTACTCCGAGAATAAGGCAGATCATGTAGAACATTGAGAGTTGTCTTGTCTAGGTTGAGAGAGCATAAATTGTATGCAAAATTTAGCAAGTGTTAATTCTGGTTAAGGAAAGTACCTTTCTTGGTCATATATTATCTAAAGATGGAATCTCTATAGACCCATCTAAAGTGCAAGAGGTCATGGATTAGAAGGCACCGACTTTGGTTCATGAAGTTTAGAGTTTTCTAGGGCTAGCAGGCTATTATCGTCGTTTCATTCCTAACTTTTCCAAAATAGCTAAGCCCATGACCAGATTACTTCAGAAGGATGAAAAGTTTAATTGGACTCCAAAGTGTGAGGCTGCTTTTCACACTCTATGAACCTTTCTAACCACTGCTCCTGTTCTGGCAAAACCCGACATAGAAAAGCCCTTTGATGTATTTTGTGATGCATCTGGGACCGATCTTGGTTGTGTGCTTATGCAAGAAGGTCGAGTTATTGCCTATGCTTCTCAACAGTTGAGAAAGCATGAAGTCAACTATCCTACACATGATTTAGAACTTGCCACAGTTGTTCATGCATTGAAGATATGGAGACATTATTTGTTGGGAAACATATGCCACATATACACTGACCACAAAAGTCTTAAATATATCTTCATGCAACCTGAGCTAAACATGAGACAGCGAAGGTGGTTAGAGCTAATCAAGGACTATAATTTTGAAGTGCACTACCATATAGGAAAAGCTAATGTTGTAGCAGATGCACTTAGTCAGAAATCTCAAAGTAATACTTTGGAAGCGCTGTTGGAAGAGGGGTTTAATTTGTTGCATCTTGTTGTGCTACACAATATCACTGTCAGTTTCTCACTTGAGAGCAAGATCATCATACTACAAAAGACATATGTAGGTGTGTTTCACATAAAGAGAAAGATGAAAGAACAAGAAACCAAACATTTTAGGTTAGATGAAAAAGGTGTGCTATGGTTCAAGGACCGACTTGTGGTACCGAAAGACTGTGAACTTAGGAATCAAATTTTAGATGAAGCTCATTCATCCAAGTTGTCTATCCATCTGGGTAGTAGCAAAATGTATCAAGATTTGAAAACCCATTTTTGGTGGACCAAGATGAAGAAAGAAATCACCACCTATGTTGTTAGATGTGATACTTGCAGTAGGGTCAAAGCGGATTATCTGAAACCTACTGGACCGCTTCAACCGTTGTCCATTCCAAGCTAAAAATGGGAGGAAAACAGTATGGTCTTTATTACAAGCCTCCCACAGACACAACAAGGTCATGATTCCATATGGGTCATTGTGGACCGCCTCACCAAGTTAGCGCATTTCATACCGGTTAACATAAAGTATCCCGCTGGGAAGTATGTCGTGCCATATGTTTCTCAGATCATGAGGTTACATGGGGCACCAAGGACCATAATCTCATATCGAGACCATAGTTTATAGCTCGCTTTTGGGAACTTTTGCATAAGGCCTTGGGAACTAAACTAATCAAAAGTTTAGCATACCATCCACAAACCTCCGAGTAGATTGAGCGAGTGAACCAAATCTTAGAAGATATGTTGAGAGCATCTGTTGTATCCTCTATGGGATCGTGGGAGAAGTGGTTGCCTCTCGTAGAATTCTCGTACAATAATAGTTACCAAGAGAGTATCAAGATGGCTCCTTTTGAAGCGCTTTATGGCAAAAAAATGTAGGACCCCCTTGAACTAGGTTGAGCTCAGGGAAAGGAGGTACTATGGTATTGATTTTGTCAAAGAAGCTGAAGAACAAGTATGTATTATCCAATAACATATTGAAGCAGCTCAAGCATGACAAAAGAGTTATGCTGATAAAAGAAGAAGGCCATGAGGGGTGTGTAGAGATTTGGGGTAAAAAGAAAGCTAGCACTCAGATATGTAGGGCCGTATCAGATTATTGAACAGAAGGGAAAGGTAGCCTACAAGTTGCAACTTCCACCAGAGATGAGTGCTATCTTCAATGCCTTCCTTGTTTCTCAGCTGAGGAAATGTCTTCGAGTGCCTGATGAGGCGATTGAACCCACCAATGTGAAGCTCCAATCCGACTTGGCTTATGAAGGAAAAACCCATCCAAGTGTTGGAAGAAATGGAAAGAGTGACCCAGAGCAAGGTCATCAAGTTCTACAAAGTGGTGTGGAATAACCACAGTGAACAAGATGCCACATGGGAACAAGAAGATTATCTACATGAAGTCTATCCCGTTTTTACGAAAAATTGTAGGTCATCCAAATCTCAGGACGAGATTTCTATAAGGGGGGCTATAACACCCTAGTGTTAAGCATTGCATTTGGCGCTTGCATTTCATGAGCACAAGCATCATCCAAGCATTCATGAGCATGAGCATATGGAATTTCATCTTATTCTTCCATATTATCACATGTGATGTTGATTATATACATGCATATGCTTGTGACAATGTGTGACCATTGCAAGAGATGGTTGTGAGGTCACAAAAACACCTTAGACACATCTAGGATGGTAAATGGAACAATGTTTGTATTCATGACATGAGCTAATTTTGCTTCCAAGTGTTGGTTTACTTTGAAATGCCTTTTACATGATGCTAGTTAGACCAAAGTTGAATAGTAGCTTAGATTGTTTGCATTGCAGTGCACCCTTAATAAAAGTTGTGGTCCATGACATGGGGAACAAACTTTATTTAAGGGTCATGAGCTAATTTAGTGCCTAGCATGGTCAAATAGAGCCCACAAGTAGCAATGAAATGTTGTTTTCAAACAGAAATTTTGCTAAGTTTAAGGCTGGTTTTCAGTTTCAATGTAGCCTACTTTGGAGCATTGTAGTTTGAAAACCATTGTGAATTAGGCAAAACACCTTTAAGTAATCTTGTAGTACTCATGTAGCTCTACAACATTTACTAATACAGTTTTCAAAAACTCACCACGGATTAGGAGGTAATTAGGCGCAAAGTTGGCCTAAATCGGCCTGTCGCTGCGCCGTGGTGGCTGACCGTGGCCATGCCGCACACACCTCATGGCAGCCGTACACTGGCACCGGCCCACCCTGCCGTGCCACAAAGGCGAGCACTCGGCCGCCCTCACTCTCACGTGCTCATTCACTCTCTCGCCCTCTGTCTCTTGCTCACGCGTGGCTCTAGAGCAGAGCGAAGCACAGCGCCTCCGCCACCGCATCATCGCCAGCCAAGCACGTCACCACCGCCACACCATCACCTAGTCCACCTCGCATGTAGCTCCACCGTGAGCCGCTCCACCCTCCCGAGTAGCTAGCGCCACTAGACGAGCACCGGTAAGGCCACATTGTCATGCCGTCATCACTGCCATGGCCACGGTGTGCCATCAAGCATGAGCTCGCCCATGGCCAGCCACAACCCATGCATCTTTGCTCTCTCTCCCTCATCTAGTCTTCGCCGGAGGTCCTAGAAGCTAGAGCCACTGTCCATTTAATCGCTACTGCCTTGTTAGTGACGGAACACACATCTGCACTGTGCACGTCCACCATGGCCACGAGCACGAGCTCTCCACGGCCAACCCCAACCGATCACCCTTAGTTCCCTCTAGTGCCCATTATAGAGTCTCCTTGAGCTCTAAATCCATAGCCTATGATGGAGGCAGGTCACCGATAGCCCCCTCGCCGGAACGGCAAGAGCCACCACCATGCACCGGGTGCCGCCCAGCTCCACGCACACGGTTGAACCTCACCGCCGCTTAGCCGTGGCTTAGACCTAACCTAAGAGCTCTGCTAGAGTCCATGGAAGTTGTAGCCATGCTTACTTGGTCGTGTCATCGCCAGAGACAGTGAGTCCACCACCACGCGTCGCCACCGAGCCGCCATGCTCACCGGCAAGATAGCTCCGTCGAACCACTGAGCCAATCAAGGTCACTAGTCGACGCAGGATGTCAAGTAGGTCACATTGGTGAAGACGCTACTGTCGGCGAGCTCGTCGTCGGTGAGCTCCGGCCGGCCAGCGCCGTCCTCTGCTCCTATGTCACTGATGGGTGGGACCTGTTGACCTAGGGGCCCCACTGTCAGTCATAGTGGGTGCACTAGACCGGGTGCACCTAGCAGCTGAGCTCGATTTGAAATTGATTTTCTTTATTTATTTTCACATATTTGAATGCAAACTTCAAAAATTTATATCTTGAGTTAGGAGTGTCCAATTTGGATGATCCAAATTTTGTTGGATTCATCATGAAGTGCACTATTTGATAAAAATATGAACCTACTATTTTAGATATTTTTCTATGGGGATTAAATTGAGCTAGATAAGTGCTTTTAAATTTGTTTCCATCTTGTAAAATGCCCATCTTGAGCTAGGGAAGTGCAAAAATTGTGATTCCAATTTTGCTAGTCTTGTGTTGGCATGCTCTAGCTAGGAAAGATACTAAACCTATAGTACACATATTTGGAATATGGTCTTCCTATTTAATCTTAAATAATTGCTAGTTTCTAGTAAGAATAAATGGGGTAAAAATATATAACATATGATCAAGCAAATTTTTACATAGTGTTCTTATGCTTGGATGAAAGTAAGCAAAATATGAAATCTGTTTTTTTGACACTTTTCACTTGGCTAAACTATTTTTGCTAAAATAAGCATTTGCATCTTGTCATTTTTGTAGAGATTGTCATACTTATCAAATTGACATGAAATTTGTACAATAGACTTTTGGGATCATATGTAAGCTCCTGTAATTTTCTCAAAATTTATTGAGCTATGGAAATATTTATCCTTTAAATCACCATATTATATTAGGAAATTAATAAATGAATATAAATAGATTAGTTGGGCTTAACAATGAGGTTTTGTGTGGTGCTTGTGATACATATGATCTGTTGATGTTATTATTTGGGCTTAGAAGTAATTGGTTATAGGCAGCTAGTTAATTATTGCTTTATAATTCAACTAAATGGCTGCATGAGTAGTTTCTGTTGTGTTGACAAATTCATGATGATAGTGACCTTTTCTGTGAGACTTGTTAATAACAAAGTTGTAGATAACTTACTCATCTTGCTTGTCCTAAAATTTCATGATCATAAGCCTAATGGTTTAAGAGTTATAGCTGTTAGAAGTCTGCTATCAGATTTGCTTGTCCTCTGGACAGATCTGAAAGATTGAATTCTTTGACCTAGATAGCTATAGAATCACCTTAATATGATTAAAATAAAGTTGTAGGCAATTTCATAAGCTTTCCAGAAAGTCCACAACCATATAGTTTGGATATGTATAACTCCAGTTATGATCAAAACAAGTGGCTGCTGTCTTGCAGCCTAGAAAATGTTTAAATAGGTGTTTGTTTAATTACTAGAGAGGAGTTATGCACCTACTCAGTAAAAGAAATTAATCTTGTTATCACCCCAATACCTTTCTGTTAAGAACACTCATGATTATGAATTTCATCATATCATATCATCTTTGTCAGTACCTATGCATCCATGATATCTTATTCATGCTCATGCATATAGGATTGCCCGAAGGAGTAACCCTACTGGATTTCGAAGAATAGGCAGAGGACAATCAAGGGACACCCCAAACCGCAGCTCTCGAAGGAGAGGAGCCAGCCACTGATGAACTTCTAGAGTGCCCTGACCACTGACCCACTTCGTTCCTGAAAGGCAAGCCCCGGAGCATTCTAAGCCTCCTATGTTTTATAAAATATCACTTGAGTCCTTTATATTTGATGCAATAGGTTATAAGAGTTGATTTGGAAACACTTCATGCATAGAACTACCATGTCTAGATATATGAACCTTAAACCCTGTGTAGGTCTAGGATTGAATATATGCTTAGCCATGCTTAGACCGGTAGAAGTCGGGTGATTTCCTATCACTTACGAGATATAGGTGGATACCGGACACTACAAGGTTCTACCTCTAATGCCACGCCACATGATTGCAACACCACTAATGTGGTTGCCATAGGTGGGCCGTATTGCAACCTTTTCAAAAAATGGTTGCAATATGTGCCTATAATGCAACAGACTAAATTTATTGCAATATGTGTGGTTTGTCGTTGCAACAGGCTTGTGCTACTGCAACCATTTAAGAATTGTGTTGCAATTAGTTGGCATTATTGCAATGGCATTTTTGAGTTGCAATAGTATTGGTTTTTGTTGCAATTACTTGGTGTTATTGCAACTATATTGGATTTGGTTGCTTTTGCTTGTAACTATTGCCACGGGTATTATGGGTTGCAATAATGTTCCATGGTGTTGCAATTGCTAGGGTGGTTATTGCAACAAGATTTCTGAATGGATGCAATAGCATGTTCCTATTGCCACGGTTTTCTGGGGTTGTAATAATTTTTTTATGGCGTTGCAATTGTTAAGTACTTATTGCAACTACAATCCTAAATGGTCGCAATATCATGTTAATATTGCCACGTTTTTTTGTGTTGCTATAGGCTACCGCTGATGCAACGGCCTAAAAGTGTTGCAATATACAAAATTAGTTGCAATATACAAAATGCTCCACGCATTAGACTACCCCTGATCACTGTTCGCCTAAACGATTGTTTAGCCCGTTTAAACACTGTGTAAACGCTACATGGTGGTGCACCGTTTCCGTTTAATCACCCGTTTACCCCGTTTAATTGGCCGTTTAGCCCGTTTAATGGGATGTTTTGCCCGAATAATGGCTAAACGGTAGGTGACCGACTGTTTACCGTTTAGGAAAACACTGCCCCTGATGCAACGGCCTAAAAGTGTTGTAATATACCAAAAATGGTTGCAATAGACAAAATGCTCCACGCATTTCTGAATAATGTATTCTATTGATAAAAAAATGTTCCACAGAGGATTGATCTTAGGAACTAAAGTACAAGCAAACACTCATCTACCACTGGGCTACTGAGGCGTGTTCGACATTAAGCCGCCTTTATATTATTTGTTTACATGATGAAGATGGCTAATTCACTTCATATGTCAACAAGGATGATAACCATCCGCATCTTCCATGACAATTTCAGAAAACAAAAAAATTGTCCAGCATGCTAATATTTATGCTTATGATAGAAAACAAACATGAGTATAACAGTTTAAAGACCAACTGCAACTATTCATTATCCCGGACAAAGAGATTGTTTTTTTTAAAAAAAAATCCAGAAAAAACATCACTGTTGTACAAAGGATAAGTATTTAAACAAAGAAATCATCTTCTAGTCTTTCTACCGTAACTGGTGCAACAACTCCAACGTCAATGTAGGTGTCATCTTCATCATCATCATCCTCATCAAGTAAGACCGCATCATCTGGTTCGAGAACTGCATCGCCACGCACCTGATTAATAACAGAGGCATCACAAGTTGTGCCTTCCTTGTCTAGTCTTGTCCAATTTGACAAAGCCTCATTTGGGCCTAATAGATTCATGTCTTGGATTCCCACATCAAGTAGATCGACTTCCATGTCACCCTCATTTTCTACTTCTGGCATGGCAAACAAATTTCTTGGTCTCACCGCAACAACACTAGACCATCATAGCTAATTCGAAGATTGTCCACATGGGCAAACATATGAAATAAAAGGTATAATTAAGTTTTCACTAGGTAGCATGCCCGTGCGTTGCTACGGAACAACAAACTTTTATACTAAAAACACACTAATCACACCATAAGATAACAATACTGTGAAATAAAATATCCATGCTAATGCTACGATGACCTTCGACAGTAACAAAGCGTAGATGTGGTATGTTTAAGATTCACTAAAAAGCAACGACACGTAGAGTTAGATATATTAACACTGATCTCATTTGAAATACATTGATAACTTCACAGGACTCAAAGTATATTTTCTGATAATTGTCTTCTCTACCCTAGATACAGAGGCCTAAATAAGCATGTCTTGGCGGCAGTGATCACCGTGGCAAAGGTTCAGCAAGGTGTGTGGAAGCAACTTTCCACCAAAATCTTCTCTGCAGCTAGCAAGCATGAGATGACCGATATACCATCTGCAACTTAACCCATCAATGGCAATATTTGTTGTGAAATGAAAACACTGTTTTCTAGCTAGCTGATTCTGACTGATAAGCTCAAGCGAACAAAGCCCTTCTATCCATTTTTCCTTATTCAAGTGAACAAGCTGAAAATGCAACCCCAAAAAATCATTAATAGTGCTGGTATGTCACATCTGCTAAAAGAAATTCTTTAATTCATTATGTAAACGTTGACCCTGGGTTTACTCAGAAATTGTTAGGTATATCTCAATTTTTAGAAACAAAAATTGTTTGTATCCGTATCTCTAATTGATTGGGTGTTAATGCTATATACCACTGCAACTGTCTGACACAAGATACAGATACAGAAATTGTGCGCTCTTAGTTGTTCCCCATCTCACTTAGCATCTCTCTAGACCTGATTCACTTCATGAACATGAAAATTTGCACTGAACTAAAACAGGTTGAACCAAGGAACAAATTTTGCCTTCAAATCATTATAGAGAGCAAATAAATCTGTCAATAATGAACTAAAAACCCAACAGCTAGATTTCTAGATCAATAGTAAATTAGTAATGCCTACAACAAACATGCCATACAAATTATTTCTTACAAGTACTAAAAGTGCCAAATTGATAACACATATATCATATACTGTAGTAAATAAGTAGTTCAAAATGATTTTATCGTAGTGGTTCTGTGAATTCTTTATTCAGCTTGGTAGAGAGTGTGAGGTGCAACCAGTTAATGCTTCTACCACCAGTAATCAGCAAATATTAGAAAAAAAATCCATACCAAAATCGAAGGCAAAGATGGGGAAGGGAAAGGTAAGCAACGAGCAGCCGGCTCACTGTTTGGCAGGAGAATCCCAGCCCCCACTCACCACGCCTGCCGAGAGCGCTCGTAGAGACCGGATTCACCACGACAATCTCCTGGTGGACGGAGCACCGCTCGCCACCGCTTGCGCTGCTCCCTAGCATCTTCAGGAAGCCTGGTAGTGACTCACAGCTTTGTGCCATTCGCCGTAGAGCTCTGGCCCGTGTGGATCCGTCCGCCGCCGCGAGCGAGCAAGCCGCGGGTGCACTGGCTCGGCCACCCGCCACCGCCGGCGCGCGGATCAGGAGCCTCTAGCGGGCGGCCGGCTGAGGGCCACGGCGGCCGGTTGGCTGGAGGCCATGTTCGCGGGGCTGCCGGCTGCCGGCTGGGGGCGCAGCGGGCGGCCGCCTACCCGCGGAGTCATGCATGGTGGGCCCGAGCGTCGCGGCGGGAGGCGCAGCAGTCATCGCTGCAGCTGCCCGCGTCGTAGATGCCATGGATCCGGATGACGGGCACCTCCGCCTCCTCAGGGGCGGGGCGTCGTGGCGGGAGGCGCAGGAGTCGCTGCTGTAGCTGCCCGCATCGTAGACGCTGTGGATCCGAATGACGGGCACCTCCGCCTCCTCACGCACCCGGCGAGGGCGTGGCCGCCGCCGCAAGCCCTGCTGCCTCAAGCGGTGGTCCTGGATCGGCGTGGGCGAGGCGCGCGTGGAGGGAGCCAGCCTCGTCACCGGTGTATCCCGTAGGGGAGCCTGGCGGACGCGTGCGGCGGCGGCGCGGTGAGGGTGGACGGGATATAGCTAGAGGTGCGGGATCGCAGCAAAGCACGCAGTATGCGGAAGACAGTCGTGGGATCCCATGTGTGGGCAACGGAATATTGTCGTGGGATCCTAGGTGCGGACAGACGACGAATCCAAACAAACGTCCCACCAAAAAATATTCATACTTTTTTTCTTTTTAGTTATAGAAAATATAAGTATGATAATTTTAGCTCGTTAATCAACTTGAATCTTACCAGTAAGAGGGAGATTATGTGTAAAAAAACTAGATTTAGGCATAGATGCTAATAAATAGGATCAATGTGATTATTGTGCACTTGGCGTCTGATGGTTCATGCTGTTTGGCAATAGTTCAAAGTTTCTCTAGTCTTAACACTTGATTCACCTAAATTAATTTCTACCCCAAAGGGAAGGGAACTTTAAAGACATGAACCTTTGAAAAACAAACAAAGCATTAGTAAATGAGAAATTTTGGTCAATATTAATGAAAATTTTAGAAAAATAATAACTCCGATTATGGTTGGAGAAATGGAGACTATTGGTGAGGAGCGATCGAATGGCTAGAGGTTGACCAGTTTGATCTCCAGTTCGATCCTAATAACTCTGATTAGAAGGATAATGATTGGAGTAGTATAGTCCTGATGTCTTTGTTCTTCCTTCGACCACACGCATTTTGACCACTAAGTGGACTAATACCCCATTGATTAGGTGGTTTATATCTGGAGTCTTATTTTCCAACACCAAAATCTAAGTGGGCTGGTGTTAATTCTAATCGAAGAACTGCTGGTGGGATGGCCTTCACAGGTAGCTTCTCCCTGGCATATCCATGTGTGCTTCTTTGCTACCGAGAGCAGTATAGAATTTTCTCTTGGGTGCCCACAATACTATAAATATCTTGTAAACTTCTTCTTAATCAAACATCTTTGTTTAGTCTAGTGGTAACTCTTCCAACTACAACCATTGAGGGCGTGGGTTCAATCCCCACCCTAATGCAATTTTCATTATTTTTTTTTGTTTTTCTATGGACTTTTTGTATGCATTACATATCTGTGTTAACTCTGATTTGTGTGTATTTTTGTGTCTGAAGCTCCATACCAACTCGGTGAATAATTTTAAAACATTTACACATTTATGTTATTTATTTCTGACGTACTATCAGAAATCAACTTGTGTTTTCTTTGAGTGCTATGCAAGACCGTGTGGGTAATCAACGGACAGCTCCTTGTTCCATGTTACATATTGGGCTTATGTATATGGGTAGTTTTGTGGGTAGCAAGGCACCCTCTCCACAAACTCTGCTTTAGAAAAAGATATGAAGTTGAGGGCTAGTGTGGGCCGTCCGAGTGGCTAACTAATTGATGTCTTTAGATACCCGGGGTATCATAACCCCAACACTATCTATTAAAGAACCAAAATGTGGTAACCTAGCCTCTTCCCTCTATAAATGCCTCTCGTCTTTTCTCCCTCCCACCCCCATCGACCCATTCCCACAACTCTTAAAATGTGACATAAGCCTAAAAGAGAGTGGGTCTCAAGATTTGGAATTTTTTTATTGCTTCTCATGGCCTAACCGTCTCTACTGCTTGAAAAAAGTTCCTGCTCTCCTTGTCTCATGAGCTACAAGCTAGCGATGAAACAATAGCTAGCGAGTTCCTTTTTACCTGTTTTCTTTGCTCCACATTAGCTCTAATCCTAGTCACGTCAGCTCTGATCCTCATCAGCTAGATAGCCACTGGGGACGCCCTTAGGGTAAGGCGTCATTGAATTCCATTGTGCCAAGAAGCCAATATCTGAGCTTTGATTTGGCCGCTGTATACCACGCGGGAGATGGCTTGGCCTAGACCAGTGCGTCGACGGATGCTGTAGTGAATGATAAATGTGATTTCCTGAACAAAGTGAACTTTTTTTTTCTAAATTTTGTTTGATTTTTTGTATAATCAATGAACCTTGTTTGTCAGATCAGCAGGGTTTGCAATCTGGGCAAAAAATTGTCAAAAAAATCTGAATTTTTGCCGGTTCCGATGCATAAAAAAAATATCATGCCGGTCAAATTTTTTATCCAAAATTTGGCCTCCATGCCCCATCCAAATCGCGCGCCACAAGACCGAAAAGCACCATTCCCGCCGGCCAGTTGCGGCTGGGCCAGCCCACCATATAACCCCAAAACCCTAAATCCACTTCATTTTTCCCCCACTTCGGCTGTCATCGACATCCGAGTTACCAGCAACCCAGCCGCCGCCACCAGCCATCCCCGCCGCTTGCGCCGCGCCGACGTGCCACCAGCTCTCCCCGCTCGCCTAAGCCGTGCCATCCTCCTGCGCCGCCACGCGCCGTCCGGCCGTCCACCTGCGTCTGCGCCGCCACCGGTGACCTGAGGCCCTGCCCAGGTGGTGCCTTGACGGTCCACAAGGCCGAGCCTTGTCCTGACCACACCACTGGCTTGGCCAGGGAGGGAATCATCAGCAGATCCCACGGCATCTTTTGGTGGGAAGATGTTGAGCAGCGATCTCTCTCAAGTTCCATACCGACCTGTTTCCAGCAGCGAGGAAAGAATGCGCGCTTCGCATGAAGCCTGGTAGCTGCCGCACCAGCACTCCCAGACCCAGCACTCCAATCTTCTGCAGGTGAGTGAGCAACCCTAGCTAGCTTGTGTTTTTCATCATTTATATTCTCTTGTCCGATTAGGATTTGGCAGCTTATTTTGTCCCATTACTGTGTCTTTGATCGTAGTGATTAGATCTTTGTGCTGTTACTAATCAATCGTTCAATTGATGCTCACTAGGGCATAGGGAAACCATGTGGTCAACTTGACTTTCTCTCTTATGCGAAGCCTGCAAAGACAGTGGTTTTGTTGACACTGCTTAGGGATTGAGCAATCTGAACTTTCAACTAAATCAAAATTATGGCGCCACTTTTTCTGTTTTTCTTGTCCTACCATGCTACCGCCCTATAAATTTCTATGCATCTCTTTTATTGCTGCCATGCTCATGTTGCCCACATCTTGTAGATGTTGCAAACACCTCTATACTACTGTAGGAATGTAGTAGTGATCAATAGACAACAGTACCATTTTTCCAGTTCTGCTTATTTTATTCACACATATTTATTATAGTTTAACTGAATGATCGGTGCTCTAACAACATAATACTATCTTACATATTTTATTCCTATTCTTGTGAATATTGCCAGCAGCCGAGCACTATCTGGCATGTCATTTGGTTCCATCATTCATACATATGCTTGCATATGGAAGCACTATTTACTGAATTTTCTAGTAGTGATTGAATAGTATACACCAATTGAAGAAAAGCTTGTCCAACATCATTTGAGGTGGTTTGGCCATGTCCAAAGGAGACCTTCAGAGGCACCAGTGCATTGTGGAGTCCTAAGTCGAGATATCAATGTGAGGAGAGGTAGAGGAAGACCAAAGCTAACATGGGGGAGACAATAAAAAGAAATTTATAGGGTTGGGATATACCTAGAGATTTTTGTTTGGATAGGAGTGCTTGGAAATCAGCTATTGACGTGCCTGAACCGTGACTAGGGGCCCATGTTGGATTTCAACTCTAGCCTACCCCGGACTAAAAGGCTTTGTTGTTGTTGTTGATTGAATAGTATACAGTTGAGAGCCTTGCTTCTGTTCCGATTCATTAATGAGATATTTCATTTTTCCCTACATTGTTTATGTCCATGCAGGCATTGTCGATAAAGCGTCAAAATAAATGGGAAAAGCATTTGATCCTAATGTAGCAGAAATGAAACTTAGGGGGATGCACCTACTTTATTTCCTAGAAAGCAAAGGCCAGCACAATGTTGGGCTAAGGAATCTATTAACCCTCGTTTACATAACTCGATCAGAAAGCTCCAGTTTTGATACCCCCAGCACTATGATTATAGGACTAAAACAAAATTGTCAAAATTGTACCATATACTTAGAAGTGATGAAATCCAGGCCTATGGGTCAACAGGTCTCTGCAGCTCTATCTCAACAAAATTGAACTGTCTCTCTACAGTACTTTGCTGTTTCTGATTATTTTCTTTTTTTTTTCTTCAGCTTGCTTGAAACCATGGAATTAGGAATCCAATGATGATTCATCATAAGCTACAATTAATCTGAAGATGAGGGACAGTGACCTGGAGCCGGCCCTTGAGGCATACCGGAAGGCAGGCAAGGGTTTCCTGAACCAGAGCACACTGCAGGTTGAGAGCAGTTTGATGTTCAGCACATGCAGGAGCAGCACGTCGCAGGCTGGCCTCGTGACCATCTGGATGGTAAGCATGCTCAAGCACTCAAGCTCCAAGTTGACATGATTCTCTTTAAGGTTTCATAGTCAGTACTTGCACAGCCCTTGATATGCCATGATTATCTCTCTGAGGTTTCATATTTCGCTGGACTCTATTAAGTGTTAATTGCTTGCTCATGCTTCTCCCTTTTCTGTCCTAAGAGTACATATATGTTTGAGATAATGATTTCTTTTTGTTTCCATGACTACAGGATTATACTGCTAAACTATGTAACTTTGTACTGGTAAAAGATGGTCCTTAAGGGGGTGTTTAGTTACCCCAAACTCCTGAATTTGACACTATGCAAAAAGAAGATTCTCCGTCACATCAAATTTGCGGTACATGCATAGAGTACTAGGTGTTGACGAAATCAAAAACTAATTGCGTAGTTTGATTGTACTTTGCGAGATGAACGTTTTGAGCATAATTAGTCAATGTTTGAACAATTATTACCAAATACAAACGAAATGCTACAGTGCGCTACATTGTACAACAGTAACTTCGGCGTCGCCAAATCGGGCAAACTAAACGTGGCCTAAGGTGATGAGACTCATGTGTTGACATGGGTGATGGGAACCTATGGATATGTTGCCCCTGAATATGTATTGACTGGTACTTTCCTCATTGTTTCTATATGCCTGGTAATTTCATTTTTTTAGAAGATATATCATTGTTTCTACTCATGAGATGAGATCACATATATTACCATTCACTGCTTCTTTCATTATTTGAATATTATAACAGCAAAATTTATAGTCACAAAAATGTATTATTTGTAGTGCATGATCTGGTGTCACATACTCAAATATAGATTGTTTGCTGCTGGCTTCAGTATTTGTACAACAAACTATGGCCAAACCCTACACATGTATATAGTATTTGTCTATTTATTTGTTGTTCTCATGTATATAGCTGATGTGCAGGTCATTTGATTGCAACAAGTGCTACAGCATCAATGCATGTCTATTAGTCTTTAATTTATGATTCTAATTTATGATTCTATTAGAGAAGCCCTTAGGCAAGAGTTTATGGCAATGATGCAAGCAACACATGTACAAGCATCAACACAACAGGTAATAGTCGGCTACAAACCATGCATCATTTTCGTAGTTTCAAACTCCACTCATGATTTTTCTGACCAAAATTGAAATGCAGACTAACAAAGATGGGGGACAAAATGCAGAGGTTGCTGCTACAACAAACATGGATGAAGAAAATGTAAATATAGAAAGTGAAGAAATATCACATCAGCAGGTAGTTTGAGAACTGAAGAGTGTTTAATATTGTCATGTGATAGTCCTTAGTATGAGGCATAATTTTCCCTCCATCTATTGATATGCAGGAAAACCAAGATAGCATCCCACCACAAACACAACTCGTAGCTACAACAGCGGCAGGTACAAGTAATGGTCGCACAACTAGAAATAGTGGTGCGAATAAGACTCAAACTGGCCAAAACAAAGGAGGGGATACGACAGTTAGTTTTACTACTACTAAAGCACTGAGGGATGCTGCGGCTAAGAAACGAGCATTATCCAAAAGGAATGAACAAGCTGGCAAAGCACATGTGATTTTTGACTCCACTGCCTGTGAATATTTCTAAATTAGATTTAGTTGGCTGAATACTAAGTTTATGTTTGCTGAATATACCAATGTTAATGATTGTTTCAGGAGCAATATAGAGTTTGAATGGAGCGCACAACTGATGGATGGTTAGTGTCATGCCAACCTTTGCTACAGTGCTACACATAGCTTATTACAATTTGAACTGTTCAAAGTAGCTACTGTGCGTCAGATATCTTATGTGTTTCAGTTGTTGTGCGTGTGTTATCAACTAAGTTTGACATTGAATGTGGTTTCATTAATGAGTTGAACGAACAAACCATATTTTGGATTAATGGATGTCTAATTGCTTCTTTCATCATATATTGTTCGTCATGCAACTATTGTTTGAAGCAAACAAAGCGTTGTAATATGGATTATTGACAAAATAATTTGGCGTTGCAATATATGATATAGCAACAAACAAACGGTGTTGCAAAAAATATCATACCAACGGAATAGTGGGCATTGTGATAGTCTCCAAACTGTAGCGACATAATAGTTAGCGTGGCAATAGAGGGTCCAACAATAGCAACCAGTATTGATTGTTGTAATAGAGAGGCAACCTCTAGCAACCAAATATTTACTGTGGCAATAGACGAATGCATCTATAGCAACCACAATGTTTAGTGTTGCAATAGAGAGGCTACCTCTAGCAACCAAATATTTATCGTGGCAATAGACGGTTCCACCTATAGCAACCAATATTGATCGTTGCAATAGAGAGGCTACCTCTAGCAATCAAATATTTATCGTGGTAATAGACGGTTCCACCTATAGCAATCACCGAGATAGCGTGGCAATAGAGGGTCCATCTATTGCAATGCTATTGATGCGTGGCAATAAGGTCTATTGCAACACCAAATATCATTGCTAGTGCACCTATTGCCACACTTTGGGTTCGTGGCAATAGGTATTTCTGGTGTTGTAATAGGGAAAAAACTATTGTAACACCAAAGAGAGTCGTTGGGCAAACCTTTTGCCATGGTTACTATGGCAATGCCTGCCAACGAAAAAAAAGTGTTGCAATTTTGTCTATCGCAACCATTTTTGGTATATTGCAATGCTTTTAGGCCGTTGCATCAGGGGTAAAACTTTGTAGTGGGAGCACGGTTGGCTATACTTGCTATAGTGGAAAATAACCATGGGATGCTATCTGGGTGGAGACTGGGTGAGATCTTATATGCGCATGGTGTGGGTTGGCTATGTTGATCCCGTCTATGTCGATTAAGGTCTGTATCGTTGTTGGCGCTTCTGTCGAGATTGAACGCATGCCTCTCACTTAGCTGGTCGGATAACTCGTTCCGACCGTGAAGCCGAGTAGCTCAACTCAGGTCGGGCCTCATTCTGTTAGAGTGCGCACTCTGGATGGTAGTAAGGATGTACGGGTAACCAGACGTGAGCCCAAGGGTAGGCCAGGCCTGAATATCCTGGCAGCTGGTTGTCCCTGGTTGTGCGGCGCTAATCGAACCCGCGAAATGTGGACTTGAGTTGTACCAAAGGTGACCCGACGGGGGAAGCGTGGGTTTGTGTTAGGAATAACTGTCCAGCTGGTTGAAACCGATTCAAATCGTCGTCTCTCCCAGATAGTGAGAAACTCGACTAGTCCCAGCATCGTAGTAACTGGATTATGGAATTTGATGGTTATATTGGACATGGGAATGATATTGTATGGACGCCATTCACTTGAGTGGTAATGTGTGGATCAAATGGCTCTACACCCAAGGTAAGATGATGAGTGGCATGACCGCAAGTTGTGAGCGTGCGGTCTAAGGGGAGAGGTAGCTTTGGTACTAAAGTATATATATGTTTCATATATATACTAAGGTATTTAATTGTGGGTTATCTTTGATACGGCTATATATGCATATTTATATGTGTGTATGGGACGTATTTACTTTTGGGTAGCTTTGATATGGAAGTATATATATATGGGTATATATATATATATGGATGGAAGTATTTAGCTTGCAACCTAGAGCCCAGATGTTCATTTCTGCATATATAATTATGGGGTTGGGCTAAAATGAAATTCTTGTGCAGGTACACTAACAGCGAAACGAGTAGCCCGATTAGTTATGTTATATTATGAGAGAACGTATGTATGCCACCGTGTATGCTGCTAGAAATTCAATTTCTCCTATGTTTGTGAGGACGTATGGAACATGCATGCATCATGATAAATCTTTCTTTACATACTTGTATTGTTCCTCCCCTTATGAGTTTCTTAATCTGTTAAGTAACTCTTTTCTATTATAATGTTGTTCTCATAAAGAGTTGCACCGTATTTTGTTGGTATATATGGTAGCATCAGCTGGGAATGAGACTTTCCTAGAGATGTTCGTTACCCCTGCCCTTCTCTGGAGGGTACTGCACTTTATGGGGTATACCAAACCACCCCGCTATTTTTGGAATGAGGGATATCTGGAGGGACGACCATGGTATGAGGTGCAGCTAACCATACCTGTTTGTACCTAGGCACCCCTATGGTAGGAGTCAGATTCTGAGGGAAAAACTCCATGGGAAGGTGCCAAAGTAGTTGCTTTTGAGGTGTTGAGCCAGATTTGTCAGCAACACGGGGATGAGTTGACCGGCAGCGCAGCTGATACTTTTCCTCAAGTGGATCCATCTACAGTAGTTTTGGCACAACGCAACTGAAATGCGTTGATCCAAGACCAGGATGAGCGGGTAGAGAGTTCTAGTCCCACTATGAGTGCTATGTTCGCAGTGATGAAGATGTTTTATGCTCGTCAGGACACCCGAGACTTTTGGCAGGAGTCCTATACCACTTGTATGGATATGCTCATGAGAGCTGAAGCTACGCAATGGAAGCTGAGGAAACATGTGCACAAGCACAAAAAGGCAGCTAGGGAGGCTCGTTGGGGCACTGATGAGGCTTATACCACATTGGGAGCCCTCTAGACTCAGATAAAATGGGTCGATCAACAAAGAGTTGCTGCTCAAGCGGCAAGAGCTAATGATCAAGTTGTGCTGGCAGGACTGCGGGAGCAGCTAGAGGCCGCTCGCACTGATGCCTTCACTACTATGCGCCAGCGGATCTTAGCCAACAACCATGCATCCCTAGGAGAAGCAACATGTGACAAATTCGAAGCTGAGGTTGCGCAACAGGCATGCGTTGAGTGGGATTTGCGCCATCAGCTTGCTCATACCCAGAACGTGGTGGTTGATCTTCAGCATGAGGTGCATTTTCTGAACAACCAACTGCACCTGATCCTTAATGAGGAAGAAGATCCAAAAATGTTTGTTGAAGATGATGGTTGGGAGGAGGAAGAAGTGGTGCCCATGGATGAGGACGAGGCTCTATCCGACCTCGATAGTGACCATGCTGACATGTAGGGCAACTTTAGTGACTAGTGTGGTGCGCTAGATGTTATCCTCTGCTATCTTATGTAATGGACATGTAGCTTAAGTTTCGATCTTTGAATGTATCATTGATGTAGTATTGGAACCTTGCATGTTGGTCCACTGTGGTTCAAACTCTAATAAAATTCTAGTTTTGTTTTACTAGTAAAATGTGACATGCATGTGAACGTATTGCGAGTACAATAAGTGATCAAATTGGTGAGGTCATGTGTTGAGAATGAATTATTGTGCCTCTATTTTATTGTATGAATTTAAATTCTCTCCAATAAATTCAGTTTGGCATGACTACACATTCTTCTGCAATTCATGACATCATCCAATAATCACTTATTGATGCAAATTTTGCAGATGACTCACTCGCATAGGGGTTGGCTCTAGTCAGGGTGGTAATGATGACGACCTACCACCACCACCGCCACCCTCCGCGAATGAATTTTTCTCGCAATTCTTGGTAAGCCAGTGAAGAATGGAAGAAACATTGCGCCTCATTACGCAGAACACAGCCCGTGCCCACCAGCAAAATCAGGGGCCAAAGCCAAATCAATAAAGTACATTCAAGGACTTTCTAGAGACTAAGCCTCCTATCTTTAAAGAGGCAGAAGAACCACCCCAGGCTAATGAATGGTTGAACACTATTGAACAGAAGTTCTGTCTGTTGAGGGTCACCAAAATGATGAAGGCCGAGTATGCATCAGATCAACTGTAGGGGCCTATAGGTATCTGGTGGACTCATTATTTGTCTGCCCTACTCGCTGGTGCTAATGTTACCCAGGAACAATTCAAGACAACCTTTAGGGGCATCATATGCCCCTAGGGTTGATGCGGATGAAGGCAGCCAAGTTTATGAAGCTCACATAAGGGACAAAGACTTTGTCCGAGTATATGCATGCATTCAACAACTTGTCTAGATATGCTCCACAATTCGTGGATACAGAAGAGAAAAAGATTAAAAGCTTCAAGAGAGGCCTTGGCACCAAGTTGATGAAAACTATGGCCAACTCCAAATGTGCTACATATAATGAGTTCGTCAGTGATGCCCTAACTCAAGAGAACCAAAATAACTTACATACGGCAGCAAAGGGCCGCAAGCGAGCAGCGGAGGCGGGTGCCTCAGGTTTATCACATTCCAAGGCTCCTGATGAGGATATGACACCCATGCATATGACCATGTTTGGCACATGGTATGGAGGGGTAGGAAGCCAGCAAGGGTGTCCAAGTCAAGAAGGAGGCCTGAGGCTAATTCGGTTCGAATCCCCGAGGTGGAGGCCCAAAGCAACTCAAGTTCGAGTCTGCCTCGGCTTCCAGGACCAGTCTGCCTTAAACTAGTCACCTAGGATGCATCTGGACTTCGTTTTCGACGATCCACATATGGTTGGAAAGCTAATTTGATAAGGAATCCAATCCAAGTAGTCTCATGTCAAAAGGCCTTCAGAATCAACAGAAATCGTCAAAACAAGCCAACATCCAAAATGTGTCAGGCTGCTGCGACACCATCTTTTGGTCCATTGGACCGTGTATCATGTTTGGGCCCATTAGGGGGCGTGTCTAGGGTAGGCGACGACCCTAAGACCTTTATAATCATACACCACCGCCGTCATTAAATTTTAGGTTTTGCTTAGATTAATCTGTCAAGAACAGTTTTGCCGTTCATCGGTTTGTGAGACCCCAACTTCGTGAGATTAATCAATCATCTGCAATTTGGTTGCTTTCTTTCTTGTTCTTGCTTGTCTTCTTCATTGCATAGGCAGGGATTAGCCTTTTTGGTGAGGTCAACCGGATCCGTGTCTCGATTGATAACCATAGGAGTTGTGGTGCTAAGATTATAGGGTTCGATCTGAAGCCGGATTGGTGTCATTCTCCGCCACAACGATAGTTATCACTACCTGATAGAAGATCGGGATCCCCGTTCCCATTAAGTGGTATCAGAGCTTCAAGTATTACCATCAGGTTTATCATTACCCTAGTTTTGTTTTGTCTTTTCCCTATAAATCCTGAAAATTGCCCCACAAAAATATTTGTGTTAATATTTGTTTTCTCCCTATCCTATCACCTGTTGTGCCATTGCAATATTTTAATTTTAGTTTGATTTATTGAACGGTCGTCCCTTGCTGTGTCATTGTGTTCATCGTGTCTAGTTTGGTCTGTGCCCTATTTTTTCTGTTGAGCAGAATTCGGGCCATCCCGTTGAGTTGCTCTCTGGTTTCCTTTTCCATCTGTAACCTAGCACATAAAGGAGTTGCGTTGAGGATCCTCTTGGCATAAAATATCTCTGTCCGATAGCTCTAAGATTGGTCATTGACTTTCGTGAGGATAAAAATAAATATAGTTGGTTTAGTGTCTCACGTACAAACTCGGTAGGATCCATCTTCCTTTCTTTGGAAATTAATCTGGTGCTGCGCTCAGCCCAACATCACATCATAGTAGCTAGTGTTTAAATCGAGTTCACCATCCTCTCTAGTATTGTTGGTCGAGCATTTGTTTTAGCAGGAGGTTCCTGCTATTAATTTTCAAACTGTGGTAGATCCTGTGAAAATACTTTGCACTTGAGAGTTGTAATTTTTTCTCTTGCGGCACTTTCTGAGATACAAAAAGAAAGCAAAAGGCAATAAGGTGCAAAAAAAGCCGCACAAAAAATCAGAAAGAAAAATAAAAAAAGTGTAAAAAATTAGAAGTGCTTGCATCCTATTTAGTCCTTGTGCTAAGATATTGTTGCTTGTTGAACTAGGTCTAGGACGAGTCTAGGCTGGCGACATAGACTAGCTTGTGACTACTTTTCAATCTTGCAATTTCTGAATTAAATTATTGCTATTCCTTGCTACCATATTTTAAGCCTCCCAAGCTCCACATATATACTTTAGATCAGTACAGAAAAAGACCCTTGCGATCTCGGTACCACTGCCTCACAGGTATCACGAACCAGCCGCCGGTTGTACCGCCCACTGCTTGCGTTGGTAAGAACTTTGTAAGAGCTTGGTAAGACGCTTCCACTTGCTGTGAAAAGTGACACCACGGCAACCACGTAGTCATTTGATAGGGATAATACTTTTGTGTTGTCTTTTGCTGTCTTCTAACAATGACAGGTTGTTCTTATCCACCGACTTATGATGGTATAGGTGCTGATGAGTACATGGAGTGGGAAATTGCAATAGATAACATATTTGCTACTCGCTTTATGTGTCCAAGGAGGAAGGTAAAAAATGCAGCTAGTGTTTTGCGACATTCTGCTTTATCTTGGTGGGAGTCTTTAGATCCTTCTGATAAACCTCAAACTTGGAATGATATGAAACTCCTTATGCGAGAAACCTTTATTAATCCACCTCCTATTTTGACTTCATATGCTGAGGTGCACCATTTAGAGGAAGAGTCTATTGTTATTCCTCTTGCTATGACTAACCTTCTGTAGGATAATGTCCATAAGCGAGAGGATGACATGGAAGAAAATGAGGAGCTCACAACCTCTATGCAAATTTAGAACCATCACTTCACAATGCACCTATTACTCCTGCTGAGAACATAGGTAATGCTCATGGTGCTACACTCATGGAAGGTGAGAAATGTTTTAATGTACTAAATTTTTCCACAAACTATGCTATCATATAGCAATTGTTAGTGGAACCCTCTCTTGATTTATCATTGTCCCATGATAATCTGCTTGAAGTTCTTTGTGATAAAGATGAATTGGTTGATGATGCTTTAGTTTTACATGTTTTGGAACCAGTCACTTGTGCTGAAAATAAACATGTTATTCATATTGCTAATAAAACTGATAAGTTCAAACTGTTGTCTTCTTTACATACTTTGGGTTACATTGAATTTGATGTTTTGTGTAACCTAGATTGTTTGGAGGAGAGCTTTTTTAAATATGCTGATTTGCCTTGGTTTTCTAAACACATATATCATGTTATTGGCAAATATAATAACAAGGGGCAATATATGATACATCAAGTATACATTCGTAGTAATATGAATTTCCCATTTGTTGTACAATGTTATGATCGTTTAGAGGGCAGCCATAATAATACAAACATTTTCTCATGTTCCTCAAAGAAACAAGTTCATTTCCAAGAAGGGGAGCATTGTTGGTGGCTACATATCTCTGCTAGACCATCTATTCCTGCATTGTCTTTGGTTAGTTCTAATCTTTTGCTGGATAGTGTTGACATACATCGTGTGCATTCGGATCATGGAATTTACATGCTTGCTGAAATTTCTTGGAAACATGGTCACGTTCCTTCTCACACTTATTTTAGTTCCCTTTGTCTTTGCAACCCCGTTCTCCTTTATGTTGTGCAGGATCAGTTTCAAGCACAATCGACGCCGAGGATGGCTTTTCGTCAAGAAGGGGAGGATGATGAGGACATGACACCCATGGCATATGACCATGTTTGGCACATGGTATGGAGGGGTAGGAGGCCAACAAGAGTGTCCAAGTCAAGAAGGAGGCCCTAGGCTAATTCTGTTCGAATCCCCGAGGTGGAGGCCCAAAGCAACTCAAGTTTGAGTCTGCCTTGGCTTCTAGGACCAGTCTATCTTAAACTGGTCACCCAGGACACATCTGGACTCCATTTTCGATGATCCACATATGGTTGGAAAGCTAATTTGATAAGGAAGCCAATCCAAGTGGTATCACATCAAAAGACCTTTAGAATCAATGGGAATTGTCGAAACAAGTCAGCATCCAAAATCTGCCAGGGTGATGTGACACCATCTTTTGGTCCGTTGGACCGTGTATTGTGTTTAGGCCCATTAGGGGGCGTGTCCAGGGTAGGCGATGACCCTAAGACCTTTATAATCATACACCACCGCTGTCATTAGGTTTTGGTTTTGCTTAGATTAATCTATCAAGAATAGTTTCGCTGTTCATCGGTTTGTGAGACCCCAACTTCATGATATTAATCAATCATCTGCAATTTGGTTGCTTTCTTTCTTGTTCTTGCTTGTGTTCTTCGTTGCGCAGGTAGGGATTAGCCTTCTTGGCGAGGTCAATCGGATTCATGTCTCGATTGATAACCAGAAGAGTTGTGGTGCTAAGATTGTTGGGTTTGATCTTTCGATCTGAAGCCGGATCGGTGTGTCATTGTCCGCCACAATGATAGTTATCACTACCTGACAGAAGATCGGGATCCCATTCCCATTAGCTCCAGTGGCAGCTAGGCCACAATTCTATCCCCCAGCACCTAAGTTTAGGCCTCCCAAGCAGAAAGCTCAGGCCAATCATCCTCACCAGGTGTTTCATAGGGCATTCACCATTGCCATACCCAAGGGTAATGCAGGCCAAGGAAGCTCAATAGGGCCAAGAGGTAACTAGCCATGCTTCAATTGCAATCAGATGGGCCACTGGGCCAAGGAGTACCCCTATCCTAAGAAGAATGAAAATCAAAACTAGGGTAATCAGAAGCAGGCCAATCCTAAGGCACGTCCTTGGTATGTGCACTATACAGCTATGGAGGAAATTCCTGTAGGGGAAGTTGTTTCTACTGGTGTCGGGTTCATAAACCTAGGGTCCCTAATGGACCTGCTTCCCTACAATACCTGACCTAGTAGGTGGCACAGTGACTGCGCGGGTCTAGGTTGGCCTAGATACACAATGATAGGTAGAAACCTTGATCCGGTCCCCGACCATCACCTTCGGTCAGGAGACCTAGTCAGAGCCCCAACCAGAAGGCCTGGCCGATGTGGGACCGTAGTCCAACTCTAATCCTGTTCCTCTGACCGAGGATATGCCAGACCTTTGCTTGCCTCTCTTTCCTGACCAACACGGTCGAGGCCGATTGGGAATGACCGACCAGGACACCTGCTCGGTGTGGGCCCAGGGAGCAGGCGAAGTAGATAAGGTAAGGCGCTTAAGTCAACTGTAATACCGAGGATCGTACCCTACCATGGCCTGCGCACCCGCAGGACAGTGCCATCAGGACATGTTAGACGGACACTATACAGCTTGCCAGACGTGTTAGAGCACAAACAGTATTGTGGGCATCGTCATTTGCCATCCCTAGCGAACACGGTGCAGCCTGCCAGGTCATGAACAGTAAGGTGGGCGAACACTATGTTGCCTATCAGATACAACAGGTCATGAATAGTAAGGTGGGAGATGGCATGCCGTATCCAACGGCGTGGGCAACAAGACTAGGTAGCACCTGTACACACTCTATCCCATTCTGTCTTTAACTTTTAAGGCCATCCCCTTCATCTATAAAAGGGGATGCGCTCTCTCTTGAAAAAAACAAGAAGCTCAGTAGCTCAATAGCTCTAGAGCTCGATAGCTACATAGTCTACACGCTCTCAACAGCTGATTAGCTCGGACACACAGAGCATACGCTCCAATACTTAGCACACTTTTGAGCATCCATCACTCTCTTCCACTCGGTTCAGAGTCTGACCGGGCCTCTAACACCCCCTTCTCATTCCTTACTCGTTTGTAACCCCACAACAAACTTTGTGCACCTAGGCTTAGGAATATAGTCACCGACCGACTGAAACTAGATGTAGGGCACATTGCCTGAACCAGTATAAATCTTGTTGATAGGATACCGTCGGCAGTCCTCCGAGTGGTATCCCACGAAGGTAGATTGATCGGCAGGGGAGCGTGAGATCAAGAATAAGAAGGCAACAGAAACACATGAGTTAGATAGGTTCAGGCCATCAGTATGACGTAATACCCTACTCCTATGGTCTGTTGGTTTGTATTAGCTATCGTATGATATTGCGTGAGTTTGGAGGGGGTCCCTGCCCACCTTATATAGTCTGGTGAGCAGGGTTACAAGTCGGTTAGATCTGAGAGATAATCGGAAAGTAATAATTGATTACATGAATCTTGAGATCATACATATCCTTAAAGATCTTATAGTATCTTTAGGATATCTTCTAGATGCCTTGTAGAAGGCACCGACCAGAGTCATGCCCCGCAAGGCTTTGTCTTGTGGGCTGGGCCACCCCTAAGGGCACAGCCCATGTGGTCTATCGTGGGTATCCGGGGTCATACCCCCCATAGCTAGTCCCCGAGCACCTTGTACCTGTTGCACAACACTATCTTGAGCTTGTTCGAGCAGGTGCGAACAAAGCCGAGCAATCGAACTCATGGTCCGACCACCGTGATGAGTTGCCGAGCAGTTGTTAGCAGTTGCCGAGCAGCATGTGCTATTACCGAGCAGTACGAACCATAGCCGAGCAGCATAACCCAAGCACAGCTTGCCATAAGGGTGTAAGGAGCTCAAGTTCAGGATCGAAAATTTCTTCGCAGTGGACCAAGTGTGCCCACTTAGAGTTCGACCACGAGAGAAGGAATTAGTCTTGTTCAGCTTCGAGAGGCACGGAGTCTTCCAAAAAAAACAAGCACATTCACCATGAGGTGAAGTGTGCCCACTTAGTCCCCGAGCCTGATAGTAGATGACGTAGTCATTTGATGCCAGGGTCCAAAGTAGAAGAATAGAGGACCAGACGAGCAGACAGCCAGTCCCTGGGCATAGACCCAAAAAGCACATTCACTGCAAGGTGAAGTGTGCCCACTTAGTCCCTGAGCCTGACAGTAGGTGATGGAGTCACGTGGTGCCAGGGTCCAAAGTAGAAGAATAGAGGACCAGATGAGCAGACAGCCAGTCCCCGGGCGTAGACCCAAAAAGCACATTCACCGCAAGGTGAAGTGTGCCCACTTAGTCCCCGAGCCTAATAGTAGGTGACGGAGTCACATGGTGCCAGGGTCAGAAACAAAGAAATAGTGAAAGACCAGCCGACCAGGCAGTCAGTCCCCAAGCCGCAAGTGTAGGTATCAGAGGAATCCAATCATGGAGAAAGAACCAGAGGAACGGCTGTACAGTAACGGTTACTGAGCCTCAATAAATGGTGGAGAAGTCAGCGATTATTCGGTGAGTAACAACTGACGGCGGCGATAAATGAGCGACATGGGTTGCGGTTGCATGAAAGCCCAGGTTACGACCCATTAAGGTGCGTCGAAGAATTCAGAGGAGCGCAAATCACGGGAACGGTTTCC
Organism: Miscanthus floridulus; assembly: GCF_019320115.1. Taxonomy (NCBI): domain Eukaryota; kingdom Viridiplantae; phylum Streptophyta; class Magnoliopsida; order Poales; family Poaceae; genus Miscanthus; species Miscanthus floridulus. The sequence continues at coordinate 105,324,971 of NC_089580.1, read as the reverse complement.
TAAAACCCTCAATTGCAAAAGGGTGAGGAAAATGCTTTATAACGGCGCCGCCACACCCCTTGCTTCCACCTTTGCCACTTCACCATTTCATCCTCCTCCTTGGCCATCACACTTCTAGATTCGCATCCACACACGCTGCCGACGCCAGTCCCCATCCAGATCTGAGAGATGGCGCTGAAGAGGAGAGCTGTGAACCCGAAGAAAGCGAGCCTAAAGAAGGCAGGTGTTGGAGCTAGTCGTGACGAAGAGTGGGCATCATCGTGCATGGGGGAAGCGAAGCTCGAGAGATTGGTGGCGGTGGGCGTGCTTCCTGACCGCGTCACCTCCAGATGGCGGCCAGCCAGTGGTGAGCCCTTCCCAATGCCTAACACCGATGAAGTTGTAGTCTTTGAAGATTATTTCTGGCCTGGGTTGGGGTTCCCAGTTCATCCTTTCCTTCGAGACCTTCTTGAATTCTGGTCGATTAGTCTATGCAATCTCCACCCCAACACCATATTGCACATCTCGATCTTTATTCATTTCTGTGAGACGTTTCTGGGGGTTCTGCCGCACTTCAACCTCTTCAGACACCTATTCTGGTTGAAGAAGAAAGGCGGCAGTGGCTCCAAGGTTGTCAGCGGCGTATATCTACAGCTCTGGGATGGAATGGCTAGCGAGTATATTAACATACCACTGTACACTTCTCTGAAAGGGTGGAATTCCAAGTGGTTCTACATGAAATAGAGCCACCCGGCAATCCGCTGCGATGTCCACCATATGTCGGAGAACCAGAAGAGCTAGTCGAAGAAACCGAACTGTGCTGACATGGAACAAGTGAGGGAGCTCCTTGACCTGATTAAAGGCGGGGAAATTAGAGGCGAACTAGTGGCAACAAGCTTCATAGTGCACCGCGTCTAGCCCTGCAAGGAGAGGGCCCACCCAGGCTTTGACTACAGAGGTGATGACGACGGGACCTGAGAGAGGACGGAACGGCTGACGAAGAAAAATGTCCTAGAGCAGGCCACAGAGCTGTTTGCTCCCAATATTTCGTTCGCCTAGCCAAAGCAAACGAGGGCCTTCAATTGCACATATCCGCCTCCTAAGGTAATCATCTCAGTTTTTATTCCTGATACTTTTAATCCTGAAGCATTGCCAAGCAGTGGTCTAATTCACTTATGCAAAGATCCATTCGTAGGAAAGAGTGGTGTATTTCTCCAGCGTGCTGAGGGGTGATTGGCCAAGGGGAGTAGATGCCCGGTGACTGGCTCGGCCGAGGAAGATACGACCAGTGCCTCATCAGAATCTAGAGGCACCAACGCTGGTCGGACGGAGAGTTCACCCCTGGTGATGGAGAAAATTCAGGGAAAGAGGGCAGCGGCAGACGAGCTAGCCCAAAAGAAGAGAAAGACGGCAGCTGCCGCTCCCCTCAAACTGGGCGACATCTCGCTTGGTGGTGACCAGACCACTCGAACATGGAGGGCCACGGTGATTGAGTGGTCTGATGACGATGAAGATCCAGTTGCTCCTCCTCCGAGCATGCAAGCACCTCCACGCAGCACATGCGTGGAGGAGCAATCAAGGGGAAGCAAAGAAGACCCTGAGCAGTAGGCGAGGGGATTCCCTAAGAAGCAGATGAGGGGATTCCCTAAGCAGTAGACGATAGAAGTCCTCGCTGAGCAGGCGACGGGAGTCCCCGAGCAATAGGCGGAGGTAAATTCAGAGCGATGGGCAGAGGAATCCCTAGAGCAGCAGGCGGAGTAGAGGCCGACTGTGGAGGAGGCAAGACCTCCACCCTAGAGCACGGAGGTCGACCCCACAGCCACACCTGGGGGCTCGGGCAGGCATCGCCGATTCAAAAAGTGCACCGGCAGACCAAACGGTAAGTATCCTCATGTTGGAGTTACTTTGCTATCTTATCTTAGCTTTTTTTGGCACTTGACCAAATGATTTGATGTAGTGCAAGGCATACGGTAAGTATCCTCATGTTGGGGTTACTTTGCTATCTTAACATAGTTCGCTACTAACCCCCATGGCCTCAACTAGCCCATAGTCCATGACATCGAGCGTGGAGCCCGGGCACGTGTAGGAGGAACAAGCATGACTAAGGAACCATAGCCGACCATCCATAATGCAGAGCGCGGAGCCCATAGCATGTGTAGGGAGAGATCAGAGACTGGGTCTTCTCCATAGAGAAAAGAGCGGAACGTGTGCTGCTCGGCGGTTATCGAAATAACTTGGAGATATAGATAGTATAAGCGGTGTCTGAGCAATTAGTTCTGTGCTGAGCTCTCAGCCTTGGCTAGCCCGTAGTCCATAACGTTGGGCGTGGAGCCCATGGACATGTAGGATGAACAGTCGTGACTAAGGAACCACAACTGACCACCCAAAACGCAGAGCACAGAGCCCGTAGCACGTGTAGGGAGAGATCGGAGACTGGGTCTTCTCTGAAGAGAACAGAAAAGAAAGTATGCTGCTCGCTGATCGGCGAAATATCTTGGAGATTTGGAGCAAAGTGTTTGGCGACTTGGAGAAAACGCGTGGCGAAATACGTTGGCGATTTGGAGAAGACGTGTTCGGCAATTTGGAGAAGACTTATTTGGTGATTTTAGGCCAAAATGTGTCGGCGACTAGGAAAAATCGTTCAGCGATATTGGAGAAAACCGTTCGGTGATAACGTTGGAGATTTGGAGAAACTTGGTCGACATAGTTATGGCGATTTCGTATTGGAGTTCGCAATGGAGTAGCATGGAGCTTGGCAACCACAAGTGGAGATTAGACCATAATGGAGAAAAAGTGGAGACAATTTACGAAGACCAAAACTTTGTTCATTATAAAGTGGAGAGTACATATCTGAGGTGTTTCAAGGATAGGAACGTATGAGGTGCTTGATGTGCCATGAGTTGGGAACATCGATTCCTTCTAAGTCACATAGGCGATAAGACCCTAGTCGGGTGACCTCTTTGACGATGTAAGGCCCTTCCCAAGGGGAGGAGAGCTTGTGCATCCCTTTGGTTTTTTGTTTTCTATGAAGAACGAGGTCGCCGACAGCAAATGAATGACCTTTGATGTTGCGGTTGTAGTCCTCCGCTAGCCTTCCAGATATTTGGCTATGTGGACACAGGTGATTAGGCGTTCTTCCTCGGCCCTGTCGATGTCCTCTGTTCGAACAGCTGTGGCCTGCTCTTCATCATAGTTTTCCAGCCTAGGTGCTCGGAAGGCAATGTCCGCTGGTAGTATGGCTTCTGAGCCATAAACCAAGAAATATGGAGACACACTAGTGCTGTGACTAGCTTGAGTACGCAGTCCCCTAGACTATAGCTAGTAGCCCCTTGAGCCATCTGCCCGGGTGCCTTTTGTCTTTCTGATATAGTCTCTTTTTGAGGGCATCAAGGATCATGCCGTTCGCCCATTTGACCTAGCCGTTGGCTCTAGGATGAGCAACGGAGACGTATTTGATGGAGATGCATCAGTCTTCGTAGAAGTCCCAAAAGTGATGGCCAGTAAATGTAGTTCTGAGGTCGGTGATGATGTTGTTCGGGAGACCGAATCTGTGGATGATATCTTCGAAGAGCTCGACTGCTTTTTTTGCAGTAGCCAAGACGAGCGGTTTATACTCAATCCACTTGGAGAACTTATCAATGGCGACGTATACGTACCAAAAACCACCTGGCGCTGGCCTAAAAGGCCCAATCATATCTAGTCCCCAGCATGTGTGTAACACCCTAGGTGTTAGCCTTGCATAACTTGACTTGCATAGCATGAGCATGATCATAAAGCATTCATATATAAGCTTTGACACTTGAAACATTTGATTGAAACATATGAAACATTCTTATTATTTCATGTTTCCATATGTATATGCATATGATCATGAGTGTAAACATGTAGATGATTGTGTGACCTTGCAAATAGCTTAAACATGTTTAGAATATCATCATGAACAACTTTGGTATTTATGGCTAGGGCTAATTAGGTCATTATGTCATAGTTCAAGTATGTACCATCTTTTGAATGTAGCATGTTTGACCAAGTTTGAACTATGTGCTAGAGACTATGCATGTATGTGATCACTAAAACAAAGTTGTAGTATTTGTCATGGGGAACAACTTTTATCTTTGGGTCATGAACTAATAATGTGCATAGCTTATTCTTTTGGAGCTCACAAAAATCATCAAGTCAACAATTTTCAACACTTAGCCAATTCTGCTAAGTCTTGTACCCTAACCGTGCTGATAGCCGATCTTTGGGATGACCTAACTCGAGATTGGTTGAGAGTTTGGGCATGAGTTCTAAACAAGAATTGGAGATGGTACTTAGGGCTACAATTTTCGTTTAAGAGTCATTCACTGAATCACCTTGTATCGACGGCTATTTCAACTCGAAGTCACGTCGTCAGGCTCGGTTTGCGTCATTGACGAAATGAACGGGAGCTTCAGTGGCCGACCGCCATCAGGCGCTGGCCGCCGCGTGGCGCGGGAATTGGCCGCGCATCGCCGGCGTTCTGCCCCGCGTGGTAGAGACGAGCCAGAGCCGGCCATTATCACCTCCAGCGCCCTCCTGATCCATCCCGTGCCTCATTTCCAAATTTCTGCTCCTCCTTCGTCATCCGCAGCACCCGCAAGCGCAGCCACCGAGCTCCCGCAGCGCCGCCGTCACCTTGCGTGCGCTACATTGCACCACCACCGCCTCCATCTCACCCATAGCTACGCCACACCTCCCTCTACCCCTTGTCTTGATTGCAGTGGCTGTCACGCTTCGGTGAGGGCGTATTCGCCGTTTTCTTTCTCGCTGAAGTTCTCGGTCGCCATGGCCGCCTCCACGGCAAGCTTGCCATTGCTCGGCTCATCTGCGATTTTCTTCCGATTGATGGCGTTAGAGCTTGGTTAGGACGAGTATTAGCTGGTGCTATGATGTTACCTCCATGAGTGGTCCCACTGGCGTGGAACGCGATAACCCGCGCCGCCGCGCTCTAACCTCCGCACCACCGCGCCGTGGCCATGCGTCATCAGAGCTTTGCGTGAAGCTTGTACTGTTTAAATAGAGTCAGTAGGTCACCATGGTACTATTGCATGCCTTGCCTAGCATTCCCATGGCCGGAGATGGCCAGCACCGCGTTGAGCAGCACCGCCGTGCCACCATGGCCGGCGACGAGCATGCTCCGCCGCACCTGCACGGTCACCACCTAGACCATCCGACGCGTCTTGAGTAGTAGGTCACGATGTTGCCCGTGGTTTTGTCGACGAACTCGCCGCCGTTGAGCTCTGGCCACGCCAGTAGAGTAGCGCCGCCGGCTCTGTTTTCGTCTCGATGACATGTGGGGTCCCCTGACTGACGGGTCCCACCGGTCAGCGACTCTGTAGTTGAAAGCTAGGTCATATGATTCTAGTTTTTGAATTGTTTTGTGATTTTTATATCTTCAGTTTGGTAGCTTCAAAAATTGTGCCATAAATTGTGTAGTGTTCCTTAGGAAGTGTAGTATTTAGGAAAAATATATTCCTGACATTTACAGTAGAAATTTTGGGAGATTTAAATAGAGATTTGAAATATGTTTTTGAATGCATGCAAATTTGTTTATTTTATATCTAGAGTTCCTGTGCTCCAAAAATTATGAAATTTTTGTGGTAAGCTATTCTTGTCATGTATGAACTCTGGTAAAAATTTGAGGATCAGTGCATGTGTAGATTTATAGTTATAGATTCTTCTTTTATAAATAGTTAATCCTTGTATGAATTTTTATAAATTATTTATGAATCCAAAATTCATGAAATTTGTTGGAGGTAATCCTAGTACCATAAGGATGCTAAGAAAAATAGGAAATCTGTTGCTTGACACTTTTCACTAGGGTTTTCTATTTATGCTACTTTAAGCCTTTCTGTCTTGTCATTTTTGTATAGAATGTTTTATTGTAGAAAATGGCATGAAACTTTTACAGTAGTCCTTTGATAGCATTAGTAAGGCACTGTAAATTTTTGAGAATTTATGAAGTACATCTGGTATATGTTTATTATTTAACCTAAATATCTAAATAAAATAATAAAGGCATTTAAATAAATAGTTTGGGCTTCACCATTATATTGTCTTGAATGTATTTGGTATGCTTCAACTATTGGTAGGCTTTATGTTGTCAAACTTTGAGTGATTACATGAAGTAGAAGTATCGTTGCTTCAAAATGCAAATTTAAAAGGATTCCGGACAGATTCTGTAGTTTGATAAGTTGCATGATAGGGATGATGTTTGCTGTAAAAATGGTTAATAACAAAGTTGTAGAGAATTTGATAAGCTTTCCAGAAAGTCTAGGATCACTGCATTTGGATTAGTAGAACTCCAGTTATGAGTGAAACAAGTAGCTGCTGTTTTGTGATATAGTAGATGCATTGTGGAAGTAGTTAATTAAATAATCGAGAAGAGATATGCACCTACTCAATAAACATGATGCACTTGTTAACATATATGCATTCGTAATACTTATGTCATATTCATGCATCTAGGATCGGAGGAAGAAATAATGTTGCTGGAATTCGAAGAAGCAGAGGAAGGGGACCAGCAGGAGAATCCTCAAGCCGCAGCTCCCGAAGGCGTGGAGCAGAATCCTGAAGAGCTTCCGGAGTGTCCTGACCACCGCCCCACTTCCTTTATGCGAGGCAAGCCTAGAGCATTCTAAGTCTCCCAGTATTTTACAAATGATTACTTAAGTACTTATGATTGATGCATTAGGTTATAAGAGTTGAATGGAACCACTTGGTACATGTACATTCCTTGTCTAGATATTACCTCTTTAACCGGTATAGGTCTAGGATCGAATATATGCTTAGCCATGCTTAGATCGGTAGAAGTCGGGTGATGTCCTGTCACCTGCGAGATATAGGTGGATACCGGAGCACGGTTGGCTATATTTGCTATCGTGGAACAGAACCATGGGGTAAAAGAAAATCGAGACCAGGTGGGATGTCGATAGAGAAGCAATAAGACATGGAGGTCTTGGGTGTGGATCTATCCCCGTCTGTGTCGATTAAGGACCATACCATTGTTGGCGCTTCTGACAAGATTGAACGCATGCCTCTCACTTAGCTGGCCGGATAACTCATTTCGACCGCGAAGCCGAGTAATTCAACTCAGGCCGGGAACGATCAGACTGAGCCCAAGGGCAGGCTAGGCCTGAACGTCCTGGCATCTAGTGTTCCAGATTGTGCGGCGCGGTACGGACCCATGAAATGTAGACCTAAGTTGTACCAAAGGTGACCTAAGGCTATCGTGGCTGGTAGACCAGGGTTTGTGTTAGGAATAAATTCCCAGCTGGTTGAAATCGATTCGAATCGCCGTCTCTCCCGGATAGTGAGAAACTTGGCTAGTCCCAACATCGTAGTAACTATGTTATGAAACATGATGGTTCGGATGAATATGGAATTACAATACCTGCTATGGTTACTATTGTATGCTTTTAATTGGATATACCACATGTTTGGCACAGGATAGTTGCTAATCTAGAAATGGATAGTTATAATTAACTTGATAAAGGCATCGTAATGGTCCAACTACGTCAATTGCTTTTATGCAAAATGTTGTCAAGCTACATCCACTTATACAGCCTTGCATAATCCTTGGAGTCATTTTATTTCTGGTTCATGATGGGTAAGTCTAGCTGAGTACCTTCTCGTACTCAGGGTTTTATTTCCCATTGTTGCAGATGGCACTGTGTATCATGGTTATTGCAAGAGTTGATTCTATCCCGCCGTGGATGAGGAGTAAGCCTTGGGCAGGCTTCTTTATTAATCCCTATCTTTGCTTTTGTGGACCGTGATCCTACTTGGCACTGTATCAAACTATGTTGGAAACTTTATTTTTGAACTTAATTGCTTCCGCTTTATCTATCAAACTCAGTTTGTAATAACTTTTATTCGTACTCTGATGGAGAAATGTATCTGTGAACTTTATGTAATATGTGGCATGTATGTTGAATCATGTACGATCTTGGTTGTTGTAAATCATTTATCGAGACCCGTCGTGGTACTCGATGGAGTACCGGGTTTATATGGGTTCAAGTATGACAGTGCGACCGCTTGTGGGCTGCCATTGTACTTGTACTCTTATAAATTGGTCGGTTCTGCGACAGCTGGCATCAGAGCAAGATTCAACGTTAATTGTCACATGTGTATTTAAAACAAAAGTTTTTGTTTTCCAAAAACCCTTCTCTAGCAACTAATAGTTATATAATAGGTATTTGAAATCTAAAGTGTGCCAATGATCACTTTCCTTATGCCCAAATTAAGGACTATTAGGTGGCTATTTAAGTACTAACATGGGGGTTTTTACTTCGTTGTCCATACGGCGTGCTATTGTATGGATACCATTCACTTGAGTGGTAATGTATGGATCAGTTGCCTCTACGCCAAGGTAAGATGATAAGTGACATGACCGCAAGATGTAAGTGTGCAGTCGGGGAGAGTTAGCTTTGGTACGGCTATGTATGCATGCTTTCATGTGTATATGGTACGTATTTAATTGTGGGTTTAAATTATTCTCGGGTAGATTGATACGGAAGTATATGTATGGGTATACATATATGGAAGTATTTACAATTACATTCTGCATATTTCATTATGGGTTTAGGGCTGAAATGAAATTTTTATGCAGGTACACTAACAACGAAACGTGTAGCTCGACTAGTTACGCTATATATGAGAGAACGAATGTATGCCACCGTGTCTACCGTTAGAAACAAATTTTCCTAAGTTTGTGAGGACGTACGGAACAAGCATGCATCATGATAATTACCATTCACATAATTAAATTGTTCCTCCCCTTATAAAATTCTTACTCGGTTATGTAACTCTTATCCATTATGGCATTATCTCACCAAGTGGTACATGTTAATGGTGCAGATGGCACGCACAAAGCAGACCGCTCGCAAGTCCACCGGAGGCAGAGCTCCTAGCCGTCAGCTTGCTCCACGTACCCATCAATGTCACACGTTTCTTAGAGAGTTTGGGATGCCTACACTCTTGTGGAGAGTGCTCAGCTATGTAGGCTATCCTGATGGAATGGAGCCCCGCTACTTCTGGGCGAATGAGCAGTTGGGAGAAGGTCTCTTGGTTACTGTGGAGGCCGTTGTTTGTCCCCGAGGTGACGATTCTGAGTGGATAGGTTGGTGTTATGAGTCAACTAGCAGGACTGCTGAAGAAGCAGCTGGTAGGGCAGCCTTTGGGATCCTAAGGGATATCATGGATCGTTTTCCTCAGGAGCTGGCAGCCACTTTGGTTGGAGTCTTTCCGAGGGGCAACCCCTCCACTGACTCATGGCAGCAGGCAAGAGGAAGATCTTTGGAGATTGGTGCAGCAGAAGGGCAGAATAGTGATAACTCTGCCATGAGCGCCATGTTCGCAGTGATGAAGGTGTTAGATGGAGTAGAAGGTAGCCTTAGACATGTGTCTGGTGCTCTTGGTCATGCCCGTGAGGACCGACGTCAGCTTCAGAGGGAATACGATGCCGAGATTGAGAGGCTCAATGTAGAGATGGCTCGGTTAACTCACCAGAGGAATGCAGCCTGGTCCAGGGAAGATGTTCTAAGAGCTCGACAATTTGAGCTGGAGCAGCAGCTGGCCAATGCGGAAGAATACAACGATAACCTACATGAAGAGGTTCATCAGCTGAATAACCAGCTCCACCCTTATGTTCCGCCTGGAGCCACAGAGATGGATCTAGAGGAGGACAAGGAAGAAGAAGAAGTGGAGCCTGAAGAAGAAGTGGAGCCTGAGGAAGGAGATGATCCTACGTCTGACCTCGATAGTGATCATGATGAGGATTAGATCGCTTAGTACTTAGTAGAAGGGCCAATGTATCACCTTTATTCATGTAATGGACCTGTAGCTCGAATTTGGTAGTAGTAATCCGACTATCATGTAATGTTGTTAATCGCACGACTATCGCACATTTGGTTGAACATCAATGCAATTCCAGTCCTTTGTTGGTGATCACGATTTAAATTTGCATGCGTTATGAGCATGATAAGTGGCCAAATTGGGGATGTCATGTTGTGAGAATGAATTGTTATGCCTCTGTTTTTATTGTGATTTTGAGAATTTTCTCCAGTAATTTTAGTTTGGCATGAGTACATAATTCATCTGCAATCTCTTGACATCAACCAATAATCGCTTATTGTTGCAACTTCGTAGATGACGCGCACCCGTGCTGGAGCTGGTGGCAGCCAGGATGGCAACCATGATGACTTTCCACCCCCACCGCCGCCGTCCGCTCAGGAGTTCTTTACCCAGTTCCTAGGGAGCTAGAGGACAATGGAGGAAGCTTTGCGCCTCATCGCGCAAAACACCGCTCATGGCCACCCACATCAACTAGGGGCCGAGCCAAATCAGCATAGTACATTCAAGGAGTTTCTGGATACGAAGCCTCCAATCTTCAAGGTGGCTGAGGAACCACTGCAGGCTAACGAGTGGCTAAATACCATTGAGCAGAAATTTCGTCTGCTGAGGGTCACGGAGCATCTAAAAGCTAAGTATGCTTCTCATCAGCTGCAAGGACCAGCAGGGATCTGGTGGACACATTTCCTGTCGTCTTTGCCTACTAATGCGCGAGTGACCTGGGAACAGTTCAAGCTGACTTTTAGGGGACATCATATTCCCCCAGGCCTGATGCGCATGAAAGTCGCCGAATTTATGAGGCTCACCCAAGGAACAAAGACTCTCACAGAATATATGCACGCATTCAACAACCTATCCAGATATGCTCTAGGTTTTTGTGGATACTGAAGAGAAAAAGATAGAGAGTTTCAAGCGAGGTCTGGGTACCAAACTAATGAAGACCATGGCCAATTCTAGGTGTGCCATGTATAATGAGTTTATTAGCGATGCCTTGACCCAAGAAAACCACAACAACATGCATGCCGTTGCTAAGGGTCGCAAGAGGGCAAATGAGGCAGGTGCCTCAGGATCTTCCCAGTCGAAAGCGCCTATCATAGCTAGGCCACAATTCCGTCCACCTGCACCCAAGTTTAGGCCTCCACCACCTAAAGCTCAGAATAACAAGCCACAAAAACCATTTCGTAAGGCGTTCACTATTGCCTTACCAAAAGGAACTGGCAGTCAGGGAAGCTCCACCGGACCGAGGAATAATCAGCCATGTTTCAACTGCAACCAAATGGGTCATTGGGCCAAGGAATGCCCCCACCCCAAGAAGAATGGCAACCCAAATCAGAACAATCAGAGGCAGGCAAACGCAAGGGCACATCCGGGATATGTGCATTATACCACTGTTGAGGAAGTGCCCGCTGGAGAAGTTGTCACGGCTGGTATGTTTCTCGTCAACAAGCATCCTGCTATTGTTTTATTTGATTCGGGAGCTTCTCATTCATTTATGAGTCAAGCATTTGCATCTAGACATGATCAAGAAATAATTGAAGTAAGCAAAGGGGGTTATAACATAAGTTCAGCAGGGGGTACTGTTACTACCAAAAAGATAGTAAAAAATGTGCTCATCTCTATACAAGGGAGGGAGTACACAACGGATTTGATAATATTGCCCGGGCTATCGATAAGTGTAATCTTAGGCATGAATTGGATGAAGGATCATGGTGTTCTTATTGACACTAGCACCCGCACTATTATGTTGAGGGAACCCACAGGAGGGAATGCTTTTCTAGTACCACTCTTCCGCAATTTTGAACTCCAACATTTAGCTTGCGCTATCCAAACCACCACGATATGTGATATCCCAGTGGTTTATGAGTTTTCGGATGTATTTCTAGAAGAATTACCAGGCTTACCACCTGATAGGGAGGTGGAATTTAAGATTGAATTAGTGCCAGGTATGACACCCATATCAAGAAGGCCCTATAGAATGCCACCCAATGAGTTAGCGGAACTTAAGGTTCAATTGCAAGATCTATTGGACAAGGGTCTTATCCAACCTAGCTCATCTCCGTGGGGATGTCCAGCCTTGTTTGTGAAAAAGAAGGACAAGTCACTGAGAATGTGTGTAGATTACAGACCACTCAATGCTGTGACCATCAAGAACAAATATCCATTGCCTCGCATCGACATCTTGTTCGATCAGCTAGCGAAGGCAAAGGTATTCTCCAAAATTGACTTGAGATCAGGCTACCATCATATAAAGATCAGACCGGAGGATATACCTAAAACTGCTTTCTCTACTAGGTATGGCTTATACGAGTATTTGGTTGTCTTTCGGACTAACAAATGCTCCAGCCTACTTCATGTACCTGATGAACTCGGTATTCATGCCTGAACTTGACAAGTTCGTGGTCATGTTTATCGATGATATATTGATTTATTCAGAAAATGAGTTAGATCATGAAGAGCATCTAAGGATTGTCCTATCCAGACTGAGGGAGCATAAGCTATATGCAAAGTTTAGCAAATGTGAATTTTGGTTGAGCAAAGTACCTTTCTTAGGTCACATCTTATCAAGAGATGGAATCTCTGTAGACCCATCAAAAGTACAAGAGGTCATGGATTGGAAAGCCCCAACTTCGGTTCATGAAGTTTGGAGTTTTCTAGGGTTAGCAGGATACTATCGTCGGTTTATTCTAGATTTCTCAAAGATAGCTAAGCCTATGACCAGACTACTTCAGAAGGATGAGAAGTACAATTGGACACCAGAATGTGAAGCAACTTTTCACACTCTCAGAACTTTGTTGACTACAGCACCTGTGCTGGCACAACCAGACATTGAAAAGCCTTTTGATGTATTTTGTGATGCATCGGGAATAGGTTTGGGATGTGTGCTTATGCAAGAAGGAAGAGTTATTGCATATGCTTCTCCGCAATTGAGAAAACATGAAGTCAACTACCCTACACATGATTTAGAACTTGCAGCAGTTGTTCATGCATTAAAGATATGGAGACATTATTTGTTGGGCAATGTATGTCATATATATACTGACCACAAAAGTCTCAAGTATATCTTTACCCAGCCAGAACTGAACATGAGACAACGAAGATGGTTAGAATTAATTAAGGACTACAATTTAGAAGTGCATTACCATCCGGGTAAAGCAAATGTAGTAGCCAATGCACTTAGTCGGAAGTCTCATTGCAACACTATGGAAGCATTATTGGAAGATGGATTCAACTTATTACATCCTACTGTACTACACAATATCACGATCAATTGTTCACTTGAGAGCAAAATCATAGAGCTACAGCAGACAGATGTAGGAATAAGTCACATCAAGAGAAAAATGCAAGAGTAAGAAACCAAACATTTTAGATTGGACGAAAGAGGTGTATTATGGTTTGAGGACCGACTTGTGGTACCAAAAGACCATGAGCTAAGGAATCAAATTTTAGATGAAGCTCACTCGTCCAAATTGTCTATCCATCTGGGTAGTAGTAAGATGTATCAAAATTTGAAAACCCGTTTTTGGTGGACTAAGATGAAGAAAGAGATCGCAGCCTATGTTGCTAGGTGTGATAACTGTAGTAGAGTAAAAGCGGTCCATATGAAATCTGTCGGACTACTTCAGCCATTGCCGATTCCAGGATGGAAATGGGAGGAAATCAGCATGGACTTTATCACAGGCCTTCCAATGACGCCACAAGGTCATGATTTAATATGAGTTATTATTGATCATCTCACCAAGTCAGCACACTTTATACCCGTGAACACACGGTATATAGATGGAAAATACGCTGGGATATATGTTTCCCAGATCATGAGACTGCATGGAGTACCTAGGACTATAATCTCAGATTGAGGACCATAGTTCATAGCTCATTTCTGGGAGCATTTACACCAGGCTTTGGGAACCAAGCTAATCAGAAGTTCGGCATACCATCCGCAAACTTCAGGACAGACAGAGTGAGTGAACCAAATCCTAGAAGATTTACTTAGAGCTTGTGTTATATCTTCAAAGGGTTCATGGGAGAAATGGTTACCTTTAGCTGAATTCTCCTATAACAACAGTTATCAAGCGAGTATCAAGATGGCTCCATTTGAAGCCTTGTATGGCAAAAAATGTAGAACTCCATTGAATTGGATTGAGCCCGGTGAAAGGAGATACTTTGGTATTGACTTTGTCAATGAAGCCGAAGAGCAAGTACGTATCATCCAACAACATATGAAGGCAGCTCAATCAAGACAAAAGAGTTATGCCGACAGAAGAAGAAGACCACTGACTTTTGAAGTGGGTGACTATGTATACTTGAGAGTATCACCCATGAAAGGTGTGAAAAGATTTGGGATGAAAAAGAAGCTTTCACCAAGATATGTAGGGCCATACAAAATTTTGGAACAAAAAGGAAATGTTGTGTATAAGTTACAACTTCCACCAGAGATGAGTGCAATATTTGATGTGTTCCATGTTTCTCAGTTGAAGAGATGTCTTCGAGTACCTGAAGAAGCTATTGCACCCACCAACGTGTAGCTTCAATCGGATTTGACCTATGAAGAAAAGCCATTTCGAGTATTAGAGGAGATGGAGAGAGTGACACGGAGTAAGATTATTAAGTTCTATAAGGTGGTGTGGAACAATCACAGTGAACAAGATGCTATGTGGGAAAGAGAGGATTATTTACGAGAAGTTTATCCCGCCTTTTTCCAAGAATAGTAGGTCTTGCAAATCTCGAGACGAGATTTTTATAAGGGGGAGGGGTTGTAACACCCTAGGTGTTAGCCTTGCATAACTTGACTTGCATAGCATGAGCATGATCATAAAGCATTCATATATAAGCTTTGACACTTGAAACATTTGATTGAAACATATGCAACATTCTTATTATTTCATGTTTCCATATGTATATGCATATGATCATGAGTGTAAACATGTAGATGATTGTGTGACCTTGCAAATAGCTTAAACATGTTTAGAATATCATCATGAACAACTTTGGTATTTATGACTAGGGCTAATTAGGTCATTATGTCATAGTTCAAGTATGTACCATCTTTTGAATGTAGCATGTTTGACCAAGTTTGAACTATGTGCTAGAGACTATGCATGTATGTGATAACTAAAACAAAGTTGTAGTATTTGTCATGGGGAACAACTTTTATCTTTGGGTCATGAACTAATAATGTGCATAGCTTATTCTTTTGGAGCTCACAAAAATCATCAAGTTAATAATTTTCAACACTTAGCCAATTCTGCTAAGTCTTGTACCCTAACCGTGCTGACAGCCGATCTTTGGGATGACCTAACTCAAGATTGGTTGAGAGTTTGGGTGTGAGTTCTAAACAAGAATTGGAGATGGTACTTAGGGCTACAATTTTCGTTTAAGAGTCATTCACTGAATCACCTTGTATCGACGGCTATTTCAACTCGAAGTCACATCGTCAGGCTCGGTTTGCGTCATTGATGAAATGAATGGGAGCTTCAGTGGCCGACCGCCATCAGGCGCTGGCCACCGCGTGGCGCGGGAATTGGCCGTGCGTCGCCGGTGTTCTGCCCCGCGTGGCAGAGACGAGCCAGAGCCAACCATTATCACCCCCAGTGCCCTCCCGATCCATCCCGTGCCTCATTTCCAAATTTCTGCTCCTCCTTCGCCGTCCGCAGCACCCGCAAGCGCAGCCGCCGAGCTCCCACAGCACCGTCGTCGCCTCGCGTGCGCTACGTCACACCACCACCGCCTCCATCTCGCCCATAGCTACGTCACACCTCCCTCTACCCCATCATCTTGATTGCAGTGGCTATCACGCTTCGGTGAGGGCGTATTCGCCATTTTCTTTCTCGCCGAAGTTCTCGGTCACCATGGCCACCTCCACGACAAGCTTGCCATTGCTCGGCTCATCTGCGATTTTCTTCCAATTGATGGCGTTAGAGATTGGTTAGGATGAGTATTAGCCGGTGCTATGATGTTACCTCTGTGAGTGGTCCCACCGGCGTGGAACGCGACAACCCACGCCGCCGCGCTCTAACCTCCGCACCACCGTGCCGTGGCCATGCGTCATCAGAGCTTTGTGTGAAGCTTGTACTATTTAAATAGAGTCACCAGGTCACCATGGTACTATTGCGTGCCTCGCATAGCATTCCCATGGCTGGAGATGGCTGGCACCGCGTTGAGCAGCACCGCCGTGCTGCCATGGCCAGCGACGAGCATGCTCTGCCGCACCTGCACGGTCACCACCTAGACCATCCGACGCGTCTTGAGTAGTAGGTCATGATGTTGCCCGTGGTTTCGCCGGCGAACTCGCCGCCGTTGAGCTCTGGCCACACCAGTAGAGTAGCGCCGCCGGCTCTGTTTTCGTCTCGATGACATGTGGGGTCCCCTTACTGACGGGTCCCACCGGTCAGCGACTCTGTAGTTGAAAGCTAGGTCATATGATTCTAGTTTTTGAATTGTTTTGTGATTTTTATATCTTCAGTTTGGTAGCTTCAAAAATTATGCATTAAATTGTGTAGTGTTCCTTAGGAAGTGTAGTATTTAGGAAAAATATATTCCTGACATTTAAAGTAGAAATTTTGGGAGATTTAAATAGAGATTTGAAATGTGTTTTTGAATGCATGCAAATTTGTTTATTTTATATCTAGAGTTCCTGTGCTCCAAAAATTAAGAAATGTTTGTGGTAAGCTATTCTTGTCATGTATGAACTCTGGTAAAAATTTGAGGATCAGTGCATGTGTAGATTTATAGTTATAGATTTTTCTTTTATAAATAGTTAATCGTTGTATGAATTTTTATAAATTATTTATGAATCCAAAATTCATGAAATTTGTTGGAGGTAATCCTAGTACCATAAGGATGCTAAGAAAAATAGGAAATCTGCTGCTTGACACTTTTCACTAGGGTTTTCTATTTATGCTACTTTAAGCCTTTCTATCTTGTCATTTTTGTATAGAACGTTTTACTGTAGAAAATGGCATGAATTTATGAAGTACATCTGGTATATGTTTATTATTTAACCTAAATATCTAAATAAAATAATAAAGGCATTTAAATAAATAGTTTGGGCTTCACCATTATATTGTCTTGAATGTATTTGGTTTGCTTAAACTGTTGGTTGGCTTTATGTTGTCAAACTTTGAGTGATTACATGAAGTAGAAGTATCATTGCTTCAAAATGCAAATTTAAAAGGATTCCGGACAGATTCTGTAGTTTGATAAGTTGCATGATAGGGATGATGTTTGCTGTAAAAATGGTTAATAACAAAGTTCTAGAGAATTTGATAAGCTTTCCAGAAAGTCCAGGATCACTGCATTTGGATTAGTAGAACTCCAGTTATGAGTGAAACAAGTAGCTGCTGTTTTGTGATATAGTAGATGCATTGTGGAAGTAGTTAATTAAATAATCGAGAAGAGATATGCACCTACTCAATAAACATGATGCACTTGTTAACATATATGCATTCGTAATACTTATGTCATATTCATGCATCTAGGATCAGAGGAAGAAATAACGTTGCTGGAATTCGAAGAAGCAGAGGAAGGGGACCAGTAGGAGAATCCTCAAGCCGCAGCTCCCGAAGGCGTGGAGCAGAATCCTAAAGAGCTTCCGGAGTGTCCTGACCACCGCCCCACTTCCTTTCTATGAGGCAAGCCCCAGAGCATTCTAAGTCTCCTAGTATTTTACAAATGATTACTTAAGTACTTATGATTGAAGCATTAGGTTATAAGAGTTGAATGGAACCACTTGGTGCATGTACATTCCTTGTCTAGATATTACACCTTTAACCGGTATAGGTCTAGGATCGAATATATGCTTAGCCATGCTTAGACCGGTAGAAGTCGGGTGATGTCCTATCACCTACGAGATATAGGTGGATACCGGAGCACGGTTGGCTATATTTGCTATCGTGGAACAGAACCATGGGGTAAAAGAAAATCGAGATCGGGCGGGATGTCGATAGAGAAGCAACAAGACATGGAGGTCTTGGGTGTGGATCTATCCCCGTCTGTGTCGATTAAGGACCGTACCATTGTTGGCGCTTCTAACAAGATTGAACGCATGCCTCTCACTTAGCTAGCCAGATAACTTGTTCTGACCGCGAAGCCGAGTAATTCAACTCAGGCCGGGACCCGTTCTGTTGTGCACTCCTTCTGGGGAACGATCAGACTGAGCCCAAGGGCAGGCTAGGCCTGAACGTCCTGGCATCTGGTGTTCCAGATTGTGCAGCACGGTACGGGCCCGCGAAATGTAGACCTGAGTTGTACCAAAGGTGACCTAAGGCTATCATGGCTGGTAGACCTAGGTTTGTGTTAGGAATAAATTCCCAGCTGGTTGAAATCGATTTGAATCGTCGTCTCTCCCGGATAGTGAGAAACTTGACTAGTCCCAACATCGTAGTAACTATGTTATGAAACATGATGGTTCGGATGAATATGGAATTACAATACCTGCTATGGTTACTATTGTATGCTTTTAATTGGATATACCACATGTTTGGCACAAGATAGTTGCTAATCTAGAAATGGATAGTTATAATTAACTTGATAAAGGCATCATAATGGTCCAACTATGTCAATTGCTTTTATGCAAAATGTTGTCAAGCTACGAGCAGTTATACAGCCTTGCATAATCCTTGGAGTCATTTTATTTCTGGTTCATGACGGGTAAGTCTAGCTGAGTACCTTCTCGTACTCAGGGTTTTATTTCCCATTGTTGCAGATGGCACTGTGTATCATGGTTATTGCAAGAGTTGCTTCTATCTCGCCGTGGATGAGGAGTAAGCCTTGGGCAGGCTTCTTTATTAATCCCTATCTTTGCTTTTGTGGACCGTGATCCTACTTGGCACTGTATCAAACTATGTTGGAAACTTTATTTTCGAACTTAATTGCTTCTGCTTTATCTATCAAACTCGGTTTGTAATAAATTTTATTCACACTCTAATGGAGAAATGTATCTGTGAACTTTATGTAATATGTGGCATGTATGTTGAATCGTGTACGATCTTGGTTGTTGTAAATCGTTTATCGAGACCCGTCGTGGTACTCGACGGACTGCCGGGTTTATATGGGTTCAAGTATGATAGTGCGACCACTTGCGGGCTACCATTGTACTTGTACTCTTATAAATTGGTTAGTTCTGCGACAGCGCGAAGGGCTAAGAAGCTAGGATGGTTTGCAGCTCTTGTGCCGGCACATGTATTTGCTTAGCAAAAAATTGGCATCCTTCAAAACATCATACGAGGTCTTTTGCATCGAAGATGGCTGTGGGCTAGTAGAAACCAACTCGGAAGGCCTTGCCGACCAGTGTTCTTGAAGCCGCGTGGTTGCCGCAGGAACCAGAGTGAATTTCGAGAAGTAGCTTCACTCCCTCTTCTTGGATGATGCATTTCTGCAGTATCCCTTCCTTGGCACTTTTCCTCATCAAATTGCCATCTACCAGCACATAATGCTTGCTACGACGAATTAGGCATTCAGTTTCAGTCTTGTTGGTGGGTACTTCGGCGCTGGTGAGGTACTTGATGAATTGTTCCCTCCAATCGGCGGCCGGTGAAGGTACCGATAGTACCAGCTGCTCGGCGGGGGGAACTTCTTGAACTTCCTTATCTTCCTTAATGGACGGTGCCAGGAGATCTTGAATGAAGACTCCTGGTGGGATCGCGGCGCGAGAAGAGCCCAACTTGGATAAGTGGTTGGCGAGCTGATTTTGGTCGTGTATCACGTGGTGGTACTCGATGCCGTAAAATTTTCCTTCAAGTTTCCTAATTTTGGCGCAATATGCATCCATCTTCTCGCTAGAGCAAGACCAATCTTTATTAAGCTGGTTGATGACCAGCGCGGAGTCCCCGTATACCATGAGGCATTTGACGCCAAGCTCAACGGCTATACGGAGTCCGTGAAGACATGCTTCATATTCGGCGACGTTGTTGGAGGTCAGAAAGTGTATCCGAAGAATGTATTAGAGCTTATCCTTGGTCAGCGTAATGAATAGAATGCCCGCACCAGCACCATTGATGTTAAGGGCGCCATCGAAGTACATCACCTAGTGCTCAGGGCAGGTGGCGGCAATGGGCTCTTGGATCTTGGTCCACTCAGCGATGAAATCAGCAAGCGCCTAAGACTTGATCGTAGGCCTGCTTCTAAATTCAATTGAGTAAGTGCTGTGTTCAACAGCCCACTTGATGATATGACCACTAGCTTCTTTGTTATGGAGGATGTCCCCTAGAGGGAACTCGGTAACCACGACGATCTTGTAATACTCGAAGTAGTGGTGGAGCTTACGCGATGTAATCAAGATGGCGTATAGCAGCTTTTGGACCTAAGGATAATGAGTTTTGGGCTCGTTAAGGACCTTGCTGATGAAGTATACTGGATGTTGCACCTTATAGGCGTGCCCGGCCTCCTCATGTTCGACCACGATGGCTGTGCTGACGACGCGGGAAGTAGCGGCAATGTAGATCAGGAGAGTTTTGTCTCGCTGTGGTACTGTCATGATCGGAGGCTTTGTTAGGAACACCTTGAGCTGCTTGAAAGCTATATCTGCCTCCTTCAACCAGGAAAAGTGCTCGAAGGCCTTGAGGAGTTTGAAGAATGGTAGCCCTTTTTTGGCGAGGCGTGATATGAAGCAGCTTAAAGTAGCCATGCAACCTGTAAGTTTCTTTATATCCTTGATGCTTGTTGGCCGTTTCATGTTGGTGATGGCAGAGACCTTGTTAGGGTTGGGTTTGATGCCACGAGCGCTGACAATGTAGCCCAGTAGTATATTGGACGGAACAACAAAGATGCACTTTGAAGGGTTCAACTTCCATCGATACTTTTTAAGGTTGGCGAATGTTTCTTCGAGGTCGATGATAAAATTGTCTATGGTCCTAGACTTGACGACCACATCATCGATGTAAGCTTCGATGTTGCAGCTGATCTGCTGATCGAGGCACATCTGGATGGCCCTTTGATAGGTCGCCTCGGCATTCTTGAGACCGAAGGACATGGTGGTGTAGCAGTATGCACCGAAGGGCGTGATGAATGACGTCTTGATCTGGTCTTCTTCCTTGAGGGAGATCTGGTGATAGCCGGAGTAATAGTCAAGGAAGGAGAGCAGTTCGTAGCCAGCGGTGGAGTCTACAACCTCGTCTATCCAAGGCAAACCGAAGGGGTCTTTAGGGCAGTGTTTGTTAAGATCAGTGTAATCAATGCACATTCTCCATTCTTTATTCTTTTTTCAAACAAGAACAGGGTTTGCTAACCACTCGGGATGATACACTTGTTTTATAAATCCGGTAGCTAAGAGCCATTTTATTTCTACCCTAATAGCCTCCTTCTTGTCTGGCGCGAATCGGCGAAGTTTCTGCTTGATTGGTTTGGCGGTCAGCGAGACATTTAAGGAGTGCTCGATCTTCTCTCATGGTACCCCCGGCATGTCTGTAGGTTTCCAAACAAACATGTTGGTGTTGGCATGTAGGAAGGAGATGAGCGTGCTTTCCTATTTGGGGTTAAGGTGAGCCCCAATCTTCATGGTCTTGGAGGGGCCATCGAGGCCGAGGTTGACCTCCTTAATTTCCTTGGACTTGGCAGAGGCACGGGGGGCTCTAGCTCTAGGATCTCCATGTCGTCGGTGTGCAACATCTTGGCTTCAGTGACCATGCTGGCCATCTAGATGGAGAGGTCGGTGGCTTTGGCGAGAGCGAGACTCTCTGTCTCGTAGGCGTAGGTGATGGAGAGGTTGGCTCGTAGGGCCAGAACTCCTGTAGGCAAAGGCATCTTTAGCACTAGATACGCATAGTGCGGTACAGCCATGAACTTGGCTAGAGCTGGCTGACCAAGTATGGCATGGTAGGTGGTGTTGAAGTCGGCAACGTAGAAGTTGATGTGTTCCACGCGGTAGTTGCTCGCCATGCCAAACTGTACTGGTAGGGTGATCTCTCCAAGCGGTTTGGAGGCCCTGCTAGGTACCACACCCCAAAAGGAGGAGTCAGAGGGTGTGAGATCTAATAACCCGAGGCCCAGCTCCTTTAGGGTTCTGGCGAAGAGGAGATTCAGAGCGCTCCCACCGTCAATGAGCACCTTTCTAAAAAGCACCTTTTGCATGGTTGCGTCGAGGATGAGGGGGAAATGCCCTGTGTAGGGGATGTCCACCCACTGGTCAACCCTGCTAAAGGTGATGGGTACCTCGAACCACGGGCAATAACTGGGGTTGGCGGTGGCGTCTTCCGTAGTGACGGAAAGCAACCGCCATGTGGCGAGCTTCCGTTCTCTTCTCCTCTCGGTGGAGGCGAGGCCCCCGAAGATGGTGGCGACCACCTTGTCGTGGTCCTAGAAAGCATTGTTGTTGCCCCCAGGTGGTCGGTGGTCTCCAGCTCTATCGTTGGCGTCGTCTTCTAGCTTTTTGTCCTGAAACTCCTTAGCCAAGCCAAGACAATTCTTCATCTTGTGTTTAGCATTCTTGTGAAGAGGGCATGGGCCATCGAGGATCTTTTGGTACTATTCATCATAGTTGCGCTTGGCATGAGGTTGACTGACGGCAGCGATGATGTGGTCTGGCCGATGGCTTCAATTTTGGCCAGGCTTTGGTCCTTCTATTCCATCACGGCCGTTGTCACGATGGTAACTGCGGTCGTCGAATCAGTAGTTATTGTGGCGTCGGTCATCGGGGCGATCATCATAGCGGCGAGGTGGGCGATGGGTGCTCGCATCCTCATTGAAGTGCACCTCGGCTTCCTCGGCGTCGGTGTACTGGTTGGCAGTAGTGATCATCTCGCCAATGCCTATGGGCAGCTTGCGGTTGAACTTGGAGTGAAGCTCACGATTGTGGAGTCCTCGGGTGAAGGCGGTGATGACCTCAGCTTCCATGATGTTGGGAATATAATTCCTCATCTCGGAAAAGCGTCGAATGTAGCTGTGAAGGAGCTCAGATGGCTTCTGATTGATGTGGTTGAGATCATGCTTGGTGCCCGGCCGAGTACACGTAGCCATATAATTGTCGGTGAAGACTTTTTTTAGCTCTTCCCAGGATCCAATGGAGTCCGGGGCAAGGCTAGTAAACCAGCTCATGGCGGGTGGCATGAGCATGATGGGGAGATAGTTCGCCATGACACTGGTGTCTCCTCCGGTGACACAGACAGCAGTGGCGTAAGCCTGTAGCCACTGTGTTGGATTTATCCTTCCCTCGTAGGGCTCGACCCCAATGATTTTGAAACCATAGGGCCATTAAAGTGTTCGGAGCGCCCTCGTAAACGCTGGGGACCCTTTTGGGTTGTGGTCGGCGTCGGCTGCAGCGTTGCTAGCGTTGATTTGCTCGAGAGCTAAGTCTGGGTTTTTGTACTCCTGTTCATACTCCTGGTGGTGGCGTACTTCATCTTCATGGTGACCAAAGCGACGTTGCTCGATACGCCGTCGTGCATCCCGGAGGCTGCTGAGGTGCACTCAAGCGTCCTGTTCGACCTCCTGGTCATGTTGGCGATGGTGTTCAGCGCGGTGTCCCTTGACTCCCCCCTAGAGAGGCAATGACTGGTCGGTGAAACGGCTTTGACTAGGGCAGCGATTGGATCTCAGCGCAGCTGATCGATGAATCATGCTTGTGGAGCATGAAGGTCACTGATCCTCATGAATCTCATTAACCTGACAGTGTGCCGCTTTAAGCATGGTGGCGACCTTGGCGAGCACGGGCATCTGCGGGAGGCGGGCGAGCTCGTTGGTGGCCACTGCCAAATTGGCGCTCGGAGTCTTGAAGACGTCGTGGCCATCAATGCAGAGAAACTCTTCATCGTTGTCGTGGTGGAGTGGGAGTGGCCTTCCTTATGAGTCGAGCCGATTATTTTGAGTAGCCTCGTCCCTCGCAATAGCTGCCTTGTTTTCTCAGCGCTGCGCGCGGTTGATGTTTCGGTTCTCACAAGCGACACGTTCCTCCTCGGTTTCACCGTTCCGAGGAGGGTTGTCGACGCTGACGTTGAAGATCGCGCCACCATGAAAGGGTGGGAGAAGGAGTTGCTCGGTGAAGGTTTCGGCGAGGATCTCCGTAGAGCCCTGAGACTCGAAGCCCAGATTTTCCTCTGGGATGGTTTGGAGGGATGCTCCAGGGCACCGACCTATGTGTAGCATGTTGACAGCTGGCGGAGGCTAGACGGCGAGCTGGTCGGTGAGCGGATGAGCGTCTCCCACCTAGTCAGCAAATTTTCTCCTCAGGGCGTCTTAGTAAGTAGCGGCGACGTTGGTGAGCCCAAAGGGCAGAGCCGCAACTCCTGGAGTTTTCCGGGCAGCCTCTGATAGATTTGGATCGGAGGGTGGTTGGCGCTGAACCAAAGTGTCCAGGGCTGATTCGGCGATGAAGAGGCAATCGGCGAGCTTTAGACCGACCCGATCGATGGATTCGATTAGATCGTCATTATTGACCTGCCTCCTCTAGTAGTGAGGAAGCGAGTGGTGGGCCGTTGATGAAGGCAACCTCAAAAGTGGTTCCAAGATCGGATCTATAATTGCGGGTGCGGGGGTGGTCGACGCGGAGCCCATCTGCACTAGCTCGAGGAGCTCTCCGACTCCGTCAGCGTTGATGACCCATGAGATGGATCTGATCATGAATATCTGGCCAGGCTACGGAAGGGACAAAGAGCCTGCAGAAAAAGCCATCTTGTTCAACAAGGAAACAGCACGCACACCCCTACCTGGCGCACCAACTATCGACAGGATACCATCGGCAGTCCTCTGAGGGGTATCCCACGAAGGTAGATTGATCGACAGGGGAGTGTGAGATCAAGAACAAGAAGGCAACAGAAACACACGAGTTAGATAGGTTCAGGCCGTCAGTATGACATAATACCCTACTCCTATGGTCTGTTGGTTTGTATTAGCTATCGTATGATATTGCGTGAGTTTGGAGGGGGTCCCTGCCCGCCTTATATAGTCTGGGGAGCAGGGTTACAAGTCGGTTAGATCTGAGAGATAACCGGAAAGTAATAACTGATAACTAGAATCTTGAGATCATACATATCCTAATAGATCTCGTAGTATCTTCAGGATATCTTCCAGATGCCTTGCAGAAGGCACCGACCAGAGTCATGCCCCGCAAGGCTTTGTCTTGTGGGCTGGGCCACCCCTAAGGGCGTAGCCCATGTGGTCTGCCGTGGGTATTCGGGGTCATACCCCCCACAAATCCTATGTCATCGCGTGCTAGGCCACATCCGATCATAGCACATGGCAAAACTACAAATATTTACTTGTTGGCCACATTTCACACCGATAGCTGGTATGTTTCTTGTAAACAAACACCCTGCAATTGTTTTATTTGATTCTAGAGCTTCGCATTCATTTATGAGTCAGACTTTTGTATCTATGCATGATCAGAAAATAATTGAGGTAGACAAGGGTGGCTATAGTATATGTTCAGCGGGGGCTACTATCTCTACAAACCAATTAGTTAGAGATGTGCTTATCTCCATACAAGAGAGGGAGTATACTATGGATCTCATAGTACTGCTAGGATTAGCCATAGATGTGATATTGGGCATGAGTTGGATGAGTGGTCATGGAGTTCTCATTGACACTACCACTAGAACAATTATGTTGAGGGAACCCAAAGGGGGTAGTGCTTTTCTAGTACCACTTCCCCAGAGTTTTGATCTTCAAAACTTGTCACGTGCTATCCAAGCCACTACTCTTGGTGATATTCCAGTAGTTTGTGAATTTCTAGATGTATTCCCAAATGAGTTGCTGGGTTTGCCACCTGATAGGGATATGGAATTTAAGATTGAGTTAGTGCCAGGTACAACACCTATCTCAAGAAGACCCTATAGAATGCCACCAAATGAGTTAGCCAAACTTAAAATTTAGCTACAAGAACTCTTAGACATAGGTCTCATTCGACCTAGTTCATCTCCCTAGGGTTGTCCAACTTTATTTGTGAAGAAGAAGGACAAATCATTATGGTTGTGTGTGGATTATAGGCCACTCAATGTCGTAACCATAAAGAACAAGTACCCTTTGCCCTGTATTGATATTTTGTTCAATCAATTGGCAAGAGCAAAGGTATTCTCTAAGATTGACTTGAGATCAGGCTATCAACAATCAAGATCAGGCCAGAAGATGTACTTAAAACCACTTTCTTCACTAGGTACGGCTTGTATGAGTATTTGGTTTTATCTTTTGGACTGACAAATGCTCCTGCCTACTTCATGTATTTGATGAATTTGGTATTCATGCCCAAGCTTGACAAGTTCATGGTCATGTTTATCAATGATATCCTAATTTACTTTAAGAATGAGGTAGATCATGCAGAGCATTGAGAGTTGTCTTGTCTAGGTTGAGAGAGCATAAATTGTATGCAAAATTTAGCAAGTGTGAATTCTGGTTGAGGAAAGTACCTTTCTTGGGTTATATATTATCTAAAGATGGAATCTCTGTAGACCCATCTAAAGTGCAAGAGGTCATGGATTAGAAGGCCCCAACTTCTATTCATGAAGTTCAGAGTTTTCTAGGGCAAGTAGGCTATTATCGCTGTTTCATTCCTTACTTTCCCAAAATAGCTAAGCCCATGATCAGATTACTTCAGAAGGATGAAAAGTTTAATTGTACTCCAGAGTGTGAGGCTACTTTTCACACTCTATGAACCTTGCTAACCACTGCTCCTGTTCTGGCACAACCCGATATAGAAAAGCCCTTTGATGTGTTTTGTGATGCATAAGGGACCGGTCTTGGTTGTGTGCTTATGCAAGAAGGTCAAGTTATTGCCTATGCTTCTTGACAGTTGAGAAAGCATGAAGTCAACTATCCTACACATGATTTAGAACTTGCCACAGTTGTTCATGCATTGAAGATATGGAGACATTATTTGTTGGGAAACATATGCCACATGTACACTGACCACAAAAGTCTTAAATATATCTTCATGCAACCTGAGCTAAACATGAGACAATGAAGGTGGTTGGAGCTAATCAAGGACTATAATTTGGAAGTGCACTACCATCTAGGAAAACCCAATGTTGTAGCAGATGCACTTAGTCGGAAATCTCACAGTAATACTTTAGAAGCGTTGTTGGAAGAGGGGTTTAATTTGTTGCATCTTGTTGTGCTACACAATATCACTGTTAGTTGCTCACTTGAGAGCAAGATCATCGAACTATAGAAGACAGATGTAGGTGTGTTTCACATCCAGAGAAAGGTGAAAGAATAGGAAACCAAACATTTCAGGTTAGATGAAAGAGGTGTGCTATGGTTCAAGGACCGACTTGTGGTACCGAAAGACTATGAACTTAGGAATCAAATTTTAGATGAAGCTCATTCATCCAAGTTATCTATCCATCCGGGTAGTAGCAAAATGTATCAAGATTTGAAAACCCATTTTTGGTGGACCGAGATGAAGAAAGAAATCACCGCCTATGTTGCTAGATGTGATACTTGCAGTAGGGTCAAAGCGGATCATCTAAAATCTGCTAGACCGCTTCAACCGTTGTCCATTCCGGGCTAGAAATGAGAGGAAATAAGTATGGACTTTATTACAGGCCTCCCACAGACACAACATGGTCATGATTCCATTTGGGTCATTGTGGACTACCTCATCAAGTCAGCACATTTCATACCAGTTAACATAAAGTATCCCACTGGGAAGTACGCTGAGCTATATGTTTCTCAGATCGTGAGGTTACATGGGGTACCAAGGACCATAATCTTAGATCAAGGACCACAATTTATAGCTTACTTTTGGGAACTTTTGCATAAGGCCTTGGGAACTAAACTAATCAGAAGTTCAGCATACCATCCACAAACCTCCAGGCAGACTGAGCGAGTGAACCAAATCTTAGAAGATATTATGAGAGCATGTGTTGTATCCTCTAAGGGATCATGGGAGAAGTGGTTACCTCTCGCAGAATTCTCGTACAATAATAGTTACTAAGAGAGTATCAAGATGGCTCCTTTTGAAGCACTTTATGGCCGAAAATGTAGGACTCCCTTGAACTGGGTTGAGCCCGAGGAAAGGAGGTACTACGGTATTGATTTTGTCAAAGAAGCTGAAGAACAAGTACGTATTATCCAATAACATATTGAAGCAGCTCAAGCACAAAAAAAGAGTTATGCTGATAAAAGAAGAAGGCCAGTAACCTTTGAAGTGGGATATTATGTGTATTTAAAAGTTCCGCCCATGAGGGGTGTGTAGAGATTTGGTGTAAAAAGGAAGCTTGCACCTAGATATGTAGGGCCGTATCAGATTATTGAATGAAAGGGAAAAGTAGCCTACAAGTTGAAACTTCCACCAGAGATGAGTGCTATCTTCAATGTTTCTCAGCTGAGGAAATGTCTTTGAGTGCCTAATGAGGCGATTGAACCCACCAATGTTAAGCTCCAATCCAACTGGACTTATGAAGAAAAAATCATCCTAGTGTTGGAAGAAATGGAAAGAGTGACTCAGAGCAAGGTCATCAAGTTCTACAAAGTGGTGTGGAATAACCAAAGTGAAGAAGATGCCACATGGGAACGAGAAGATTATCTACGTGAAGTCTATCCCGCTTTTTATGAAAAATTGTAGGTCATCCAAATCTCGGGACGAGATTTCTATAAGGGGGAGGGGTCGTAACACCCTAGTGTTAAGCATTGCATTTGGCACTTGCATTTTATGAGCACAAGCATCATCCAAGCATTCATGAGCATGAGCATATGGAGTTTCATCTTATTCTTAATATTATCACATGTGATGTTGATTATATACATGCATATGCTTATGATAATGTGTGACCATTACAAGAGATGGTTGTGAGGTCATAAAAACACCTTAGACACATCTAGTATGGTAAATGGAACAATGTTTGTATTCATGACATGGGCCAATTTTGCTTCCAAGTGTTGGTTTACATTGAAATGCCTTTTACATGATGCTAGTTTGACCAAAGTTGAATAGTAGCTTAGATTGTTTGCATGGTAGTGCACCCTTAATAAAAGTTGTAGTCCAAGTAGCAATGAAATGTTGTTTTCAAAC
The DNA here is from genome assembly GCF_019320115.1 of Miscanthus floridulus. Classification (NCBI taxonomy): domain Eukaryota; kingdom Viridiplantae; phylum Streptophyta; class Magnoliopsida; order Poales; family Poaceae; genus Miscanthus; species Miscanthus floridulus. The sequence continues at coordinate 105,296,185 of NC_089580.1, read as the reverse complement.
TAAGGAATTTTTTCATCTAAGGCTGGTTTTCAGTTTCAAAGTAGCCTACTTTGGAGCACTGTAGTTTGAAAACCATTGTGAATTAGGCAAAACTCCTTTAAGTAATCTTGTAATACTCATGTAGCTCTACACCTTTTACTAATACAGTTTTCAAAAACTTGCCATGGATTAAGAGGTAATTAGGAGCAAAGTCAGCCCATCAGTTGGCCTAAATCAACCCATCACCGTGCCGTGGTGGCCGACCATGGCTAGGCCATGCACGTCATGTGGCGGCCATATGTCGGTGTTGGCCCACCCTGCCGTGCCACAAAGGTGAGCACTCGGTCGCCCTTGCTCTCACGCGCTCATTCACTCTCTCGCCATCTGTATCTTGCTCATGCGTGTCTCCAGAGCAGTGCAAAGCATGGCACCACCACCACCACATGGTCGTCAGCCAAGCGTATCACCATTGCCACACCATCACCTAGTCCACCTCGCACATAGCTCCACCATGAGCCGCTCCACCCTCATGAGCAGCTAGTGCCACTAGATGAGCACTGGTAAGGCTACATTATCGCACTGTCATCGCTGCCATGGCCATGGTGCGCCGCCAAGCATGAGCTCGCTCGTGGCTAGCCACAACATGTGCATCTTTGCTCTCTCTCCCTCATCTGGTCTTCACCATAGGTCCTAAAGCTAGAGCCACCGTCCGTTTAACCTCTACCACCTCGTTGGTGACGGAACACACATCCACACCATGCACGCCTGCCATGGCCATGAGCATGAGCTCGCCATGGCCAACCCCAACCGGTCACCCTTAGTTCCCTCTAGTGCCCGTTAAGGAGTTGCCTTGAGCTCTAGATCCATAGCCTATGATGGAGGCAGGTCGCCGATAGCCCCCTTACTGGAATGGCAAGCGCCGCTGCTATAACACCCCAGGTGTTAGTCACAAGTTAAGCAGTGAATTTGGACTTAAGTAGGATATGTCAAGCAATGATTATGATCTCTAGTTCATAATTTTGAAGTGATGATGAAGGTGTTGTGGTCCAATTTATGAAATTGAGTCCCAACTTGAACTTGGACAATAGACCTTTGCTTACATGTGGACCCTGGTTAAGGTTAGGCATGAGTAATGTTAAACATGCTTGTTTCATGTACATTACATCAACATGCATCCATCTTGACTACTGGAAAAGTCTCATGAAGTTTAAAGTTTGGAATCAAGAAGTCATATGAAATGATAAGTTATAACCTTGATTGAATTGCTTTATTAAGTAAATGGGAATATCATATGTCGACTAAAACTTGACACCTTACCCAAATGACTCTAATTGAACTCTACAACAAAGTCATGAAGGGTTCATGTTGAGAAAATGTCAAGAAAAATGCCTCAATTGGTCGAAAACCCTAATTCCAGGGGATAACGAGGTGCTACTTTGACCAAGATGAAGAAATGGTTTCTATACCAGATATGAAGTTTGGCCTTTAATAAGAGTTTAAGTTTGAGTGGAGTACAACAAACTTCATTTTTGGACCAAGACCTGATTCAACTCCTAAGTGGCTCAAACAGAGGACTCAAGATGGAATCAGTTGCTATTTCTGGGCTCTAAATAATTCTAAGTCCGGAATTCATCGTCATTGACATTGGCGTTCAACGTTCTCTAAATTTTTTTAATCAACTCAAGTTGAGCCAAATATAAAAGTTGGAGTTTACATCTTGGAGAAGGACATACAAAAAGTTGGAATCAATTTGACCACGTTTTGACCAAGTAATTCGAGCTCAAGCAGAGAAAGGCTTAATCCTTGATTAGTCGCTGATAGTGTCAACTCTAGGCTAAATTACCCATTAATTTGTTTCTCTAATGACTCGGAGCCCCCAATGAAAGATGTATAGAAGTTCATGGGCTTCAACTTTGCTTTTGGGACCAAGAGCCAATTCAGCCCGTAACTGGCCCAAAATCACCTCCCACACTAGCCACACCGTTGCCTGCCACGCGCTTGGGGAAATGCCCCAATGGGAGACGTGTGTCCAGGACATGGCCGCCATGCCCGAGTTGAGTGCCCCACCATGCCTACACATGTCCCACCTCCTCTGTCAGCGATGCCGCTTTGATTTGGATGTGCCCATGCTCCCTCACTCGCTCCACTCCCTCCCTTGCGCTCTCCCTCTATGTCGCACGCGCATGCCAGAGCACGCCCGCCATGGCTAGCCAAGTGTGAGCTCCTAGCACCGCTGCTATGCACCGCCTCTGCACCATCTAGCCTCACCATCCCCTTCCTTGTGTCACTCTACCTCCATCGCACCACTTTGTAGGCCATGCCATCGCCTATAGCCCTAACCACCGAAGCCATGTCCATCACCGCCGCCTGCTGCTGTGGCCAAGTAGCTGTTGGCTGCAGTCGGCCAAGGCTAGGGCTAGGCACGACCATGGCCAGAGCCTGGCCGGCCCTCCTCTGGCCACCTTCCCCACTAACGCTTACCACCATCAGAGCTGCTGTCGTTGTAGGCCACCGCCTCCATGGCCGGGATGCCATGGACCGTCTCTAGCCAAGCTAAGCAGCTCAGCAGATGCTCGTGGGCCCCCTGGAACTCCAGCGCGCATCGAGCCTCCCTCTATCGTCGACTAACTAGACCACCGGAGGCGGCAGCCGTTGCTACCGCCTGCTTCCATGGCCAGCAGGTCGCGGGCTGCCTCAGGCTGAGCTGAGCTATCCCATGGATGCATGTGGACTCCCTGGTGCTCCGCCGCCACTCCATCGCTGCCGACAAGCTTGCTTGGACCGACACCGGCGATCCTCCTCCGCCTCCTCTGTTCTGACCGCGTGAAGGACCTCACGTAGGAATTCGACGAAAGGGAAGGGCCTAACTGTGAATCTTGTGACTTAGTTGAATAGTGCCTAGAAGGACCTATTCGTGGAAGCCTATTTTCGTGAAAGTTCAGGGGCCTCGATGCAATTGTGTTTTCCGTTATTGCATTTATTTGGTTGAAACTTTAGAAAATCATAATATATTGTAGAAAAATCATAAAATAGCAAATGATGACTTTTTGAATCCTTGTAAGTAGATATACACAGTAGAGTCATAATATGATATGTGTTAGTAGAAAGTTTCTGATGTTTTTATTTATTCTTATAAAGTGCTTTTAGAAATCCTTTTAAGTTATCGAATGCATATCTTGAGTTATAGAAGCCCACAAATGGTAATTCTAGTTGTGTTAATCTTGTGATGACATGCTATAGCTAATAAAAATATTAAACCTACTAGTTGTGTACTATTTTTATAATGTTTTGATTTAATCTTGTTAAATAGGCAATTTTAGTTTATTTTTCTTGTTATTTTCATATCTAAAGTTGTGTTGGTCCAATTGCTATGAAAGTTTTATGGTATGCTAATGATGTTATGTGTATGCTTTGGTAAAAATTTCATACTCATTGGATGTAGTATGATTGAGTTATTGATTTAACTGGTTTAATGCTTGATAAATGGTTTATAAATAATTTATATATGCAAAAATGTGAAATGTGGTTCCTTTGCCCTTGAATGGTGATAGTGTGGCCTGAGAAACACTAATATGGCTATATGTTTATAGAAAATAATGATCTTTAGATTTATCTTGTTCTCACATGTTTATTAATAATTAAGATTTGTCTTTTTCATAGCAATTAAATTATAAAACCTGAGCATGTAAGATTTGTATAGTAATCATGTTTTGACATCATCTATCTCACATAAAAATTTGAGATCCGAATGAGATGTTTGCAACATCACCTATAAATAATATATAGGTTTTTATATATAGAAAAGCTAATGAAAGTTTGTTAGTATATGCTTGTGTTTATGCCATGTAATACTTCTAATAATTGGTGCTAGGTAATGTGGTTGCTTGGTTATAGTTAGGAGTTGCATGGAGCTGCATATATATAGCAACAAAATGTTAGTTGTTAACAACATAAATGATAAATGCATATAGTTGTACCTCTGCTGTTATGGCTGCATGCATAGTTTTTGTGGTGGTGATATTTTCGTGATGCAAATGATGTTTTCTATAGATATGTTGAATACAAAAGTTGTAGATAATTTCCTTATCTTGAGTTTCCTAAATGTTCATGATTTTAGGCCTGCTGGTTTAGGAGTTATAGATTTTACAAGTTTGCTGTCAGGTTTTTGCATGTCCTCTTGATAGATCTGAATGATTGCTTTGGTTGACTCATTTAAATATGGAATCATGTATTGATTATAATAGGAGAGTTGTTGTTCTTTTCCAAATCTTTCTAAAATGTCTAAGATCACCCTTTTTGGTGGTCTAGAACTCCAGCTATAGCTGTTTAAAGTGGAATGTCATATTTCTATCCAAATCTAGATAGAGATGCCTTCTTGGTGTTGTTTGACCATGTTAGCTGTAGAATCATCTTAAAATTATAATGAGAAAGTTATAGATAACTTAATAGTCTTTCCACAAAGTTAAGAATCATGTTTGTTGAATGACAAGAACTCCAGTTATGCATTTCTGAAGTTAATATCAGTTTTCTATCCTTAGTTGTATAAGCTCTGCTTCATTATGTATTTTGACCTTATTATTTGTTAAATCAGCCTTTTGTGTTAATAATAAAGTTTTAGATAATTTCATTACCTTTCCACAAAGTCTTGAATCACACTTTTTCCATGCCTAGAACTCTAGGTATGATTAAAACAAGTGACTGTGGTGCTGATGTTTAGAATCTGTGTTTGTACCTAAAATTGTTTGCTTCACCTTGCCTTGCTTTGTGTGTTGCTAAGTGTGGCTCATGCCTTTGATGGTGTTAAGTTAATATACCTAAAACCTTGTGAAACTTGTGTTATGCTTGGTGCTACCTTCCTTGCTGTCCTAGCATGATAGGTTGTGGGATGTTTAATTTTGTAACGTGGAGTGCTTATATATGTTCGGTGTAACCTTGTGCTCATCTTGAATACTTTTATGTGAGGCATCTCATGTTGCCATTCTACGCATTCATGCACTTGCATTGTTGCATCTCATCTAGGTATGCTTGATGCACCACGCAAAGGATGTGATGATGGAGTCGAACCAGAAGACGGTGTTAGTGGACCTATCCCAAAGATGGAAGGACCCCTAGAGTACATGCCTGAACAGGAGATGCTCGCCAAGTGTCGGGGACCTAATACTGGGGTACCCCAGAAGGTGGAACCAAAAACCACCGAACGTTAAAAACTTCTGGACGCACAAGAGCGCTATTTTGTCTCTTGTTCGAATGACAGGGGTTTGGTTCTACCTCGCCCGACGCCTTTTAGAGGTAGCTCGGCCTCGCCCGAGGGCTCAGGGCTAGACTCCGTCTTGCCCGACACCTTTGAGGTGGCTCTACCTCGCCCGAGGGCTCAGGGTTAGTCTCCGTCTCGCCCGACGCCTTTGAGGTAGCTCGGCCTCGCCCGAGGGCTCAGGGCTAGACTCTGTCTCGCCCGACGCCTTTGAGGTGGCTCTGCCTCGCCCGAGGGCTCAGGGCTAATCTCCATCTCGCCCGACGCATTTAGGGCGGGCTCGGTCTCGCCCGAGGGCTGAGGGATAGATTCCGCCTCGCCCGACCCTGGAGGGGCGTGGACGGTCTCGCCCTAGAGATAGGGATTGGTCTCCGTTTCGCCCAACGACAAGGAACGAGCCTCACCCTGCTCCATATCTGAAGACCGAATTCATCTTACCTGACAACTTCTCCCTGTTCCCTCAAGATGATAGGTACAGGGCAGGACAAGACGTTTGGGTCAACCGTGGCTCCAAGGACCATACCCTATGCCCTGGCAGGAAAAGTACTACTAGGGGATGACGGAACATGTGCTTTAGGCCCTTTCGGGCGCCACAGAACCTGAAAGGTTATGCAGGTGCATGCTCCTCGCCCTGTAGGGTTGTAGGCGCCGCCTTCAGCCCTGGGACACGGAACCCGACAAAGATATACGACAACCGCTACGCTCTAGAAAAGGACTTAATATCTCCAGGCACGACGGACATTCCGTCACCACGCTATGGACCTGAGGGAGCGGCACCTGCTTCCCGACCCCTCAGGTCCGCCAAGTCAGAAGGCCTTGACCACGGCGTCGCTCCAGACCCCGACTCCTCGTCCCTCCGACGAAGACTCACAGGAACTAGAAGGTGTGCGGAGCAAGGCTGGGAGAGGCCAATAAGTCAAAACCACTGTACTACAGCCCACACCCTGCGCAGGGCAGCATTCTGTAATCAACCTGACATTCTACAGAGAAATCAATAGTATTGTAGGTGCTTATCTTTCTTCGTACTCATCACAATGAAGAACGAAGCCAGGTAGACATGAGCCACAAGACTAAGTAGAGTATACATCCTAAACCCTCGCCCTTCTAAAAGCCACCCCCTTCCTCTATAAAAGGGGATGCGCTTCCTCCATCAAAGGGATGGACTTTGAACCGAATAGGAAGACACACATACACACAATCAAGTTGCTACAAAGCGCTTGACCTCCTTTCAACCCTTCCATCAGAGACTTGGGACCAGTCCCTCTCTCGATCGTTTGTACCCCTTACTACAGACCATTCCCGGTGCTAATAACACGAGCAGCAACAAACTGGACATAGGGACATTCGGCCCAAACCAGTATAAATCTTGTGTCCTTTAGCACACCATCCGAGCCTAATGCGCATTACTATAAATTTACTTGCCGATGCTCGTACGAAACACCGATAGTTGGTGCGCCAGGTAGGGGAGCTTGCGCATTCCAAGTCAGGCCTCGGATGGCCACCCATGCAATCACCTAGGCCCCGGGCGCACACGTGCATCTCGGCGACCTAGATTTCATCGTCACACTAGGAGGAGAGCTGGCGCTGAGTCGCTCAGCCACCCCATCTCTCTCTTCCATCAACCTTAGCCATCTTAGGCTTGAGGGCCCATCGGGCAACTCCCTTGGACCCCAGTCATCAAGGGAGGCCTCTCACAACGCCACCCTATGTCCGGGAGGGTCCGTATGGAGCGCCCCGACGGCGTTTCCATTCGGTCTCCGCAACGCTGCGGTGACCGCTGGCTGCCTTCAGGCACTACGTATGGTTCAGTCGCCCATGGACATCGAGTTCATGGGGGCGATTGAACATGATACGGAGACCCTCTATGAGCTCCTCAACGAGGAGCCAGGATCATTCTCTAGCTCAGATTCCAATAGGGGAAGCCACCACCCTTCCCAGGAATGCTTCATGACGCAGACCCCCAAGGGTCATGTCGAAAGTGTCACCAGGGAAGAGGTCACCCCTATGAACAACCCTGATAGCAGATCCGGGGAAGAGATGACGGCCCCATCTCGCCTAAGGATGGAGCAGCTGAGGGCCCATCAGCAAGAGATCGATGAGGCCGAGCAAGGGCTCGTCCAGGAGTACGCGGACATCAATCGCGAGATTGAACACCGCAAAGACGGGGGGGGGGGCGTGCACCACGGCCCGCACCGTACACCAGAGGATCCTCACCAACGATGGGACCCTTCCTCACTTTGCCTGAGCCAGCCAGAACATCGCCGCAGCAACCGCCTTGCTACATGGCCTTCCAGAGGCCACGACAGCCGAAGATCGCCGGGCCCATAGGGAGATTCGCACATTGCTTGAGCGAGCGGCAGCGCAGCAGGCAGAAAGTTCGTTGTCTCGATGACGTGAACCCGACACCAGCTAGCGCTCGCCCTCAGTACGTCCCACCAGGGACACGTCCATTCACCAAACACCGCCAGCCGGCAAGCAGCCCTCCACCGTCCCAGTACATCAACGCCTCGACCACGGCCGTGACGTACGCAACATCATCAACGCTCAGAAATGCGCCCATAGCGATGACGGAGAAGCAGCACGCCATGGCTACCATCCCCGATGAGGCAGACACTACGACAGCAACGAGGAACAAAGCCCGAGCCCCGACCTACCAGGCCCTCAGGCCTTCGGCCAACACATCCTCAACGCTGCGTTCCCCCTAAGGTATCAACCGCCAACCAACATCCCTAAATATTCTGGCGAAACAAATCCCGGGCTTTGGCTCGAAGACTATCGGCTTGCATGTTAGGTCGGTGGTGCGAGTGATGACAATTTCATTATTCGCAATCTCCCGCTGTTCTTGGCTGATTCGGCACGAGCATGGCTGGAGCACCTACCGTCCAATGCTATTCAGAGTTGGGCGGATCTGACGGAGATCTTCGTGGGCAACTTCCAGGGCACGTACAAATGCCCTAGAAACCCACGGGACCTCAAGAACTGCCGCCAGAAGGCCGATGAAACCCTTCGCGGGTACATTCGGCGCTTCTCTCGGCAGTGCAACGAGTTCCCTAACGTCGCCAACACCGATGTGATAGGAGCCTTTCTGTCTGGAACAACCTGCGAATCCCTGGTCCACAAGTTAGGACGCAGGGGCCCGCAGACTACCAAGGAACTCCTGGACATCGCCACCAGTCATGCCTTCGGAGAGGAGGCGGTCGGAGCTATCTTTGATCGCTCCAATGGAAAGATGAGGCGGGACGAGGACACCGGCAAAGGCACCTCCAACTGTCCCATCAAAAGGAAAAATAAGAAGCAACAGCGTGACAACTCGCTCGTGGCCGCTGTCGACCGCAAAGGTGGACGGAAGCCCATAGAGGGCACTCCGAACCACTTTGAGAAAATGCTCAAGGGGCCATGCCCAAACCACGCTGATGAGGACATCATTGGCTCAAATATGACCATGCCAACCACTTCTATACCAAAGGTGCAACCATTCTATATGAGGCTTATCATTGATGTATTTGATGAATTGATGCTGCACCATGATGTGTGTTCATTCTCATTTTCAGAATTACTTACATGGATCAAGGGAAGGTTTGATTGCATATGGAAAGCATGGAAGGTTAATGAAGTTGATTGGGGACCAAATCCAAGTACTCCTAACGTCCTCCGCTAGGCCACCACGTCACTTTGGTTCCAAGGACAGAAAGAGTCCAAGTCCAACACGTTTTGGAAGTTGAATTCGGACTGCAAAATAGTCCCAAATTGCGACGGTCACCACGACTTCATACGGACTCCGATTGGGACGTTCTAGCACTTTTTGGAAAGCTTATCAAGTCTATTTTCCAACGGATCTGGACTCATGGCTATATCTTATCCGATGCTTCTGCAGTCATCGTTTCAACGCCGGGACCTTTTCTGCCTTTGGTGCTGCATCACCCTATTTTGGGCCGATGGTCCATGTATCAAGTTGGGTCCATTAGGGACACATCCTAGGGTTGGAGAACGACCCCAACACCCCCCTGGTCGTTCCCCTAGGTATTAATAAGGATTAGAGCCGCCACAAACAGATTGGGTTTTGTTTTGTTGAAAGTTTAGCTATTGCTACTTCCTTGTAGACGCGTGTGTCGACTAGACCATCCGTTCTACTCGATTCAGAACCCCAACTTTGTGATTTCAGATTGGTTTTCATCTCCATATTTGCAATTGAGTTGCTTGTTCTACTTGTTCTTGCTTGTTCCTCGATTGCTTGCAGGAATTACCCTAGTGGTTTGGTTGATCGTGTTCCACAAGATCGCGACGGCTGTTGGAGGTGGTGTATCGGTTGCTAAGGCGCAGCATCCTTGGATGGTTGTAGTCGGGCCGTGAACGTCATCTCCATCCCCAAATCGAGTTATCCACCTTCTCTCATCGAAAGATCAGGATTCACCCTAGCGGGTTCATATCAGTTGGTAATCAGAGCAAGGTTTATCGGTGAGAGACTTCGAATCCTTCGCTGTTTTTTAATTTTTCCTATAGTCCAGAAAAGCCAAAAAAAATAGATTGGTTTACCCACAATCCTATAAACCCTTTGAGCCTTTGCTAGCACTGCTTAGTTAGGGCTTGTTGAGTTTTCAGTTGCATCGGTTGTGTCGAGTTGCTGGTCTTAGTGTCTATTCCTTTAGAGTTTTGAGTTCTATCACGTTTTAGTCACCACGAGATCCACCATCACCATATACATTGTTGCTGCGTTTCTGCCACCACGGATCCATATGATGTCCGATTTGGGAGTTTAAATACAATCTAGAAACTTGAAGTTGTCTTCTTTCCAACAGATCTGACCTTGCAGCAAAATTCGATCTGAGCACTCCACAATCATCTTAGAGATTTCAGCATCTGCAGGTATTAACAAGAGTTGTTAAATCTGAATTCGAAGGGGCTGTGTATAATAGCCTTATTGTTTGGGTTGTCATAGTACCAAATAAAACATTTAGGCCTCTGCAAAAAAAAAGAAAAAGAAGAAAAAAAAGACAAGAGAAGGAGAAGAAAGAAGGGGCTGAATCTGTTGTTTTCTTCATGCTGTGCTAGTTGTTCTTTTTCAGTGACTACCTTTGTGCCTAGGCTCACGTCTCTAGCATGGTTTAGCCTAGAACCAGCACAGTACCGCCGTTGAACGGATTATTCAGCTTGCTTTTGTGACTAACGTGGTGCTAGTACTTCCTTGCTTTAGCCCACCTATAGCTCCACATATTTCGACTACAGCTTGACAGGTGTTGTTGTTGCGGCACCGATACACTTCACTCCACGGTTGTAGACTTGTTGGTTGCCGTCACCTCCTGTTTGGCTTGGTAAGAACTTGTAAGGGCTTGTTTTAACAAGTTGAGTTTGAGAGAATTACATTCGACACATCCTAGTAGTTGATAGGAGGATACATATTATTTTTGTGTTTCTTGTTTTCTACTAATCATGGCAGGTGATATGGAGACTTTTTGAGCTATTGAAACTAGACCCTCATATTCAGGATGTCATTCAACACTTGCCGTTATATGATGGTAAGTTTGATCCTCAAGCTTACATTGATTGGGAGTTAAAAGTAGACAATGAATTTGATGAGCATGACCTGTCCGAGAAACAAAAGATTTGTATTGCCTCTAATATTTTGATTGAATATGCTTTGCTAGAATGGAAACACATTTGTAGGCACAACAAAGTTCCAGAATCTTGGAAAGACTTCAAATTTCTTTTTAGAGATGCATTCGTTCCTGCATATTATGTTGATTATTTGCTTGCAAAATTAGACAAGTTGAAGCAGGGTAGTAAGACTGTGAAACAATACTACCATAATTTTAAGATTTGTATCATGTTTGGTGGATTGGATGAATGCATGGAAGATGTTATGAGTAGATTCATGAGAGGGCTCAATTATGAAATTCGAACCTTGTTAATTAGCAAATCATATTGCCATATTGGTCAATTGTTTTGTCTGGCTCTCAATGCTGAAAAAGAGATTCTATTATCTGTGAATACTTGCCAGAATGATGTGACCCATAATGTCCAAAATTTGTCCACTCTGCATGCTAATGAAGAGCAACAAATAGTGGAACCCACTACTGATTTTCCTTTGTCACAAAATGAATTACTCGTTGTTCCTTGTGATAAAGAGGAGTTGTGTGCTGATGATTCTTTTACTCCTATGCCACAAGTAGCGAATAAGTGTGATACTTTTGGTTTGGAACCATACAAATGTGCTGAAGATAAGCTTTTTCATCCTATTACATGTGCACAAGATGAACTGAATTCGCTGTCCTCTTTAAATACTTTGGGTTATATTGAATTTGATATTCTGTGTAATCTAAATTGTCTAAAAGAGAAACTTAAATTTGATTCTGGTTTGCTGAGTTTTAATCATTGTTCGCTTCATGCAATTGGCAAATATGATAGCAAAGGAGAATATTTGGTGCATAAAGTTTATATTTGCTCTAATCTGAAATATCCTTTTGGGCCACAATACCATGATCAAATTGAGGGCTGCACTAACACTAATGATGTCTTGCAAAGTTTTCCTAGTTTTTCCCATATGCAACAGGATAAATATCAAGAAGGGGAGCACGGTTCACTTTTACCTACAACACATACTCCAACAAAGGTCAAACCGAGGACGGTTTGCTGTCAAGAAGGGGAGAATGATGAGGACATCATTGGCTCAAATATGACCATGCCAACCACTTCTATACCAAAGGTGCAACCATTCTATATGAGGCTTATCATTGATGCATTTGATGAATTGATGCTGCACCATGATGTGTGTTCATTCTCATTTTCAGAATTACTTACATGGATCAAGGGAAGGTTTGATTGCATATGGAAAGCATGGAAGGTTAATGAAGTTGATTGGGGACCAAATCCAAGTATTCCTAACGTCCTCCACTAGGCCACCACGTCACTTTGGTTCCAAGGACAGAAAGAGTCCAAGTCCAACACGTTTTGGAAGTTGAATTCGGACTGCAAAATAGTCCCAAATTGCGACGGTCACCACGACTTCATACGGACTCCGATTGGGACGTTCTAGCACTTTTTGGAAAGCTTATCAAGTCTATTTTCCAACGGATCTGGACTCATGGCTATATCTTATCCGATGCTTCTGCAGTCATCGTTTCAACGCCGGGACCTTTTCTGCCTTTGGTGCTGCATCACCCTATTTTGGGCCGATGGTCCATGTATCAAGTTGGGTCCATTAGGGACAGCATCCTAGGGTTGGAGAACGACCCCAACACCCCCCTGGTCGTTCCCCTAGGTATTAATAAGGATTAGAGCCGCCACAAACAGATTGGGTTTTGTTTTGTTGAAAGTTTAGCCATTGCTACTTCCTTGTAGACGCGTGTGTCGACTAGACCATCCGTTCTACTCGATTCAGAACCCCAACTTTGTGATTTCAGATTGGTTTTCATCTCCATATTTGCAATTGAGTTGCTTGTTCTACTTGTTCTTGCTTGTTCCTCGATTGCTTGCAGGAATTACCCTAGTGGTTTGGTTGATCGTGTTCCACAAGATCGCGACGGCTGTTGGAGGTGGTGTATCGGTTGCTAAGGCGCAGCATCCTTGGATGGTTGTAGTCGGGCCGTGAACGTCATCTCCATCCCCAAATCGAGTTATCCACCTTCTCTCATCGAAAGATCAGGATTCACCCTAGCGGGTTCATATCACACGCCTTCCCAGACAAGCATCTATACAAGGATTGAGGCCTCATGCGCAAATACTTGGCCGGGGGCCTCAACAAAGGGGAGCAGGGGAAGGAACCTATTCCCGCCACAGATGACGCAGAGGAAAAGGACGATGCCTTCCCAACGCCGACCGGCGCCCTCATGATCTTTGGAGGATCAACGGTCTATGACTCCAAGTGCCGCTAGAAGCTCACGCGCCGCGAAGTCTATACAGCCAGACTGGCCACGCCAACCTTCCTCCGGTGGTCAGAATCTGCCATAACCTTTGACCGGACCGACCATCCAGATGCCGTCCCACACCCAGGAAGGTACTCGCTTGTCATCGATCCGATCGTCGGACCTAAGTGGCTCACAAAAGTACTGATGGACGGAGGCAGCGGCCTTAATATCATGTACGCCAAGACGCTCGATGAGATGGGCGTCGACCGAACGAACCTCCGCCCCATCCGAGCACCTTTCCATGGCGTCGTGCCTGGTAGGCAAGCCGTGCCACTGGGGCAGATCGACCTGCCCGTCACTTTTGGGGATCGGTTCAATTACCGAACTGAGACCCTCACCTTCGATGTAGTGGGGTTCCTGGGGACTTTTCACGCCATCTTGGGACAACCATGCTACGCGAAATTCATGGCCGCTCCCAATTATACGTACCTGAAGCTGAAGATGCTAGGCCCCCGCGGGGTCATCACCATCGGTACCTCCTTCCAGCGCGCTTACGAGTGCGAAGTCGAATGCTGCGGACACGCATCCGCAGTCATCGCCTCCGAAGAGCTCGCCACCCTCGGGGAAGAGGTCGTTGAAGAGGCACCCGATGCGTAGAAATCAACCGGGTCGTTCAAATCGGTAGAAGGCTCTAGGGAAGTCCTCTTGGACCCCAGCAGCTCCGAGGGCAAGAAAGTCCGTATCAGGACCACGCTCTCCTCTGAATAGGAAAGCGCGATCATCGACTTCCTCTGCGACAACAAAGACATCTTTGCGTGGAAACCCTCGGATATGCCAGGCATCCCGAGGGAGGTCGCCGAGCATACTCTCCACATCCTCCTAGGCTCCAAGCCAGTAAAGCAACGCCTACGCCGCTTCGATGAAGAGAAATGCAGGGCCATCGGCGAGGAGATAGCCAAACTGCTGTCCGTAGGATTCATTAAGGAAGTATACCACCCAGAGTGGTTAGCGAATCCCGTTCTTGTGCGAAAAAAGAGCGGGAAATGGAGAATGTGTATCGATTATACCGGCCTCAACAAAGCGTGTCCAAAGGATCCGTTTCCTTTGCCACGAATAGACCAAATAGTCGATTCCACCTTAGGGTGCGAAACCCTCTGCTTCCTTGACGCATACCCCGGTTACCACCAAATCACGATGAAAGAGTCCGACCAGCTCGCGACATCTTTTATCACCCCCTTTGGATCATTTTGCTACATTTCGATGCCTTTCAGTCTGAAGAATGCTGGGGCAACATACCAGCACTGTATGCTCAGTTGCTTCGGAGACCTCATTAGGTGAACCGTTGAGGTCTATGTCAATGACATCGTAGTCAAATCCAAATGAGCTGACCACCTTGTTGTCGACCTTGAGCAAACCTTTGCGAAACTCCGGGCAAACGACATCAAACTCAATCTCGAAAAATGTGTTTTCGGGGTCTCGAGGGGCATGCTGCTTGGCTTTATCGTCTCCGAGCGTGGCATCGAAGCCAACCCAGAGAAAATATCAGCCATCACAAAGATGGGCCCGATTCAAAACATAAAGGGGGTTCAGTGGATCATAGGGTGCCTTGCCACCCTCAGCCGATTCATTTCACGCCTCGGCGAATGAGGACTCCCCCTTTATCGACTCCTAAAGAAATCTGACCGCTTTGAGTGGACAACCGAGGCTCAGGAAGCGCTTGACATGGTTAAATGATTTTTGACTAAACCTCCGGTCCTAGTTCCTCCATGCAACGGAGAATCCCTCCTACTATATATATCGGCCACCACCCAAGTGGTCAGCTCTGCCTTAGTGGTAGAACGAGAGGAGGAGGGCACGCCTTCAGGGTGTAGTGCCCTGTATATTTCATCAGCGAGGTGTTATCCGACTCCAAAACCCGCTACTCCCAAATCCAGAAACTCCTCTATACCGTCCTCATCACCAAAAGAAAGCTATGCCACTACTTTGAGTCACACCCCGTGATAGTAGTGACGTCATTCCCCCTCAGCAAGGTCATCCGTAGCCATGACGCTATGGGAAGAACCGCAAAGTGGGCACTCGAGCTGATGGATCAGGGCATTTCTTATGCCCCCCGAACAGCGATCAAATCTCAGGTACTGGCTGACTTCATCGTGGAGTGGACCGAGGTCCAGATACCACCAGCAGCCGTTGATCAAGAGTATTGGACAATGTACTTCGACGGGTCGCTGATGAAGAAGGGTGCCGGAGCAGGACTAGTTTTTGTATCTCCCCTTGGGGTCCCCATGAGGTACATGGTTCGGCTCCATTTCCCCTCATCAAACAATACTGCAGAATACGAAGCGCTCATCAACGGCCTATGAATCGCCATTGAGCTAGGCATCTGACGCCTGGGAAACACAAGCCACGAAGGTCCCTTTTTTCTCTTTGGCCCACCTAGGGTCCAGAAGCTCGGCGGCCGGCCCAACTAAGGAAGGGTCCATGAATGATTCGAAATCAAGGGCACAAGCACCAGTTAGGTCAGCACTGAACGAGTTCCCCGTGAACGGGATACCACGACCCTCTCGGAAAAACATCCAGTTGACGAAAAACTAAGTCCTTTAGCCTTACCCACGAAGGGACCGATACAACCCCCCGGGCGACTCTACTCGAATCACCCGGGGGCTCGGGGGCTACACCCATCGGGTGCGCTCGCACGCACCCTTAGGCAAAGTAACTCCGACGAAATAAAAAAAACACCCTCTAGGCGGTTCTGCTCGAATCACCTAGAAGCTTGGGGGCTACTGTCGGGGACCTAATACCGGGGTACCCCAGAAGGTGGAACCAAAAACCACCGAACGTTAAAAACTTCTGGACGCACAAGAGGGCCGTTTCGTCCCTTGTTTGAATGACAGGGGTTTGGTTCCGCCTCGCCCGATGCCTTTTAGAGGTAGCTCGGCCTCGCTCGAGGGCTCAGGGCTAGAATCCGTCTTGCCCGACACCTTTGAGGTGGCTCTGCCTCACCCGAGGGCTCAGGGTTAGTCTCCGTCTCGCCCGACGCCTTTGAGGTAGCTCGGCCTCGCCCGAGGGCTCAGGGCTAGACTCCGTCTCGCCCGACACCTTTGAGGTGGCTCTGCCTCGCCCAAGGGCTCAGGGCTAATCTCCATCTCGCCTGACGCCTTTAGGGCGGGCTCGGTCTCGCCCGAGGGCTGAGGGATAGATTCCACCTCACCCGGGGGCTCGGGGGCTACACCCATCGGGTGCGCTCGCACGCACCCTTAGGCAAAGTAACTCCGACGAAATAAAAAAAACACCCTCTAGGCGGTTCTGCTCGAATCACCTAGAAGCTTGGGGGCTACTGTCGGGGACCTAATACCGGGGTACCCCAGAAGGTGGAACCAAAAACCACCGAACGTTAAAAACTTCTGGACGCACAAGAGGGCCGTTTCGTCCCTTGTTTGAATGACAGGGGTTTGGTTCCGCCTCGCCCGATGCCTTTTAGAGGTAGCTCGGCCTCGCTCGAGGGCTCAGGGCTAGAATCCGTCTTGCCCGACGCCTTTGAGGTGGCTCTGCCTCACCCGAGGGCTCAGGGTTAGTCTCCGTCTCGCCCGACGCCTTTGAGGTAGCTCGGCCTCGCCCGAGGGCTCAGGGCTAGACTCCGTCTCGCCCGACACCTTTGAGGTGGCTCTGCCTCGCCCAAGGGCTCAGGGCTAATCTCCGTCTCGCCTGACGCCTTTAGGGCGGGCTCGGTCTCGCCCGAGGGCTGAGGGATAGATTCCACCTCACCCGGGGGCTCGGGGGCTACACCCATCGGGTGCGCTCGCACGCACCCTTAGGCAAAGTAACTCCGACGAAATAAAAAAAACACCCTCTAGGCGGTTCTGCTCGAATCACCTAGAAGCTTGGGGGCTACTGTCGGGGACCTAATACCGGGGTACCCCAGAAGGTGGAACCAAAAACCACCGAACGTTAAAAACTTCTGGACGCACAAGAGGGCCGTTTCGTCCCTTGTTTGAATGACAGGGGTTTGGTTCCGCCTCGCCCGATGCCTTTTAGAGGTAGCTCGGCCTCGCTCGAGGGCTTAGGGCTAGAATCCGTCTTGCCCGACGCCTTTGAGGTGGCTCTGCCTCACCCGAGGGCTCAGGGTTAGTCTCCGTCTCGCCCGACGCCTTTGAGGTAGCTTGGCCTCGCCCGAGGGCTCAGGGCTAGACTCCGTCTCGCCCGACACCTTTGAGGTGGCTCTGCCTCGCCCAAGGGCTCAGGGCTAATCTCCGTCTCGCCTGACGCCTTTAGGGCGGGCTCGGTCTCGCCCGAGGGCTGAGGGATAGATTCCACCTCGCCCGACCCCGAAGGGGCGGGGATGGTCTCGCCCTAGAGATAGGGATTGGTCTTCGTTTCGCCCGATGGTAAGGAACGAGCCTCACCCTGCTCCATATCTGAAGACCGGATTCATCTTACCTGACAACTTCTCCCCGTTCCCTCAAGATGATAGGTACAGGGTAGGACAAGACGTTTGGGTCAACCGTGGCTCCAAGGACCATACCCTACGCCCTGGCAGGAAAAGTACTACCAGGGGATGATAGGACAGGTGCTTTAGGCCCTTCCGGGCACCACAGAACCCGAAAGGTTGTGCAGGTGCGTGCTCCTCGCCCTGTAGGGTTGTAGGCGCCGCCTTCAGCCCTGGGACACAGAACCCGACGAAGATATACGACAACCGCTACGCTCTAGAAAAGGACTTAATATCTCCATGCACGACGGACATTTCATCACCACGCTATGGACCTGAGGGAGCGGCACCCGCTTCTCGACCCCTTAGGTCCGCCAAGTCAGAAGGCCTTGACCACAGCGTCGCTCCAGACCCCGACTCCTCGTCCCTCCGACGAAGACTCACAGGAACCAGAAGGTGTGCGGAGCAAGGCTGGGAGAGGCCAATAAGTCAAAACCACTATACTATAGCCCACACCCTGCGTAGGGCAGCATTCTGTAATCAACCTGACATTCTACAGAGAAATCAACAGTATTGTAGGCGCTTATCTTTCTTCGTACTCATCACAATGAAGAATGAAGCCAGGTAGACGTGAGCCACAAGACTAAGTAGAGTATACATCCTAAACCCTTGCCCTTGTAAAAGCCACCCCCTTCCTCTATAAAAGGGGATGCACTTGCTCCATCAAAGGGATGGACTTTGAACCGAACAGGAAGACACACATACACACAATCAAGTTGCTACGAAGCGCTTGACCTCCTTTCAACCCTTCCATCAGAGACTTGGGACCAGTCCCTCTCTCGATCGTTTGTACCCTTACTACAGACCGTTCCCGGTGCTAATAACATGAGCAGCAACAAACTAGACGTAGGGACATTCGGCCCGAACCAGTATAAATCTTGTGTCCTTTAGCACACCATCCGAGCCTAATGCGCATTACTATAAATTTACTTGCCGATGCTCGTACGAAACACGGACACCAAGCGAGTGTCATCTAACAAACACTGACCTAGTGTTGGATCTTAGGCAAGCCTCGAAGCATTCTAAGCCCTCCTATGTTTTTACAAATATCACTTGAGTCCTTTATGTTTGATGCATTAGGTTATAAGAGTTGATTGGAACCACTTGATGCATAGAACTACCTTGTCTAGAAATATACCTTGAACCCTATGTAGGTCCAGGATCGAATGTATGCTTAGCAATGCTTAGACCGATAGAAGTTGGGTGATTTCCTGTCACCTATGAGATATAGGTGGATACCAAGGCATGGTTGGGTATATTTGCTATCATGGAGATAACCATGTGTTGATAAATAAAAAGAGACCGGACGGGATTGTGATAGAGAAGCAACAAGGCATGGAGGTCTTGGAGCCTATTTATCCTCGTCTGTGTCGGTTAAGGACTGATTCGCTGTACATCCTCATGTCATGTTGAACGCATGCCTAACACTTAGTTGACTGGATAAGTCGTTCCGATCGCAAAGCCGAGTAGCTCAACTCAGGCCGAGACCCGGTAAGTGAAAGTGCGCACATTGGAGACAGTAAGGATGTGGGGGGAGTCAGTGGAGTGAGTCCAAGGGCTGGCCTGGCCTAAACTTCCTGGCAGACTGGTAGAATCTCTGAGGGTGCAGCACTAATCAGACCCGCGATTGTACCTGAGTTGTACCAAAGGTGACGTAAGACTACCTTGGCGTAGGTATGTCTGGGTTTGTATTAGGAATAACTCCCCAGCTAGTTGGAATAGATTCAAGTCGCCGTCTCTCTTGGATAGCGAGAACTTGACTGAGCAAGGACAACGTAACATTAATTGATGGAATTTGATGGTTATGATGAATATGGAAATGTTACACCGGATATGGTTACTAATGCTTGGTAGATTAATCACATGATTGCTTTAGTACAGGTTAGTTGCTAATCTAGAGATGAATAGCTATAATTAACTTGGTTACCGAATCATAAAATGTATAGCTCAAGTAGTGGCATTTATGCAAAATTTTGTCAAGCTAGCTCCACCTATAAAGCCTTGCATACTCCTTGGTGTCACTTTATTTCTGGTTTATGACGGGTAAGTCTTGCTAAGTACATTCGAGTACTCAAAGTTTATCCCACCATGTTGTAGGTGAAGTTCTTGGCCTCCTAAAGGTGGTGGCTAACCGTTGGTGGGCTCGGTGACTCTATATTTATTTCTCATCTATATGGTTTTATCAGAGGATGTCACATATGCTAGCAAAGTATTTGGAACTTATATTAACGTAATCATTTGAAAGCTATGTTGTTTTCCATTAACCGGTTTGGAAACCAAAACTTGTACTATTATTTGTGAACCCATTTGTAATATTATTTCCAGTGCAACTCTGTGTATGTGATGTGTATTTGCTTAATCATGCGATCTTGGTTATGATGTTGATTTACCGAGGTCCTTCGTGACACTCGACGGACTATCAGGTTTATATAAGTGAAAGTATGCATGTGTCAACGTGTTTAACGAGGATAGACATACTTTATCTTGTATAAATTGGGCGGTTCTATCACAACTGGCATTAGAGCAAGATTAAGCATAATACTATCATGTACATAGTTTTAAAAGCCATGTTTTGGTTTTAAAAAGCCTATTTTGACCAAAACTTTAGCTACAGGTAAATTTGTCAAAACTAATTTGCAAAACTATGCTAGCGACAACCTCTAGTTACGCCCAATTAAGGACTACTAGGTGGCTAAGTAAACTAATACTAACTATGGGAGATTTACTTAATTGCAATTTTTATTTCATCGTCCATACGGCGTGCTATTATATGGATGCCATTCACTTGAGTGGTAATGTATGGTGAGTGGCATGACCACAAGAAGTGAGCGTGCGGTCAAAGGGGAGAGGTAGTTTTGATACTTAAGTATATATATCTCATATATATATGGAAGTATTTAATTGTGGGTTAGCTTTGGTATGGCTATAGATGCATATTCTATATGCATGTATATACGTATTTACTTTTGGGTAACTTTGATATGGAAGTATATATATATATATATGGGTATATATATGGAAGTATTTAGCTTGCAACCTAGAGACTAGATTTTCATTTCCGCATACATATAATTGTGTGGTTGGGTTGAAATGGAATCTTCTATAGGTACGGTAACCATGAATGCGTAGATTGAATGTAGCTAAAGACTAGCTATATATCGAGAGAGTACGTGTTATGCCACCGACATAGAATGTGATTGCCGCCTTAGGCTGGCAATTTCGTGAGGACAAATAGGACGAGCATGCATGATGATTGTTGCTTGTGCATAAACATGCTCCTCTCACCCTTGTTCTATTAATGGATAACTTGTAACCATATGGTCATGTTGTGCATGACCGAAAACTAAATTGCTAAATGTAAGTAAAACTTATTTTGAAGAGTTATCCACCTACTCAATAAAAAAGAAATAAAAGATAACAGTACCTAACCACCATGTTTTGCATGATATGTGTAGTGGTGCTGCTGTAGGTGACTGCTTGTTATGTGTAAGCTTTCTGCTTAGTAATAGTTGCTTAAACTAATTGGATGGAGTGTTTCGAAATGCTTGCTTAAGACCATGATGTATGTGTGGATGTCCGTTATCTAGGTAGTGCTGTAGTTGTCACCCATTTTGTACTTGGTAAGCATACAAGTGTTGAAGAGCGCTATCCTAGAACAGCGTCCAAGTTTTGATAATCTCATGGTTGTCGTCTCCAATTAAGTTCTCTCTTAGGAGCCTGAGCCTTTGCACAGGGTTGCTTTCCCTTGAATGTTGCGCTATGAAGACCTATATCCATGCCTTTGCTTGACCGTAAGCCCAAGCTTAGTTCCCTTGAATGCTTGCATGTGTCATGGTTGTCCCGCTCTAGTGTGGGAGGCCCTGCTCAAAAATCCTTGTCAGACATCTCTGCCCCATTATCCTATCGATGATCTAGTGCAACGTTAACCTCTCGCTGCATGAACCTCAGAGTCTTTCCTTACAAATCATTTCGTTGCTTTATCAACTGAACCCCTAGTGAGTGTATCGGCTCTGTCCCTCAAATCT
Source organism: Miscanthus floridulus (assembly GCF_019320115.1). NCBI lineage: Eukaryota > Viridiplantae > Streptophyta > Magnoliopsida > Poales > Poaceae > Miscanthus > Miscanthus floridulus. The sequence goes on along the minus strand of NC_089580.1, from coordinate 105,274,606 downwards.
CATTTGTTTTGTCTCCAACTTTTTCAAGTCTCTGGATGTTTATCAGTTTTGATCTCATGTTGCTACTCGGCAAGACCAAATCTCATGTTAATCTTTATCTAGTAATCACCTTGGTGGACACAAGGCGTATGTGGAAATTAAGCAAGAGTTCCCTGCTCAGTTGTCTTCGGCAATTAAGCTATGTTCACTTGTGCTATGTTTTAATCTTTGGATCGCCTCCTTGTTGACTCCTAACCTTGTGACTACCTTTGCTTGCTATCCCTCCTTCGCATGGTGCTTGCTCCTATGCAACCAAATTTGTGCCACGTGAGAATTCTTGTGGGTTGTATGTTCAGTAATGGTGCCACGATTAGCGATCTACGGTGACATGACAAAACCGAGAACCCCTATGGGTGCACACATAAGGCTATGCTGCTCGGCACGCGCTAGTATCGAGGTTTGTAGTCATGATCCATTGCAGAACTTCACCGATGTGTTATTTTCATGTGAGCACTTCCTTGGTTATCTCTCCTTATCTTATCAAAAGATCTGTATGTTAGGCCAGATGTAGTAGGAGAGCTTCCTTTTGAAGACGTCCAGAGGATAACCTTGAAGAACAGGTCACTGACATAAACATTAACAAACTACAAGAGGAGGTAGACAAGTGACTCTACTTGACTATCCCTCTAATGACATCAGTCATCTAGTGAGCAACTTATGTCATCCCCGTTGGATCAGAAAGGTACACAACATGTAACGTTGGACAAGTTAATAGTCGAGTGACAATAGATGGAGATATTAGGTCCTATAATTGGTCACCTTTTGCTTATGAGCTTTCTGTCCAAGTTCTTGATCTTTAGGTGCAAGATGATCATGCAGTCAAAAACCGACCTTCTTCGGTGTGACCCCTTCTCTGCTGACTTCCATGGTGAGTGTCTGTTTGCACATCAACTACAATTGTTGCCGTCAAAAAGGAAGTTTTGGAGTTTTTAAATGTTCAGAGACAACTAATTAGTTACCAATAGGAAAGTTAAGTTACAGCTAGGTAATAACTCTTTGGTAGCTCTGAAGGCTATATGTCTCATAGAACAATATTAAGCAAAGACATAGCAAAGCTAGACAATGATGCAAGTATTGCTTTCTTCTCCTGGCCCTATGCCATCAAGTCAAATCCATATTGCACAATCACATAGATAATGTAAGACGCTATCTCAGCTAAGTAAAGAGCTAAAGAAAGCATGTCTGATATGACCACGCCATCACCAACTCAAGTTGCACCAAGTCCAACTCGAACACCACCTACAGCTACACCATATCACGTCTTTGAGGGACCGATTACACATAGTCGAGCAAAGAAGCTACAACAAGAGGTGAACGCGCTACTTTATGAAGTTCAATTTAATATTAATGAGAATTATATACTACCTAAGTCGTGCACATTGTTGTTGCTCAGGTTCACTAAAGAGTATGGCAAGAACACACAAGGTGATGACCACATAGAAGAACCACACTCGAACCAGACCAGTCCTGCAGAACAGTCGGAAAGAAATATTCATAACTTTTGATTTCCAGAAGCTATGAAGGTGAATGAGCACATTTTGGAAAGCTTATTGAGTCTACTTTCCAATGATGCTAATGATGAGCAGTTCTGAGCAGTAACTACTGAAATCCAACCAGCTTAGTGCATACTGGTCAGACCGCTCGAAACTGACAGTACTGTCAAGAAGAAAATATCATAACTTTTTATTCCTGAAGGCTATGGAGGTCCATGAGGACTTTTTGGAAAGCTTGTGAAGTCTAGTTTCTAATGCTTCAAGGCCGACCAGAGCCGACCAGTTTAAGTGCAGATCCGACCAGCTTTAGTGCAGACTGCTTAGAGGGTTAACAGTCTTCTTGGGACATGATATTGGTACAACTTCTCATATTAAACTGTACCATTCTATAATGTTTCGTGGTGCATGTTATACATGGTGTGAAACCTTATCAAGTTATCTTTCCAACGCAACCAGCCACGCGTCTTTTGGATTTTCCAAGATGGAGTTATTACCAAAACATTAAAGACTGCGCAAAAGACCAACAGCCACGCGGAAACTGCTCAGAAACCCATTTCGTGGAAGTCTGTTCACATAGCCTACCCTTTCGTTTTCTTTTCGTGTTTATGCCTATCTAGGAGGGCTATTCCTAGAATAAATATCCATGTACTCCTAAGCAAAAGAAGACTTTTGATAATTGAAATACAGAACCCCCCTTTGTTCAGCTGTGTGCTAACAAATATTGAGAGTGATCTCTACCCCTTTGCTCTTGTGATTTCCTTTGCGGGATTTACAGAAGCGGCGGCTTCATCCGCTCCCAATTGGTGCTCCTACTCCCTTCAAGGTTTGCCTTGATTGATTGTAGGTTGTGTTGGTTGGTTCTTTGAGAGTGTGGTTGGGCGAATCCTCAATTCAGGTTGCCGGTTAAAGACGGTGGTTGGCTTCGAGTTTTATTTGCCAGGTTGCACTAGTTATCGCTGCCTGCAGCAAGTTATCCGGCTGTTCCTCAGCTAGTTATCTAGTGATTGATCCTACGTCGTGAAGATCGGGACCTCGCATCGTATCATCTGGTATCAAAGCTTTCATTACCACGGTAGGATTCTTTACCCTTAGCTACATATATTTTGTGTTCGTCCTATCCACTAAAAAGCCACAAAAATATTTGCCATAGCCCTTTGTTTCAATCTGTTATTTTAGTGAGTTTTGTTAAGTTTCAGTCCATTAGAGTCTTGTTTTAGTTGCTGATCTTTTTTTCCTTCGCGTGTCCTTTGTGCCTCTTTCATATATCTAAAAATTCCCACAAAAAAAATCTAAAACCCATATCATCTCCTTCGCGTAAACTTTGATCCTATCAAATTATAGCTACTGGTTACTTTTGTTTCTATCATAAAGTGTGCAAGTGTTATATCTGGTCCCCGTATTTAGTTCTATAAAGAAAGTGCAAAAAAAAAAGAGAATTGAGAAAAGTTGTGAAAGAAAAGTTGAAGATCAGTTGAATTATGTGCACAAGTGCTGAAAGTTTTTCATATCAAGTGAGTAACCAGTTTGCTATCTTTGTTTGGTGCAAATTTTGGTTGGGTCTGATCGCAACACTTGCATCCCAATCATACTCCTTATTTGCATCAAATCCAAAATCTCTTTGCGCGTGTGTTTGATCTATTTACATCATTCATATCCTGTGGTCAGCACTAGGCAGAGAACTTCTAGTTTGGATTGTTATTTAACTTTACAACAACTAGATTTCAGATTGCATTCCTTGTGTATCATTCCCTACCAAGCTCCACATACAAGCCATCTTAATCGGTACTCTCTGGTCTTGTATTCGCCTAGCCATCACTTTCGTTACAACCACACGCTGTTTTTTTTCCTGTAACCCACAGGGACTTCATAAGAGCTTTGGTTGGTCAGAGAGGTGAGGTTGTGAGAGCTCCACATATTATCCTATACCACATATAAGCTTGCTATTCTGTATATATATATTAACCATGATAGGTCGAAGATATACCAAGCTTCCTTTCTATGGAAGTACTGATCCGGAGGAATTTCTTGATTGGCAAGAGCAAATGGAGATTGAACTTGAAGTCCAAGAATTTTCTGAAACCAAGAAGATATCACGAGCCATACTTGAATTTGAAGATTATGCTCTTGATTGGTGGAAACAATATCCACATAAGCGTCTCATCAAGAAATGGGAAGATTTGAAGAAGGCCATGAGAAAGGAATTTGTTTCAAGAAAATATGGGCTGATTTTGCTTCGTCGTTTGGAGAATGTGAAGCAAGGAACTAAATCTGTCCAAGTATATTATGACAAGCTATATTCTTCCATGCATCGAGCCAATATTGTTGATGGCATCGATACAATGAGCTACTTCAAGAGAGGCCTTAATCCTAATATTGCTGCTGCTGTTGAGGGGAAATATTTTAGAGGCATGCAAGATCTTTTGAGTTGTGCAATTAGAGAAGAGAAGAAAATTATGAAGGTGCAGCAAGACAAGATCACAAGGTGCATTAATTTGTGCCAAGACATGTGTTCTAAGCTTCAGCCCAATGTATCCTCTATTGCTAGAGAGAAGCAAGCATCAACTGCATGCAAGAAGAGAGGACATATTGTCCCAAAAGTTTCTTCAGTTGATTCTAGTGCTAAAAGAAGTGAACACCAGCAATGCAACTCCAAGAAGAACTCTATTGAGCAGCAAGAAGACAACATTGTGCCTCAAGTTGATAAGAGAAATGAAGAGGTGTGTAACGTTACTGTGGATCATAATGTTACACCAACTCCTAAGAGAGTTGCTATCCCAAAGTGTCAGTTACAATCTGAAATTGTGAAGGAAGAAGTTACAAATATTCTCATCACTGGTTCTCTCAGTTCTGAGCAAGATCAAGAAGAAAATTCTCCTACACATACCAAAGAAGGTGAGCTAGAAGAAACCATTATGCAAGTTGTGGAAGATGATCAATTGAGTTGTGATACTAGAGAACATACTTCTCTTTCCAAGGTTGATCCTTTGAGAGTTCAATTGAAGGAAATTATTGTAGTTTCACAGCATGCAAATCTGAAAATTATTCAGCAAGAAGCACCATCACAATGCATGAACACAAGTGTTGTAGATCCTACAAGTCTTGTGCCTTGTTCTAGTTTCAATTGTGGTGAAGTTACATGTCCCAAAACTGTCCAGAATTTTTATGTGCAACACGGTGAAAATTTAGAGCCAAAATGTGATCAAGAGATTGATAACACTTCAGATTTTGAAGGCATATCTAATCTGAATTTGAAGACTAACTATAGTGTCAATTTGAGAGCTGAATGTGAGAAGAAAGATGCTTCTATTGTGACATCTAGTGGAAGTGACAAATCTATCCAAGATGAAGTTTATCATGCTCCAACAAATCCGAAGATGCAAATATGTGTTGTATCACCAATTGTGGAATGTGACAAATTATTGGACAGTGGTGCTGAAATTTTGTGCTCCAATATGCCACCTAATGTTCAGATTGAAGGCAAGATCAGTGCACATGATTCCACTCCTACCAATGCAAATTCAATGTCATTTGAGAAGTCAAAAGATGGTTGTTGTGCTTTGACTATTGCTATCACAATGCCACTGGAAGAGACCATGAATGATGGCGCCTATTCGTATGGTGCTCCACAAGCCGACGAAGTGATTGTGCATCAATACCCATGTGAGAATGAGAGCCACATAGCCGAATTGAGTGAGAGTGAAAATAAAAGTGAGTTGTGTGATTCCACTAAATGTGAGGTTGAGAGCATCAACAAAAGGAGTGTGAGGGATATACCACACAAAAAGAGAGAGCTTTATTGCAAGACATGTGTGGATGATTTTAACACTAACCCCCTAAACTCTACTTCTAGTGTTGTCTCTGAAAATGTGCAGGTGTGCAAGGGAAATAAGGAAGAGATGGATGCTCATAACTCCACCATACCTGACGAGAGAAGTGAAAAGGTAATCGATGTTGATAACCAATTCATTGCTGCCCCAAGTTTGAATCAAGGGAATGATGGAGGTAAAAATTTAGAAATACATTTTATTGTACATACACCCTCATCAAACCTGAAAGGTAATAATCTACATATGAATCTTTATAATGCCATGAATGTTTCACTCCCATCATTTGATATGATTGATCTCCCTATGATGAAACATGATAACATGAATAAAATAAGTGGTTTGGAAGAAATTTTTGTGCTACCATTTTCAAAGCTAATTTCAGGTTCACAAAATTTGAGAAACTATTTCTCTCATCAGAAAAGAAATAATGTGCATATGAATTGTGAAGAAGGCAATGAACAATCTTCAATAAGTGATCATAGAAATTGGCATATGCATCCACTCTCTATATTCTTTCGGTTGTTTTCAGGAAAACAAAAGCCGAAAATGGCTTTTCTTAAAGTGAGGGAGGATGATATGACCATACCCAGGACATCAACATTCACTCTTAATTCTAAGCATCCATTCAAGGTGAAAGCTAAACTTGATTCTAAATCCTTTTGGTTTCCACCTACAAGACTACTACTTGGTTTATATGATTATAGATTCAAACACCTTGCTGTGATGGAAGAAGTAGATGGTAACAGAGACAAAGCATTTAGCCCTGTTGGCCTAGCATAGTTATTGGGCTTAGACGAATTAGAGTCGAGGACGACTCCTTTTCAAGGGGAGGAGGATGATATGACCACGCCATCACCAACTCAAGTTGCACCAAGTCCAACTCGAACACCACCTACAGCTACACCATATCACGTCTTTGAGGGACCGATTACACATAGTCGAGCAAAGAAGCTACAACAAGAGGTGAACGCGCTACTTTATGAAGTTCAATTTAATATTAATGAGAATTATATACTGCCTAAGTCGTGCACATTGTTGTTGCTTAGATTCACTAAAGAGTATGGCAAGAACACACAAGGTGATGACCACATAGAAGAACCACACTCGAACCAGACCAGTCCTGTAGAACAGTCGGAAAGAAATATTCATAACTTTTGATTTCCAGAAGCTATGAAGGTGAATGAGCACATTTTGGAAAGCTTATTGAGTCTACTTTCCAATGATGCTAATGACGAGCAGTTCCGAGCAGTAACTACTGAAATCCGACCAGCTTAGTGCATACTGGTCAGACCGCTCGAAACTGACAGTACTGTCAAGAAGAAAATATCATAACTTTTTATTCCCGAAGGCTATGGAGGTCCATGAGAACTTTTTGGAAAGCTTGTGAAGTCTAGTGTCTAATGCTTCAAGGCTGACCAGAGCCGACCAGTTTTAGTGCAGATCCGACCAGCTTTAGTGCAGACTGCTCAGAGGGTTAACAGTCTTCTCGGGACATGATATTGGTACAACTTCTCATATTAAACTGTACCATTCTACAATGTTTCGTGGTGCATGCTATAAATGGTGTGAAACCTTATCAAGTTAGCTTTCCAACGCAACCAGCCACGCGTCTTTTGGATTTTCCAAGATGGAGTTATTACCAAAACATTAAAGACTGCGCAGAAGACCAACAGCCACGTGGAAACTACTTAGAAACCCATTTCGTGGAAGTCTGTTCACATAGCCTACCCTTCCGTTTTCTTTTCGTGTTTATGCCTATCTAGGAGGGCTATTCCTAGTATAAATATCCATGTACTCCTAAGCAAAAGAAGACTTTTGATAATCGAAATACAAAACCCCCCTTTGTTCAGCTGTGTGCTAACAAATATTGAGAGTGATCTCTACCCCTTTGCTCTTGTGATTTCCTTCGCGGGATTTACAGAAGCGGCGGCTTCATCCGCTCCCAATTGGTGCTCCTACTCCCTTCAAGGTTTGCCTTGATTGATTGTAGGTTGTGTTGGTTGGTTCTTTGAGAGTGTGGTTGGGCGAATCCTCGATTCAGGTTGCCGGTTAAAGACGGTGGTTGGCTTCGAGTTTTATTTGCCAGGTTGCACTAGTTATCGCTGCCTGCAGCAAGTTATCCGGCTGTTCCTCAGCTAGTTATCTGGTGATTGATCCTACGTCGTGAAGATCAGGACCTCGCATCATATCAACATCCCTAGTTTCGGTCAACATCATTATGTATATGGTGCTATCAAAGGATTTTTTTAGGACTCTATTGGATGAAGCATAGAAGGATAATCAGAAATGTTCCCTTATCTTGTAGGACTGCCCCTCCACATGGAGTATGCATTGTGCCCTGCAAAATCAGCCCACAAGTCTAGTGCTTGTTCATCATTGAGCTGGTGCCTAAATTAATGGTTGAAGTTGTTCCCTGGGAAGCATATGAGGACAACCCTAGCCTCCATCCTCAGCAAGAAAGCTACTGCTATCATAAAAAGAGTCAAAGACTGCAGAACACACTCCACAATGTGTGATGCAAAGAAAAAGAAGAATGGAAAATCTGTCCAGATTTCATGGCACTAAACCGGTTATCTTTAAGCCAGTGATTAGTGGCTCAAACATGGGTTGAATTCAAACCAAACTTGGTAATCTCATTCCTCGCTTAAGGTACTTCGATGTCTTAAGTTGGTTTGAGGATTAGTTGAGTAAAGCATCGGATTTGAGAGATGTTTTGACAGTTTGGTCCCAAAATTTCAGAACAAAGCAATTTTGGTAGATGATTTGTTTGGATAGACAAACAGTGTCCGTTTGAGCTGAATTTTGGTCAGTAGTTAAAGGACTCTTGTATCTAAATGCCTACCAAAATTTGTGCACAAATGGAGCCATAATTTGTGAGATATGAACTAAAAACCAAAGTGTACAGATTCTATGATTTCTCTATGGACTGCTATCACCCCTCCAAATAGAAGGTTGTGTTTGTAATTGATGCCCAGATTAGCAACATGGTCAATGTTTTGCCGTTATATAATACTTTAGATGCCCTAGATAAGACTCCTTGCACCCCTTTGTGCCTTGCTTTTGCCCTCTCATATCAACAATGTTGAGTAGTCAAGGTGTTTTACAAGTCAATTTGTGCCATTGCGAGTCGGAAACAAATTGAAAAGTGCCAAACAATAGATTTTGGATTATGATTATGAGTTGTTGATTAACATTAGAAAGGAAGCTTCAATGCCAAATGTATTCCAACAAAGCTAGCTTTGCTATAGTGCAAGCCAACCTAACTTATTGTGCAATTGCACCATGAAGGCAAATTATGCTCAACCTACTTGGTAGTGTACTGTTCCTCTAGTTTCTGAATACTTGCAACCTTTGTTGTCCTCTAGACCTTGCTATCATCCTTCTTTAGAAAGGATTTCCAAGGCAGACTTGTCCTTTGGTACCTTCCATGTGTTTTTACCCAAGAGGTTGCATCAGATTCAACCCAGATAACTATTGCCGCTTGGATACGAGGATTCCCTCAAATAATGATCGTCGTAAATGCTGAGTCAATAGAGTCAGCTATCACATTCACTGCTCACTCAACGGACTCAGATAATAAAGTGTTATCATTAGAGAAGGAGAACTGCACACATGGAACATTATATAGTTTTCCATCGGTTGGCATCTGAGTGATTGAACAGTTACGACCAGCATAGATATTGTCTATTGGTTACTCGGTTTCTCACAGCCTCGGAGGATGCTTACCCCATCTATGATCTCATCCCTCATGAAAAGTTGTACTCAAGCTACTTTGGTATAGGACTGCTTTTTGAACTTTATGAATGAACATTGAACCATTGTAATGAGTAGCTTTCAGAAGCTTGCAGTCTAGTGCAAAGTTCACATGGTCCATGCTATATTCACTAGGGAAATCGATATTATGGGTAGTTAGTTATGCACCGTAGTACTCTCCGTATCCTAAGAATAAAATGATGTGCTGTCTTGGATTCCTCCCAAAGTAACAATGCTTCATGGAAGTCAATGATAGAAATTCTTCAGACAAAATTTACTACAAAGAGTGAATATCAGAAAGTTGTCTTGACCAAATTAGCCTCTCTGATACTCTAAAGTTAAGTAGCCTAATGCTATCACTAATGTTGGAAAATGGATGACATGCTTCTCTTCAAGTCTTTTGCACCGAATCTCAGGGCGAGATTCCCATAAGGGGAGAGCGCTATAACACCCCGGGTGTTAGTCATGAGTTAAGCAGTGGATTTGGACTTAAGTAGGACATGTCAAGCAATGATTATGATCTCTAGTTCATAATTTTGATGTGATGATGAATGTGTTGTGGTCCAATCTATGAAATTGAGTCCCAACTTGAACTTGGACAACACACCTTTGCTTACATGTGAACCCTAGTTAAGGTTAGGCATCAGTAATGTTAAACATGCTTGTTTCATGTAGATTACATCAACATGCATCCATCTTGACCAGTGGAAAAGTCTTGTGAAGTTTGGAATAAAGAAGTCACATGAAATGATAGCTTATAACCTTGATTGAATTGCTTTATTAATTAAATGGGAATATGAGATGTTGACCAAACCTTGCTACTTTGCCTAAATGACTCTAATTGAACTCTACAACAAAAGTCATGAAGGCTTCATGTTTTGAAAATGTCAAGAAAATGCCTCAATTGGTCGAAAACCCAAATTCTAGGGTTTAACGAGGTGCTACTTTGACCAAGATGAAGAAATGGTTTCTTTATCAGATATGAAGTTTGACCTTTAACAAAAGTTGAACTTTGAGTGGAGTACAACAAACTTTATTTTTGGACCAAGACCTGATTCAACTCCTAAGCAGCTCAAATAAAGGACTCAAGATGGAATCAGCTGCTGTTTCTAGGCTCTAAATAATTCTAAGTTAAGAATTCATCGTCATTGACATTGGTGTTCCACGTTCTCTAAAATTTGTAAAGCAACTCAAGTTGAGCCAAATATAAAATTTGGAGTTTACATCTTGGAGAAGGACATACAAAAAGTTGGAGTCAATTTGACCAAGTAATTCGAGCTCAAGCAGAGAAAGGCTTAATCCTTGATTAGTCGCTGATAGTGTCAACTCTAGGCTAAATTACCAATTAATCCGTTTGTCTAATGACTTGGCACCCTTAATGAAAGATGTAGAGAAGTTCATGGGTCTCAACTTTGCTTTTGGCTCCAAGGTCCAATTTGGCCCGTAACTGGCCCAAAATCGCCTCCCACGCCGGCCACACCGTTGCCCGCCACACGCTCGAGGAAATGCCCAATGGGCGACGCGTGTCAGGGACGTGGACGCCATGCCTGAGCTGAGCGCCTCACCATGCCGATGCGCGTCCCACCTCCTCTACCGATGCTGTCACTTTGATTTGGATGCGCCCATGCTCCCTCACTCGCTCCACTCCCTCCCTTGCGCTCTCCCTCTACGCCGCACATGCACGCCAAAGCGCGCCTGCCATGGTTGGCCAAGCGCGAGCTCGTGGCGCCCCTGCTATGCACCACCTCAGCACCAACTAGCCTCACCATCCCCTTCATTGTGTCATTCTACCTCCGTCATGCCGCTTCGTAGGCCATGCCATCGCCTATAGCCTCGACCACCGGAGCCATGTCCGTCGCCGCCTGTAGCCGGCCATGGCCATGGCCAGGCATGGCCATGGCTGGTCATGGCCAGAGGCTGGCCGGCCCTCCTCCAGCCACCTTCCCTGCTGATGCTCGCCATCATCAGAGCCGCTGTAACTACAGACCACTGCCTCCATGGCTGGGACGCCATGGACCATCTCCGGCCGAGATGAGCAGCCCAGCGGATGCACGTGGGCCCCTTGGAACTCCAGCACGCGTCGAGCCTCCCTCCGCCTCCGGCTAGCCAGACCCCCGAAGGTAGCAGGCTGTGGGCCCCCTTGGGCTGAGCCAAGCTTTCCCATGGGTGCACGTGGACTCCTTGGTGCTCCGCCACCACTCCATCGCCGCCGATGAGCTTCCTCCTACCGGCACCAGCGTCCTCCTCTGCCTCCTCTGTTCTGACCGCGTGAAGAACCTCACGTAGGAATTCGACCAAAGGGAAGGGCCTAACTATGAATCCCATGACTTAGTTGAATAGTGTCTGGAAGTACCTGTTCGTGGAAGCCTGTTTTCGTGAAAGTTTAGGGGCCTCGATGCAAATGTGCTTTCCTTTATTGCATTTATTTTGCTGAAACTTTGGAAAATCATAATAAATTGTAGAAAAATCGTAAAATAGCAAATGATGACTTTTTGGAATCCTTGTGAGTAGATATACACATTAGATTCATAATATGATATGTGTTAATATAAAGTTTCTGATGTTTTGTTTTATTCTTATAAAGTGCTTTTAGAAATCCTTTTAAGTTGTCGGATGCATATCTTGAGTTATAGAAGCCCAAAAATGGTAATTCTAGTTGTGTTAATCTTGTGATGACATTCTATAGCTAATAAAAATATTAAACATGCTAGTTGTGTACTGCTTTTATAATGTTTTGATTTAATCTTGTTAAATAGGCAATTTTAGTTTGTTTTGCTTGTTATTTTCATATCTAAAGTTTTGTTACTCCAATTGTTGTGGAATTTTTATGGTAGGCTACTGATTCTATTTGTATGCTCTGGTAAAAATTTCATGGTCATTGGATGTAGTATGATTAAGTCATTGATTTAACTGGTTTAATGCTTGATAAATGGTTTTAAATGGTTTATAAATAATTTATATATGCAAAAATGTGAAATGTGGTTCCTTTGCCCTTGGAAGGTGATAGTGTGGCCAGAGAAACTCTAATATGGCTATATGTTTATAGAAAATAATGATCTTTAGATTTATCTTGTTCTCACATGTTTGTTAATAATTAAGATTTGTCTTTTTCATAACAATTAAATTATAAAACCTGAGCATGTAAGATTTGTACAGTGATCATGTTTTCACATCATCTATATCACATAAAAATTTGAGATCCAAATGAGATGTTAGCAACATCACCTATAATTAATATATAGGTTTTTATATAAAGAAAAGCTAATGAAAGTTTGTTAGTAGATGCTTGTGTTTATGCCATGTAATACTTCTAATAATTGGTGCTAGGTAATGTGGTTGCTTGGTTATAGATAGGAGTTGCATGGAGCTGCATATATATAGCAACAAAATGTTAGTTGTTAACAACATAAATGATAAATGCATATAGTTGTATCTCTGCTGTTATGGCTGCATGTATAGTTTCTGTGGTGGTGATATTTTAGTGATGCAAATTCTATTTTATTTAGATATGTTGAATACAAAAGTTGTAGATAATTTCCTTATCTTGATTGTCCTAAATTTTCATGATTTTAGGTCTGTTGGTTTAGGAGTTATAGATTTTACAAGTTTGCTGTCAGGTTTGTGCATGTCCTCTGGACAGATCTGAATGATTGCTTTGGTTGACTGATTTAAACATGTAATTATGTATTTATTATAATAGTAGAGTTGTAGTTATTTTGCTAAGCTTTCTAAAATGTCTAAGATCACCCTTTTTGGTGGTCTAGAACTCCAGTTATATCTATTCAAAGTGGAATGACAGATTTCTGTCCAAATCTGGATAGAGATGCCTTCTTGATGTTGTTTGACCTTGTTAGCTATAGAATCATCTTAAAATGATAATGGAAAGTTATATATAACTTAATAATCTTTCCATAAAGTTAAGAATCCTGTTTGCTGAATGTCTAGAACTCCAGTTATGTATTTCTGAAGTTAATATCAGTTTTATGTCCCTAGTTGTATAAGGTCAGCTTCATGATATATTTTGACCTTGTTATTTGATGAATCAGCTTTTGGTGTTAATAACAAAGTTTTATATAATTTTATTAGCTTTCTATAAAGTCTTGAATTACACTTTTTGCGTGCCTAGAACTCTAGGTATGATTGAAACAAATGACTGTGGTGCTGCTATTTAGAATCTATGTTTGTACCTAAAATTGTTTGCTTCACCTTGCCTTGCTTTGTGTGTTGCTAAGTGTGGCTAATGCCTTTGATGGTGTTAAGTTAATATACCTAAAACCTTGTGAAACTTATGTTATGTTTGGTGCTACCTTCCTTGCTATCCTAGCATGATAGGTTGTGGGATGTTTAATTGAGTAACGTGGAGTGCTTATATATGTTCGGTGTAACCTTGTGCTCATCTTGAATACTTTTATGTGAGGCATCTCATGTTGTCATTCTTCACATTCATGCACTTGCATTGTTGCATCTCATCTAGGTATGCTTGATGCACCATGTGAAGGATGTGATGATAGAGTCGAACCAGAAGACGGTGTTGGTGGACCTATCCCAAAAGTGGAAGGACCCCTAGAGTACATAGCTAAATAGGAGATGCTCGCTAAGCGAGTGTCATCTAATAAACACTGACCTAGTGTTGGATCCTAGGCAAGCCCCAGAGCATTCTAAGCCTCCTATGTTTTTACAAATATCACTTGAGTCCTTTATGTTTGATGCATTAGGTTATAAGAGTTGATTGGAACCACTTGATGCATAGAACTACCTTGTCCAGAAATATACCTTGAACCCTATGTAGGTCTAGGATTGAATGTATGCTTAGCAATGCTTAGACCAGTAGAAGTCGGGTGATTTCCTATCACCTACAAGATGTAGGTGGATACCAAAGCACGGTTGGCTATATTTGCTATCATGGAAATAACCATGTGTTGATAAATAAAAGGAGACCAAGCGGGATTGTGACAGAGAAGCAATAAGGCATGAAGGTCTTGGTGCCTATTTATCCCCATCTATGTCAGTTAAGGACCAATTTGTTGTATGTCCTCATGTCATGTTGAACGCATGCCTAACACTTAGTTGGCTGGATAAGTCATTTCGACCGCGAAGCCAAGTAGCTCAACTCACGCTGGGACCCGGTAAGTGAAAGTGCACACACTAGAGGCAGTAAGGATGTGCAAGGAGCCAGTGGCATGAGTCCAAGGGCAGGCTAGGCCTAAACTTCCTGGCAGACTAGTTGAATCTCTGTGGGTACAACGCTGATCTAACCTGCGACTGTACCGGAGTTGTACCAAAGGTGACCTAAGACTACCTTGGCGCAAGTATGTCTAGGTTTGTGTTTGGAATAACTCCCCAGCTGGTTGGAATCGATTTGAGTTGCCGTCTCTACCGGATAGTGAGAACTTGACTGAGCAGCGGCAACGTAGCATTAATTGATGGAATTGGATGGTTATGATGAATATGGAAATGTTACACTAGATATGGTTACTAATACTTGTTAGCTTAATCACATGATTGCTTTAGTATAGGTTAGTTGCTAATCTAGAGATAAATAGCAATAATTAACTTGGTTACCAAATCATTAAATGTATAGCTCAACTAGTGGCTTTTATGCTAAATTTTGTCAAGCTAGCTCCACCTATAAAGCCTTGCATACTCCTTGGTGTCACTTTATTTCTGGTTTATGATGGGTAAGTCTAGCTAAGTATATTCAAGTACTCTGGGTTTATCCCACCCTGTTATAGGTGAAGTTCTTGGCCTACTGAAGATGGTGGCTAACTGCCAGTGGGCTCAGTGACTCTATATTTATTTCTCATCTATATGCTTTTATTAGAGGATGTCACTTATGCTAGCAATGTATTTGGAGCTTATATTAATGTAATCATTTGAAAGCTATGTTGTTTTCCATTAATCGGTTTTGAAACCCAAACTTGTACTATTATTTGTAAACCCATTTGTAATATTATTTCTGCTACAACTCTATGTATGTGATGTGTATTTGCTTAATCATGCGATCTTGGTTATGATGTTGATTTACTAAGGTTCTTCGTGACACTCGGTGGACTACCAGGTTTATATAAGTGAAAGTATGCGCATGTCAACATGTTTAACGGGGACAGTCGTACTTGATTTTGTATAAATTGGGTAGTTCTATCATAGCTGTCGTGCATTGGGTGTTGCCCATCTCCACGCACGCGGTCGGACCTCACCGCCGCTCTGCCGTGGCTTAGACCTAACTCGAGAGCTCTGCTAGAGTCCGTGGAAGCCGTAGCCATGCTTACTTGGCCATGTCGTCACCGAGGACGGTGAGTCCACCACTGTGCGCCACCGCCGAGCCACCATTCTCACCGATGAGATAGCTCCGGCAAATCACTAAGCCAACCAAGGGCACTGTGGGGGTATTAACCTCTATACCCTTACGGCTAAGCTTGGGCCGGCCTGGATCGGTGAGTCCGGTCCATCAAAAGATGACACGTGGCCCGGCCAACCTGTTCAGAGTCCCACATAAGGAGTCAAGGTAGATTTGGCGAACAGGCAAGATCTTGGTCAGTTAGAATAGGAATCCTTATCCGGTCACATATGGCAATTGTAACTGGCTAGGATTAGTTTCCAGATCTATAACCCTGCCCCCCAGACTATATAAGGCAGGCAGGGGACCCCTCTAAAAAACATCTCTCATTGACATACAACAATACAAATCAGACGCAGGACGTAGGTATTACACCTTCTTAGCGGCCGAACCTAGATAAAACCTCGTGTCTGTCTTGTGTCACTGTCTTGTTTGTAGCTTGCGCATCTGTCTGCCGACAATCTACTACCTTGGGCATACCCCTAGGTAGACTGCCGACCATATTTCATCGACAGGCACTAGTCAACGTGGGATGTTGAGTAGGTCATGATGGTGAAGACGCTACCATCGACGAGCTTGCCATCGGCGAGCTCCGACCGGTCAGCGCCATCCTCTGCTCCTGTGTTGCTGAGGGGTGGGACCTGTTGACCTGTAGGCCCCTGCTGTCAGTCATAGTGGGTGCACTAGATAGGGTGCACCTAGCAGCTGAGCTCAATTTGAAATTGACTTTCTTTATTTATTTTCAAAGATTTGAATGCAAACTTCAAAAAATTATAGCTTGAGTTAGGAGTGTCCAATTTGCATCACCGTCTTGTTTGTAGCTTGCGCATCTGTCTACTGACAGTCTACTACCTTGGGCATACCCCTAGGTAGACTGTTGACCATATTTCGTCGACAGTGGCGTGCCAGGTAGGGGGTGTGCGTACTGCTCTCCAAGCAAACAAGATGGTCATCATCTCTGGCTCCATGGCTACGCCGAACGGCCTCATGTTCACCGTTGGCCAGATCACCTAGAACACCGGCTCCGATGGCTTCATCGCCATGACCCCAGAGAAGGCATGGATTCAGTCCACGCCGACCACTGCTTCACCTGCATCGGCTACAGCTCCGACCACGGCAGAAATGGCTCCGACCACGGTGGATACGGCTCCAACCACGATGGATACGGCTCCGACCATGATGGATCTGGCTCCGACCATGGTACATCTGGCTCCGACCACGCCTACATCATCTTCAGCCACGCTGATAACTCGTCATCCGCTTCCCCGCTACAAAGGGAAGCAGATTGACAACACCGACCTGCTCAACTCCATCGATCAGGTCGGCACCAAACTCGCTGAAACCCTAGCTCTGGTAAGTACGATTCAAAGTCAACCTAATGAACAGGTAACCGCTCCCCACAACAGATCTACCCGACCAGCTTGGACTAGTCACCCTACATGACTTGGTATAGATCTCATGGTCATATCTACTCCTGAAGGGCGCTCCGCTCGTCGCCGGCCAGCCTCCGCGACAGGTATCCAGCTCTCCGAGTATGAAGCCTCGACGGAGAACCACCAGGTCCAACCCTATGGCCTGCAAAACGCTGCCTCCAGCTACGCGTATAACCTACAACGCCATTTGGATCTGTGTTTCATGCACCAACCTCGGCCAAAGCCACGCAACTTCATCAACATGATCCGGATTGAAGATTATCAAGAAGGATCTGTTCACATAGTCCAAGAGGGCGACTCCAGCTCCTTGTCTGGCATCGCATCTAATGCATCTATCCACACCAAGCTTCAGCATCACGAAGATGAAGGCGTCAAGTACGATTTGGATATCCCAGACCACGCCTCGAGGTACTCACAATTCCCGTCTTTCCCGCCAAGACGAGGGGATTTGATCCATGTTGTCAGCAATGACGAACCGCCAGCGGTTGGCGAAACAGAACAAGAAAGGACTACATGCGAAGCACGCAATATTGACCGGTTTAATCGCCGACAAATCGAAGCTGAAGCAGACCAGGAGGCACGACACATAAGGGTCCAGCCACGTGACCTCAATGATGCTTTCGTTAGGGTGGGGGACAAACAGGTCTTCAGGACTCCAAGCGCCAACGTAGCCGTCGCCATGGCGACAATGCAACGGCTACCCAACACCCTAGAAACCCAAGCAGTTCATGATGAAATACAAGCCTATCTGACAGCTGCTATGGCTCAGACCGCAGAGATTGTAAACCAAGCCCGGGCCCCATCCGTCTTGGTCGAGTCAAGCCACAGCCGCCAGCACCCAAGTCGCTCACAGCCACTCAACCAACGTGGCTCGCGCAACAGCGACCCATCAGACAATCGTCAAGGCGGAAACGGTGGCCATGATGGTGGCCAGGATGACAACCGCCGTCAGGACAACAACCGCCGCGACGTCTAGGACGATAACCGCTGAGACAACCGCGATAATCGCCACGATAACCACGATCACAGGGCTAATCTAGATGGCAATCGAGATCGCCGCGATGGCAATAACGATCTCCGCCATTACCTCGGTGGACGCGATCTACGCGCTCGCATCAACCAGAGAGCCGATGATCGAGCATCCCATGAAAGTTATCGCCGTATGGAATATGACACTGCCCACGGCCCGCCAGGTTTGAAGCAGTTTACTCCACACCTTCGCCAAGTCATATGGCCCAAGAATTTCAAGCTCGAGAAACTTTAGAAGTACGACGGTAAGGAAAACCCCGAATTATGGGTCATGCTCTATGAGACTGCATGCAGATCAGCCATGGCTGACGAGCACATCATGTCTAACTATTTCCCAGTCGCTGTTGGCCATGCAGGTCACCAATGGCTGGTCAGCTTGCCGGCGAACTACTTTGACTCTTGGCAGGAGCTCAAGCAAGCCTTCATCGACAACTTCATTGCAACTTGTGAACAACCAGGCAACAAATACGATCTGCAACGGATTTGAGATCGAAAAGATGAGCCACTACGTGAGTATGTTCAGCGTTTCTCGGAGATGCGCATCAATGTCCCATCAATCTCCGATAATGAGGCAATCGAGGCTTTCATCACTGGCCTCCACTTCCATGACGCCCTAAGGGACAAGCTCCACCGCAAGAGACCTGAATCGGTCACAGCGCTCCTGGCCACCGCTAAGAAATATGCGGATGCCGATGACGCTAAAAAGATAATTATTGAAGAAGCAGCAAGGGTTCCACGCTCCGACCACCCCCCACACCGCGACGACTACCACGGCAACCATGGTCGGAACGACAATTTTGACCGCCGCAACCAGCGCAACGACTCCCGCAACCACCGTGACCAACGTAATCAGCGGCGTAACCGCCATGACGATTACAGGAGCAAGCATGCTCAGGAAGACGACGGCAAGGTCAATACCGTTAAAAAGGGTGGTGGACGTCGTAACTACGAAGATGACTATGCCAAAGCATTGAAAGGGCCCTGCCAGCTCCATCCTAAATCAAACCATACCATGGAGAATTGCCGCGTTCTCAAGTCTATCTACACGCATCAACAGGCTCCGGATACATTCGACAAGCCTAACGACGCAGGGGAACAGCGCAATGAGGATAACAACGATGACGATGCAGACCCTCGTCACAAGTACGTCAAGCCAACCGATCACGTACACACCATCATCAGAGGCAAAGTGTCCATCGAGACCAAACGAGAACACAAGCTGCTCGCCCGTGCTTGCTTGAACGTTGCCAACACCAACAACCTCCTCACCGATCCGTGGCTCCCTCCGTGGTCTCACCATGAAATCTCCTTCAACAGAAAGGACCAGTGGGCCGCAATACCTGAGCCAAGGCATTTTCCCCTGGTCCTTGATCCTTGTATTAACAAGGTTCAGTTCAACAGAGTACTGATCGACGGTGGCAGCTCCATCGATATACTGTTCAAGAACAGTCTGCCTGCCCTGAAGATAGCTCAGGCGGACCTCAAGCCGTATGAGGCACAGTTCTGGGGTGTTCTCCCCGGACAGAGCTCTACACCTCTCAGGCAGATCACGCTACCTGTGCAGTTTGGGACCCCGGACCACTTCCGCATCGACTACGTCAATTTCATGGTTGCTGACTTCGACGACACCTACCATGCTATTCTTGGTCGACCATCGCTCACCAAGTTCATGGCCATACCTCATTATAGGTATCTGGTGCTCAAGATGCCTACTGAGAAAGGAGTTCTAACCCTCCGAGGCAACGTATACGTAGCTTATACCTACGAAGACGATAGTTTCAAAATAGAAGAGGCTCATGACCTCTCTATTCGCATGGCCAAGACCAAGCTCGATGCCAAGGAGACCTCGACTGACCACCTAGAGATCCCGGAGCTCGAGGCCCCATGCAAGAACATCAAGTCCAAGGAGCATAAGGTGATCCAGCTGGTCGATGGTGATCCTAGCAAAACGGCCATTATCGGGGCCAACCTGGATCCCAAATAGGAAGACGTGCTCGTCGGGTTCTTGAGGAGCAACGTGGATGTGTTTGCATGGAAACCTGCTGACATGCCCGGTGTACCTCAGAACTTGATCGAGCACTCCTTAAATGTCAACGGCAAGGCCAAACCTATCAAGCAGAAGCTATGGCGGTTCGCTCGTGACAAAAACGAGGCAATTAGGGTAGAAGTTACACGGCTTTTGGCAGCCAGATTTATCAAAGAGGTGTATCATCCGGAGTGGTTAGCTAACCCGGTTCTTGTACGCAAAAAGAATAATGAATGGAGAATGTGCGTTGACTACACTGATCTCAACAAACACTGCCCTAAGGACCCCTTCGGCTTACCTCGCATAGATGAGGTCGTAGATTCAACCGCCGGTTGTGAGCTGCTTTCCTTTCTCGATTGCTACTCTGGTTATCACCAGATCGCTCTCAAAAAGGATGACAAGATCAAGACATCTTTTATCACGCCCTTCGGTGCCTACTGCTACACGACTATGTTGTTCGGGCTCAAAAATGCCGGGGCTACCTACCAACGCGCTATACAAGCTTGCCTCAAAGACGAGATAAAAGATGACCTCATCGAGGCTTATGTTGATGATATAGTTGTCAAAACCAAGGAAGCACATACCCTTGTTGACAACTTGGAACGCACCTTTGCAGCCCTTAACACATTCCAGTGGAAGTTAAACCCAAAGAAGTGCATCTTTGGTGTTCCTTCTGGCATACTACTCGGCAATGTCATCAGTCACAATGGCATACGCCCTAATCCAGAGAAAGTCAAAGCTGTCTTGGACATGAAGCCACCCAAAAAGGTGAAGGATGTTCAGAAGCTTACTGGATGCATGGCCGCCCTCAGCCGATTCATATCAAGATTAGGTGAAAAAGGATTACCGTTCTTTAAACTACTCAAAGCATCCGAAAAGTTTGAGTGGTTGGAGGAAGCAGACGCTGCCTTCACACAGCTGAAACAATACCTTACATCACCTCCGGTCCTCACTACTCCCAGAGAAGATGAAACACTCCTGCTTTACATTGCGGCTACTAATCGAGTGGTCTCGACGGCCATGGTGGTCGAGCGAGACGAGCCCGGCCACGTCTACAAGGTACAGCGGCCAATCTATTTCATCAGTGAGGTACTTAATGAGTCCAAGACCAGGTACCCATAGATTCAGAAGTTGATCTACGCCATACTGATAACATCCTGAAAGTTGAAACATTACTTCGATGGATACCGTGTGGTGGTCATGACTAAGTACCCTCTGCAAGATATCATTAGCAACAAAGATGCGAATGGGCGCATTGTTAAATGGGCAATGGAGCTATGCCCCTTCTCCTTGGAATTTGCAAGCCGTACTACAATCAAGTCTCAAGCACTCGTCGATTTCATCGTCGAGTGGACAGACTTAAGCACGCCTGCCTCTCCGGGATCCGACGAGTATTGGACGATGTACTTCGATGGCTCTCTCAACATTGATGGTGTGGGAGCAGGAGTCTTTTTCGTGTCACCATCCAAGGAGCAGCTCCAGTACGTCCTCAGGATTTATTTCCCAGCATCTAATAATGCCGCCGAGTAGGAAGCATGCCTACATGGTTTGCGCATTGCGGTTGAGCTTGGCGTCAAACGTCTCTACGTCTACGGAGACTCTGCTCTGGTCATCAACCAACTCAACAAGGACTGGGACACAACCAGCGAAAAGATGGATGCTACTGCAAATCGATCAGAAAGCTAGAAGGCAGGTTCTATGGCATCGAGTACATACACATGGTCTGGGACAAGAATCAAGCAGCGGATGCACTGTCAAAGTTAGGATCATCCCGAGCCAAAATTCCACATGGCGTATTCGTCCAAGACCTGCTCATGCCTTCCATCGAAGAGGAAGATTCCACGGCAGACAAGCCTCCAGACCAGCAGTTGGTGGCTACGGTTCCGGCGTCAAGCACCGCCGAGCCACCTCCGACCACTCATGAGCCCGACTAGAGAATACCTTTCATCAAGTACCTAACAGATGGCAGTGGTTACACTGATCGGACAGAAAATGAGCGCCTAATGCATCGCAGTAAGCAGTACCTACTCGTCGATGGCAAGCTATGGCACAAGAACGCAAAGGAGGAAATCTTGATGAAGTGTATAACACAGAAGGATGGCGAACATCTCCTGGACCAAATCCACTCTGGCTCCTGCGGTAACCATGCGGCCTTAAGAACACTGGTCGGTAAGGCTTTCCGAGCAGGGTTCTATTGGCCATCAGTAGTAGCCGACGCAGAGAAGCTAGTCCGCCACTGTGAGGGCTGTTAGTTCTTCACCAAGAGAATCCACATACCAGCACATGAGATCCAGACAATACCAGCCTCTTGGCCCTTCGCATGCTGGGGACTGGATATGATCAGGCCCTTCAAACCGGCTCTAGGGAAATTTACATGCGTCTTTGTGCTGATTGATAAATTTTCTAAGTGGATAGAATACATGCCTCTGGTACAGGCATCCTCAGAAAAGGCTATCACGTTCCTCGACCAGGTCATCCACTGTTTCGGCATACCCAACAGCATCATCACTGATCTGGGTACTCAGTTCACCAGGAACGCTTTTTGGGACTTCTACGATGAAAGGAGCATAGTAGTAAAATACGTCTCGGTGGCGCACCCTAGAGCTAATGGACAAGTCGAGCGGGCCAATGGCATGATCTTAGATACATTGAAGAAGAGGATGTATAGAGAAAATGACAAAGCTCCTGGAAGATGGCTCAAAGAGTTACCAGCCATGGTCTGGGGCCTCAGAACTCAGCCCAGTCGTAACACCGGCGTCTCACCGTACTTTATGGTTTACGGCGCTGAGGTAGTCCTTCTAGCAGATATAGCTTTCAGATCAGCATGGGTAGAGAACTTCGACGAAGGAAGGGTCAATGAAGTATGGGAACTAGAAGTGAATAGCGCAGAAGAGAAGCAGCTCGATTCTTGTGTACGTATGGCCAAATACCTTGCTGTTTTGCGCAGGTACTACAACAAGAACGTTAAAGAGCGGTTCTTCATGGTTAGGGACCTAGTCCTGAAGTGGAAGACGAACCAGGCTGGTGTCCATAAACTCACAACCCCATGGGAGGGTCCCTTCATGATCAAGGAAGTCACACGACCAACGTCTTATAGGTTAGCTCACCTGGACGGTACTGACGTACCAAACTCGTGGCACATCGACAAGCTTAGACGTTTCTATGCTTAACTACTGAGATATGTACTCCTTTTGTACTTTCGATTTACTTCAATAAAGCTATTATGATTTCTCCGACCACTCTAATGTGTCACTTCGAATTTTATGGTTATTCTAACTTAGCCAGTAAAAGCCGACCACCACTCCTTCTACGGTTTTCGGAACAGGCCATGTCTCTGGTTCCTCCCAACACGTGCATGGGATCCGCTCTCTACATTACGGGTGATCGGTAGGTCCCCCTTAGTTTGACTTGTCTACGTCTACGTGTGCACAGGTCACGCACCTCACACTCCGACCACATGGCAAACTAGGGCCGCACAAACTTTTCGGGATGATGTGTCGAGCAAAATGGTACAACTAAACAGAATGTTAACATGTTCTCACTTAGTTACACCAATATAAGTTTCAAGCTTAAAAACATTTTATACAAAGCAAACAAGCTTATAATGATACACAGTTACGTTATTACAAGCTTGCCTGAAGAGGCCCAAGTTTACAATAACACAACTATGTCCTCCTTCTACAGCTCTAAGCCTATTACATTGGCAGGTCGGGGCGCGCGGTACCTACTGCTCGTTGCTTCTGATATCCTACTCAAGTCTCGAGGACTCTTGTGCTAGTCGAGCTGAAGGGGATGGCCCCGCTGATGCCTGGCTGGTAGAGACCACAGGCTTCATTGGTTGGTTTGCAACTGATGGCGTTTCCAGCTGACTTGTCGATGGCATCCCCTGTACAGGTGTTGTCCCACCTCCACATAGGTTAATGTCACCAATTATCTTTGACGACAGGTCTAGCTGGGCCATCCGAAGCTCCTCCGCCTTGTCTGGGTCTACCTCTTTCGGGTATCCAGCCTCCAGGCGCTTGAGATCGATCAGGGGGTAGTGGGCACGCACCATGCTTAGCACATGGGCACTCATGTACTCACCCGCCTCCTTCACGAACTCTTGGAACCATCCCCATGCTTGTCTGCATCTCTTGACCAGTCCGAGCTGGGGCGTCCTTGGCTCTTCCTCTGTGAGCGCTGAGTCAATAAGGTCGAGGACAGGCAAAATGCCAGTTGCCACTTCCTGGCACTGGTTCTTCCATGTGTCCCGATCCTCGGTGGCCTCGAGGCATCGTGCTTTCCAGCCGTCACGCTCTTTGATCACGGCTTCTAGATGCCTCTTGGCATTGACTTTTAAAACTGCACACCATACAAGACATCAAATATAATGGCACGACAAGACAAGGCGGGCAACAGAATGAGGCAGGTGGTCTGGAATACTTACTTTTCAGTTCCTCCTTCATTTTGGCGGTGTGGTCCTGGAGTTGAGACTGGTTGCGTGCCAGTTTCTCGTTGTCCTCCTTCAGACGACCACACTCTGCGGTCATGTGGCTATTCTCCTCTTGGAGGTGGGTTACTTTAGCTTCTAAGCCTGCATTACAGCTGTCACTACCAACAACGCAACAACACGTGTCATACACTTGTTGTGATAAAATGACAACTTACTTGTTTTTCCCGCTCTTTGTTATTGAGCTGGCCGACCAGGTTCTGGTTCTATGCCTCTTGCTCTGTCCTCTCCTAGTTGGTGGCTTCAAGTTGGCGGCGCAAGCGTTCCACCTCGGCCGCCAGTTCTCTATTGTTCGCCGTGATTCCCTCAATCTGGTCGAAGCACCTTTTTCGATACTTCATGGTCTTCATCAAGTCCTGCATATAAACAAGCTAAGTCAGACAGATCGACTACATAACAGGGTCAAGTGGTCAAGCCAAACATACCTGGACTTCTGTCACCAGACGCTTTGCCGCCCGTTCAACTTTTAGGGTCTCTTCGACCTCTAGGATTTCTTCGTGCATAACCCACTCGTCGTTCCGCCAGCGTGACACATATACATGTTGTCGTTTATCTTGGGGACGGCCCAGGATTTCTTCTACTTCGTCCTCTTCGGCCTCTTGTTCAGGGGGCGGCGCTGGTCTAGAGTCTGCAGTCTCCGTGACCACTATGGCTTTCCCACGAGCCGTAGCATCGGCTGGCGTGCTCTGTGCCAACTCCGGTTGCTGCTCCTTGGCTTGGACTGGTTCCCTTGGCGCCAAGGTACCTGCTTCAGCAGGGTTCATGCTCGGAGCACTTGTACTTTGCTCGGCTGTCTTCTTGACCAACTGCTCAGGGACTGACGTCTGGCCGCTCGTCTGCTGAGGTTCCGGTGGAATTTCTTCTATAGGTTCCTCCACAACCGGCTGCTGAGCAGTTCTTTCCGCTAGTACTGGCGAAGCCATGCCACACCCGGCTAGCTGGTCGGGATTTTTGGTGGACACCGACCTGATATACCAGGGAAAAGTTCAGAAGACAATAGTATTCAATACAAATTATAAGCTTACATCAAAGTTATAGATACTTACAGCTTGGAAGCACGGAATGATGTGGGGAAGGAGCGTCTCTTCGATCGCGCCTGCTCCACGTGCTCAGCGGGTTCCACTAGGTCTTTTTCGATGACCGATACTGGCGCCGGGGTTTGATGCTCGACACTTCCCCTGCTTGTCCTCTGTGTTGCAGTGGTCGGTGATGCGATCACTACTGGCATAGAGGAGCCACCCTGCTCCGTCGACCCCATTTGTCTCCTCCTCTTTTGAGGGACGAGTCAGAAGATGTCCGCATCCTCTGTTTCGTCGTCTAAAAGGGGGAAGATGGCCTAGCGACATTTGTTGGCAGCCGGCCGCTTGCTAGCAGCTCTGGCCGATGCATCCTCCACAACCTCGAGTGCTGCCTAGTGGACGTCTTCGGTCCTGACACTGGTCTGGGCGGCTGGGCCGGCAACTTGCGGCCAATCCACACCAGGGGGCGGAGACACGAACACTACTGCCCGGTCATGACCATTACTCTGGGAAACATAAAGGAGACAATAGTCAATTTCTTGTTACAACATGATTCTACAGGTACAAGGAAGTATCATTTACCTTTGGGGGAGGTCGGGCCAGCTTGAAGGCGTGCTTGATGTCATTTAACCTGACATAATTGGGGTCGGCTAGGTTGAATAGCTCCCCAATCCTGGCCTTGACTTCTATTTTGTCGAGCGCCTCTTTCCTGGTCCTCGTTGGATCTGTGCTCCCCTGGTACTCGAAGCCAGGATGTACCCTCTTCTGGCAGGGCTAGATCCTTCGGCTGATGAAGTTCCCGACCACGCTTGGACCATCTAGCTTTCCCCACGGGATCATCCCGAGCAGTTCTGCGATCTGCTCCAAGTTCTCAGGCTTCTCCAACCAGCTGTTCTTCTTCTCCGGAATCAACCCCACGTCGCACAGGGTGATTGTGTTTGGCTCTTCGCAGATGTAGAACCACTTCTTGTACCATTCGTCCAGTGAGGTGTTCCAGGGGCAGTGCAAGTACTGGGCCTTCATACCATCACGCAGATTGAGGTAGACGCCTTTGGCTATCTTCGAGCCACCGCTCCCTTTCTTCCGCAGACAGAATAGGTGGTGAAAGAGGTCGAAATGGGGCTGGAAGCCACCATAGGCCTCACAGAGATGGATGAAGGTGGAGACAAGAAGAATCGAGTTGGGATGCAGATTGCAAATCCCAATCTCGTAATACAAGCAGAGACCTTGAAGGAAAGGGTGCACTAGAACCCCAAAACCCCGTTTGAAGAAATCCTCAAAAACCACAATCTCACCTGGTTGTGGATCGGGGAAGCTTTCTCCTTCCGGCGCACGCCATCCCACGAGTACCTTGTTGTGGAGCACTCCCATGGCGACGAGGTCTCCGATGGTCTGCTCATTGCTCCTTGACTTCCACCACTCCTTTGCCATGACTCCGCCTTTCTTCTGGGCGTCTCTCTTCGCCATTAATCTATCCTTACTAAGGGGGTGGATGCGGTGGCGGGGGGATTGGTGATGATTTTTGGAGGAATAGGGTTCGGCAAGAGGAAGAAGGTTGCGGCGGCGAATGACAATGGGGATCGGTAAAAAGTAACTTACTAGTTCTATATTATAAATAACCAAGAGCTCCATTATTTTGTCCACCTAAGATTCTTGGGAGACGTGCGCACGTGGCGCAGACGGTTGTTTTCACAACCTCGAGATCTATGCCAATAAACGTGCCCCTTCGTTACTAGTGTACGCGCCTCTTCGTTGATAGTGTGAGATGGCCCACACTGATGCACCTCCATACAAGTGCCAAGTGACTGTTTGCCAGAAAGAGCAATAAGGCAGAGTGACGTGGTATATCCGTCTACTTTTTTTGACCAGACGTGGCAGTTTGGACTTGACAGAGTAAGGAGATAAATAAATACATCAAATAATAATACAAGCGGTGTTCTTTTTCCCTTCGCTGCATGTCTTGTGCCCAATGATGGACTAGACCACTGCCGTGCTCAGGGACTGCCCAGACCACTACTGTGCTCGAGGACTGCCCAGACCACTGCCATGCTCAGGAACTGCCTAGACCACTGCTGTGCTTGGGGACTGCTCCGACCGCTGCCGTGTTCAGGGATTGCTCCGGCTATTAATGTGCTCGGGGACTATCCTGACCACTGCTCGGAGATTGCTTTCCTCAACTACATGTGATTTGTACTCACATACAGTTGAGAGACATTTATTTAGACCTTGCTACAAGGCTCATACTTCGCCTTCCAGCAAGCTCGGGGACTACATTGGTACGATGCACCTGCCGGTGCATCTTGTATCACCTGCACGATGATTGGATTCTTAACTTCAATGGAAATTCTTCTTTTTAGACCCTGGCACCACGTGCCTACATCACCTACTACCAGGCCCGGGGACTAAGTGGGCACACTTCACCTTGCGGTGAATGTGTTTATTTAATCGACCTTTATGTTTTGACTGATTGTAAGGATTATTATCGTGCTCGGGGACTGTCCTGATCACTGCTCGGAGATTGCTTTCCTCGACCACATGTGATTTGTACTCACATACAGTTAAGAGACATTTATTTAGACCTTGCTACAAGGCTCATACTTCACCTTCTAGCAAGCTCGGGGACTACATCGGTACGATGCACCTACCGGTGCATCTTGTATTGCTTGTACGACAATTGGGTTCTCAACTTAACTGGGAATTCTTTTTAGACCCTGGCACCACATGCCTACGTCACCTACTACCAGGCTCGGGGACTAAGTGGGCACACTTCACCTTGCGGTGAATGTGTTTGTTTTTCGACCCCTATGCCTCTGATGATCAAGGACGCTACGCTTCAAGACGCACTTACATTTCTGTTCAGAAATACAAGTGGGCACACTTCCCAGGATGGAAATCTTTTTCTTTTTTCTTAAGAGCACCATACATTCTTCGGACAACCTACTTCTTCGGCGACAATGGTGGTCAGAGATGTCAAGGACTCAAGCCTTACTTGTTGGAGAAGGTTAAAATGGCATGTCGCAGCATAATACATGGTGCTCGGGGACTAGCTGTGGGGGTATTAACCCCTATACCCTTACGGCTAAGCTTGGGCCAGCCCAGATCGGTGAGTCCGGTCCATCAAAAGACGACGCGTGGCCCGACCAACCTGTTCGGAGTCCCGCGCAAGGAGTCAAGGCAGATTTGGTGAACAGGCAAGATCTTGGTCGGTTAGAATAGGAATCCTTATCCGGTCACATATGGCAATTGTAACAGGCTAGGATTAGTTTCTAGATCTGTAACCCTACCCCCCAGACTAAATAAGGCGGGCAAGGGAGCCCTCTAAAAAACATCTCTCATTGACATACAACAATACAAATCAGACGCAGGACATAGGTATTACGCCTTCTTGGCGGCCGAACCTGGATAAAACCTCGTGTCTGTCTTGCGTCACCGTCTTGTTTGTAGCTTGCGCATCTGTCTGCCGACAATCTACTACCTTGGGCATACCCCTAGGTAGACTGCCGACCATATTTCATCGACAGGCACCAGTCAACGTGGGATGTTGAGTAGGTCATGATGGTGAAGACGCTACCGTCGGCGAGCTCGCCATCGGCGAGCTCCGACCGGTCAGCGCCATCCTCTGCTCCTATGTTGCTGAGGGGTGGGACCTGTTGACCTATAGGCCCCTACTATCAGTCATAGTGGGTGCACTAGACAGGGTGCACCTAGCAGCTGAGCTCGATTTGAAATTGACTTTCTTTATTTATTTTCAAAGATTTGAATGCAAACTTCAAAAAATTATATCTTGAGTTAGGAGTGTCCAATTTGGATGATCCAAATTTTGTTAGATTCATCATGAATTGTACTATTTGATAAAAATATGAAACCAACCGTTTTGGATATTTTTATGGGGGAATTAAATTGGGCTATATAAGTGCTTTTAAAGTTTTTTCCATCTTGTAAAATGCACATATTGAGCTAGGGAAGTGCAAAAATTATGATTCTAATTTTGCTGGTCTTGTGTTGGCATGATCTAGCTAGGAAAATACTAAATATATAGTATACATACTTGGAATATGCTCTTCCTATTTAATCTTAAATACTTGCTAGTTTCTAATAAAAATAAATGGGGTAAAAATATATAACATATGATCATGCAAATTTTTACACATTGATATTATGCTAGTATGAAAGTAAGAAAAATATGAAATCTGTTGTTTGACACTTTTTACTAGGCTAAACTATTTTTGCTAAAATAAGCATTTGCTAGTCTGATCATGCAAATTTTTACATAGATCTGAAAGATTGAATTGTTTGACCTAGATAGCTACTAAATCACCTTAAGATGATTAAAAGAAAGTTGTAGGTAATTTCATAAGCTTTCCAGAAAGTCCACAACCATTTTGTTTTAATGTGTATAACTCTAGTTATGGTCAAAACAAGTGTCTGATGTCTTGTAGCCTAGGAAATGTTTAAATAGGTGTTTGTTTAATTACTAGAGAGGAGTTATGCACCTACTCAGTAAAAGAAGTTAATCTTGTTATCACCCTAATACCTTACTATTAAGAACACTCATGTTATGCATTTCATCATATCATATCATCCATGTCAGTACCTATGCATCCATGATATCTTATTTGTGCTCATGCATATAGGATCGCCCCGAAGGAGTAACCCTACTAGAATTTGAAGAAGAGGCGGAGGACAATCAAGGGACACCCCAAACCACAACTCTTGAAGGAGAGGATCTAGCCACTAACAAACTTCCAGAGTGCCCTAACCACCGACCCACTTTGTTCCTAAAAGGCAAGCCCCTGAGCATTCTAAGCCTCCTATGTTTTATAAAATATCACTTGAGTCCTTTATGTTTGATGCATTAGGTTATAAGAGTTGATTTTGAAACACTTGATGCATAGAACTACCTTATCCAAATATATACACCTTAAACCCTATGTAGGTCTAGGATCGAATATATGCTTAGCCATGCTTAGACCGGTAGAAGTTGGGTGATTTCCCGTCACCTACGAGATATAGGTGGATACCAGAGCACGGTTGGCTATATTTGCTATCATGAAAATAACCATGGGATGTTATCTAAGTGGAGACCGGGCCGGATCTTATAAGCATATGGTGTGGATTGGCTATGTTGATCCTATCTATGTCGATTAAGGACCATACCGTTGTTGGCGCTTCTCTCGAGATTGAACGCATGCCTCTCACTTAGCTGGCCGAATAACTTGTTCTAATTTGAAGCCAAGTAGCTCAACTTAGGCCAAGCCTTGTTCTTTTAGAGTGCGCACTCTGGATGGTAGTAAGGATGTGTGGGGAGCCAGATGTGAGCTCAATGGCAGGCCAGGCCTGAACATCCTAGCAGCTAGTTATCCCTGGTTGTACGGCGCTGATTGACCCTACGAAATGTGGACCTGAGTTGTAACAAAGGTGACCCGACATGACCCCAATAGGGGAAGTGTGGGTTTGTGTTAGGAATAACTGCCCAGCAGGTTGCTACCGATTTGAATCGCCATCTCTCTCGGATAGTGAGAAACTCGACTAGTCCAGCATCGTAGTAGCTGGATTATGGAATTTGATGGTTATATTGGACATCGGAATGCTACAACGGCTATGGTTATTATTGTGATGCTTCATAATGATATATCACATGTTGGCATAGGTTAATTGCTAATCTAGAGATGAATAGCTATAATTAACTTGATGATCGAATTATAAAATGTAGAGCTGAATTAGTGGCTTTTTATGCAAAATGTTGTCAAGGTAGCTCCACTTATAAATCCTTTCATGATCCTTGGAGTCACTTTATTTTTGGTTTATGATGGGTAAGTCTAGCTAAGTACCTTCTTGTACTCAGGGTTTATTTTTCACTTGTTGCAGATAATATAGTCTATCATGGATATTGTAAGAACTACTTCTGTCCCACCGCGGACGAAGAGTAGGCCCCGAGCAAGGCGCTTCTCATTAACTCCTCTATGATGCTTTTATGAGTTGTGATTGTAAACTAGCAAAGTATTTGAATGATAGTATGAGATGTTTGTTCAAACTATATTTGCTTCTGCTACTACTTCATTTGAACTTGGTTTGTAATAACTTTAATTGTACTCCGATGTATGGTGAGGTATTTGTGAACTTTATGTAATATGTGGCATGCATATTGAATCATGTACGATCTTGCTTGTATGTTGGAGATGAATCAAGACCATTCGTGTTACTCGATGGACTACCGGGTTTATATGGGCTCAAGTATGATAGTGCGACCACTTGCGGGCTGCCATTGTATTTGTGCTCTTATAAATTGGACTATTCTGTCATAGCAACATCTTGAGTACATCATTATTACTGGTTTAGAATTTCCACTTGTAGAATTTGGGGGATCGATTTCCCCACACTTTGCTCAAGTATGTTTTGCTAATGAAAACAAGGTAGAGATCGGTGCATGGACTTTGTTGGTGGAAAAACACCAACATAACCAAAAGTTTATTTATTTTTCTCTAGCCTTAGGCACATTGGATCATGATAAGTGTTGATGTTATGTGCATTGTTCATTCTTACAACATGGGTGATAAAATCTGAAGGATGAGTTTAAATGTTGCATTTGAATACATTTTGTCAAAAAGAGTGGAGTTGCTTAACCTAAGGAAGGATTGTTCATCTTTATAAAATGTATCAAACTTTACATGATTATGACTATCATCTTCCAAAGATAAGATATGCAAAATTTTAGCTCATTTGGTTCAGACTATGAGATCAAGAAAGTGGTGCTATGAACAAACTTAAGGAACAAGACATGTTGAGTTAATCAGGTTGGATCAAGCAAAGTTGTAACTCAAACATGTTTGTTTCTTCATTTGTGTAAATGGCAAGTTCTAAAGGAAAGATTTTTAAATAATGTCCACTTATGTTAAGATGTTACCTTCATCATTGGAGTATGATGTCACCATCTGACAAAGCGTAGATGACTTGTGGTGATCTTTTCATCATGCTTGAAGCTTTCCATGCTTGAGCTATTCATGAGCATCTTGTCTCCTATATTGTATTCCTTTCTCATCCTTTTATCATGTCATCCTTTTGTCCTTTCTTTCAACACTTTGTTTGGACCTTCTACTCCTCTTATTCCTGCAAAAGATTAGTGGACAACACATACCCGAAGGAGTATACAAAAATGATTTGAAACAAGGGTAGTGTTATTGTAGAGCTGAAGGTCATCCTCTATGCTATAACATAGTTGGTTTTAAGATTTTAATTAGCATAGAACTTTTATCCCATGTTTTAAATAGTGTGCCTCATTTGTTACAAAATTTTTTTCTCGCAAGGATTGATTTTATTTTACATCTTAAGTTTGATTTTCATGTATGAAATTTGTAAATATATTTAGACTTATAGAAACAAAGCAATATTGAGTAGAGGGATTGCAAACCAGCATGCCAGAGCAACGGGAGCCTAGGAGGAAGAAGAGAATGGTTGTATCAACTGTAGAAAAGTCAGCCTTCCTCCCCCACACATTTACTTTTATGTAAGTTGACACTATCGGCGAGGACTCATGGTTTTTAGGTCCATTGAGCAGGACCTCTCCCTTGCATCTAGCTTTTCTTTGCACCATCTAATCCAGGAGATGAAGATGCGGACAATAGCATGTTCTTCTCCTATCGACCTTTCTTGATTTTTGTTGCTTCTTGGTTGACAAATTGGTGTTCATTGGAGATGCAGACTCGAGTTCCTCCTTGATTGCCTTAGTCCTCTAGCAGTATGGTGGAAAGTTGTTCTTCTATCCTTGATAGTGATACGCCAGCTATCTTGATGGTCAAGGAAGGAACCTCAATGGTACTCGCATGGAAGTTTCATCTTCAATGACTTAGGTGTCTTTGTGCGACCATGGTTGTGACCTGACACCGTTGGTAGACCATTGATCAATGATGTCTGTTGGCACGAGAATGTACACCATGATGTGGTGGCATCCCATCATCTTGGTCCTTGTTGCCAATGTGTGAGCTAGTCTTCTCTAAGATGATGAAAGCAGGCATATTCTGGCCAATGCGAAGTGGGTTGCATCCTAATTCTCCTCAGCATTCTAGCTTGGATCCTAGGAAAGCTCAATGCTAGGTTGTCTTTGATGTTGCTCATAGCCTATTGATTTGGTCATCAATGTCCATAGCTATAGTGGTTGATTGGTTTGGGATTCGCAAGTTCATACCAAACCATGAATAGGCCTAGCTTCTATTGCTTCTTTACTACAAAATGTTAGTGGACACATACCTGAGGGAATACGATGAATTTGAACACGGGTTGTTGTCCATAACTTTTGTGATTTTTCTTCTTTGCTAATGAAAGGATGGTTTTAGGATTACTTTAGCATAGATTTTGTTTATTAGCAAATTTTATGTGTTTGCTACATTCTAGCATGGTTCAAGGAGAATACAACTTTCAACAAAAGATAAGTGAATAAACTTTGATACTCACTGTTCTTCCTTCCATGAAGAATGAGCTAGGTCTTCTTTGTGCAAAGTTATTGGGAGTTCATCATGTGCCTTGATTCATCTTTGATTTGAATTCATCTCTTGACTTACCCAGATTGAATTTGAGAGTTTCCTGTAGGGGTGAATCCAACAAAATAACTAGTGTCTACACAAGCAATTTTTAGTTCAATAACCAAACTAGACTCCATGTCTAGCTGGATTAAGGAAGGCTATTTAACCTAAGCACCATGCTTAATTTAAAAGCCTTTGGAAGTATGTATAGTACTTCCAAATCAAAGCATACTATGGCAGACAAAAGTAACATGAAAGCATTTCAGAGATTTACTTAAATAGAGATGAAAGAGCATGATCATGGTGAGTGATTTTTTAAGATAACGGATGCAAGTGCCTTGGATATATGCATGGAACTAAACATGTTGTGGATTTGATATGAGAGAATTCAAACTAAATGGAATGGATTCATGGATTATTCCAAATAAACATGTAGTGGAATGTAAAAAAGTTTAAAGATAACTACTCATTAAGTTTAAAGTCCATGAGCATGACTATCTCACCTTTCTTGATCATACTTACCATGACTCACATGGAATTTGTGAGTAGTGCAGCATTTGTTTCTGTCGCTTGAGATATGAATCCACAAGCGCACAAAAGCTAGTGGTTAACTAGATTCTTCAATGTTTCTTTCTTCTTTCTTGTGGAACTTTGCCAGAAGGTTGAAATAGGTCTGATGTCCTGTCTATTCCATAATTCAATAGAATAGGGATAATCCCACAAAAGCTAGTGGTTAACTAGATTAACAGACATCAAGATCCATATCAAAATCTTTACGCTAATTGTTTCCCCAGCAATGGCGCTAGAAAGCTTGTTGGTATATTTTAAACGCACACAGATGAATCCACAAGCGCACGGATACTGTTGTAGCTTTCACCCAGGAGTATTCTAGAGTATCGTATTTATCCACATGGAAACAATGGTTAAAGAAGTTGATAATTCACCATTATGTGTCTACTAACTAGTATACTAACTAAACTAAAGTGGGGGTAAGTGTTGTTTTGGATAAGAGTTATGAATAATGACTCACACTTAAGAGAATTACATAATAAATGAGTAGTCTAGCTAAGTTGAGATGGCAACAGGTGAGTTCAAGGTTCCTAAATACTTCTCTATTACTTTGGTTCTATAGGATATAACTAATCATGGGTAAATATAGCGATCATACATAATAACACTTTAGAGCAACAGTACCTTTCCAACTCTTGAGGGGGATGAGAAAGCATAGTTGGGGGAAGGCTGCCTAAAGCTCTACGAACATCAATCCTAACATGGTGGATTACAATGGCCTGATAGAGCTGTCACCCCTGGGGCTACCACAACTAACCATAGGATTGAGTGCAATCTTAGGTAACCTATAGTCTAGACACCAAGTCTATACTATGGATTACTACTCTAGTCACATATGATAACTAAAGCACTCGATGTGAGCGGAGATCCCATGCTGAGGTATGATAACTATACTAACCATACATATGAAAAGGCATAAAAGTAGATAGAGAAGATAAATATATTAAAGCATAAGTCTTGCAAAGGTGAGATACAAAGATATACTCGATCTCCAAAGATTTCTCCAGAACCTAAGCATGGCTCAACTCTCCCTAACTCTCAACTAGAGCTATTCTACTTCTACATCTTAAGAGCTGGCTCTGAGCCTGATGAGGATGATATGATTTAGGGTTTCAGGGATGCCTCTAGGGTGCGGGGTAGGGGCTGCTATATATAAGCCAAGGTGGAGTAGGGGGCAAGGAATCACCACATCATTGATCCACGTCAACTCCCTCGATCACCGTTGGATGAACCGACTTAAAAACACCTTAAAATCAAGGGTTAAGATCTTAGGAACGTGTACGAGGCGGCGAAGGGCAAGGGACCTCTATAATGGGCTAGGTAGCCTCACCACTGGGTCGGCCGGCCTGCTACTGTGGTAGGTGGGCCTCCCCTTTAGATGGTGGGTCCTGGGCTCCATCTTGAGTTGACTTTCATAGGTTTTGCGAGTTGAATCACTTGTTGATATCAGTTTGCCTATTTGGAGTGTGTGACTATGGTCCCAGGAGCTATTTTTTTCGATAAATCCTCCTGCATTCACATGTTCACCAAAGCTCATGGAATTTATTAGTTTGAACCCCAAGACCTATGTTTGGTGATGGAATTTAGCATCGATGCAGGTTATATTGACGATTTATAATTGACATTAACAACCATCAACACTAGCTAGAGTTGAGTAGTTAGGAGAGATGTAAGGGAGAGTTTGGGGAAGTGCTAGACTTGTTGGTATCTCCCCGCTTGTACCTCGATGAACACCTGCACCTCAATAGATTCACCCGCTAAGTGAGTGTTCGTGGTTCTTATGTTACTAAGTCTTTTGATCAATTAAGCTTTGCTCTTACTTGTTTGCGGGTTCATCGTCCACTCTCATGGTGGATACTCTAGTAGAGGACTCCCGATAAAGATGGATCACCCTATACGCCGCTAGAGTAGTAATTGATAGCGTAGACATGATGTCTAGGCTAGAGGCTACCTTCATTTGCCTCATATGCTATGGTTGAGGGGTAGGCGGCAGGTGGTGATAGCCCTATCCGTCTCTTGTAATCACCCATGTCTGGGTATGACATAGAGCTATAGGCCAGTATCGCTTGGCAGACCAGGCGTAAGCCGGTGCCCGAAGTGAGCAAGTAGAAGTAGAGTTTATCTATCC
This sequence comes from Miscanthus floridulus, assembly GCF_019320115.1. Lineage (NCBI taxonomy): Eukaryota > Viridiplantae > Streptophyta > Magnoliopsida > Poales > Poaceae > Miscanthus > Miscanthus floridulus. The sequence continues at coordinate 105,237,947 of NC_089580.1, read as the reverse complement.
TTGGACTCTAAACCCATAGGAATCCATCTCAACCTCTACCAACTCTACCCTTGTATTGTCCTTGGATGAACTAGATAAAGATTTACCTTCGTTTCCTATGGAAAATACGATACCCTGAATACTTTCGAGTGAAGTGCTACAACAATAATTTTGTGCGCTTAAGGATTATTTCTGTATGCATTAAGAAATACCAACACACACTAATCTTGGGAGGATACCAAACCATCCCATCTCATAATGCTGGATGACACCATGTCATCCCATCACATAATCTTTGATGATATAGCATCATCCCAGTACAATAGTGCTAATGATACCAAATCATCAAAATAAACAATAATAATAATATGGGCTTGAACGTGGCCAAGTCAAGGGGCTTAACGTGGAAGATCACATAGCATACATGTCTGCTCCTGATATTCTGCTGCCAACACTGGCCTCCTAGTAGAAATTATACATCTATCTAATGGGATGTGAGATCAAGTCTACCCATATAGACATGTTGCTATACATAATATCGCACTAGGCGAGAGGGACTATGAACTAGTCCTTATGTGACCGAGGCGAGTATCTCCCAACAGGTACCCTCACTAGATGAACCTGCCAAGGTAATTTGTAGCACACAATTTACCCTTCACTCGCCCCCTGTCGGGGTTTAGTCAAGTTTTATCAGTTTAGGTTCCATAGTTATTATCGTCAAGTTTATTAAGCTCATGACATATCCAGGTAACCATTTATCATATTATTATGCACATTATCATAATCTAGTTCTCAATTCATTATAATTCTCAATAAGGGTTTAAGTGTTATAAGTCGAGGTAACTAATTGATGGGGATGGAGTGTGGAGGGTTTATGGTGGAGGCTAGGAAAGTGTGGTGGTGGTAGAAGTGAGGTGGTTAAGGGGGAGGGGTAGGTGGGTGTTAGGACTTGCCTCCATTCGCTGATGATTACATTCTCATTTGATTCTTATATCTCTTGGTCCTATCTTCTGGGCTTCATCGGGTTCTCTCATATCTTCTATCCTACACGTTCTAGTGTCAACAAACAAGAACACACAAACAAGGAACATGACAAGAAAGGCATGTAAAACAAGCATAAGCAATCAACGATCCTAGACGGGTTGGTCCTATTGGGTGATGGGCTATTATCTAGGTTATCATTATTATGTCAATTTGAAGTAAGGTTTGGATAGAGGTATTCCATCCATAGGGTAGGGCTCTATGGGTTTGGTTAAGGTGTGTGGTGGGTCTGATGGAAAACCAGACCACATTATTAGGGGTTCACTATTATGTGAACCTAAAAAGAGAAAACCTAACCAAGTCATCATAAATGGCTTGGCTGGCCTCTTTAGGTCCACATGGTTAATGACACATATGCACAAGCATATGTATGTGCCCAAGATTGAGTAGGTGGGAGAAAAGGCGGAAAGTAGAGTTAGCCACACATAGGTGTATACCTGGGTATCGAGCATGTCCATATATGTGTATATGTATAGGTGGTTACTATTTTAGGTGATTGGGTACGGATACATATATTCGGGTATGTGTCATGGTACATGAGAAAACATGAATATATGGCGTCATCCACTGCTACGGTGGGGCTATTACTATGGTTACTATTTAAATTTAAATATAGAGAAGGAAAAGCAAACAATTAGAATTTAAATGGGCAACAAATAATAGAGCAAATGGTATGAATAGGTAGGGCTTGAATTTAGAAGATTTTTGGTGGTGGAAGCAAGTGATTTGGAGTTGGGATGGAGGATATATGATTTTTCAAAGATTAAATGGGGATAATATATGTGGAATATAGGCTTGGGAATTATTTCTAGAAATTGGAGTAATGGAAATGGGGTGGAAATATTTGGGTAGGATCTGGGGTGTACCTAGTTTATTTAGGATTTTTTTGGGAATTTTTCTGTGCATGGAAAATAGATTTCTAACTCTCTGTGTACACTTCCTAGGTGTACACAACATTTTCTACCTGTTGTACCTGATGGCGTGTGGTGTGTGTATGATAGGTGGGGTCGACATGTCGGCGAAAGGGAGTCACTGACGCATGGGCCTTCCCTGCCCTTTCCCACATCACCGGCTTAGATGTCGTTTGACTAGACCCGCGTGGCAGAGGGAGATGGGGAGACAGAGGGAACGGAGATGGGACGACAGTGGCGACATAGGGGTGAAGTAGGGCAGGGGCATCGGGGCTCGCCAAAGGTGGTCACACCAGTGGCGTCCTTGGCCATAGTCCGATGTGAAGGAGTGGCCGGTGCTCCCTAGATTCTAGCACAGCCGCTAGGGTAGTTGATGGTGGCAGCGGGTGCACGGAGCGACAATAGTGGCTTGCTGGAGCGGGTACAGTGGCACGGTGCTGGGCTAAAGCTAGCGTGAAGCATTTTGAGCATGCGAGGTGAGTGCGATGGGTTTTCAGCGAGTGATGTGGGCGTGTAGCGGGTGTTGTGGTTGCAGATAAGCTCTAATGTGATTCACTAGTGATGGCAGCGGCGAGAACAGCACAACGGTGGGTGCCTCACATAGCCTGGGTGACATAGAGGGAGAGAAGGACTAAGGACTATGAAATTGATGGGAGAGGAGCTCATGGTGCTCACCTACATCTCCAATTGGCCTAAGACGCAATGGAGAGGAGGGATTGGAGCTTTGCTCCAATGGCGAGGACAACGCACCCAATTTGGGAAAAAACAAATAGGGCTTGTAGGGAAGAGAGAAGGCGGAGGTGTGGGGGAGATGGCATGTTCTAGGCGTAGGCAAAGCTAGTGGACATGATGGTTGAAGCAGAGGGGCTAGGAGGGGGCTCATTTATAGGCGGTGGAGGTCGGTTCACCAGCGGCGAGATCTTTTCCCATGGTGGGAAATATCTCCCTTGTGAGCAAGTGTTCCGATTTGCCTGGTGGTGAGATGGATGCTGATGTAGCTCGTGCTCATCCACATTTAGCTAGGGAGGAGTAGGGCCAAGGCAGCTCCATGGCCAATGTGCACGCATGTCAATGGGTTTTGTGGGGAGGATAAGGATGGCGCGGATGGGGACAAGGGAGAGATGCAGTTCATAGGTGGGGCACTTCCTAGTCTATGTGGGTGTGGGTGAGGTAGTGGTGTGGCTGCTGGCTCAAGACAATGGTAGGTGACGCGGTATTTGCATTGTCATTGTCTGGAGGAAGTGAAGAGGACAGGCGGGGCCACGACATCAGTGGCGTGAGGGGAAAGGGAAGTGGGCTATGGTGGTGGCTGGGCTAGGCTAGAGAGAGGGGAGAAGGAGGGAAAGAGGGGTACACGTGGGCTACCCCAGTGGTGGCCTAGTGTGGAAAGTGGAGGAGGAGAGGTGAGTGGGCCGTGGCACGGACCAGAAGGGAAGGAGATTGAGCCCGGGTTGTTTTCCAATTTATGCTTTTCCCTTTTCTTTTCCCATAAATTAAACTAAGCACATATGGAGGGTTTGAATTTGAATTCAAGGTAAATTTGTAATGTGGTGGACTTGGTAAAACAAGGGGAAGGTCAAGGAGAAGTATTTGGGTGGAGAATGTCAAGGGAAAATCATTTGATGCCAAAATAAATTCTAGGGCACACACATGCAAGCAACCAAACAATCAATTCAAGCAAGCATTTCATCTCTCAACCATTCTAATCCTAAATGCATATGGTAAATTTTGATGCAAGGGTTTTGGAAAGCATTTTATTTTGAAAATGGTTTTGCCTAATCACGCTAATCATGATGCAAAAAGTTGTAAAAGTTCAAATTTTTAGTGGTTTTTATCATGATGCAAAAACACGGGTGTTAAAGATCTACCCCACTTAGAAGAATCTCGTCCCCAAGATTCAAGTAAGCTTGAGAGAAATCTAGAGAGAGGGGGAGAACATAGAGGGAGAGAGAACCTAGATAGGGATAGTTTTGACGGTCACTAACACCAATTATAAACCATCAACATAACCTGCATATATACTTAATTCCATCACCAAACATAGGTATAGGGATTTAAACTAATGAATTACATGAGTTTTGGTGAATGTGTGAATGCAGGAGGGTTTATCTAGAAAACCATCAAGAGGGACTTAATTGTCAGATTACATCATGATTATCTAGAACACACTAGAAGGCAACCCACCAAAGCAGACCTCAAAAGGCTAACATGTGGGGCCAGCTGACCCCACCTATAGGCTGGTCGGCCTGTGGGTCCCATTGGTTAGTCTCCGCTTCGACATTGGTTCTTCCACCACTATTGAGGATCAATCTACGCCATTGCTCAATGTCGGTTCAAATAGAGGGATGAGATAGAGCCATGCTATGCATTTACGTGCTCAATTCAGAATTTAGCCCATAAAGGCCCATGTGCATTTTAATGAGATATGGTGTAAAGTTTAGTACCAATGAGGCTACTAAGAGGGGGAGGGTGCTAGGCGTCCCTCATAAATAGCAGCCCCTACCCCCCCTCCCTGGAGCCATCCCTGAAACCCTAATTCATATCTTCAGGATTAGAGCCAACTATCAAGAGAAGATTAGTCCTCCATAGAATCTAGTCTTATAAATAATAGTGGATAGAGTGTGAGGGAAGAGTTTGGAGAAAGTGTCGGCCTGTCGGTGCTCTCTCTTTAGCTGGTACCTTGGTGGATCCAAGTTCTATTTGAGCTTGCTTCTAACATTTCTCTGGTAATTAACTTCTGATTCAAGTAAGCATCTTGTTTATATTGTTCATCGGGATTGTGACTCTATTGAGTGCTTTATTCTCTTCCTAGGTGGAGTAAAGTATTAATTGTAAGTGTAAGCATGGTGCTTAGACTTGGGTTAATCGTAGATGCACCCTGCATTCTGAATCGGTGGTAGATCGCAAAGTAGCGTTAGAACGCAAGTGTGACATATTCGTTGAGTCTTCTGTAGTCCACCTCCTATTTGTAGGCCAAGTAGGACCCAGTTATGAAGGAAAGCATCCTCTGCTGGTGTCTTTCCTTAGTAATGTCCCCAGTTGAACAGTAGAAGACATAGCTTACCAAAGTCAGAACAAGAGAACCTTAGTTATCCTCTCTATAGTCCTATTTATCCTAACCTTGTTGCTACCCTTAGTTAAGTTAGACTATCGTTAGTCTCACATGTTTTCCTATGGATGTGATACTTGGAATACTTCTAGGTGAAAGGTACAGCAGTATCCGTGCGCTTGCAGATTTATCTATGTGCATTAATAAATATCAACAAGCTTTTTGGCGCTGTTGTCGGGGAAACGGTTGCTGAATTAACTACAAACCTAGCATAACCTTGTATCTTTTTTTCTTTTTTCTTTTATTCTTTTCCTTTTCATTATGGATTCCACTCCTATCTATCAATTTGGTAAACCTATGAGCGCATGCCTACAACCACAAAAATCCTTAGAGCCTATCCTAACACCTGGCTATGAGTTGTGCTCGTGTTTTATAAAACAGATTCAGTGATGAGGACATCAACACCGACGACGCATCCGCGCCAACACCAGTACCTATCGCTGGTCCTCTTACTCGTGCTCATGCTCATAAAATTAATCATCAAGTGAGTTGCCTCTTGAGCTCCTGTCCATCTTGTTTAGATCTTGGAAACGCGTGCACTCTTGTTTTGATTAGGAACCAAGGAGAAGACCGAAAGGGAGAAGGATTCGCGATGGCTGGATTCGGACTGCAGAAAGGCACCAACTTGTGACCATCACCACGGTTGTATACGGAGTCGGATTTGGGCGCTTTAGGACTTGATGGAAAGCTTATCAAGTCTATTTTCATATGGAACCAGTTCCACGTCCATATCTGTTCGGCAGCATCGGCAATTATTCAATTACCGTCGAGAGGTCTTTATGTCCAGGGTGCTGCATCACCTTATTTTAGTCCGATGGGCTGTGTATCATCTTAGGGTCCATTAGGGACGTGTCTTAGGGTTGGAGTATGACCCAAACACCTTGTTGGTCGTCCACCCCATGTTATATACCCTTTGGCCGCCGCCAAGACACTCGGGTTTTGTTTAGATCAAGTTTAGCCTTTGCTACTTGCTTGTAGGCGCGCGTGCTGATCCAGCCGCCCGTCTCCTTGTCTTCGGAACCCCACTCATAATAAGATTCAGTTTGAGGCTTTCAATTTCATCTTGCAAATTCAGTGCTTGTTTCCTTGTTCTTGCTAGTTCTTCGATTGCTTGCAGGATGGGAGCCCTAGTGGCTGGTTGTTGCGCTCCACAAGATCGTGACGGCCTTTGGAGGTGGTGTATCGGTTGCTAAGGCACAGTCTTGGAAGGCTGTAGTCGGGCCGTGAACAGTCATCTCCATCCACCAAATCGAGTTGTCTCACGCCTCTCATCGAAAGATTGTCCATAAACCCTAGCGGGTTCTTATCAATTGGTAATCAGAGCAAGGTTTATCGGTGAGAGACTTGCAATTCTTCGCTGTTTTTATTTTTCCTACAGTCCAGAAAAGCCAAAAAAATAGTAGATTAGTTTCCTGCAATCCTATAAACCTTTGGGCTGTGGCTAGTGCTACCTAGTTAGGGCTTGTTGAGTCATCGGTTGCATCGGTTGTGTCAAGTTGCTGGTCTTAGTTTTAGTCCTTTAGAGTTTTGAGTTCTTGTCACGTTCTAGTCACAACCGTGCACGTTTGAGTGGCTGTCCGAACCACTTAAGTCATACCATATTCCGAATCTGAGCAGGTTTGGTGATCCATTGTTTCTGAATCTAAGTAGATTTTGGTGATTCATTGTTTCCGAATCTGAGTAGGTTTCGGTGATCTAGTTATTTCCGAATCTAAGTTGTTTGCTGTGTGCAAGTCCAAGTTTGAGTTGCTGACCGAATGACTCAAGTCATACCATACTTCGAGTGATCTTTTAATTACCTTTATACCCCTACACTTTCAGAAAAAGTGTGAGTGGTGAGTTGCTCATTTGTCATCTCTCTATTCATATAATCAGTTTTGAGTGTCCCCTGCAAAAAAAAAGGAAAAAGAAAAAAAAACCAAAAGAAAAAGAAAGAGAAAGAAAAAAAAGAGGGGGCTGTTTTGTGATTGTTCGTTCGCTTCAGGTGGTGCGTTGTGCCTTCGTTTGTGTCCAGGCTCGCGTCTCTAGCACGGTCTAGGCTAGGACCAGCACAGTACCGCCAGTTGAACGATTATTCAGCTTGCTTTTTATAACTAACATGGTGCTAGTTGTTCCTTTGTTTTCAGCCCACCTATAGCTCCACATATTTTACAGCTTGACAGGTCTTGTGCTGCGGCACCGATACACTTCATCCATTGCTGCAGACTTGTTGGTAGGCGACCCCTACTGTCGAGCAAAGTAAGAATTGGTAAGAACTTGTGTAACAAGTTGAGAGCGAGCGACTTGCTGTAGCTACTTCCTAGTAGTTGTAGGGCTTTTATCTCTTCACTTGTTTTCGTGTTGTCTTTGCCTTTGAACCATGATAGGGTCAGGTGATGATAAAACTATTCCACATTCACCTCGCACTAAGGGCATCATACAACATTTTGAAAGGAAAGTGAAGCTGCACACCGAGGGCCTTGATAGCGACTTGCAGGTGACAAATGAAAAGCTTGGGCAGTTGGAGGCAACGCAGATTGCCACCAATAACAAGCTCGCAAGTTTGGAGGAATCTGTTGCTAGTGTGGACAAAAGCCTTGTCGCTCTTCTAAGGCGTTTTGATGACTTGCACAATGATGATAAAGAGAAGTATAAAGAAGAAAAGGAGGCAGGTCACGAGGATGGGGGTGATGACGTTGACTACACTGGTGATACTGAACATGATGATCGAGACACTCGTGAACGCCGTCGTCTACGTCACAACCGTAGAGGTATGGGTGGCAACCGCCGACGCGAGGTACACAATAATGACGATGCCTTCAGTAAGATTAAATTTAAGATACCTCCTTTTGATGGTAAATATGACCCTGATGCATATATTACTTGGGAGATTGCTGTTGATCAAAAGTTTGCATGCCATGACTTTCCTGAGACTACACGTGTTAGGGCTGCTACTAGTGAGTTTACAGATTTTGCTTCTGTTTGGTGGATAGAATATGGCAAGAAAAATCCTAATAAACTACCTAAAACTTGGGATGCGCTGAAACGAGCCATGAGAGCTAGATTTGTTCCATCTTATTATGCTCGTGATATGATAAATAAGTTGCAGCAATTGAGACAAGGTGCTAAAAGTGTAGAAGAATATTATCAGGAATTACAAACGGGTATGTTGCGTTGTAATTTAGAGGAGGATGAGGAACCTGCTATGGCTAGATTTTTGGGCGGGTTAAATCGGGAAATTCAGGACATCCTCGCTTACAAAGAATACAATAGCAGTAAACCGTTTGTTTCATCTTGCTTGTAAAGCTGAAAGGGAAGTGCAGGGACGACGTGCTAGCGCAAGGACTAATGCTTCTGCAGGGAAAGCTAGTTCATGGCAGCAACGCACGGCTACAACTCCATCTCCACGTACTCCTACGCCATCATCCAGTGACAAGACTCGAGTTGCTCCCATAAATTCAGTTGCGAAGACAATACAAAAGCCTGCTGCAAGTACTTCATCCGTGGCATCGACGGGTAGAACAAGCAACATACAATGTCACCGGTGCCAGGGATATGGGCATGTGATGCAGTGACTGTCCAAACAAGCGTGTCATGATTGTCAAAGATGATGGTGAGTGTTTATCTGCTAGTGATTTTGATGAAGATACACTTGCATTGCTTGCGGCTGACCATGCAGGTAGTGAAGAACAAATAGAAGAACATGTTAATGCAGATGACGTGGACCACTATGAGAGCTTGATCGTACAGCGAGTGCTTAGTGCACAAATGGAGAAGGCGGAGCAAAATCAGCGACACACCTTATTTCAAACAAAGTGTGTCATCAAAGACCGTTCGTGCCGCATGATCATTGATGGGGGTAGCTGCAACAACTTGGCAAGCAGCGACATGGTACAGAAGCTTGCACTCACCACCAAACCACACCCGCATCCCTACTACATCCAATGGCTGAACAACAGTGGTAAGGCCAAGGTAACTAGACTTGTGCGAATCAATTTTGCCATCGGGACATATAAAGATATTGTTGAATGTGATATTGTGCCTATGCAAGCTTGCAATATTCTGCTAGGTAGACCTTGGCAATTTGATAGGGATTCTATGCATCATGGTAGATCAAATCAATATTCTTTTCTATACCATGATCGAAAAATTGTGTTGCATCCTATGTCTCCTGAAGCTATTATGCAAACTGATGTTGCTAGGGCTGCTAAATCCAAGAGCGAGAGCAATAAAAATGACAAATCTGTAATTGAAGACAAAGATGAGATAAAACTGAAAGGACGATGTATGCTTGCCACAAAATCTGATATTAATGAGTTCAACTGCATCCACCTCTGTTGCTTATGCTTTGGTATGCAAGGATGCTTTGATTTCAAATGAGGATATGCAACGTTCTTTGCCTCCTGCTGTTGCTAACGTTTTGCAGGAGTATTCTGATGTGTTTCCAAGTGAGATACCAGCGGGGCTGCCACCAATACGCGGGATTGAGCACCAAATTGATCTTATTCCTAGGTGCATCTTTGCCAAACCGTGCGCCATACAGGACAAATCCGGAAGAAACAAAGGAAATTCAGCGACAAGTGCAAGAACTACTAGACAAAGGTTATGTGCGTGAATCTCTTAGTCCTTGTGCTGTTCCAGTAATTTTAGTGCCTAAGAAAGATGGAACCTGGCGTATGTGTGTTGATTGTAGGGCTATTAATAATATCACCATTCGATATCGACACCCTATTCCGCGATTAGATGATATGCTTGATGAATTGAGTGGTGCTGTTCTGTTTTCAAAAGTTGATTTGCGTAGTGGGTACCACCAGATTCGTATGAAATTGGGAGATGAATGGAAAACGGCTTTCAAAACTAAGTTCGGTTTGTATGAGTGGTTAGTAATGCCTTTTGGGTTAACTAATGCACCTAGTACTTTCATGAGATTAATGAATGAGGTTTTGCGAGCTTTCATTGGGAAATTTGTTGTCGTCTACTTTGATGATATACTGATTTACAGCAAATCCATGGATGAACACCTTGATCACTTGCGTGCTGTTTTTAATGCTCTACGTGATGCACGTTTATTTGGTAACCTTGAGAAGTGCACTTTTTGCACCGATCGAGTAGCGTTTCTTGGCTATGTTGTTACTCCACAGGGAATTGAGGTTGATAAATCCAAGATTGAAGCTATACAAGGATGGCCTGTACCCACGACGATCACACAAGTGCGGAGTTTCCTAGGACTTGCTGGTTTCTATCGCCGATTTGTGAAAGATTTCAGCACCATTGCTGCACCGTTACATGAACTTACAAAGAAGGGAGTGTCCTTTTCTTGGGGCAAAGCACAAGAGCATTCTTTCCACATGCTAAAAGATAAGTTAACACATGCACCTCTGCTCCAACTTCCTGATTTTAATAAGACTTTTGAACTTGAATGTGATGCTAGTGGAATTGGAATGGGTGGTGTTTTATTGCAAGAAGGAAAACCCGTTGCATATTTTAGTGAGAAACTAAGTGGACCTATGCTGAATTATTCTACTTATGACAAAGAATTGTATGCACTTGTGCGAACGTTGGAAACATGGCAGCATTATTTGTGGCCTAAAGAATTTGTTATACATTCTGATCATGAATCGTTGAAGCATATTCGTAGTCAAGGAAAACTGAATCGTAGACATGCTAAGTGGGTTGAATTTATTGAATCTTTCCCTTATGTAATTAAACACAAGAAAGGAAAAGAGAATGTCATTGCTGATGCTTTGTCTAGGAGATATACTTTGTTGACACAACTTGACTATAAGATCTTTGGTTTGGAAACAATTAAAGAACAATATGTGCATGATGATGATTTTAAGGATGTCTTACTGCAATGTCAAGATGGAAAAGCATGGAATAAATTTGTTGTGAATGATGGCTTTGTGTTTAGAGCTAACAAGCTATGCATTCCAGCTAGCTCCGTTCGTTTGTTGTTGTTACAGGAAGCGCACGGAGGTGGTTTGATGGGACATTTTGGAGCAAAGAAGACGGAGGACATCCTTGCTGATCATTTCTTTTGGCCAAAGATGCGGAGAGATGTGGAGAGATTTGTCTCTCGCTGCACGACATGTCAAAAGGCTAAGTCACGCTTAAATGCACATGGTTTGTATATGCCTCTACCTGTTCCTAATGCTCCTTGGGAAGATATTTCTATGGATTTTGTGTTGGGATTACCAAGGACTAGGAAGGGCCGTGACAGTGTTTTTGTGGTTGTGGATAGATTTTCGAAAATGGCACACTTTATACCTTGTCATAAAACTGATGATGCCACACATATTGCTGATTTGTTCTTTCGCGAAGTTGTTCGTTTGCATGGTGTGCCAAACACAATTGTTTCTGATCGAGATGTTAAATTTCTTAGCCATTTTTGGAGAACTTTATGGGCTAAATTGGGGACTAAACTTTTATTTTCTACCACTTGTCATCCCCAAACTGATGGTCAAACTGAAGTTGTGAATAGAACTTTATCAACTATGTTAAGGGCTGTTTTAAAGAAAAATATTAAGATGTGGGAAGATTGTTTGCCTCATATTGAGTTTGCTTATAATCGTTCAATGCATTCTACAACAAAGATGTGTCCATTTGAGATTGTTTATGGCTTGTTACCACGTGCTCCTATTGATTTAATGCCTTTGCCAACTTCAGAAAAATTAAATTTTGATGCTAAACAACGAGCTGAATTAATGTTGAAACTACATGAAACAACTAAACAAAACATAGAGCGTATGAATGCTAAATATAAGTTTGCTGGTGATAAAGGTCGAAAAGCAATAAATTTTGAACCTGGAGATTTGGTTTGGTTGCATTTGAGAAAGGAGAGGTTTCCTGCATTGAGAAAGTCTAAATTGATGCCTAGAGCTGATGGACCATTTAGGGTATTACAACGGATTAATGAGAATGCATATAAACTTGATCTTCCAGCAGATTTTGGGGTTAGTCCCACATTTAACATTGCAGATTTAAAGCCATATTTGGGTGAGGAAGATGAGCTTGAGTCGAGGACGACTCAAATGCAAGAAGGGGAGGATGATGAGGACATCAACACCGACGACGCATCCGCGCCGACACCAGTACCTATCGCTGGTCCTCTTACTCGTGCTCGTGCTCGTAAAATTAATCATCAAGTGAGTTGCCTCTTGAGCTCCTGTCCATCTTGTTTAGATCTTGGAAACGCGTGCACTCTTGTTTTGATTAGGAACCAAGGAGAAGACCGAAAGGGAGAAGGATTCGCGATGGCTGGATTCGGACTGCAGAAAGGCACCAACTTGTGACCATCACCACGGTTGTATACGGAGTCGGATTCGGGCGCTTTAGGACTTGTTGGAAAGCTTATCAAGTCTATTTTCATATGGAACCAGTTCCACGTCCATATCTGTTCGGCAGCATCGGCAATTATTCAATTACCGTCGAGAGGTCTTTATGTCCAGGGTGCTGCAGTCACCTTATTTTAGTCCGATGGGCTGTGTATCAGTCTTAGGGTCCATTAGGGACGTGTCTTAGGGTTGGAGTACGACCCAAACACCTTGTTGGTCGTCCACCCCATGTTATATACCCTTTGGCCGCCGCCAAGACACTCGGGTTTTGTTTAGATCAAGTTTAGCCTTTGCTACTTGCTTGTAGGCGCGCGTGCTGATCCAGCCGCCCGTCTCCTTGTCTTCGGAACCCCACTCATAATAAGATTCAGTTTGAGGCTTTCAATTTCATCTTGCAAATTCAGTGCTTGTTTCCTTGTTCTTGCTAGTTCTTCGATTGCTTGCAGGACGGGAGCCCTAGTGGCTGGTTGTCATGCTCCACAAGATCTGTGACAGCCTTTGGAGGTGGTGTATCGGTTGCTAAGGCACAGTCTTGGAAGGCTGTAGTTGGGCCATGAACGTCATCTCCATCCACCAAATCGAGTTGTCTCACGCCTCTCATCGAAAGATCGTCCATAAACCCTAGCGGGTTCTTATCATTCAGGAACAATCCTTCTTTGGAGAAGGCGATGAAAACCCATACGCACACCTACAAGAGTTTGAACAGACCTGTGTATGCTTGTGTATCACTGGCATGTCTGACAAAACCTTAAGATGGAAGTTATTTCCATTCTCTTTGATGGGAAGAGCTAAACAATGTTACAATCGAACCGTAGGAAGTGTGCAAGGAGATTGGGAAATGTTATGCTCTAAATTTTGTTTATGTTTCTTTCCCATCTCCAGAGTGGTTAGCCTTCGGAAAGAGGTTCTAAATTTTAGACAAGTAGAAGATGAATCTCTTGCCACATCATGGGAACATATTAATGATCTTATTACTACTGGCCTAGACCTTACTATTTCAGACCCGATGCTCCTTCAACATTTTTATATGGGTCTTAGCAAGGATTCCATGCAATCCCTTGATCAAGCCTCTAGAGGAGCTTTCCTTCATTTGTCTGCTAGTGAAGTAAGATCTATGCTTGATAGAATTAGTGGAAAGATTGCCTGCACTAGCATTCAAGATGAACTCCCCGAGGAAGAGAATGAATCATCTCCTGATTAGGAAGAAGAAGTTTTGATTGCCAAATCACAACCACTCCAATCCCAAGATTTAGCTCCCAATCCAGAACCATCAATACCCCAAAATCCTCCAAGGGAAGAAGAAATTCAACCTTTTGAAATTTCTTGTGAGGATGATCTTTTTATGTTGATTTTAGGAAAAGCTTAAACTTCTAGTTTCATAAGAGACCTTTGAGCGAATATAATTCAAATCCTCTTAAGAAGGGATCTCCTAGAAAGTGTCTTAAATTAAATCCCTTTTGGGAACATCTAGAAAAATTCAAGGATGGCATGTCAAGTGACGCCATAGAAGGAGAGTCGAGCCATCTAGAAGCAATTCCTATCTTCTCCCCTTCTATGCCCACATTAGATGTCTCATTCAAACCCATCCTTGACCCTGATGATTCCTCTTATTCTCTCTCATAAAACTCATGATGATCCTAGAAATCCACCAAGACACCCAAAGCATAGGAGTGATGAAGGTCACAAGGAAGACCAAGAAGAGCAACAACAATGGTTGGAGGATATTTAGAACTTATGTGCCATTGCCATTGAATGGATGGACGAGGCCTTAGACAAGATCAACCTGAGAGTCACCAATCCAAGGGAAATCTTGGACAATAAAATGACCAACAAATGTCATAGGCATGGAATGATGGAGACAATGTTTCTGCCTATAGACATTCATGAAGAAACAACCTTGGAGTCTAAAAAGGAAGATGACATAGACAAGCATGGAAGTTATTTAAAGAACACCTCATCAAATCCATGCTCACATGAGAAATCTCCTGAATCAATTAGTCTCTCAAACATTGCCACACATGAGATCTTAAACCCCCTCATGCTTCCTGTTCACAAAAAAAATTGAAAGGGTGGTTGTAGATGTATATGTTTATCATAAATATAGCAAATCTCATTGGCATGAATCTTGAGATAGTACACAAGGGTTGGTGTTGGAGGGGAAGCCACCTCACTAACTTAGCGTGATTCGAAGGTTTCCCAAGGATGAGCTTTTGTCCTAAAACAAGCACTTTCAGGAGACAACATGAGCATTCACCTTTTGTCATGATGCCTTTGTGAAATGAGAATAGAAATATAATTGTGAAAATATTCCTTCGGGTATTTTTGTCACTAACCATTCCAGGTTTGAAGCAAAAAGAATGAAGGATGATGACGCAAGGTACGTCCAACCATTTACCATGCAACATTAAATCACGTCCATCCAAACTTGATTTTGTTGCAAAATTCAAGCTGGGGGATAGACTTCCCTAAAAACATCTCTTGCCATGTTACTAAATTATCTTTGTTGTCTCTACCTTCAAGCCATGCTCATTTTGCTAAATAACAACCATGCTCTTTCATCTCTATTTGAATAAATATCTAAAATGCTTTCATGCTACCTTTGTTTGCTATAGTATGCTTAAGGTTTGGAGTATGTTCATACATCTTTTAAATTAAGCATGGTGCTTAGTTTAGGGGTGCTGATCCTACTTCAGAAGGCTTTTTAAATTAAGCGTGGTGCTTAGGTTAAAATGCTTTCCTAGATTAAATTAGACATGGTGTGTAGTTTAATTTTTTGAACCAAGAGTGTGCTTTAGTAGATACTGGATATTTTGTTAGACTAACCCCCATAGGAAACTCTCAAATTCAATCTGGGTAAGTCAAGGGATGAATTCACTTCAGAGATGAAACAAGGAACATGATGAACTCCAATAACCTTGTGCAAAGAAGACACAACTCATTCATCATGGATGGAAGAACTGCATGAAACAATGAGTGGAGCGAAAGGTCCAACAAAATGGCAAGATCATAGAGCAAAAAATGGCATGACAAAAGGATGAGAAAGAAAGGGTGCAATCTAGGAGACAATAAGCTCATGAATAGCTCAAGCTACAGGGCTAGTCGAACAAGGAAAACTTCAAACAAAAATGGAAGGACCATCATGAATCATCTACCCTTCGTCATATGGTGTCATCAGGCTCCAATGACAAAGGTAACATCCTAAGGTAAATGGTCATTATTTAAAAAGTTTTTCCTTGATTCTGATAGGCACATAAACAAGAAATAAACATATTTTAGTTACAACTCCATTACTTGATCCAACCTAATTAACTCAACATATTTAGTTCTTTAAGCTTATTCCTAGCACCACTTTCTTGATTTCATAGTCTTAACCAAATGAGCTAAAACGTTGCACACCTTATCTCTAGAAGATGATAGTCATAATCATTAAAGATTGATACATTATTCATAGATAGACAATCCTTCCAAGGGTTAAGCAATTCAACCCTTTTGATCAAATGTATTTAAGTGCTACATTCGTGCTCAATCTTCTGATCTTATCACCCATGTTGTATTTGAACAAAGCACATAACATCAAATTCATTTTGTTCCATGTGCCTAAGGTTAGAGAAGAATGAATAAAATTTTGGTTCTATTAGTGTTTTCCCACCAACAGAGCCCGTGCAGTTGATCTCTACCTTGTCTTTATGAGCAGGACACATGTCGTAGGGTCAAAACCACGGCTAGCATGTTGTTCGAGTCGGTGTTAGAGTATGGGTCTCTGGTGGCTCGGGTGGACTCAGGAACACAAGAATCATGCAGAGGAGACATAATGATTTATCCTGGTTTGGGCCAATTCGGTCACTATGTCCAGCAACTGATAATCCTTATACTCAAGAGCACCCAAAATTAGGGGGTTACAACAGAGTGTAAAGGAAGAGGATTTGGTAAGGGGTTAGCTCGGTGCTAATCCTAAGGTTGCCTCACCACCAGTGGAGCCTTCCCTATCGTCGGAGAGGAGGAAGACAACATGATGCGGTGGAGGAGAGGCTCTTGGTGCCCTTCTTTGGGTTGCCTAGCTCTCTATGTAGAGCGGAGGCGGATGGAATGGAGTGTCTAGTGATCGAATGGGATCCTCCCCCCTCTAGGTCTGACCTTATCCCTTATATAACGAGATAGGTTGGGTACATGGCAATTTGGGGGTTTATTCTATGGTCTATGTGCACTAGAGTCTAGGAGGGTCTTACAGTAGTGCGCCATGGACCGTCATGGTGTCTTGGAGACGAAGAAGCCTTAGGCATCGTCTGGCTGCTCTGTTCTGACACTCTGTGTGTTAGGCGGTGTCAGCTTGGACCGGCCTCCCCTAGGTGAGACTTTCTAGAGTCTTCTTGGTGGTGGAAGAGGTCGGCTCTAGGGGCTGATGGATGGGCTCAGAAGCCCATGAGCCCTTAGAGGTCATGGGAAGGTTTGTCTTCTTATGTCATGCCCCAGACATGACCCTATTGAAGGAGCTTTGGCAAGGCCGCTTCTGGGGAGCAGTGTTGAGGAGCCCCCAAGCATTGGTAGCTTAGGGCCTGTCTTCTTATGCCCAGGCCTTGGCTGGCATCATGAGCCAGGCAGGAGCCTAGGAACGAGCTTGGTTGTGCTGTAGATTGGGAGCCCAAGGCTCCGAGAAGCCCTTGAGCCCTAGGTGGAGGCCGTGGTTGAGTCAGGCTCGGCTGGATCTCTTCACCAGAGGATGCACACGAGCGTGCCTGATGGGCATAGCCACCGAGCCTCTAGGCGATCCTAAAGGGGTCAGTCAGGGGGTCTTCTTCATTTAGGAACCACTGGACCTAAGGCTTAACATACCTGTATGTTATGATCTTATTAGGAGCCCCTGAGCCCTTCATGGCCTTACCTAGCGTGATGGTGACGAAGGGCTGAATTCGATCAACTAGTGACTGAATCCTCCTTGGCGGGGACATCTTCCACTGGCAAGAGTGTTGTGCCCTGCTTAGGGCCTTCTTCTCCAAAGTGATGGGTGTTGTTCGACTGTAGGGGCTGAGCGAAGATGGTGTTGATCCCTCCAAGGGCCTATGTTGCATGGGTCTTTGACTCAAGTGAGAGCTCGGTGAACTCATCTAGGACTTGCCAACCATAGGCTCGAGGGCGTCGTCCATTTTGATTGGAGCCTATAGTGGGCTAGGTGATCAAGAGCGCTGGGCTCTGGCTTAGGGCCGTCTAATCATTCAAAGCACCACGCCCTTCTAGGGGCTGCGGTAATAGGTCCCGATCTTCTCGAGCCAGCCTTCTGGGGCCGACCCTCTATGGCCATAGCCGGGGGAGATGGGAGCATGCTGAGGCTTGGACAGAGGCCCTCATTGGGCCCACTACTCAGTAGCTCCTGACCCAACTCCAAGGAGTTGGTTGGTTTTTAGGGGATGCGCCACCCAAGCGCCCATCGAACGAGGGGTTGGGCTATTTTGTTTGGGGAGTCGATGCAACCCCCGAGACCACTAGTGCCTCAAAGTCTTCATAGGCTTAGTCGAGCCTTCAGCTCAGGGATGATGTTCCCTCGGTGGGCTGGGCTACCATGACAATATCCTCATTGGCCAAGAGTGCCATGCCCATGCTACTAGCAGGTAAGTCTGTGAGAACCCCAAGTTTACGATCATTCCATGCCTTGGTCATTCCCCCAGGGAGAGATTCTTGTCTTCTCGACCGAGCAACTTGTATAGTTCACAAGCCCATCTATTGGTGCTCGGGGGCTCCCTACCTCCCTTGTTGGGTCACCACGAGCGGCTCGAAGCCAATACTTAGACATCACTCATCTAGATGGTCAGGATGCTCCTGGGCATCCTAACTATAGCCGTGTGGGCTCATCTCCCGAGCGTCCCTCGCGCTTTAGTATCCTTCTGAGGGCAACCTTGAAGCTCAGGGGAGCTAGCCTTGAACCCCGAGCGATGCCCCCCTTCTAGGTGGATGTCGCTTCCACCCCACTGAGGGGTAGGTTCCTACCAGGGGGTTAGATCTATGAAAAACAGGAAATGAGAAGGAATGAGCTATGGATAAAAATGACATAGTTGTTTGATGTTCCACCCGTTGTCATACTTGTGCCCCGCCATGGTGCTGATCTTGTAGGTGCCCGATCGAATCACCTGTGATATGCGGAAGGGGCCCTCCTAGGGTGGAGATAGCTTGTGGCCCTTCTTGGACAGGATGGCTCTCTAGAGGATGAGATCACCTACAACAAAGGAACATTCGCGTACTCATCTGGCATGATAGCGGCGAAGCAATTGCTGGTAGTTGGCATATCGCACCATGATGGTATTCTACACCACCTCGAGCATGTCGACATTTGCCTGATGTAGTTCCTCGGCCCGTTGCTTGTCATAGAAGTGGACGTGTAGAGCATCGAAGTCAAGGTCAGAGGGCATGACCGCCTCTGCCCCATAGATGAGGAATAAGGGGGTGTAGCCCATCGAGCGGTTTGTTGACGGTAGTTAACAACCATTATAAACCATCAATAAAACATGAATAAGGGCATGAAAGCAATCACTAATAAAGGTCTAGGGGTCTAAACTAACAAATTCCATGAGTTTTGGTGAGTCTATGATTTCTGCAGGGTTTAACT
This sequence comes from Miscanthus floridulus, assembly GCF_019320115.1. Classification (NCBI taxonomy): domain Eukaryota; kingdom Viridiplantae; phylum Streptophyta; class Magnoliopsida; order Poales; family Poaceae; genus Miscanthus; species Miscanthus floridulus. The sequence goes on along the minus strand of NC_089580.1, from coordinate 105,218,999 downwards.
AGAAAACCATCAAGGTGGACCTACATATCGGAATTAATCGTGCTTATCCACCGCGAAACAGACATTAGAAGGTTCTAGAGGACACCACGCCAAGGTAGACTATGAGTGGATGCTAGGAGGGGCTAGCCGGCCCCACTTGTAGGTCGGGCGGCCCCTAGGGCTCACGTGTCAGTCTCACCTCGCTACGTCCTTTCCCCACCGCCTTAAGGATTGCATCTACACCGTTTATTCAAGTTGGTTTGATCCAAGGGCTTAGGATTGATGCTCTGGCCTATATATACCAGCCCCTGCCACCCCTCCTGAGGCAATCCCTAGTCATCAAGTCATTTGAGAAGATAGAAACCCTAATCATCCTTAGAGCTCCATCAATTCTAGGGCATAGCTAGTTAGGCTAGGTATAGAGGGAGGCAATCAGGCTTCACTTGGATTCCTGATCGTGTCAGGAGCGTGGTTTGGTATAATCTTTGTACCCCCTCTCTTTTGTATCTCTCATTACTTTTATATGTTTGCTACAACTATTATGACATTGTTATTCATATCGTTCATGTTTGTAGTTATAATGTTCATCATCTACTTTGATTATATGCTTAGTATAGTTGGATTATCGTCATGTTCATGCATAAGTTCATATAGCGCTCAGTCTAAGGATCCATGGGTGGGTGGTCAACATTGTGTAAGCGTGGTGCTTATACGTTGTTTACCTGTGGATGCACCCTATATTCTGGGTCATGTGGTAGATCACAGATGTGACACTCCCATTGAGTTCGTTGTAGTCCACTCCCTGAATATAGGTATGCACATAGGATGCGGTTACGAAGGAAGACAAGCTCTATTCTTAATCTTCCTAAGTAATATCCCTTATTTGTAGATATGATGATGGTCTTAGCAATGACTACTAGGTATAATTGCACTAATCAATGTATGCTTTGACTTGTAATTAAGAATGACTTAGGAATTATTCCTCTAATATTCTACGTGACCATGCTAATGCCATAGAAAGGAGTACTCTAAGTGATTTATTATTATCATTGATCAATACTTATCATATATATATATATATATATATATATATATCTTATCCTATGACTTACCCCTGTTATGAGTAGAACATTGGTTATGGTTTACTTCTCCATAAATAGTATAAGTTATCAATACATGCCCATGCTAGACCTTCCCTATGGTAAAAATATAAATAATGATACCTGGAATACTCCCAGGTGAAGTGCGACAATAGTATATTATCTGTGTGCTTGCAGATCCCTTTCATATATATATATATATTCTTCCTTGTCGCAGAACCAACCAATTTATAAGAGCACAAGTACAATGGTGGCCCACAAGCGGTCGCACTATTCACTTGAGCCCATATAAACCCGATACTCCGTTGAGTACCACGATGGGTCTCGATAAACGATCCACATACAACCAAGATCGTACATGATTCAACATATATGTCACATGTTACATAAAGTTCACAGATATAGTTCATTCATCAGAGTATGAAATAGAGTTATTACAAACCAAGTTCGATAGATAGTAGCGGAAGCAAATTAAAGTTCAAAACTAGCAGTTGCCAACTTAGTTCAAATATAGTGCCAACACATGATCACAATCCACAAAAGCATATAGAAGGATTATTAAAGATGCCTGGCCAAGGCTCACTGCTCATCCACGGCGAGATAGAAGCAATTCTTACAATAGCCGTGATAGACAGATTAGGTGGGTTAAACTCTATTGACCAAATATATATAGACAAGTATAGTATTGATGAAATGACATTTACCTATTTCTTGTAAAGCGTATGCATGCCTCATAGTCTGAGTCATGTAAATTTGACCAGCCCAGACATTTTACTCTGCTACTGAGCTGTGACTAGAACTTTTGCCAGATTGGTTGTGCTACAAAGAACAGCTACACTAGTTGTGGCTGCATGCATGAAGTACTAGTAAGGTAGTTGGATTTGAAGTGGTATCTTTAGCCGTAGCCAAACGAGTGTAGATGATCAGGACCTATGAAACCATGTAGCCATCTCTAGCTAGCAGCTGCTTTGCAAAACCAAACAAGAGAAATTGCTTATGGAAGCATGAACAACTCATCTTCACTCTTTAGTCTACCCCTCGACTATTGTGAATGCTTGGAGTGAAATAACTACAGTGGCTTTCCTCATGCATTCAATTCACACATCACAACTGCGCAAGGGTTGCTTTGTGCCTTGGTTTATTGAACCAAACACGTATCAGTAGTACTAGTAGTCATGAGTGGCTTTGATCATGCAAGAACCAAACACGTATTAGTAGTCTTTGATAAAATTTGTTGAACTTGCAAGAACCATGCATTGAGGAGTTCTTCTCAACAAGTATCGCCTTAGATCTAATGCATAATGGATGAGACATAGCTATTGAATTTTACTACGAACACAAGAAAGTCTGCCCGCTGTATATTTGATCTCATAGGACATAGTATAAAGGGTCATCAGTTTTGAATGTCATAGCAACCAGTCTACCCCTTGACTGTTGTGACTGCTTGCATTGGAGTAAAAAAAGTATAGAAAAGACCCATCACAACCGCACCAGGAATTCAAGTCTCAAGCGTGTCATGGTGGTCAAAAGTTCCTTCTCTCGATTCCTTCTTGTGTCCAGCTTTCCTGCCGCATTCACAACTAGGTGTGGAGCTAGGAGAATAGAACAGGTTGCTTGTGACTTGGGGGCGTCGTGTACATGACCGAGCTACATGATGCCTAATCATTGAATGTTGATGGTAGTTAATGTTAATCATAAACAGTCAATATAACTTATATAAATGCATAAAAAGGATAACCAATATAGGTCTAGGACTTTAAACTAATAAATTCCACAAGTTTTGGTGAACCTATGTTTATAGGAGGATTTACTTAAGAAATCATCAAGGTGAGCCTATTTGTCAAAGCAAATCACATTTATCCGCAACAAAACCAATGTGGGAAGACTCTAGAAGACTCTAGAAGGCAAACCACCGAAGCGGAGGGCAAGTGTCTGCCATGTGGGGCTGGCTGGTACCACTTGCAGGCTGCTCGGCCCCTAGGCCCACCTGTTAGTCCCTCCTTCGAATGTCGGTTCTCCACTGTCTCCTAGATTGCATCTACACCGTTCTTTCAAGTCGATTTGATCCAAGGGTCCAAAATTGATGCTCCAGTTTATATATGGTAGCCTCTACCCCCCTCCCTAGGGCATCCCTAAAACCCTAATTCATACATCTCATTTAGAGATCAAGATACACTAGGAGGATTAGGTCTAGACTCTCCAATGTAGTAGATTAGTAGCTCGGGAGTGAGGGTTGAGTTGGGCTCATGCTCAAGTTCTGGATCTAGTCTTGGAGGCGCGGCAAAGCCTTGTATCTTCACTTTCACATCTTGTAAGACTTATTATAAATTCATCATATTCTAGTCTACATGGCTATGCTTGCTTTTAATATGTATCTTGCTTAGTTGAGGTTATCATTACTTTTGTGTGCGGGTTCATAGAGCACTTAGCCTACTAGTTTACCATGGTTTAGTTAAGTAGCCGAGCCTCATGTAAGCATGGTGCTTATATGATGCTCTGCCTATGACTACACCCTATTCTCTGGTTGGGTGGTAGCAGCGAGAGGTGATAGCCTTGTCTATCCTTTGTAGTCCACTATGAATTGAGTAGGTTCTTAAATTGTAGGACCGTAGTCACGTCGGCAGAGTTATCTATTGTTGGTACTCTAACATCTAAGCGGCGTCCCGAAGTGCATAAGAGTAGAGTTAGTCTTAACTATAGTTTATGTATATATATTTTGACCATGTAATAAGAATGTCATAGGAATCTACCTCACTCGTTGCTCTCTCGAGTTGACTAGTTTATGTTATCTTATAGATCTACCTCCTGAGTATCATTATCCTTAATTCCTATCATTACCTTCACCACTGCTCTAGCCATGCTGGTATGTCGACTGATAGATACTCCTTTGATATTCAATAAGTCTTTACTCCATTGTTTCCCTGTGGTAAAATATAAATAACGATACCTAGAATACTCCCAGTAAAATGCTACAATGGTATTCTACGCGCTTGCGGAATCCTTCATATTCTATTTGCACTTATAAATACCAATAAGCATTTTTGGCGCCATTGCCAGGGAAACAATTGGTGTAAAGATTTAGATCATTAACATACCACTAGCTTTAGTAGGACTACCCCTGTTATGTTGAATTGTGGAATAAGATAGGACAACAGATGTCGTTTAGACCTTTCGGCAAGCTTCCACAAGAAAAGAAGAAACATTAAAGAACCCTAGGGTGCCTAAACATTTAAGATCCATCAACATTGGAACCTTGCCATCTCATAGGTCTATATAGATGTATATATTCTCCAACCATGTATAGATTGGAGAAAAAGGTCGCCGTCACAAGAATATAAATCACATCTCAAGTGACAAATACAGACATTGCACTACTCACAAATTCCATCCATGAGTCATGGTAAGCATGATCAAGAAAGGTGAGATAGTCTTGCTCATGGACTTTAAACTTGATGAGTAGTTATCTTTTAATTTTTGCATTCCATTGCATGTTTATTTTCAATGATTCATGCTTCCACTCCATTTAGTTTAAATTCTCTCATATCAAATCCACAACATATTTAGTTCCTTGCATACATTTATACCACTTGCAACTTTTATTAAAACAAAGAATCTCACCATGATCATGCTCTTTCATCTACATTTGAATAAATCTCTTTTATGCTTTCATGCTACTTTTGTTTGCTATAGTATGCCTAGGTTTGGAGTATCTTCCTACACCTTTTAAACGATTTTCTTAAATCAAATTAGACATGATGTTTAGTTTGATTTTTGAACCAAGTGGTGTGTTGATCTTACTTCCAAAGGCTTTTTAAATTAAGCATGATGCTTAGGTTACAATGCTTTCCTAAATAAAAATAGACATGGTGTCTAGTTTAATTTTAAGCCGATAGTATGGTTTAGTAGATACTGGTTATTTTGTTGGACTAACCCCTACAGAAAACTCTCAAATTCAATCTGGGTAAGTCCTAAGATAAATTCACATCAGAGATGAATCAAGGCATGCAATGAACTCCAATAACTTTGTGTAAAGAAGACCCAGCTCATTCTTCATGGAGGGAAGAACTGTGAGTATCAAGGTTTATTCACTTATCTTTTGTTGCAAGTTATCTTTGCCTTGAACCATACTAGAATGCAACAAACACATAGAACATGATAAACAAAATCTATGCTAAACAATCCTAAAACCATCCTTCCACTAGCATAGAGGAAAATAAAAAAATGGACAACAAACCCATGTTTCAAATTTGTTATTTCCCTTGGGTATGTATCTATTAACATTTTGCAGGAAAGAATGAATAGAAGCTATGACTGTTCAAGGTTTGGTATGAATCCACAAACCCTAAACCAAACCACCAGAATAGCTATGGAAGTGGACGAACAAATCAATAGGCTATGAGCAACAAGAAAGACAACCTAGCTTTGAGCCTTCCCAAGACTCAAGCTAGGATGTTGATGAGAAGAAGGATGAAACCCACACTGTATTAAATAGAATATGCCTGCCTTCATCATTTTCAAAGGGACTAGCTTGCGCATTGGCAACAAGGACCAAGACAACTAGATGCCACTATAGCATGGCGTGCATCATTGTGTCAACAAGCATCACCAATCAATGGTTCATTGATGACTGTGTCTCATAAGGCAGTAAACGACCATGGTCGCCCAAAGACATCCCCTAGTCATTGAATATGAAGCTTCCATGTGAGTACCAATAAGGATCTTTCTTTGATCATCAAGATGGCTGGCATATCACTAACAAACAAAGAAGAACAACTCTCTACAATGCCGTTAGGCAACCAAGGAGGAACTTGAGTTGCATCTCCAATGAACCCCAATTTGTCAACCAAGAATCAACAAAAATCAAGAAAGGTTGATGGAAGAAGAGCATGCAATTGTCCGTATCCTCATCTCTAGGATCGAGGCTTAATACAAGGAAAGGTACTGCTTAATGGACTACGAGCTCTCATCAATAGGTAAATCGAATAAGCCATGAAGCCCTCATTGATAGGTACATCAAACAAGTTTCCTTTAGGTATGTTTGTCACTAATCATTTCAATAAAAAGAAGGAAAACATAAGGTATATCCAACCAAGCATTATGCAACGTAGAATCACATTCATAGGAGAATTCTATCATCCAAGCAAGATTCTGCATTCTACAAAATTCAAGTATGGGGGATGGAGTTCTTCAAATCATCTCATGTCATGTTGCTAATTTATCTTGGTTATCCCTGCCTTTACGGTGAGCTCAACTTGTTAAATATCTAACAAGTAAAAATCTAAATAATCATGCTCCCTTGGTTCATCATACATATTCTGTTTTTACTTGAATGAATCTCTTTAGTCTTTTAAGCTTCCTTGTTCTATTACAAGTATGCTTCAGAATATTATTTAGACATGATTATTGAATCAAAACATACTTGTATAAAATTTGGTTGTATATATGGACTAACCCTTGTAGGAAAAATATTTAAATTTTGTAGGGAATATTAGGAGATCATTCATAGAAATAGATCAAGGTTTGAGGTATTTTTCAAAATGATTTTACACATCTTTGCCTTAACCTTGTTGAAAATTTGAAGTAGTGGTGAAAAATCAAGGTATACTATTTAAAACATGGGATAAAGATTCTATATAAATTAAATTGTTAAAACCAACTTTTCTGTAGCATAAAAGGTGACCTTTGGCTCTATGACAGCACTATCCTTGCTTTGAATCATTTGTATATTCTTTTGGGTATGTGTTGTCCACAAATCCATTGTAGAGAAGAAACAATGAGTAGAGCAGAAGGTCTAACACAATGACAAGATCCACAAAAGAAAGAACAAAAAGATGGCATGATAAAAGAATGAGAAAGAAAGAGTGTGACATAGGAGACAAGATGCTCATGATCAACTCAAGCAAGGAAACCTTCAAGCAAGAAGAGAAGACCACCACAAGTCATCTACCCTTCATCACATGGTGTCATCACGCTCCAATAATGAAGGTAACATCTTAAGGTAAGTGGTCATCATTTTCCTCTTGATCTTGGTATGACCATAAATGAAGAAACAAACATGTTTGAGTTACAATTTTGCTTAATCCGACCTGATTAACTCAACATGTTTTGTTCCTTAAGCTTGTTCATAGTACTACTTTCTTGATCTCATAGTCTTAACCAAATGAGCTAAAATTTTGCATATCTTACCCTTGGAAGATAATAGTCATAATCATGTAAAGTTTGATACATTATAAAGATGGGCAATCCATCCATAGGTTAAGCAACTTCACTCTTTTTGTCACAGTCAAAATGCTACATCCTTTTGATCTTGTCACCCATGTTATAAGAATAAATAATGCACATAACATTAACTCTATCATGATTCAATGTGCCTAAGGCTAGAGAAGAGTAAATAAAGTTTTTGTTCTGTTGGTGTTTTTCTAGTAATAGAGCCCATGCACTTGATCTCAACCTTGTCTTTATGAGCAGAACACACTTCGAGTAAAGTGTGGGGGAGGCGATGCCCCAAATTCTACAAGTGGAAGTTCTGAATTTGACAAGCTCACAACCATTAATGGGAGGACACCTGCCATCCATGGTACATTACATAATCATACACAATGGTAGGAAAGCATGGGATAGGAGATGGCTAGCTTCTAGCAACAACAGCAATAGCCAAAAAGAACTGGGAGGCCCTGCTCCAGTGTTGCGGACCAATACTAGGGTACCCGAAGAGGAGGAGCTAATGACCATCAATGTTGGTTCGTCCGAGCAGTCAAGAGCGCGACTACAGCTCCAACCAACCCTTGGGTGCACAAGCTCCGCCTTGCCTAACATCTGGGGGTGGACTCCGCCTCGCTCAACCTCTAGAACAGGACCCCGCCTCGCCTAACCCTAAGGCCATGGGCTCCGCCTCGCTCGACCATGGGCCATGGGCTCTGCCTTACCCTACCCTTGGGTTCTTGCTAAGCCTCGCCTAGCCTCTAGGGGAGGGCTCTACCTCGCTCGACCCTAGGACCATAGGCTCTGCCTTTGCCGACCCTTGGGTTCATGCTCTGGCTCGCCTAGCCTCTAGGGCAGGGCTCAGCCTCGCCTGACCCCAAGGCCACAGGCTCTGCCTCGCACGACCCTTAGGTTCATGCTCTAGCTCACCTGACCTCTGGGGAGGGCTTCGCCTCGCTCGACCCCAAGGCCACAGGCTCTGCCTCGCTTGACTCTTTGGTTCGTGCTTGGCCTCGCTCGGCCTCTGGGGGAGGGCTCCGCCTTGCTCGACCCAAGGCCACAGGCTCCGCCTCACCCAACCCTCGGGTTCACACTCTGCCTTGCTTGACTTCTAGGGGAGGGCTCCACCTTGGCTGACCCTCAGGTTTGTGCTCTGCCTCCCTTGACCCTTGGGTTTGTGCTCCACCTCTCCCAGCCTCTAGGGGAAGGCTCCACCTCACCCGATCCCAAGGCCATGAGCTCCACCTCGCCCGACCCCAAGGCCACGAGCTCCACCTCACCCAACCCTCGAGTTCGTGCTTTGCCTTGCCCAGCCTCTAGAGGAGGGCTTTGCCTTGCCCAACCCTCGGGTTCATGCTCTGCCTTGCCCAACCCTTGGGGGAGGGCTCCATCTCGCCTAACCCCTAGGGGAGGGCTCTGCATTGCCCGACCCTACAGCCGTGGGCTCCGCCTCACCCAATGGAGACCCATACCGCCGCTAACCACTCTAGGTCCAAGCGTATGGGCCTGGGTCAAAGCTCTAGCACTAGGGAAGAGACCAGCATGCTGCGATATAACCATGGCCATGATGGGCCATACCTAGGGATTCACATTAGGAACAACCTTGGGCATATCGGTGCTGTTCTACCTAATCCCCGTACGAACACCAACAGGCGTGTTAGTTCACCACAACATCCACCAGGATGGAGTGGAGCGCCATGACCGACAGACGACGCCTGCGCATGACGCTAGTGATGGATAGGGCCACAATGTGGAGCTAACCCTATTGACGTCTATAGGGTCAGTGGGACCCACATGAAGGAAGAGAAGGACATGATGATCCTAAAGGACTTCTTTTCCCTCTCATTCTCCTCTTTCCCTCCACTGTAACCCATGCTTTCCTTTAGCCTATAAAAGAGAAAGCAGAGCGTCCCATGAAGGGCATCAACTCATCTAACCACAAACAGGTCTGATCTAATCAAATCGCCCTGAACCAATCAGAACACGATATGAGCACTCGGCTGAGCAGCAACTGAGCTCTCAGTACCTGTTCATTTCCTTTCCACTAGAGACTTGGGATCTATCCCTCTCTCATCCATTTGTAACCCACACTACAAACTTTTAGTGCTAGTAACATGAGTAGCAGCGATGAACTAGATGTAGGGACATTCTACCTGAACCAGTATAAACCTCATGTCCTCTAAGCACACCATCCAGGCCAGACGCATAATATTAGAAATTTACTAGTCGGTGGCAACTCGAAACACCAATAGTTGGCATGCCAGGTAGGGACCTTTTGCGTGTCTCGACATCCACACCAGGCCTTGGATGGCTAGTCACAACGTCAGCTAGGTCCTAGGCATGCACGTACGCTTCGGGGTCCTTGACTTCATCATCATGATGGAGGGAGAGTTGGCGTAGGCTCCCACCATCGACCCACCTCTCCATTCCACTGGCCTTGATGTGATCACTGAGGCACTTGAGGAGCTATAGCTATACACACTGGGGGCCCATGCCCTTGAGGGCAACTAGCTCCTCGGCTTCGACTATGGGAGGTTAGAGTGCTAGCTTGGCGTCTTCCTAGGACCTTGACCATCCTGAGAGGATCTGCGCCACCTCACCTTCTCGTTTGCTAATGTCATGGTGTAGCTTGCTGGAGGAGAGCCCTTCTCCCCGGAATACCTCATCCGATGTGCTCCGACGGCGCTCCCATTTGGTCTGCGCAATGCCACAGAGCCTGTTGGCCACCTTGTGGCACAACACACTCCTCAGTACCCTATGAACAACGAGTTCATGGGGATAACCAAATGTCATGGAATCTTTCCACAACCTCCTCATGGTAGAGTCAAAGTTGCCCTTCGACTTTGACTCCAACAGGGGGAGCCATCACCGCTCTTGTGAATGTTTCATGGTAGGTACCCCCAAGGGACATGTTGAAAGCATCCATGAGGAAGAGGCTACCCCAATGAATGACCTCAATGATGAAGTTGAGGGGGATGCAGGGGCCCCACCCCACCTATGGGTGGAGTAGCTAAAGAACTAACACCAAGAGCTCAAGGAAGCGTGACTCCAGCTCGAGCAGGAACGTGTGGAGCTCAAGTGAGAGATCGAACGCCATGGAGATAGTGGGCGCGAGCATGACATGGCCTGCGACATGAACCAGAGGATCATCAAGGATGATGAAGTGCTCCCACACTTTGCCTAGTCAAGCCAGAACATCGCTGCGATACCAGCCTTGCTTTGGGGGCTTCCGGTGCCCATGATGCCCAAAGACCATCGGGCCCATCATGAGATTTGGACGCTGCTCGAGCGTGCGGCTACGCAACAGGATGAGAGCTCACTATCTTGATGACACGAGCTCAACGCCAGCCATCACACGCCCTCTGAGTGACCCAACAAGGACACATCAGTCCACCAGGCAGCACAAGGCAATAGGCCACACACCATGGTCTCGGTGCATGAGCGTCTTGGCCGCAATCGTGATGCGTGTGACACCCTCAACACCCGCAGGCTACCACCCATGTCATGGTGGATGGTACGACAGTGGCAAGGACAGAAGCCTGAGCTCTGACCTACTAGAACCTTAGGCCTTTGGCCGACACATCCTCCACACTACCTTCCCGCCATGGTACCAACCACTAACCAACATCCCGAAATACTCTAGGGAAATGAACCCCGAACTATGGCTCGAGGATTATTGACTTGTCTGCCAAGCCGATGGAGCAGATAATGATGATTTCATTATCCGCAACCTTCCATTGTTCCTGGCCGATTCGGTGCGAACATGGTTGGAACACCTTCCTCCCAATAGGATCCAAAGTTGGGCGGACCTAAAATAGATCTTCGTGGGAAAGTTCCAGGGCACGTACAAACATCCTGGGAACCCATGGGATCTTAAAAACTACCAACAGAAGGCTAGGGAAACCCTTCGTGGTTACATCCAGTGCTTCTCCTAGTAGTGCAATGAACTACCTAACGTCACCGACACCGACGTCATAGGGGCCTTCCTATCTAGGACCACCTATGAGTCCCTAGTTCACAAGCTAGGATGTAAGGGCCCACGAACCACCAAGGAGCTCCTCGACATCACCACCAGCCATGCCTCGGGTGAGGAGACGGTCGGAGCAATCTTCGACCACCTCAAAGGCAAGGCAAAGCAGGATTAGGATGCTAGCGAAGGCACTTCCAACCATACCATCAAGAAGAAGAACAAGCAGTGGCGTGAGGGCTCACTTGTGGCCACCATCGACCACAAGGGAGGGTCAGAAGCTAGCCGAGGGCACCCTAGACCACTTTGAGAAGCTGCTCAAAGGGCCATGCCCAAACCATGCTTTCCCCGTCAAGCATCTATACAAGGACTGTGGCCTCATGAAGTGGTTCTTGTCTGGAGGCTTCAACAAGGGGGAGCATGGGAAGGACCCCAACCCGACTGTGGATGATGCCGAGGATGGCTACTTTCTAACACTAGATGGCTACCTCATGATCTTTAGAGGGTCAGCGGCCTATGACTCCAAGCACTTCCATAAGATTGCGAGCTGCGAGGTCTATACGGCCAAGCCAGCCGCGCCTACCTTCCTCCGATGGTTGGAGTCCACCATAACCTTTGATTGGATTGACCACCCAGAGAGCATCCTACAACTAGGGAGATATCCACTCATGATCAACCCAATCATTGGCATGAAGTGGCTCTCCAAGGTACTGATGGACAGAGGCAGTGGCCTCAACATCATGTACGCCGAGACGCTCGACACCATAGGCATTGAGTAATCACACATCTGACTAACCAGAGCACCTTTCCATGGCATCATGCCTAGAAAGTAGGTTATGCCACTTGGGTAGATTGATCTACCCATCACCTTTGGGGATCCATCCAATTATAGGATGGAGACCCTCACCTTCGAGGTGGTTGGGTTCCATGGAACCTACCATGCCATCCTAGGCTATCCCCAACTACACCTACCTAAAGCTAAAGATGTCAGGCCTAGGTGGGGTCATCACCATCGACACCTCCTTCTAGCGCACCTACGAGTGCGAGGTCGAGTGCTGCGAACACACCACAGCAATTGTCACCTCCAAAGAGCTCACGACCATCAGGAAGGAGGTTGCCGAAGAAGCACCCAACCCCAAGCGGTCGGCCAGATCTTTTGAGCTGGTAGAGGGTGCCAAGGAGGACCTCATAGACCCTAGCGGCTCCAAGGGAAAAGTGGCGCGCATTGGCACCACGCTTTCCTCTGAATAGGAAAGCGTGCTCATCGACTTCCTCCACGCGAATAGAGACATCTTTGCGTGGAAACCCTCGGACATGCCAGGCATTCCAAGAGAAGTCGCCGAGCATGCCTTGAAGGTCAGGCCAGGCTCCAAGCTGGTGAAGCAGCACCTGCATCGCTTCGACAAGGGGAAACACAGGGCCATCGATGAGGAAATCATGAAGCTTTTGGCAGCTAGGTTCATCAAGGAAGTGTACCACCCCGAGTGGTTAGCCAATCCCATTCTTGTACAAAAGAAGAGTGGAAAATGGAGAATGTGTGTTGACTACATGGGTCTCAACAAAGTGTGTCCAAAGGATCTGTTTCCTTTGCCACGCATAGACCAAATAGTTGACTCTACCTCAAGGTGCGAAACACTTTGCTTCCTTGATGTGTACTCCGGGTACCATCAAATCATGATAAAAGAGTCCGATCAGCTCACGACATCTTTCATCACCCATTCAGATCGTTCTGCTATGTCACAATGCCATTCAGTCTAAAGAACACTGAGGCTACGTACCAGCAATGTCTGCTCAAGTGTTTTGGGGACCTCATTGGGCGAACCGTTGAGGCCTACGTGGATGACATCGTGGTCAAGTCCAAACGAGCTGACCAGGTCATAGCCGACCTTGAGCAGACCTTCGCAACACTCTGAGCAAACAGCAATAAGCTCAACCCTGAGAAGTGTGTTTTTGGGGTCCTATGGGGTATGCTACTAGGTTTCATTGTCTCCAAGCGTGGCATAGATGCCAACCCGGAGAAGATCTTGGCCATCACAAGGATGGGCCCGATTCAGAACATAAAGGAGATACTACAAGTTATAGGGCGCCTCGCCATGCTCAGCCGCTTCATCTCGTGCCTCGGCGAATAAGGTCTCCCCCTCTATCGGCTTCTGAAGAAGGCCAACCATTTTGAATGGACACCCAAGGCCTAGGAGGCGCTTGACATGGTCAAGCAGCTTCTAACGAAGGCCCCGATCTTGGTTCCTCTGACCAGTGGAGAACCACTTCTGCTCTACATTGCTGCCACCACGCAAGTGGTTAACTCCGCCCTAGTGGTGGAGCGGGAAGAAGAGAGGCACACCCTCAAAGTATAGCACCATGTGTACTTTATTAGTGACGTCCTATCTGATTCTAGGATCTGCTACACCTAAATCTAGAATCTCCTATATGCCATCCTCATCACCAAGAGGAAGTTGCGCCACTACTTCAAGTCACATCCGATGACGGTCGTGATGTCCTTCCCCTCGATGAGGTCGTCCAAAACCAGGATGCCATTGGAAGAATCACAAAGTCCTAAGCTGATGGGTCAAGGCATTTCGTATGACTCCTAGATGGCCATCAAGTCCTAAGTGCTGGCTGATTTCATTGTAGAGTGGACCAAGGTCCAAATGCCGCCAGCAGTCATCGATCAGGAGTACTAGACGATGTACTTCGATGGATCGTTGATGAAGAAAGGCATCGGCATAGGGCTAGCCTTCATTTCACCCCTTGGGGTATGCATGAGGTACATGGTTCGCATCCATTTCCCCTCCTCCAACAATGTGGCTGAATATGAGGCGCTCATCAATGGCTTATGCATCGCCATCGAGTTGGGTATCTGATGCCTCGACATCCAGGGTGACTCCTAGCTGGTCATTGACCAAGTCATGAAGGAGTCGAGCTGCCACAACGCTAAGATGGCTGCATACTGCTAAGAAGTTCACCAGCTAGAAGACAAGTTCGATGGCCTTGAGCTCAATCACATCCCAAGGCATCTCAACGAGGCGGCCGACGCACTAGCGAAAGTAGCGTCCAATCGAGAGCCAGTGCCAATGGGTGTCTTTGCTAGCGATCAGCACAAGCACTTGGTTCGCTTTGAGTAGCTGGAACAAGCCAATGGCGGGCCGCCTACCCTAGGCTCAAGAGCAAACCAGCCATCAACTCCATCTAACCCTGAGGTCATGGAGCTTGACAAGGATCCAGCGATAGAGCCCGACCCTCTGGTCAACTAGAGGACACCTTACCTCAACTACCTCCTCTATGAGGCACTGCTGATGGACAAGACAAAGGCACAGCGGCTCACATGTCATGACAAGTCTTTCATCCTTATTGGGGGTGAGCTCTACAAGCGAAGCCACACTAGGATCCTACAGCGTTGCATCCCCATCGAACATGGGAAGCGGTTGCTAAGCGATATCCATGGTGGGGTCTACGATCACCATGCCGCACCTAGAACCCTCATTAAAAATGCATTCTGACAAGGCTTCTACTGACCGACCATAGTTACCAACGCCAAATAGATTGTGCGCACCTATGAAGGGTGTCAATACTATGCTCGGTAGACCCACCTGTCGGCCCAAGCGCTCTAGACGATCCCCATCACATGGTCGTCGTAGTCTGGGGGCTCAATCTGGTTGCACCTCTCAAAAGGGGGCTTGGGGGCTATACACACTTGCATGTCACCGTAGACAAGTTTACAAAGTGGGTAGAGGGTTGACCGATCTCTGCGATCAAGTCTAAGCAAGCCGTGCTGTTCTTTCTTGACATCGTCCATCGCTTTGGGGTCCCGAACTCCATCATCATGGACAATGGCACGTAATTCACTAGAAAGAAGTTCCTCTGATTCTACGATGAATATGACATCTGGGTCGATTAGGCCACCATGACGCACCCCTGCATGAACGAGCAGGTCAAGCACGCAAACGGCATGGTCCTATAAGGCCTTAAGCCTAGGATCTTCAACTGGTTGAACATGTTTGGCGGATGATAGGTCATGGAGCTTCCCATGGTGCTCTGGAGCCTTAGGATGACCCCTAGTCGGGCCACTGGCTACACACCATTCTTCATGGTCTATGGTTCTGAGGCTGTCCTCCCGACCAACCTCGACTATGGAGCACCAAGGGTTAGGGTGTATGATGAACAGGGAGCCAAGGCATCTCTTGAAGATGCCATGGACCAGCTAGATGAAGCATGCAATGTTGCCCTCATCCGCTCGGCCAAATACCAACAAGCGTTGTGCCGGTACTACAACCGTCGAGTGCAGGGTCAGGCCTTCAACATCAGGGACTTGGTGCTCCACCTCGACTAGAGTAATAAGAACCGCCACAAGCTCTCTCTGCCATGGGAGGGACCATATGTCATCATGGAGGTGCTCTGACCAGGCACCTACAAGCTCAAGACCATCAACAATGAAGTCTTCATCAATGCCTAGAACATCGAACAGCTATGTCGCTTTTACCCTTAATAAACGCACACTTTCTCTTATCAATTTCGCTATCAAACTCCTTGATCTTTAGTAACACCCAACCCCAGCAATATCGAGGGGTCAGGCCTCACTCGGGGGCTAATAAGAGCGTACCTATCTAGTAGACATTTTCTATGCCCAACCCTTTCTCACATAAAGACCCAGAAGCAAGGTTTGATAAAACAAACACTGAGTAAAACTAGTCAGACTATGAGAAACCTACGCCCCGGCGGCTACGACATCTTTGCTCACTAGCGTGATAAGAGTTTTTTCCGCTCCACGAGATTTTTGGCCTTAGCTACAGAAAGAGTCAATATGTGTTTAAGAGCATGTCCACCTAGCAATCGTTCTCTATGCCTAACCCCCTCTCATGTTGAGACCTAGAAGCTAGGGTTGTGGAAACAAACTCTGAGTAAACCTGGTCGGACTATGAGAAACCTACACCTCGGCAGCTATGGCATCTTTGCTCACCAGCGTGATCAAAGTCTGTTCACCCGAACCCTAAGCTTTACAGCCTCAATGACAACAAGGTTTGGAACGCACTAACCTTTTTATATGAAAAGGGGAGAAAGGATAAAAAGTTGTTTGGCCATAACAAAATTTAAGAGCATGTCCACTTAATACAAGTTCACCGCCTGGCGTACCAACCTAACTAATTTCTTAGGGGGGATGATCTCATCCCCTATCTTGGCAGGTCACACAAGTCAATCAGATGACTTGGCCACTACCGAGAGATGGGTAAGGAGTAGTAGGATTCCCCATGTGGGTTATGCCGACTTCATCATGAACAACGGACCTAGATTCCACTTGAACATATCCGATAAGAGCTCCCCGAACCCATCACTTGTGCCATCGAGGTAAGTCCTATGCCAGCGGGTCACCCAAGTCAATCGAACGATTCGAGCCACTGGCGAGAGACGGGTCACCCTTACTTTATGCATGTTTTCTCGTATTAATTTCGCTATCGAGCCCTCAACCCAAGCGATAGCAAGGGGTCAGGCCTCACTCGAGGGCCAGCAAGAGTGCCTTTTCAGTAGACATTCTCTATGCCCGACCCCTCCTCATCTTAAAAAGATAGAGGCAAGGTGTGTGGAAACAAACATTGAATAAAACTAGTCAGACTGCAAGAAACCTACACCCCAGTAGCTACGGCATTTTTGCTCACTAGCGTGATCAGAGCATTTGTTCCCACACCCCGAGCTTTAGCCTCCGCCTTCCTAGGAAGGGTTTGGAGGGGCCCACCTATGGAATCTCCATCGAGGAGAGGCTAGCAAGTCGCCTAGGTTGATCGGATGGCTTGGGCCACTGCCGAGAGATGGGTAAGGAGCAGTGGGATGCTCCATGTAGGTTACGCCAGCTCCATCATGAACGATGGACCTAGACCACACACGGACATATCCGGTAAGAGCTCCTCAAACCCGTCACTCGAGCCATCGAGGCAACTTTACCAACCCACTTTTCTTTTCCAAGTACATGATCATTCATTCATCCATACTCATACATGCATTCATACATTCATTCGCACATTCATCCATACATTCATCCCACGCATCCAAGCATTGTATATGCAATTGCTGCATCACAACGCTTCGCATTGTGTGATGAAGTGGTAGTCGTCCAATTCAATATGAGCAGCGATTGATCGAGGTTCGAAGGCTGGCCCACAAAGGGCTCAAGACCACCTCACGACAAACAGATCTAGGGGAGAAAAATTTAGATGAGCCCTAGCGGCCTTGCCCAACCATGCTTAGAAGCAGACAGGGACATCTAGACCTTTCTCGTTCGATCCTAACCTCGAGCCAAGCCCACAAAATCTCCATCGAGGAGAGGCTAGTGGGCCACCTGAGTCGCTCTCTGGAGCAACATGGGCATCTATCGAGAGGTAGGTTAAGGAGCAGTGGAATGCCACTAAGGGCTATGCTGACCCCATCAGCAAACAACGAACCTGGATTCCACTCGAACAAGCCCATTAGCGAGCTCACTGAGCACAACACTTGAGCCATCGAGGCAAGTGTCGTTAGCTCAACCCCTTCGATTGCAGAAACTATAGACAGGGTGACACATGAAATTTGGCTGACCCCTACCAAGCCCAATGAGGCTCGAGGGCTTGAGCCGCTTGACCCTAGCTCAAGAATCCAATTTACTAGGGTTTGAGGGCCGGCCGTGAAGGGATTGAGGCCGCCTCAGATTGAACAGAGCTAGGAGAGAAAACGTAGATGAGCCCCAGTGGCCTTTGCCCAACCTACTTAGAAGCAGATAGGGTCATCTCAACCTTCTCATTCAATCCTAACCTTGAGCCAAGCCCACAGAATCTCCATCGAGGAGAGGCCAGTG
Organism: Miscanthus floridulus; assembly: GCF_019320115.1. Lineage (NCBI taxonomy): Eukaryota > Viridiplantae > Streptophyta > Magnoliopsida > Poales > Poaceae > Miscanthus > Miscanthus floridulus. The sequence continues at coordinate 105,200,935 of NC_089580.1, read as the reverse complement.
GGCCACTTGAGTTGCTCTCTGGAGCAACACGGGCATCTACTGGGAGGCAGGTTAAGGAGCAGTGGAATGCCACATGAGGGCTATGCTGACCCCATCACGAATGATAGATATGGATTCCACTCGAACATGCCCGTTAGCGAGCTCACCAAGCATGTCACTCGAGCCATTGAGGCAAGTGACATTAGCTCAACCCCTCCGGTTGTAGAAACCACGGATGGGGTAATGATCACAAAGACGAGCCAGCCCTCAACCAGACCCCCGCTACGTGTGGGGGCTCAAGGAAAGTTGGACTCACATGGAGATCGAACGTACGATTATAGAACGATGGCTCAGATCCTAGGGAGAGGGTACGTACGAAAACAAGAGACGCTTTCTCCTACTAGTTTTGCAATCCTCTCCTCGATCTTTAGTGACACCCGACCCCAGCAACGGCAACAGGTCAAGTCTCGCTTAGGGGTAGATAAGGGTATATGTACACCCTTTCTGAAATAGTTGTCGTGCCCGACCCTTTCCTCGTGTTAAAAAACCTAGTGGCAAGGTTCACAAAAATGAATGACTAGGCAAGGCTGGTCGGGCTGCAAGAAGCCTATGTCCTAGTGGCTATGGCACTCTTGCTTACCAGCCTGATCAGAGTTTCCCTCCTACACCTCAAAAATTCTATGGTCTTAACAAATGGAAGGGTCAGAACACATTAACCCCTTTTCACACATAAAAAGCGACAAAAAAATAGATTTGATCAAACAAAATGACAAGTTTGTTTAAATGATACACAGAGGGCAGAACTTGTCTAATTATGACAAAAATGATCATCCAACCTATCTAACTATCTAGCCCCTTTGGGGAGAACTACATCTTCTATTCTATCTGCCAGGTCCCGCAAAAGGGGAGCCACTACCGCTTCCATCTCCACTAGCTTGTTGACTTCATAGCTAGGCACGTAGCCATGGCTCATCATCTCCAGATCGATGTTGTCCACATAATAAGAATGAGCAATCACAAAGGACTGATTGACCCTAGCACAAAGGGCATTCCTCTTGAGCTAGCACACCTGAGACGTGATCTCAACGACACGGGCCACGAGTGAGCTGGTCCCTTCTGACCGCACCAGCTCAAGGTCATCGCATACCACTCCGAAGGTGGTGCTTAGGATACCGAGCTCGTCTCTCTTCGCCTGAAGATTCCTCCTTGCCTCGATGAGGTCCACGGATAGCTCGGTAGAAATGCTCTCGACCTCCAGCTTCTAGGTCATCGCATTTTTGAGCTTGGCCTAGAGGGAGCTGAACTTCTACTGTGCGTCGTCACACTCTTGGCAGGCTAGGACATGCTCTTGGAAGGTCTGGTCATGCTCCTCGCAAGCCACGCCATGCTCTGAGTAGAGCCTCTCTGTGGTTTGGAGCAACTCAACCCACTCCTTGCATAGCTGAGCGACTGCCGCGGCATCCAGGTTCGCCCTCTTCTCTAGGGCCGCGAGCTTCTCCTTAGCCCCTAGCTTTAGCTCCCTTTCCTTCTCAACCTCAGCTAGAAGGTCAAGGATACGCTGGTGAGTCTTGGTGTCCTTCTAGAGCAGCTCGTCCCGCGCCTTCCCGACCTTGGCGGCCTCCTCATCATCCCTCTATGACCTCACCGATAGGGCCTTGAATGCCTTCTCAGCCTTGTCAGTGTCTCAACGGGCCTTGGCCACCCACGACCAAAGACTATTTGCCTCCTCGGTGAGGGTGGTCAGCTGGGCCACCCTCTATTGTGTAGCAACAAGTTGAGTGGTCACCTCCCCGCGTAGCCACACCTCCTCGACTATGTGGTCCAAGGAACCAAGACTTCCCCTGGCTATGAGCTATGAGGGACTATAGGGAGACGATGGTTAGAATACAAAAAATATATAGAGAAAGAAAAGGGCAAGAAGCAGGATCAAGCAAATACCTGGCTAGAGGGATCGACAACATTGCGCAAGGAACCCCTGGCATGGTCCAAGGCTTCAAGCACGGATGCGATCCTGACATCAAGGCTCTCCCGCTCCATGCTCCCTACGGCGTTGTCAAGAGTGAAAAGCGTCAACACCGAATCCTGTAGGTCCACCCACTGGAGTAGGGGCTCACCCCATGTGGGCAAGCTGCTGCCCACCGATGTTAGGGCCAGGGATGACTCTCCGCTGGCTCCAAGTGCTGCTGGCCCCTCTTGCCATGACATCGCCACCAAGGGACCCCCTCTGGTGATGGAAGGGGTCAGCGGTCTGGATGCCGACCCCTCTCCTAGCACCATGACTCCTGAGGACCTCTCGGCCACATCCTCCTCCATTCGGCCCACACCAAGCACCATCACTTGGGCTGCCGATGGCATGGGTTGCGCTGGTGCCTCAGGAACCACCACGGTTGCATCCGGCTATGACCCGCCTATCATAGCCGCTGCCACCTCCACCTACGTCGGTAGGGTCATGGCCGACTACGTCGCGCCCACCACAGTTAGCCCCATGACCATGGTCGGTAGCCCCATCGACCCCATCATCGGTAGTGGTATCACGGCCATCGTGGGCAGCTCTGTGACCTCCGAAGGTGCCCCTTGAGCCCCCACACCCGCTCGTCCCATCGAGGGCATAGGCGCTACCATGGGCAGCGTCCAACTGACCGACGATGGGGTCACACTAGCGCCGCTCCTGCCTAAAATGGGCATGACACTAGCTAATGACTGCCACCTCAATTGGAGGGCAACACTCTTCTTCGGTGCTAGTGCCAAAGGATTACACTGCCTACCGACGCTGCAAGGGACGAAAAGCATAAGTCACGATGAAATATGACTAAAACAGGAAAAAATAAAGGAACTAACAACTCACCTCAGCACCATCGGGTGGCTAATGCGTTTGGGGGTGAACCCCCCGACCTTTGCTCCACCTCATCGGAATGAGGCCATTTCAAGCCCTCCCCCTACTCCTAGGCAAAAGGACTCGCTCCCCTTTGTTCTTAGGGTGCGACGGTGGAGCTACCCACCTCCGCTAGCACCTCAGGCATGATGGCAGAGCTGCCAGCTCCTGTTAGCTCCTAGGGTAGGCTGACAGCATGGCCCACCTCCATCGGCTCTCTGGATGTAGCCTCCAATCCATGGAATGGGAAGGTTCATGACGCCTACAAGGATGAACTGATACCTGTCAGTGCATCCTCGTTCTCTAGGTGATCCCACTAGATATCATCGACTACCTCATCATCGTCTCTGTCATCATCATCATCACTATTAGTGTCCTCCCCTCGTTCCTGCGCCTACAGCTTCTGTTGCTTCTTCTTCCTCTTGTCCTCCTTCACCTTCCTTAGCCGCTTGCCCTTGGCACGATTCACCATCCTCATGACCGAATCCCTTGGCAACGGTGCTGGGTGATCCATGAGGATGAGGTCCCTCGGCTGGTCCCACCCCTCTCAAAGTCAATATCAAGGGGTTGGGAAATCAATTGAATAGAAGGCAAAACTTCTGAAGGCGATGTAGCCTAACTCTAGCTGCATCAGAGGATGCCCCAGCACCAGGTAGATGAAATCGAGGGGGCACCCGCATCATCCCACAAAGGCTCCATTGTATCCTTGATGCGTTGTGCAATCTCAAAGTTGGGGAGCGCCCCCTCGACAAGCATCATTCTATTGAATGATGCCACAAGCGCCATCACGTATAGCAGGAGCGCGCGTGTCATGACCGACGCCACCCTCCTTGCATGGTAGGCCCCAATGATGCCTGACCCCTTCAGGTCATTCTCCTTCAGGATGTGGATGGTAGTGATGTGGTCCTAGATCCTCTTCTTGTCCTTCTCTGGGATGCCCCACTTCCTCCATGACTCTGGGGCCTCTTTGATTAGGCACCCGGTGAACTCCGGTAGAGGGGCGGTAGCATCGTTCTTGAGTTAGAACCACTATGAGTGCCACCCCTTGTTGGATGTCAATAGCTGCATGGATGAGTACTCACCGACCTGATTGTTCTAGAGTTGGACGCCGGCGCACCCCATCAACATATGCAAGTCCTGCCTACCACTCTTCTCCCTTTTCTTCTTGAGGGTGATGGTGAGGAAGTACCTCCACAAGTTGAAGTGGGGGCTGATCCCTAGGAATTGATGCACAGGGGGAGGGCTCCACCTTGATTGACCCTAAGGCTATGAGCTTCGTGTCGCCCGACCCTTGGGGGAGGGAACCACCTCACCCGGCCTCTAGGGGAGGGCTCTGCCTCGCCCAACCCCAAGGCCGCATGCTCTGCCTTGCCTGATGGATACCCATACCGCCACCAACCACTCTAGGTCCAAGTGTATGGTCCTAGGTCAAAGCTCTGACACCATGGAAGAGACCGGCATGCCCTGATATAACCCATGGCCATGATGGGCCATACCTAGGGATTCACATCAGGAACAACATCGGGCATACTGGTGCTATTCTGCCTAACCCCCATATGAACACTGACAAGTGCATCTGTTCACCACAACATCCGCTAGGATGGAGTGGAGCGCCATGACTGGCAGATGACTCCTGCGCATGGCACTAGTGATGGATAGGGCCGCGATGTGGAGCTATCCCTATTGATGTCTACAAGGTCGATAGGACCCACATAAAGGAAGAGAAGGACCCGGCGATCCTGAAGGACTTCTTCTCCCTCTCGTTCTCCTCTTTCCCTCTATTGTAACCCATGCTTTCCATTGGCCTATAAAAGGGAAAGCAGGACATCCCATGAAGTGCATTGACTCATCTAACCATGAATAGGTCCAATCTGATCGAATCACCCTGAACCGATCAGAACATGATATGAGCACTCGGTTGAGCAGCAACCGAGCTCTTAGCACCCATTCATTTCCTTTCCACCGGAGACTTGGGACCTATCCCTCTCTCACCCATTTGTAACCCCTACTACAAACTTTTAGTGCTAATAACACCAGCAGCAGCGACGAACTAGACATAGGGACATTCTGCCTGAACCAGTATAAACCTCGTGTCCTCTAAGCACACCATCCAGGCCAGACGCACAATATTAGAAATTTACTAGTCGGTGGCAACTCGAAACACCAACATCCAGCATCTCCACATTTGGCCATCGCGTTGAGCAACCATGACAACAACCAGCTTGGGGAAAAGGCATCCCCCATGTATCTAGATAAGTATTTCTTTTCCTTTTATCATTTTTAGTTTGCTTTATATATATTAGAAAAAAGATGAATAACTAAAAACAAAGTAAAAGTTATCTTTATAGAAATATATATAGTTATAATGTGTGATCTAAAAATGAAAACAAAATAAAAAGGTGTGTCTAGTTTGCTTTAATTTGTTTTAAGAGCTGAATAAAATAAAAAGGACTCTGAACATAATCTCTTAAAATGGAAATGATGAATAGTTGCTCTATTGTAATTCCTTTCAAGTACCTAGTTTTCAGCATTGAATTCTCTCGAGTTTTGGATAAAACTATTTTGATATAAGGATTTACTCTGAACTTGAAACTTGTGGGTAGCATATGCTTGATCTAAGTCTAGGTAATTGATGGATATGATATGAGAAGGTATGAGCTATTGTTTATCTTATTCCAAGTGACACTAAAGTTCTATAGATTTATCTTTTGAAAAACAAAAAAATGCTACATGATGAGTTCCTATATGATAAAGCTTGAATTCCCACCAGATCCATACATGTTATTTAGGCTAAGAAAACTTCCACATATATGCTAATTGCTTTTGCATTGAGTTTTGTCAAGCTTTGTTGATCCTTATGAGAGGTTTGTCATGCTCTTAAAATCAAGATCAGTACACACCACCCAAATATGCACTACTCCTACACTGGGGGTAGGTGCAAAAACATGCCTTCCATCTAGATCCACCCAAAAATATTCTACTCCTACACTAGGAGTGACCACCAAAAACATGCTTGATAGGTTTTCCATCCACCAAATAAATGCTCCAAATTCTTGTTGCTATCTCTCAAAGTTTCATTGCAGAAAAGAGACATGGGGCTATGCAAAAGTTATTCGAAAAAAAGAGAAAGAAAAGAAAAAAAGTTGATAAAAATGGACAAGTGTCCAAGATATCTAAAACAATGGGTACTCAGATGCCTGCCTAAAAAAAGAGATGAATAAGATAGCCCTTGTTCTCTTGCAAAAATATTTCCAAGTCAAAGGAGAGATATGTTTTCAAGGAGCATAGTAGAATTAGGTTACCACCATATACATCCACACACATGCACATCTTGATTTGATTTATGACTTCACTCCCTTTGGATCCGAGGTTTGACTTTATAATATATGTATTGCAAGTATGCTCTAGCTTTGTCCCTACCTATGAACTCCACATAAGCCTTAGTGGTACAAAGAGAAAGGCATAACATCTTTATTGCCTTGGTGAGGATCCCCAAATATCACATATATTGAGAGACTTCAGAGTGTCATACAATGGAATCTCTGAGTTTTATTTTAGAAACCTAAAAAAAATCTAGAACAATGGTGGAACAAAGACCTTGAGACATAGTGCTTGACTTGATCATTCTGTCTTTCAATTGCTCAAGACCCAAGTGAAGGCTAAGAAGCCCCATGGTTGAAGGTGATATGGGTAAGTTTGAAAGTCAGATTAGTTTATTCTAATCCAGAGGAGAATTTTTGATTGAACACCTATGTACTTTTGAGGCATGAAAGCATTGTAGCAAGTCTAATCCATTACTGAGTTTGGCTTTGCTCAGGGACTAGCAAAGGTTAAGTGTGGGGGGGCTTGTTGATGGTAGTTAACGTTCATCATAAACCATCAATATAACTCATATAAATGCATAAAAAAGATCACCAACATAGGTCTAGGGGTTTAAACTAATAAATTCCACAAGTTTTAGTGAACCTGTGTTTACAGGAGGATTTACTCAGGAAATCATCAAGGTGAGCCTATTCATCAAAGCAAATCACGTTTATCCATAGTGAAACCAACGTGGGAAGACTCTAGAAGACTATAGAAGGCAAACCACTGAAGTGGAGGGCAGGTGGCTGCCATGTGGGGCGGCTAGCCCCACTTGTAGGCCACCCGCCCCCCTAGGCCCACCTATCAGCCCCTCCTTCGAATGTCGGTTCTCCACCACTTCCTTGATTGCATCTACGCCTTTCTTTCAAGTTGGTTTGATCCGTGGATCTAGAATTAATCCTCTAGCCTATATATAGCAGCCCCTACCGCCTCCCTAGGGCATCCCTAAAACCCTAATTCATACCTCTCATTCAGAGATCAAGATACACTAGGAGGATTAGGTCTAGACTCTCCAATATAGTATATTAGTAGCTCGGGAGTGAGGGTTGAGTTAGGCTCATGCTCAAGTTCTTGATCTAGTCTTGGAGGCTCGACAAAGCCTTGTATATTCACTTTAACATCTTGTAAGATTTCTTATAAATTCATCATATTCCTATCTACATGGCTATGCTTTTAATATTTATCTTGCTTAGTTGAGGTTATCATTACTTTTGTGTGTGGGTTCATAGAGCGCTTAGCCTGCTAGTTTACCATGGTTGGGTTAAGTAGCCAAACCTCATGTAAGCATGGTGCTTATACAATGCTCTACCTATGAGTACACCCTATTCTCTGGTTGAGTGGTAGCAGTGGGAGGTGATAGCCTTGTCTATCCTTTGTAGTCCACTCCGAATTGAGCAGGTTCTTAAATTGTAGGACCGTAGTCGTGTCGGTAGAGTTATCTATTGTGAGTACTCTACCATCTAAGCAGCATCCTGAAGTGCACAAGAGTAGAGTTTGTCTTAACTATAGTTGGATGTATATATATTTTGACCATGTAATAAGAATGTCACAGGAATCTACCTCAATCGTTGCTCTTTCGAGTTGACTAGTTTATGTTATCTTATAGATCTACCCCATGAGTATCATTATCCTTAATTCCTATCATTACCTTCACCCCTGCTCTAGCCATGCTGGTATGTTGACTGATAGATACTCCTTTGATATTCAATAAGTCTTTACTCCATTCTATGTGCTTATCGAATCCTTCATATTCTATTTGCACTTATAAATACCAACATTGAAGCTACTGTTCGTGCGGTTGTTGGGCAACAACGCACTACCAGAGTTGTAGAAGACCATGATTCTAGAGAAATCTTTGTGCTTTGCAGCACTATTGTGGTTGCCCATCGGCTCTCTGACTACAGTGTCGATGTCAGTGGAGACTGCGTCATTTTCAAGATGGTTCACCATCTCAACTTGATCAGAAGTCCTTATGACCTCAACTATCTCAACAAGACCAAACCAATTCGACGACATTGAGATTTTGTGTGCTCTAGGTACTATTTGTTGTCCTATATATCAGTAGTACTAGTAGTAGTAGTAGTAGTAGCCATGACTGGCTTTGATCTGTGGGATAGCACGAAGTCAAGGAGTGTATGTGTTGAGCTTATGTCTGTGTTATTTGCATGTCTATGTCAAACTTTGTTAAACTTGCCAAAACCATGAACCGAGGAGCAAGTCAGGCCTTAATCTAATGCAGAAAAGAACAGCCATTGGTTTTGAAATGTTACTGAACAAGCAAGAAAGTCCGCCTGCCATTTTTTTGAACACCTCGAACAATGAAGATGTTGTAGTGGATGAAGTTTCCTCAGATGGTTTTTGTTTGTTTTTTTGTTGCCTTGGGTGTATGGCCTGATGGCATGAAGTCATGTATTTTATGTGTTGAGCACGTGTATGAGAAGGCAACCACATGTTCCTCGTGGTTTAGATCTGTAGAGGGAATGGGAGAGCTCTAGGAAGGTAGGAAATAAAATAAACGGAGTTGCGGATGAGATCGCGGCGGTTAGAGTGATGGAGTGGAGATTTACTCAAAGATTCTGAATTTTGACCAAATATATATAGAGGAGTATGATGCGTAATAAGTATTTTATACAATATAAAACAATGAGCTTAATCAATAATCCTGTTAAGTGAATTGCGAGAGGAATTTTAGCACTGCCGGGTCAAGATACATAGACAAATCTCGTCGGCACATCGGGGAGGTGGATCTATGGGCAAACCACCTGGTGATGCACTTTGCGGTGGAATGTGTGGCTATAGTCGAGCATTTTGACAGCATGGCTAGCTGCAGGATTAGATGTTTCATCGTCTAGGCAGATGCTGTAGTCCCAACACCCCACTAGCGCCGCCTTCACATGCACCTCCACACAGAGCGTCAAGAGCACCTCGGACGCGATGAACTTCAATTGCTCATCAACCCAAAGCTCAAGCATGGCGTGGGTGATGCAGCCATCCTGGCAAGCCCCGTGCACTAGGGCCATGAGTTCAAGAACCTCGGGCTCAGGAAGGATGTCCTCCCACTGCTCGTCGATGAGATTGAGTTGCTATAGCTGCATGAATGTACTCATCAAGCCATGTAGGACATCACGGACACCTTCCTAGTCACCGGGGATGCCCATAACTTGATTCACCTTCAAGATCCTGGTGGCACTGCCTTCTTAGTATAGGAGGTACACCGACTACCAGTGATTGTCAGCTTTGAGGGTCTTGGTCACCGTGCATTCTAGGGTCATAGAGAATGATGCTTTAAGGACGTTCCTGCCAGATGGATCCTTGATGGTGAAGATGTTCTTCGACGTCATTCTACACTTGATGCAGTGTTTGAAAGTGGAAAACTGGGCAGCAGGATCTTCGGTGGAGCTCATGGCGATGGATACTTATGGGTCTAGTGGCTTAGTTTGTAGCTATGATTTGAATTGGTTTGGAGTTGGAGCAAGGACAATTTAAAGGGAACCCCATGTGAAATAACTGCAGGATGAATAGGGGGATAGGTACAAGATGGAATTTGAAGTGAACTGCTTCGAATGTAGAGGACCTTAGATGGCTTCCAATAAATGTCATCCTGGATTTTAGGGGTTGGTCAAACAATTTCCAATACTGGACGTGTTGCGAATATTCTAGTAGAACGTGAGATGTGTCCGGCCCGGTCAGATTTACAATGCTCGGACTTTCTTGCATGTGTTGTATAATTTGAATAGATATGTGGCTCCTCCATTAGGCATTACATCGATGTGAGACTTGATTGGATGAATTCCATTATGCATGTTTACCGTTCTACAGATTAGAAAAAGAACCGCACTAGGGATTCAAGTCTCAAGCATGTCATGGTGGTCAAAAGCTCCTTTTCTCAAGTATGAAGTCATGTTAATGATCTATAGTTAGAACTAGTATGTATTTTTAGTAGTTGGATAACATTGAGTAGTGGGATTGCACTGCTCTCCTCTTATTTCCATGTATTAGATAAACTTTGTTGAACTAGCAAGAACCATGTAGTGACGAGGTCATACGAGCAAGTCTCATTTTTCCTCGTTTTCCTGTGATGCTTGTTACTGTGTCATTTACAATTTTAAGTTTGGGCCCTATTTTTAAATCTGGGTCGGCGTGTAGGATTGTCCAGCCCTAAGAAACAACCTGGGCTGGACTTTAGTGCACCATGCAACATGACATACATCGAATGGAACTTTGTTTACTCCTCTACTAATTTTCCAACAACAATGGAACATGGAACCCTTGAATGAGCACCTTGCAAACTTGAAGCACCCCCAATCGAGTATGGAGCACCTAAATAGGAGAGAACAAGGAAACAAGATTTAATACGATTCACTTTCCTAAGACATGTTTACACGGACGCCTAGAACTCGAGCGAGCCGCCATTTGGTTCCTCAAGAAAGAACCATCGCATTGGACAATTCACTTCCTTGAGACACGTTTACACGGTATATTTGATCCTTCAAGAACACAGAGTCTCCACCTACATAAACTCCTAGCCCTATTTCCCTAGCGCTCTTCGTCTCGTCGTAGTCGCGCATTCATACTCCAGTCCGATGCTGCATCCATCGTCGTTCATCGCATGCGCGCTCTGATTCTACTTCTTCCTTGGCTATGTCGTGATGGATCAACTCCCAATGGAGTTGGCCACGGACATCACTGGCCGTGTCGCTGAATAGTCATATGCCCCCATGGATGACTTAGCCAGCCTATGGGCAACCTACCCATTCATGCGCAGGGTGTGCAGCACCGCCGAAGTCGGCTAGCGCATACCACTGCGTCGGGTGCTGTAGTGTTAAGGTTTCTAGGAGCACCACTACTATGATGACCACTATCCCACCTTGCTCACCACTAGACTGGCCAGCATCGGCAACCTGGAGGCTGGCTTCCTTGCTGGCTTGCATCCCATCTTCATGGAAGCCCGTAGGTCATTGACGCCACTGATGGAATGGCTTCAGCACTACGTCGAGGAAGGCTATAAACTTGGTATGTACGTCTATGCCCTCATGCTCGATAGGTCCAATACCAGTGGCGGCAATGATGACATTGCTAGGCGCATGTTGAGGGAGCTCGAAGGTGCTGACGAAGTGGGGTCGGCTACACTGTCGTTGAAGAACTAGACCTTTCTGTAGTTTCGTCAATACATGTACTAGCAGTTGTAAGGTTGAGATGGCGGACTAGAGGGGGTTGAATAGTCCTTTATAAAATTAATCGTGTCAGCTTACCGAAACAAATGCGGAATTAAAACTATCGTTCTAGCTAAGACTACACCCCTCTATCTATATTCTCTAGCACCTTGCAAATATCCTAATTAAGCAATTAAGGTGCCGAGCTAGCAAAAGCTCACCTAATCAATTCTAGAAGCAAGGTCACATAAACCTATGCCACTAGTACTTCAAGCAACAGTGGAGTTCCTACACATGCTAGTAAGCAAAAAGCACAAAGCCACCTAAGCTCACTAGCAATGCTCAACAACAAGGCTACACAAGCCAAATTATAGAGCGCAAGTTACTTAGTTACACAAACTAAGCAATGTGACTAGCAAGGTTACACAAACCAAATTAGCCACGCAAGGGAGCTATTTCTATGCTACACAAGCAAGAAGGTAACTAGAGAGCTACACAAGCTAACTAATTACAAGAGCAACTACACAAGCACAATGTATATAAAAGTAATCACAAGCTTGTGTAAAGGGATTGCAAACCAAAGGGAAGAACAAGGTTGACACGGTGTTTTTCTCCCAAGGTTCACGTGCTTGCCAACATGCTAGTCCCCGTTGTGTCGACCGCTCACTTGGTGGTTTGGTGGCTAATTGGCATCTCCCGCCAAGCTCGCACGTCGGGCACCGCAAGAACCTACCCCAAAAGTGAGGGTAGCTCAATGACACACTCAACTAGAGTTGCTCTTTGTGGCTCCCGCAGGGCGAGCACAATGCCCCTCACAAAGCTCTTCTCTGGAGCACCGCACAAGCTTCTTGTGGGCTTCGACGAAGACCACCACCAATCTGTCTAGGAGGTGGCAACCTCAAAGAGTAACAAGCACCACCAACTTGCGACTCGATCACCTAGTGCCACTTGATGCAACCCCATGATGCAATTGCACTAGAATCGCTCTCTCACACAATCGGATGATCACTATCAAGCATATGTGAGATGGAGGGATCCCTAGCACTCTCAAGCATGGACACAAAGTCCCCCAAGGTGCTCAGCACCAGCCATGGCCAAGACACCCTTCTATTTATAGTTGCATGGGCTAAACTAGCCGTTACCCCTTCATTGGGCAAAACTCAGGTTGACTGGACACTCCGGTCTGATCGACCAGACGCAGGACCCCAGCGTCCGGTCAATGGATGCTCGCCATGTGTCGCCTCTGTTTAAATACTGAGCACCCGATCTCAATGGTTAAGTTGTGACCGGACGCAGCATAGTGAATGACCGAACACAGGACCTCATCGTCCGGTCACTTCTAGTAAGCTTTTAGAAGCGAGAAATCACGACTAGACGCGTCCGGTCGATCACGATTGGATGCAGCATTAGCATTCGGTCCTTCTCTTCTCTATGCATCCATGTTAGCATGACCGGACGCACCTATCCAACATCCAGTCGCTTTCACTACCAGTGTCCGGTCGAAGACCGAGACCACGCGCTTATGGCTGCTACTGACTAGACGTAGGACCCTAGCTGTCGCAGAACCGTCCAATTTATAAGAGCACAAGTACAAAAACGATCATCAAAATGATCAAATTCTCGCACTTGAGCCCATATAAACCCTGTAGTCAACTAAAACCACAAAGGATTTCAAACCAACTTGCATACAACCAAGATCACAGTAATTCAACATAACACATCACACGTTACAACATTTCACAAACAGTTTGCAGATAGATTACAACACATCAGAGTCATAGTTATTACAAACCAAGTCTTGTAAAGTAGCGGAAGCAAATAGTTTAACTCACACACACAAGTTCAAATACAAGTACCGGCTTGCCGATCACATCCCACAAAAGCATTCGGATAAGATAAACAGAGATCATGCCCGTGATCTAGTCTTCGTCACCCGTCGGGTGGAGACAGTACTTACAGAAGCCCTGATAAAGAAGGTCATCTGTAACAAGAGGGAATAAACCCTGAGTACGAGAATGTACTCAGCTAGACTTACCCATCGGAAACCAAAAATAATTGATACCAAGGATCATGCATAGCTTAATTTAGTGTATCTGGCTGACACTTTCTTTTTGCGGAAAAGCATAAGTAATAATGATCAACTCTTAACCTAAGATAGCAGTGACTTTTAGCCATTAACCTGTCATCTATATTAGCACATGTACTAAGCAATCACTTGAGTAAGATGCAAACATTATTTACCATAGCAGGTATAAACTGTGGCAACATTATCATCATTCTCCATTTAACCATATCGTTAAATTAAGTGAATCTACGTTGCTGCTGCTCAGTCAAGTTCTCACTATCCGTGAGAGACGACGATTCGAATCGATTCCTATCTAGCTGGAGGGGTATTCCTAACACAAACCCTGCTTCCCCCATCAGGGTAGCAAACAAGTCACCTTTGGTACAATTCAGGAGTCGCGGGTATGATCAGTGCCACAAAACCAGAGAACCACTCTACCATGAGTGCTCGGTGACTTAACCCGCCCTTGGGCTTACGCCAATGGTTCTCCAGACATCCTTACTGCCATCCAGATTGCGACCAACTGTTCGTGCTCCTGGCCTGAATCGAGCTACTAGGCTTCGCGGTCGGAACGACTTATCCGTCCAGCTAAGTGTTAAGCTACGTTCAACATGACATGAGGACATACAGCGTATCAGTCCTTAAACGACACAGACGGAGTCACTATGTCCAAACCTACACAAGACTCCGCTCGGTCTTAATTCATTATTAACATGGTTCTTTTCCACGATAGCAAATATAGCCAACTGTGACCCACCTCATCCTAAAGCTCACAGGTGATAGGAAATCACCCGACTTCTACCGCACTAAGCATGACTAAGCATTTAACCCGTTCCTGAACTTAAATAGGATTCAAGTGCGATATCTGGACAAGGATAGATATATAATGCAACAATTGGTTCCAACCAATTCCTAAACTTAATGCATCATCAACAATAAAAGATACTCAAGATATTTGTAAAAACATGGGAGACTTAGAATGCTTTGGGGCTTGCCTTTTAGGAAAGAGGATGGGCGGTGGTCAGGGCAATCGGGCAACTCCTCCTCGGCGGTTGCTTTGTTGGTTGCTTGAACCTCGGGCTCCTCCTCCTGGCTCGCTCCCTCGAACTCCAGAAGTGTTACTCCCTCCGGCACACCTATTGCATGTATGCGCAAGATAAATATCATGAATGCACATGAACGAAGTTAGGGATGCTCGGGGAATGCACATGCTTACTGCAGTCCACACATTCTACTTAAGCTCTATTCAAATCACTTTAACTTACCAAGTTTATACAACCTAATGTACAATTGCTCATCTTCAGTTAACGACCTAGCACCTGCACCTAAGCATGTTCTCAAGTTAGGCTAGCACCTAAACAATCAACAAGAACATTGCAACAAAGTATACAAACAAACATTCGCATTTCAGCAAAACAGGAACTATACAGCGGTACAGTAAACTGATCATAACCGGAGATCTACAAATCAAAATGACAAGCAACAAGACAATTTGGAAATCTTATGAAATTTCCTACAATTCATTTTCAGACCTCAAGGCATTATTCCAACCATTACCAGGTTGAATTTATATAACCACATAATCAGGTCCAAACAAGACAGAGAGCAAGCAAAACTATGATCCAACTTTGAATGACTGTAACTCCTAAACTACTGGGCCAAATGCCACCAAATTTTAACAGAAGCTAGATACATAAGTTATCTACAACTTTTGTATTCACCACTTTCCCAGAAAACCAAATTATCATGGTGAACTTTGTAAAGTTCCCAGAACTGTCCAGAAAGACATAATGCAAGAAAATAATTATTAACTTATGTGGCAAACATATAAATGGACAAAACCAACTTTACTAAATCATCACACATATCAAAATAACACCAGAAAGTAAAGTGCCCACCACCCAATCATTTCTTTTAATGCCTTTCTTAATTTATTTAATTATTTAAAAGGAATAATAAACATATATGAAAACTGCACCATTTAATCTACAAAAATTACAGTAGGTACTACATGCTCCAAGTAGGCTACTATAAAAATTTCACATCATTTGAACAAGCATAACATCCTACACAAAAATGACAAGACATAAAGGCTTAAAATAACATAAATAGGAAACCCTAGTGAAAAGTGTCAAGCAACCGATTTTATATTTTTCTTAGCATCCTTAAGGTACTAGGACAACCTCCAATAAATTTCATGAGCATTGGATTCATAGATAAATTATAAAAATTCACACAAGGATCACCTATTTATAAAAGGAAAATCTATAACTCAAAAACTATTCATTCAGTGACTCTCAAATTTTTACCAGAGCTTATACTCATCAAGCAAAGAAAACCACATAAATTTCATAATTTTTGGAGCACACAAACTCTAGATATAAATTAAACAAATTTGAATTCATTTAAAAACACATTTCAAGTTTCAATTTAATTCTTCCAGAAACTCTACTACAAGTGCTAATATTATATTTTTCCTAAATACTACACTACACCAAGATCCTAACAAAATTGGAACCACCAAATGTGGATCTACAAAACTGGAGATATAAATTTTACAAAACAGCATTCAAACCTAAAATATTTAAACTATCTGTCTAACTCTAAGTCACTGACAACTAGGGCCCGCTTGTCAGCGACGGCAAAACAGAGCACGGCGCGGGACGGCGCGGGATCGGCGCTAGCTCGCTAACAGCGGCTTCTCCAGTGACGAGGAGGGTACCACCAAGTTTGCCTTGATCTCCCTCATCTATTGACCCCCTTGTTGGCCATGGCACACGGTGGCTTGGCCATGGCGCACGGCGATGCTCCGACGAGCCTCGGTGCTAGATGCCCGGACAAGGCACGCATCAGCTTCCTGAGACCATGGCGGACCTCCCTGCGCTACTGCTATTGGCTACGGTGAAACGGTCGAGCATGGCCGCGTGAGGTCACCGGCGGTGGCCATGGCACGGCGGTGCGCAGCCATGTTCCGGCTCGGCTAGACCGGCATTGACAGTAGCGTCATCACCTAAGCATCTACACATGATGTGGAAGACAAGACAAGAGCTAGGGAAGGAGGAGAGGTGGCATGCTATACTTGCCATGGTGGACCGCGAGCGCAACGGCGCTCCGGTGAGATTTCGCCTGGGCAGAGTCGGCAATGCGCCTCACCTATGGCTTGATTGGCTCAGCGAGAACATCACCGAGGTCTGTGAGGTGCTAGCGGAGCTATGTTAGGGATGGCGATGGCTGTGGTGCAGCGGCGTGCTCATGCGAGCTCGGCGGAGCCAATGGCGACGGCGGTGGTCTGCTGCGGCTGCTGCGGACGTGAAGGGAGGAGCAGGAAATGGAAATGGAACGCTGGGGAATCATGGGTGGACGCTGGGGCCTGTGTTGGCGCACGGCAGCCCGATGTGGCCTGGCCAGTCAGGCTGGCGGCGACGCATGCCACCACGTGGCGTTCACGTTCTGAAACGGGTCGGCCACTGTAGCTTCGATTCAGTACAGCGATGGGAGCCTGATAGCACAAGTTTGTGAGACTCAAACTCTAAATCCATGATGATCTAGCTCATGGCGTAGTTGACAAAGTTGGAGATCTACATGAGGACTACAACTTTTACAATTGGAGCTCGAGCTGGTTTGGCTTGGTTTGGGAGATACAAGGCTCCAAACATCGACACATGAAACAGAAAATCAGTCCCAAGACTTAGACCTCAAAACTGACTTGTGGGCCATTTTTGAGCATGTTCTGCACATTTTCATGAGATGGTCATAAAATAACTTTTGTTCCTTATATAATTTGCTACAACTTTGCTTTAGGTTGCTCAGACATGGAAACACTCTAAGCTATACTTTTTAAATAGTCAAACAAAAGAGCTCTAGGGGTCAACACAAGTCAAACTATTATTTGGAAACATAATTAGGCAATATGGTCAACATGAACATTGTTCCTAATGACATTCTAAGTGTAGCTAAGTTGTTTAATAGGATAATTAGCCACACCACACATTGATCACACAAAAAATCAAGCACCACATGCATTGAAACAAGGAAGAATAAGTGAAATGTTACTTTTGTTTCGAAGCCATGTTTCATATGTTTCATGAATGGATGAATGATGCTCATGTTTATGAAATGCTAGTGCAAATGTGGAAGCCAAACACCTAGGGTGTTACACCAGCGTCTGGTCACCACAAGACCAACGCCTGGTCCACTCTGTGAGACCCTGTCTTTTCTGTATAGGACGCCGGTGGCACCATTGGACTGTTCGCACTCCACCGATGGAGTTTCGAACTCTTCTCACCTCTGTTCCATCGCTGAGTTGATCCACATCAACTCCAGCTTCATCTCCTTTATAAATGTGCCAACACCACCATGTGTATGTGTGTTAGCATTTTCACAATCATTTCCCAAAGGATTAGCCACTCAACTTGCCACGCCACTCAATCCTAGCAACGATGCAATGTTAGATCACTCGAGTGGCACTAGATGACCGATATGCAAACAAGTTTGCCCCTCTTGATAGTACGGCCATCTATCCTAAACCCGGTCATCAACTTCTCTACACACCTATGACCGGTGAAATGAAATGCCCTAGGTTAACCTTTGCCTTGTGCATTTCATTCCATCTCCTCCAATGTTGATGCAACACATGCACCAACAGGATCAATAATGATATGATCCACTTCATATCATCACGTGATCATATTGGTTCATTGATCTTGACTTTGCTTGCTTTTCACCGTTGCCTTCGTTCATCGACGCCAAGTCTTGCTTAAGCTTCACCGCCAAGCGGTCCATCGCTCCAACGCCTCCGACTTGCCCTTCACGCTTGCAACCGGTCCATCAAGCCAAGTTATGTCTTGATCTTCTCCACCTTGATCACATGACTCAATGTCATGGCTCATTTGCAATGAGCTCCTTCATCATCACATGTGTAACCTTTGCAACATCTCCAAGCCATTTTCACCTTCATGGCGTATGTTGCTCACACACATGTACCTATGGACTAATCACCTGTGTATCTCACATAAACACAATTAGTCCACCTAGGTTGTCACTCAATTACCAAAACCACACAAGGACATTTCAATCTCCCCTTTTTGGTAATTGATGACAACTCTACAAAGATATGGAAATTAAGCTCTTTTGGATTCATGTTGCTTGCCCAAGCAATTTTACCATGTGTAAATGATTTTGGACAAGTACCACAAACCCAAAATGGTAGTATTAGCTCCCCCTACATATGTGCTAGAGTGTTTGATTTGAAGCTCGCACATATGCATAGACTAAAATTGTGGGAGAGTAATTACTACTAAATGATGCTAAGGTGTATAGAGTAAACCTTTGAAGTGTGATACCAATCGAAGTTGCACCTTTAAGTTCATCCGTAGCACCATGGTTAGCTAGATAACGCTTGGAAATAAAAATCACTAGATACCTCATGAGATCAACATTAAAAGCAAGGTACTAGCATTACTTGAAAAGCATACCAAGTGTCTAGCTATCATCCTATGCATGCTAGTTTTCATTTCATCAATCAAATTCTACAACTAGCATACATCACACAAGCATGCATATTGAATTTAAGAACTTATGCAATGCAAGCAAGCACATGAATATGCACATATCAAATGCAATTAATCAAAGTTCATGAGCTTGCTCCCCCTACTTGTGTGCTTCTCTTGTCCAAGAATTTTGATCCATCTCTTTTCTTCAATGTTGCTCCCTCTTTGTCCATGTTCATGTCCAACCTCTACTTCTTTGAGATTTCAATCTTTCCCATAGCTTTCATATCTTATCTCTCCCCCTTGTTCAATCATAATCTCAAAGCTTTCATATTTTTGTACAATCTCTCCCCCTTTGTCATCAATTTCCATAAAAGGTGTGCTTCTCATTGATGCAAAGGTATGCATTTGGGGTAGATGGTTGAGGCTTGAATCTTGCATTTTTTATGGACATCACTTGATTGTTGGAATGACACCACTTGAAGATACCACTTGTAACTTATACCACTTATATCTTGTGTAGGGCTTCTTGAGATACCACACATAGGATATTTGATCTTGATATTAATTTGTGGGACACCTCCCCCTATGTGATAGCATGGGTCATCCATTTGATACACTTGAGCTCTTGTAGGTGAGGGATGCATTCTTCATTTGATGATCACTTAAAGTTGAGGATCACTTGTGGAACCATCGTCTTGCATGATTGATACCATGTGTAGATGTGATATCACTTGAAAGAATTTTCTAGTATGGAACCACTTGTTGGGTTTATCAATAAAGACCATTTCTTGGACATTTGCTATCTTCATGAGTACCGCTTATAGGATATCACTTGTGAGTTGATCTAGACATCATGTGTGAATTCTTGATGAAATACTTGAGTCTAGATACCACTTGAAACAAACAAACTAGATATCCATTTGCATTGTTGTCTTGTGCTTGTACTCTTATCACTATCATGAGCTTCAATGGTTGACTTGAACTAAATTGATTTGCCTAAGCTACCAAGTCCGGTTTGAACCAATGACAAGCTTCTTCACACCTCTTGCAAGGGTTATCTTGCCAATGTTGTACTTGTCACTTGTTAGCAATCCAAATTGAGTCAAGTACTTGGGTTCACTATCTCATGAACAAATTCATATACTAACCACTAGATCAACTAATTATTCAAGCAATAGTGGTAGGCTATGAATTTAAACATTTCATTTGTTATGCATGATCCTATGAAGTATGAACTATATGCACTAACCGCATACTAGTAAGAGATGAAATGATCATGCACATTACATTGATACCTTTGCTATGTTGGAGTAGAGGATAACCATATAGATTCCAATTCATTACTCCAATAGCAATGTGAAGTCCAATTATAAGCTTGGTGAAGACCAATAGATACCATTTTGAATTCTATTCTTCACCCATATGAAATGAATACCACTTATGATCAAGTGTACTTTCTTGTTGTGGTTGGCTTGCTTCATCTTTTGATCAATGCTTGCATGAGAGCACTATTTGGAATACCACTTGAAATATCATGACTAGCTCTCTTTTGGGTGTTGCTCGCTTTTTTTGATCAATCCTTTTGAATGCTTCAACTAAGCATCTCAAATGTCCCTCGGATCACCACTTCCATGTTAGCCTTCCAAGTAACACACTTGGTTTACCTACACATAGGTGGCAAGCCCCTACACTAGGGAGAAGTGACCTCTTTCCAAAGAACCATTCTTGATACTCACTTGAAATAGTTTGATTGATTGATCCAAGTGATGGACTTAACTTGATGAGTAACCATGATTCCTTCTTTAAGTCATTTTCTTCTACTTGTTTAACTCCTTTTCTTTCTACCAAATGAACTCTAATCATATCTAGAACTTAAACTTCATCTTCAACTTGAGTTTGATCTTGATCTTCATCTTGAGTACCAAAAGTGTGCAAAGTACACAACATAATCAAATGGCCTATACTCTTTTCTTGTCATGCTTAAAGATCATCTCAAAACCAAACTTAGGTACCTCAAACACTTGTAAACATATTTCCAACTTGAGGACCTTTCAATCAAAGTGACTCTAGATCAATCCAACATTTGTCACTTTTCTAGCAGATTCTGTACCTTTCAAAGAAATAAGCATATTTCCCAAAGTACAAATCCAAATACCACAAAATTTGGTGGAGGTGTGCATTACTATGTTATCTAGTATCTGTAAAAATTTCAGATTCATTTTACTTCTAGATTGCTACCAGATTTCAATTATTCCACCACTGCTACATGCTGAAAACTGTTGCACTATAGCTGACAAGATCCACTTCAAAACCGAAGCATTTCTTATCCAATTCTCATGAAATTTATACAGCAACTTATAACATAAGTCTACAGCTTGTGTACCAATTTTTATGCCAATCCAATAAGTTTTTATCACTCAAACATGGCTAAGATCACAGCTCACTCAGATTTTCAATATAGGACAGATTTCAATGACTTGAGCTATACTTCATCAAATATGAATCAAACTTGAAACTAACTCGTTTGAATACTTTCACAAGACATAAATACATTCAATCCACTTACTAAATGTCATCTTATGAACTTATCCAACACAAATCAATCCAAACTTGACTACTAATCAATTATCCATTCAATCATCTCATTGCAAGCAACATTGCATATTTATCCAATTCAATCAACTCATATGCACCCAAATGAAATGATCAACAAGAGATATACATTGACTATCTCATGATCATCCAACTAGCAAGCTTCAACTTAATTATTTGCAAGTCATCAAATATATCCAATAAATCACCAACAACTTGAATCATCGCACTTGTATGTTGATAGCACTTGAACTTCACTCAATTTTCACTTGGCATTGGGTTTGGATGTGAACTAAGCTTCATAACTTGATTCAACATATGATGAACAATGTGAGATCAATTAAATCAAGTCTCCAATGCCGATGGTACCTACAAACAATCATCCACTTTTTCATGGTACCCAAACAATTTTGGGTCCTCTCAAGTTAGGTGCAACATACTTAGGCAATGCCTTAGTATGACTAGCGGGATGTTTTGCAATAGTAATCATAGAGGTACCATTACCATCCTTCCTAAGCATAGAATCATCATTAATTGAAATAGGCTTAGAGGTGTTACCTAGGGGACATGAATGTGCCATGTGTCCCCTTTCCCGGCATGAGTAGCACTTTCTCTTTGATTGAGCCTTCTCTTTCTTGCTCATGTGGTGCTTCTCATTGCCTTGCCTCTCATGGATTGCTTGAGCCTTCTTCTCAAGCTTGGTAGGTGTTAACACTGGATTTTGGTCGATTCTGGAGGATGACGGGTGGACCCGCATGCGGGAAGAAAGGTGTTCGGCAAACGAAACAGGCGGTCGGCTAACTGCTTGTGCGGTCGGTTATTCCAGAAGGCGGTGACTCCATTCGGGAAAATAGAAGATGGCAGGCAGGGCCGATCAGAAAGATGAAAGTTGTAATAATAAAGGAATCTAAAAGTTTAGGGTAAGGAATCGTAAGTTTCCAAGTTTGTTTAAAAGTTCCTTTGTGAATCGTAGTCCTCTAGGACTCGTGTTTTGTCCAGGGTATAAATATTGACCCTCGACCATTGTAATAAAGGTTCACAACCAAATCAATACAACCGGCCCCGTGCCAACTTTCGAGTCCTTTTGTCGTGTCGTCGAGTTCTTCGAGAGGAATCATCGATCCGTCGACCTCCGTAAGTTCCGACAACCTTGTTATCATGTTTAGTATCATGCGGTGGATTTAGACGTGATGCAAGTAGTCTTGTTTGTTTTCAATGATCGTGCGGCGGATCTTTGCTCGACAATCAAGAAGTCTTTGCTTATGCTTTGTTATTGAGTAGAAACCGTGCAGCAGGCGTTTGCTCAATATGCTTAGTGAAAGCAAGACAGTTATCGGCTCTATTAGATACGGCAAAATCTAAGTAGATTCATTAAGTTATCCTGTGTTGCATGTTTTAAATATTTCATATATTTGTAACACACTTTCTGCCCAATCTAGATTGATATTATTCGGCCTTCTCTTGTGGTTTTATTCATGGTTCAATGATCATTACTGTCATATCACCTCTGCAAATAGATAACATGCTCATAATGGCTGAATTATTTTAATCTAGATTGTTACATGTTGTGGGTTCATGCATGATAATTACGTTTAAGCTTTGACGGAACTAGGTGTCGTGCGGCAGATGTAGGTTTTAGATTGGTTTAATCGTGTTTATTTTCACGTTCCTTCTTCATGGATCCCAACTCGGTTGGATTGCTGAGCTTGGTTATGCATTAATTCATAATTAATTTCACTTGTTCAAACATGTCTTCCCATGCACATGCATTCGGTAATCGGATCTTTACGTGTGTTCATCTTACGATTAGCCGAATGGTTTATAAACTTGTTGGCAGACAGCTTCCTATAGCTGTATGTCGTTGTAAGTGGCTTCAGGGCCGTATATATGGAACTGTCTGGTCTCA
Source organism: Miscanthus floridulus (assembly GCF_019320115.1). Lineage (NCBI taxonomy): Eukaryota > Viridiplantae > Streptophyta > Magnoliopsida > Poales > Poaceae > Miscanthus > Miscanthus floridulus. The sequence goes on along the minus strand of NC_089580.1, from coordinate 105,177,513 downwards.
CCCGACATGTTCCGGTTTGACATTTAATTGTTTTATCCCTTGTTAGTTTTTAGGTCAAACTGACTGGCACGCTTCCGGATCACGAGGCACCTGGGAATCCGATTGAAGCCACGCTTTCCGGCTTGCTGTGTGTGAGGCACAGTGCGTCACATTTTGTGTCAACACACTTTTTGGCACGCCCGGTGGGACGAATCTGTTAGTTTAAGATGGTGTCTGAGATCAACAATGATCATGTTCTGGATGTGAGCATGACAGAATTGCTAGATAATTACAGGGATTTAGTGCTACAAGCATGTGAGCAATACCAACGAAAGTGCTTGATGTCTTTTTCCAAAAACAAGAGCAATAAAGTGTTTCAAAAGCAGTCAATGCCAAGGGTTCTTCTTCCGCATCAAACTGATTACACTGAAGAGGAGGATGCTCAGAAGATGGCAGCCCTAGTTTATAAAGCTATGGGAGAAACCATGACAAACCATCACACAGCTTTTCTGAATACCTTTCGAGCAATCATGATCAGTACTTTTGGTCCAATGGTTGATAAATACTTTGAAGAAAATGTTGGACCACTCAGTGGGCCGACGCTTTTCAATGTTCCAAAGCATCAAGAGAAGCCTGTTGGAAAAGAAGTAGCGTCGCCTTCAAATATAGGTGGGTTGACTCACACTGAAAAGCAATCACATCCCACCTATGGCCAGGTGACATTTGGTACCACAGGAGAAGTGCCACCTTCAGCTTATAGAGTTTCTCCAGCATCAAACAGATTGCAGAAGAATATGTATGGAGATGGGTATCAAGAATTTACTGATTACAGTGCTATCAATGCTGTACCAAATCCAGGGTATAGAAGTGTTTCAGGATTGCCTTCTAGAGTGCAAGTACAAGGAAATTAGGATCCAGGCATTGATGTTTTGATGCACAGGATGGCTGATATGATGCAAAATCAGTTCGGCTTGAAGCCAAAAAATCAATCCTATTCATACAAGTCTCCTTATCCAGAGTGGTACAACAGAGTGGCGTTACCTCCAAGGGTGAAGCCTCCAACAGATTTGACCAAGTTTTTTGGTCAAGATGATACTAGTACCATAGAGCACGTCAGTCGGTACTTGATGCAGCTTGGAGAAGCTGCTTCAGATGAAGCTTGGAGGATTCGATATTTTCCTTTGTCTCTTACAGGACCAGCTTTCACGTGGTTCACGTCTTTACCAGCTCATTCCATTGGTACGTGGGCAGAGCTAGAGCAGAAGTTTCATTCATATTTCTACACGGGTACTAATGAGAAAAAGTTGGTTGATCTCATGAGTCTGAGGATGAGAACAAATGAGACACCATTGGAATATCTTCGTAGATTTAGGGAGACCAAGAATATGTGTTATTCTCTGAATTTACCAGATGATCAACTACCTGGAATAGCTATAGCAGGAATGTTGCTGAATATCCGGGAGAAGTTGTTCGGCATGGAGTTTGATGATCTTGGCCAACTTGCGCAGCGTTTAGCAGCTATGAGTAATTAGGCCCAAGGATTCAGGAGAGATAATCGCTTTCAGAAGAACAATGCCACTAATGAGGTGTATCAAGGTTTTCTAGAAGAAGCGACTGAGTATATTGATGAAGATGAGATAGCTGCAGCTGAGTTGAATTGGGCAAAGGAACCCACTCAAGTTAGTCAATGCTGGTTGAAACAACAAAAGGGAACCTATGATTTTGATGTTACTAAGGCAGACAGGCTTTTTGCATTGTTGATAAAGGAAGGGCGCATCAAACTGCCAGAAGGACATCCCATGCTACGTCCAGAAGGAGTGAAAGACAAAAAGTATTGTGGCTTCCATAACACTAATTCTCACTCTATCAATGATTGCCGGGTGTTCAGAATCCGAATCCAGAAAGCTATCCAAGAGGGACATTTGAAGTTTGATGGCAAGATGAAAATTGATGATCAGCCTTTTCCACAAAATATGATTTCTTTCTCTGTGAATATGGTCTCTGCCAATGATCTCAAAGGTAAAGGCAAGATGAAGGTGTTGACTTCTGATAGAGCAAAGGAAAGTGGTGCTGTTGACCCGGATCGGCAAGTCACCAGTAGAGAGCTGCAGCAACGAGTTCGGTTTCAGAATAGCCGAACCGATAAAGGTCAAACTTCCAAACCCAGAGTTACATCACGTATTTTACTAAACAAGTGGCAGAGAGAACAAGAGAAGGAATACTATAAGAAGCAATGGTTTATTGAAGAATGCCGGAGGTATGAGGAAAAGGTATACCGAAGGGAGCAAGAAGAATACATGACAGAACAGGAGCAGTCTCATTGGGGTTGTTCATTCTTTAGGCATTGTTGGAATGAAGGCTTGAGGTTGCCTGCAAGAAATAATTGTCCGGAGTGTAGTGCTCAGTACTCTGAGTATAGGCAATCTCGAGTCAACCGCCGTCCCGTCTACGAAAGACTTGGAAAGAAGGTTCCTGAAGATGATCGGCGCTTAAAAATAGATGATTTTGAGAATCGGCAAAGGAAAAGATTTGCAGGTCAAGGTTGGATTCATGAAAGAGTGCATGATGAAGAAGCTGATTTCTATAGATACGTATGGCAAAAAGGACAGTGGTGTCCTCCAGGCCTGAGGAAAAGTCAGAAAAGAAGAGTTCAACGGTTGAGGAATAGGGAGTTGGAACAGGAAGTTACCGAAACAAAGCAAATATGGCGTCCTAAAAAGAAGCCTGATGGATGTGGTCCTTCGGCTAATGCTTGCATGGCTTTCTTCCTCCCATCAGAGTTTATAGCTCCCGAAAGCCAAGATGTCCAAGAAGAGGTGTACTCTGATTTTGATGAAAGTGAATGTCAGGATTTGATGGCTCAGCTTGTATTAACACAGCAGGCTGTTTTTGACAAACCAATCAAGAATCGTCACTTGAGACCACTCTATTTAAAGGGATATGTCAATGGCAAGCCTTTAACTAAGATGTTTGTTGATGGAGGGGCTGCTATCAATATCATGCCTTATACTACCTTCAGAAAGCTTGGGATGACTAATGAAGAATTGTTGGAAACTGACATGGTGCTTAGGGACTTTGCTGGCAACCCTTCTGATACCCGAGGTGCTATCCATGTCGAGCTGACTATTGGGTCTAAAACTCTGATTACTACCTTTTTTGTCATTGATGGCAAGGGGGCATATAGTCTACTCTTGGGCAGAGATTGGATCCATGCTAATTGCTGCATTCCTTCGACCATGCATCAAATTCTCATTCAATGGATTGGAGATGATGTTGAAGTTGTGCATGCTGACGATTCGGTAAGTGTTGCTGCCACAGAATCTACCTACTAGGAATATGAAGGCGTCGATTGTTTCTCTGGAAAACTGTGGAAAGAAGGTCCTGTAAATGTTTTCAGCGAGGGCCAACAGCCGATCCAAGCAGTCGGCTCTCATAGCAATTTTTAATGGGAAACCCCGTCGATGGCAACAAAGGAAAGTTGGGGCGTGGTTTTATGTCGGCTGATAAATTGGAAGAAATTAATGTTGGCGATGGTTCTAAGCCAAGGCCAATGTATATTAGTGCAAAGTTAGACCCAGAATATAAATCAAAGTTGATAGATCTGTTGAAAGAGTTTAAAGATTGTTTTGCTTGGGATTACACGGAAATGCCTGGATTGGATTGTTCCATTGTTGAGCATCGATTACCCATTAAACCTGGATTTCGTCCTTATAAACAACCTCCATGGAAGATATACAAAGAGGAGGTATTGGCCGATGTGAAGAAAGAGGTTGAAAGATTAATAGAAGCAAACTTCATTCGGCCCTGTAAGTATGCAGAGTGGATTTCAAATATAGTACCGGTATACAAGAAAAATGGAAAAATGAGGGTTTGCATAGATTTCAGAAATCTTAATAAGGCCACTCCCATGGATGGTTACCCAATGCCAGTTGCCGATTTACTAGTAGATGCAGCAGCAGGTTATGAAGTCATTAGTTTTATGGATGGTAATGCTGGCTATAATCAAATTTTTATGGCAATGGAAGATATTTCAAAAACAGCCTTCAGATGTCCTGGTCATATTGGTTTGTTTGAGTGGATAGTCATGACATTTGGGTTAAAGAATGCCGGTGCAACTTATCAAAGAGCTATGAATTATATTTTTCACGAGCTGATCGGCAAGATTGTAGAGATCTACATCGATGATGTAGTGGTCAAGTCTAGAAATCATGAAGGACATTTAGCCGATTTAAGAAAGACTCTGGAATCCACAAGAAAGCATGGCTTGAAGATGAATCCAAACAAATGTGCCTTTGGAGTTTCGGCTGGAGAGTTTTTGGGATTTTTAGTTCATAAAGGAGGAATTGAAGTTGGGAAAAAGAGCATGGAAGCAATAGACAAAATTGTGCCGCCAACCAATCTCACAGAATTACAGTCATTGTTAGGCAAAATCAATTTTGTAAGAAGATTCATATCCAATCTATCAGAGAGAGTTTTGCCCTTTTCTCCTTTATTAAAGCTCAAGAAGGATCAAAAATTTGTATGGGGTGACATACAACAAAAGGCTTTTGATGAGATCAAACAATATATGAAGGCACCACCTGTGCTGGTACCTCCACAACTTGACAAGCCTTTTAAGTTGTATGTGGCGGCTGATAGCCTAACGATAGGATCGGCCCTTATGCAAGAATTTGAAGGAAAAGAAAGAGTCGTAGCTTATCTTAGCCAAAAACTACTAGACCCGGAAACAAGGTATTCGGCTACAGAAAAGCTTTGCTTGTGTGTGTATTACTCATGTACCAAATTTCGACACTATTTGTTGAATGCCGAATGCGTGGTAGTTTCTAGTTTTGATGTAATCAAACATATGCTATCAATGCCAATTTTGAATGGAAGAATTGGCAAATGGATTTTAGCATTGTCAGAATTTAATTTAAGGTATGAATCGGCAAAGGCGGTAAAGGGTCAAATTGTTGCCGATTTTATTACCCAACAACGGGATCTTTCTGTTGAGGCGATAAGCATTGTGCCTTGGGCCTTATTCTTCGATGGATCATCTTGTAACAAAGGTGGTGGAGCTGGGATTCTCTTGATTTCCCCACAAGGAAAAATTTTTGAGTATGCGGTTCCTATTGAATTTCATGTTACTAATAATCAGGCAGAGTATAAAGCGTTGCTTAGAGGGCTTCAGCTTCTTATAGAAGTAAAGGCTATTGCTGTTGAAATCTTTGGGGATTCTGAGTTGGTGATTAATCAACTGAGTGGTCAGTATGAATGCAAGAACAATGTGTTAAGGGAATATTATGAGGAGTGTAGAGAACTTTTGAAGAATTTTCTAGTAGTAACCTTGCATCATATCCCTAGAGAGTATAATGAAGAAGCAAATAAGTTAGCTCAAGCTGCTTCTGGATATCGAAAGAGTCGGGAAGTTTTTGCTATAGAAGAAGGTGTTTTAAATACTGATCAAGTAGATGGTGATTGGAGATTCAAAATTACCAATTATCTGAAAGATCCATCTCAAAAAGTTTCCCGAAAACTCAGATACAAAGCTCTCAAATTTGTGTTCCTTGATAATCAGTTATATTACAAATCCATCGATGGAGTATTGCTCAAATGTTTAAGTCAAGAAGAGGCCAAGAAAATGATGTATGAGGTTCACGAAGGATTGTGTGGTGCACACCAGTCAGCTTATCGGATGAAATGGATAATTAGGAGAACTGGTTATTTCTGGCCGACTATGTTGGAGGATTGTTTTGAATATTACAAAGGGTGTCACAATTGTCAAAGATTCGGCAATATTCAAAAGGTTCCAGCATCTGCTATGAATCCCATAATCAAGCCTTGGCCGTTCAGATGATGGGGTATAGATTTAATTGGTCAGATCAATCCTCCTTCTAGTAAGGGACACAAATTTGTACTCTTGGCCACGGATTATTTCACCAAGTGGGTTGAAGCTATCCCTTTGAAGAAGGTAACGTCAGAGAATATGATCAGTTTTGTTAAGGAACATATAATTCACAGATTTGGGATTCCTCAAACTATAACAACTGATCAAGGAACTCAGTTTACTTCTTCAGAATTCTGTGATTTTGCCGAAGATATGGGGATTAAGTTATATAATTCTTCTCCTTATTATGCACAAGCTAATGGTCAGGCAGAAGCATCAAATAAGGTTATGATTAAAATCATCCAGAAGAAGATTGATGAAAAACCAAGGAGATGGCACTTGGTTCTTAATGAAGCATTGTGGGCTTACCGAATGGCTTGTCATGGGTCCACTCAGACGTCTCCCTATGAACTGGTTTATGGGCATCATGCTGTACTACCATGGGAATTGCGGTCGGGTTCAAGGCGAGTTGTGTTACAGAAAGAATTGGTACAAGAAGATTATAAGAATCTGATGATGGATGAATTGGAAGATTTACATTTGATTCGTCTCAAGGCATTGGAAAATATTGAGAAAAATAAAATACGCGTTGCCAAGTATTATAATAAAAGGGTTAGGCTGAGGCAGTTGGCCACATCCTAATTGTCTGGCCACCATATTTGGGTAATAGAATTCATAGGTGGATTGAACTAACCTCCCATGATGAAAATCGGCTGGCAGAGTGCAAGTTTTGATAAAGGAGTTGAAAATCTCCGTGGATTCTTGACCTGAACAACCAATTTCATAGCTAAACTTGCAGGGCAAGGTCAAATTTTCATTTTCTCTGTAAGGAAACCAGAGCACATTGCCGAATCCTTTGAAAAACAGCTTGAAGAAATGACCAATATCTATGTCAATGCTTATAGATGATGCTGCTTCCCCGTAAGTCTGACAAGCCTTAACCTTTGCTGTACTACCTTCAGCATAGTTAACTGAAGGAAAACTTAGATTGAAGAGGCTCACAGAGGTTATCTGATGCATATATAGCTGAAGCCACATTTGAACTAGCCACCAGGGACCATTCACACAAGAGATTTCTCCACCTTGGCGCATCTGAAGAGTAATCTGATGCATCATATGATAAACAGACCCTAAGAGATATTTGCCTAGTGGGATCTGAGTGCCTACAGCTAAGTCTTCAGCCATTACCATGTGATTCAGGGTTGGTTCATTGGATTTTCCACAGAAGATGAATCTGCATAGCCACATATTCATGAAGGCTTTCAACTCTTTGTCAGAGACGGTGCCAGATGCATTCATGTAGTTCTGGATATGTTTGACCCATCCACATCCAGAGCTGACGGCTCTTTGATTACTTTTGCTTTTGTACTTATAGGGATATACTAGCAATGACATGTTCAAGCCAGTCATCATGAACACATCAGCTAGAGTGATGGTCATCATACCATGACCAAAGATGAAGGCATTAATAGTGTTAGACCAAAAATGGGAAGCTGCTATTAAAAGGGAATCATTTCTGGGTGTTTCTGCTAAGGATAATTCCAGATAATGACTGATGTCTTGACTTTCCCAGTGGCTGCTACTTTTATCCAGCATTCTCCTGTACCAATTCCGCCATCCGGTGATTGGGGGAAATGGCCAATTCTTGAACGTGTTTGGCCATCGGTTTGGCGAGGTGATCCCAGATTTGAAAGGAATTCTTTGGGTTTCCTTCTCGATAATTTCAGAAGGGTCAGGATTTCCCATTGGGCCGAGGAAATAGGAGTCGAGGTTGGCAGCATAGGGGATCAAAATCTGGTTCTTGTATTCCTTTAAAAGGTGATTGAAATCAAAGAGGAATAAATCAAAAGAGGAGCGGGAGGATCAAATGAAAGTGCCGAATATAAGTAAAGCTTACCTCTGGAATTTCATCCTGGGTCGCCATTGAAGATTCGAAGTGGGTCCGAGGTTGCGCTGAAAGATTGAATTTTTTGGGCAGCGGCTGCGGTATTGAACGGTGCTGACCTAGGAGGAAGAAAGAGCTTGTGGTCAATTTCAGAATAAAACAACTTTTATCCCGAAATTGAGGGGGCATGTGTTAACACTGGATTTTGGTCGATTCTGGAGGATGACGGGTGGACCCGCATGCGGGAAGAAAGGTGTTCGGCAAACGAAATAGGCGGTCGGCTAACTGCTTGTGCGGTCAGTTATTCCAGAAGGCGGTGACTCCATTCGGGAAAATAGAAGATGGCAGGCAAGGCCGATCGGAAAGATGAAAGTTGTAATAATAAAGGAATATAAAAGTTTAGGGTAAGGAATCGTAAGTTTCCAAGTTTGTTTAAAAGTTCCTTTGTGAATCATAGTCCTCTAGGACTCATGTTTTGTCCAGGGTATAAATATTGACCCTCGACCATTGTAATAAAGGTTCACAACCAAATCAATACAACCGGCCCCGTGCCAACTTTCGAGTCCTTTTGTCGTGTCGTCGAGTTCTTCGAGAGGAATCATCGATCCGTCGACCTCCGTAAGTTCCGACAACCTTGTTATCATGTTTAGTATCATGCGGTGGATTTAGACGTGATGCAAGTAGTCTTGTTTGTTTTCAATGATCGTGCGGCGGATCTTTGCTCGACAATCAAGAAGTCTTTGCTTATGCTTTGTTATTGAGTAGAAACCGTGCGGCAGGCGTTTGCTCAATATGCTTAGTGAAAGCAAGACAGTTATCGGCTCTATTAGATATGGCAAAATCTAAGTAGATTCATTAAGTTATCCTGTGTTGCATGTTTTAAATATTTCATATATTTGTAACACACTTTCTACCCAATCTAGATTGATATTATTCGGCCTTCTCTTGTGGTTTTATTCGTGGTTCAATGATCATTACTGTCATATCACCTCTGCAAATAGATAACATGCTCATAATGGCTGAATTATTTTAATCTAGATTGTTACATGTTGTGGGTTCATGCATGATAATTACGTTTAAGCTTTGACGGAACTAGGTCTCATGCGGCAGATGAAGGTTTTAGATTGGTTTAATCGTGTTTATTTGCACGTTCCTTCTTCATGGATCCCAACTCGGTTGGATTGCTGAGCTTGGTTATGCATTAATTCATAATTAATTTCACTTGTTCAAACATGTCTTCCCATGCACATGCATTCGGCAATCGGATCTTTACGTGTGTTCATCTTACGATTAGCCGAATGGTTTATAAACTTGTTGGCAGACAGCTTCCTATAGCTGTATGTCATTGTAAGTGGCTTCAGGGCCGTATATATGGAACTGTTTGGTCTCACCCGACATGTTCTGGTTTGACATTTAATTGTTTTATCCCTTGTTAGTTTTCAGGTCAAACTGACTGGCACGCTTCCAGATCACGAGGCACCCGGGAATCCGATTGAAGCCACGCTTTCCGGCTTGCTGTGTGTGAGGCACAGTGCGTCACATTTTGTGTCAACAGTAGGACACTTAGAGGCAAAGTGTCCCGTACTTCCACACTTGAAGGACTTGATGTGAGCATAGACTTTCTTCTCATCTTCATTCTTGCTCATCATCTTGGCATCTTGGATTTGCATTGGATGCCTTGCCTTTCCACCCCTTCTTGTTTTCTTCTTCATCATCATCAAGTCACCACCATCTTCATGGTTTATCTTGATTTGAACTTGGGGTGTCTTTTCTTGCACAACTTGTGGCTTTGGTTGAGGCTCTTCTAGTTGATTCACCAATTGCTTGGTTGGGCACATAGAGGTGAGATGACCCCATGTGCGGCACTTGAAGCACTTAACATGCCTTAGCCTCTCTTCTTCTTTCTTCAACTTGAGCTTTTCTTCATTGGGGCAACCATTTACATGATGTCCCACTTCATGGCACTTGGAGCACATGAAATGAGAGAGCTTCTCTTATTCTTGCTTCTTCATCTCTCTTTCATATCTTCTCTTGCCCCATCTTTTGCCCTTGATCTTGCTCTTGTTGAAGTCAATGCCACTTATCACATTGCGGCTTTCTTGATGATTGACTTTGCTAGTCTTGAAGCCGATGCCACTCTTATCACCAAAGTTTCTTTGAGTCTTCAACATATGCTCAAAGGTGACTTGAGAGTTGTAGCACCTCTCTAACTTGTTGCTCAATTTCTTCACTTCATTTTTGAGCTCATTGTTCTCCTTCAAAAGGTTAGTCTCACAAGACATAGAAGTAGAACAAGCATCTATATGTGAAGAGCATGGCATATCTAATAAATCATCACAAGAGGTGGATACATGCTTCTTTCCTACATCACAAGGGTTAGCAACAATATGTGATTGATCAATTGACCCATGTGATGAGCTCTCATTATTTTTAAGTTTATTTGTAAATACTTTAATGAGAGAAGCATGTTGTTCTAATAATTCATCATGAGATGCAAGAAGTGTCTCATGATTCAATTTTAGCTCATCATGTGAAGATTTAAAAGCATCAAGTAATTTCTTATGTTCTTCACAAGAGTTCTTTAGAAATGAGTTTTTATTTTCCAATTTCAATGTTTTAGCTTTCTCATTTTCTAAAGACATGGTCATGCTATCAAGTCTACTAACAAGCTCATCATATGAATCAACATGATCAACCACATTATCATTTGATACCTTGGTGTCACCTTGTGACATGAGACAATATGGTGTAGCTGGAGAGCTTGTAGTAGCATCATCATCATAGCTTGAGCATGAACCAACATTACCATCAAGTGTGCATGGGATAGCATCATCATTTGCAACACTTGTGGCATTGTCATCAATCTTGTCAAGTGATCTTGTGGTGTTATCATCATCATCATCACTTGACCATGAGGTGGAGCAATCTTTCACAATCACCAAATTGTGATCATGCTCGACACACTCATGCGCCTCCTTCTTGGGTTCATCATCCTTCTTGAATTTGCCATCATCCCATGTGGAGGAATCACCGAAGGTGCCCTTGATGGACTCCCATATCTCACGAGCGGTTCCCGTGATGTTTACTTGTTTCATCAAATCAAAACTCAAAGCATCCATTAGAAAACAACAAGCATGTGCATCAAGTTCATAGAGAACTCTTTGAGCTTTGGTGAGATTTTTATGATCCAAGACATGAGTAAGACCACTAGTGACAATCCACCAAAACTTAGGTCCCTTTGCACGAAAATGATCAAGCATGTGATTTTCCAAAGTGCAAAGTTTGTGCCATCAAAAATATGTGTCTCACAAACATCTAGCCCACTAGACGCCTTCCTCTTGGGTCGGTGAAGACCACAAATGAGAGACCTAGCTCTGATACCACTTGCAAGGTCAAGATGACGGACTAGAGGGGGGTGAATAGTCCTTTCTAAAATTAATCGTGTTAGCTTACCAAAACAAATGCGGAATTAAAACTATCGGTCTAGCCAAGACTACACCTCTCTATCTATGTTCTCTAGCACCTTGCAAATATCCTAATTAAGCAATTAAGGTGCTGAGCTAGCAAAAGCTCACCTAATCAATTCTAGAAGCAAGGTCACATAAACCTATGCCACTAGTACTTCAAGCAACGGTGGAGCTCCTACACATTCTAGTAAGCAAAAGCACAAAGCCACCTAAGCTCAATAACAAGGCTACACAAGCCAAATTATAGAGTGCAAGTTACTTAGTTACACAAACTAAGCAATGTGACTAACAAGGTTACACAAACCAAATTAGCCATGCAAGGGAGGTACTTATATGCTACACAAGCAAGAAGGTAACTAGAGAGCTACACAAGCTAATTAATTACAAGAGCAACTACACAAGCACAATGTATATAAAAGTAATCACTAGCTTGTGTAAAGGGATTGCAAACCAACGGAAGAACAAGGTTGACATGGTGTTTTTCTCCTGAGGTTCACGTGCTTGCCAACACGCTAGTCCCTGTTGTGTCGACCGCTCACTTGGTGGTTCAGTGGCTAATTGGCATCACCCACCAAGCCCACACGTCAGGCACCGCAAGAACCTACCCCAAAAGTGAGGGTAGCTCAATGACATGCTCAACTAGAGTTGCTCTTCGTGGCTCCCATGGGGTGAGCACAATGCCCCTCACAAAGCTCTTCTCCGGAGCACCGCACAAGCTTCTTGTGGGCTTCGACAGAGACCACCACCAATCCATCTAGGAGGTGCCAACCTCCAAGAGTAACAAGCACCACCAGCTTGCAACTCGATCACCTAGTGCCACTCAATGCAACCTCACGATGTAATCGCACTAGAATCGCTCTCTCACACAATCGGGTGATCACTATCAAGCATATGTGAGATGGAGGGCTCCCAAGCACTCTCAAGCATGGACACAAAGTCCCTCGAGGTGCTCAGCACCAGCCATGGACAAGACACCCTTCTATTTATAGCCCCATGGGCTAAACTAGCCGTTACCCCTTCACTGGGCAAAACTCGGGTTGACCGGACGTAGGACCCCAGCGTCCGGTCAATAGATGCTCGCCAAGTGTCACCTCCATTTAAATACTGAGCGCCTGATCTCAACGGTTAAGTTGTGACTAGACGCTGCATAGTGAATGACCGGACGCAGGACCTCAGCATCCGGTCACTTCCAGTAAGCTTCCAAAAGCAAGAAATCACGACCAGACGCGTCCGGTCGATCATGATCGGATGCAACATCAGCGTCCGGTCCTTCTCCTCTTCTCTATGCAACTATGTTAGCATGACCGGATGCACCCAGCCAGTGTCTGGTCGCTTTTAGCGCTAGCGTCTGGTCAAAGACCAAGACCGCGCGCTTACGGCTGCTACTGACCGGACGCAGGACCCCAGCATCTGGTCCACTCTATGAGACCCTATCTTTTCTATATAGGGCACCGGTGGAGTTTCAAACCCTTCTCACCTCTGTTCCATCGCCGAGTTGATCCACATCAACTCCAACTTCATCTCCTTTATAAATGTGCCAACACCACCAAGTGTACACCCCCATGTGTATGTGTGTTAGCATTTTCACAATCATTTTCCAAAGGATTAGCCACTCAACTTGCCATGCCACTCAATCCTAACGACGATGCAAAGTTATATCACTCGAGTGGCACTAGATGACCGATATGCAAACAAGTTTGCCCCTCTTGACAGTATGGACATCTATCCTAAACCTAGTCTTCAACTTCTCTACACACCTATGACCGGTGAAATAATATGCCCTAGGTTATACCTTTGCCTTGAGCATTCCATTCCATCTCCACCAATGTTGATGCAACACATGCACCAACATGATCAACAATGATATGATCCACTTCATATCATCACGTGATCATATTGGTTCATCAATCTTGATTTCACTTGCTTTTCACCATTGCCTTCGTTCATCGGCGCCAAGTCTTGCTTAAGCTTCATCGCCATGTGGTCCATCGCTCCAAATCCTCTGACTTGCCCTTCATGCTTGCAACTGGTCCATCAAGCCAAGTTATGTCTTGATCTTCTCCACCTTGATCACATGACTCAATGTCATGGCTCATTTGCAATGAGCTCCTTCATCATCACATGTGTAAGCTTTGCAACATCTCCAAGCCATTTTCACCTTCATGGCATATGTTGCTCACACACATGTACCTGTGGACTAATCACCTGTGTATCTCACATAAACACAATTAGTCCACCTAGGTTGTCACTCAATTACCAAAACCACACAAGGACCTTTCAGCGGTTCCAGGACATGGTGCCACATGATGTAGTGCCCGGTCTTCGCCCCATTCATCGCCAGGACGCACATCATTAGTGCATAGGCAGCAGCTATGGTGAGCCCATCAGATTTGAAGTATGGGAGTTGTGATCTAGGTTCTGCAGTGAGGAGTGTAGGATCTCATGGGAGTGTGATAAGTTATTTACTTAAATGTGCTAGATTAATTCTGAATTAGTGCATGTTAAGTTATGTTAAACTCTATGCATGTATATCTGTGGTTGGTGACTTTATTTATTTTGGCAACAACATTAACTATATGTGTATCTCGTTGTTCAAAGTCTACTGGTGATAATCGTATTTTTTCTATACGAGCATGCACCCCTGCACGCATAAGAAAGTCATGCCTCAATACATTTGAACGCGTCGGACAGTATCCTCTGTAGTTTTTCCTCATTTTCCTGTGATGCTTGTTACTTGTCATTTACAATTTTAAGTTTGACTAATTTTATAGGAAATAGTAACAACATCTATGACATAAAAGATCACACCAATTTGAACATAATCTTATCTAATTCACGCGAATGCAATCACATTAGTACAATCCAAAACATCACAAAAGATCTCGGCGAATCATGCAAATAGAACAACATTTTATACCAAACCAGACAATGAGCCTAATCAAGAATCTTGATCCATGAAGTGCAGCCTAGTGGATACATAAATCCTGTATACTTCACAGCATACAGAAGGTCAGCCCTATGTATACATAAAGCCTAGCCTCTCTCCCATTGTTTGATTCCACCTTGCATTGCACAAAAAACCCTCGCTTCGCCTTGCAAAGTCCCGAACTTAGCCTCCCTGTTGCTTGCAACTAAGGCCATGCCCATGAAGCACTACTCGAGGAAGGGTCACCTGACTTCGATCCTCGCTTGCTCTAGTGTACTGGCTCTCCCCGCTTCGGAGGAGGCGGGGACGATGGTGCGCCCTGCTTCGGTATCGGTGGAGGTGGCATCGACATCCAATCGTGGGAGACCGGTGTTCCCATCACACTCCCTCCTACCATCTCCTAGACTACCATTGCTCTCCCCATCACCCTCGATGATGACGCTGGAGCCAGCGGCACCGGTGGTTCCCTTGCCACCGCCACTCCTGGTGCGCTCCACTTCGTCGTCATCACAGGCTGCACAGACTCCTCTATTATTACTGGCCCACATCACAAGCGGGTCTCATGTCTCCTCGCGCTTCCGCTCAGCATCCACAGAGGACATGTCGAGCACTCTCTGGCCTGCATTATGACAAACTAAAAGGATGATCGTCAGCATGGGTACGCAACTCCCATCCCCGAGAGCCAGAAGCTGATGAGACGCGCCAGCCGCTATGGCTTGCTGGTCCACCCCTTTTGCCTAGAGAACGTGCCCCATGGTTGGACATAGTCGATCGTTAGGGAGCATGTCCTCGCTTGGGCCAACCGCTGCCCACACGGGGTGTACGCCGTTGACAAGAAGATTGCCCGGCATCACACGCTGGTGATGAACCAGGGCTAGATTGCCGATGGGGGTAGGCACCGATGATTCCGTGCATGCGACGTTGGTTAGATTGGTTAATCATTTTCCTTCTAAATATGATTGCTCTCCGCCTTATCATCTAGGCTTGAACTTGTCTTGCATTGTGCAGCGATTCCTCCATGGTGGCTCTACCCCTTGTCATGGGGCTTCCCACCGGTGGTGCCAGAGAGTTGTCCCATTGTGGTTTGCCACCGCCAAGCCCTTCTATCCTTGCACAGCCCTCTAGTTCTAAAGTGGGCAAATCTTCAAGCAACGAAAAATATCATAAGTTATTGCAACATTACCACTAGGTCCGAGCAGCGTTGTGTGCGTTCAGGCTGCACGTCGACATGTTGTGCGGTGACATGGTGGTCACGTGCACCGCACTTGTTGTGGACCTATAGGAAGCCACCTAGGAGTGAGAAGACATGGCGGTTGTGGTGTCTAAAGCCATTCGTTAAGGGGTTGCCACGGCGCTAGCCGCTGCCCAGCTTCAGTTTGGTAAGGCGGTGAACGTCCGGGTGGTGGAGCAGGGTTTTTCGCAATGGTGAAGATGGTAAACATAGCCAGGCATCTAGCACGCGGCAGGCGTTTGCTCAATATGCTTAGTGAAAGCAAGACAGTTATCGGCTCTATTAGATATGGCAAAATCTAAGTAGATTCATTAAGTTATCCTGTGTTGCATGTTTTAAATATTTCATATATTTGTAACACACTTTCTACCCAATCTAGATTGATATTATTCGGCCTTCTCTTGTGGTTTTATTCGTGGTTCAATGATCATTACTGTCATATCACCTCTGCAAATAGATAACATGCTCATAATGGCTGAATTATTTTAATCTAGATTGTTACATGTTGTGGGTTCATGCATGATAATTACGTTTAAGCTTTGACGGAACTAGGTCTCATGCGGCAGATGAAGGTTTTAGATTGGTTTAATCGTGTTTATTTGCACGTTCCTTCTTCATGGATCCCAACTCGGTTGGATTGCTGAGCTTGGTTATGCATTAATTCATAATTAATTTCACTTGTTCAAACATGTCTTCCCATGCACATGCATTCGGCAATCGGATCTTTACGTGTGTTCATCTTACGATTAGCCGAATGGTTTATAAACTTGTTGGCAGACAGCTTCCTATAGCTGTATGTCATTGTAAGTGGCTTCAGGGCCGTATATATGGAACTGTTTGGTCTCACCCGACATGTTCTGGTTTGACATTTAATTGTTTTATCCCTTGTTAGTTTTCAGGTCAAACTGACTGGCACGCTTCCAGATCACGAGGCACCCGGGAATCCGATTGAAGCCACGCTTTCCGGCTTGCTGTGTGTGAGGCACAGTGCGTCACATTTTGTGTCAACAGTAGGACACTTAGAGGCAAAGTGTCCCGTACTTCCACACTTGAAGGACTTGATGTGAGCATAGACTTTCTTCTCATCTTCATTCTTGCTCATCATCTTGGCATCTTGGATTTGCATTGGATGCCTTGCCTTTCCACCCCTTCTTGTTTTCTTCTTCATCATCATCAAGTCACCACCATCTTCATGGTTTATCTTGATTTGAACTTGGGGTGTCTTTTCTTGCACAACTTGTGGCTTTGGTTGAGGCTCTTCTAGTTGATTCACCAATTGCTTGGTTGGGCACATAGAGGTGAGATGACCCCATGTGCGGCACTTGAAGCACTTAACATGCCTTAGCCTCTCTTCTTCTTTCTTCAACTTGAGCTTTTCTTCATTGGGGCAACCATTTACATGATGTCCCACTTCATGGCACTTGGAGCACATGAAATGAGAGAGCTTCTCTTATTCTTGCTTCTTCATCTCTCTTTCATATCTTCTCTTGCCCCATCTTTTGCCCTTGATCTTGCTCTTGTTGAAGTCAATGCCACTTATCACATTGCGGCTTTCTTGATGATTGACTTTGCTAGTCTTGAAGCCGATGCCACTCTTATCACCAAAGTTTCTTTGAGTCTTCAACATATGCTCAAAGGTGACTTGAGAGTTGTAGCACCTCTCTAACTTGTTGCTCAATTTCTTCACTTCATTTTTGAGCTCATTGTTCTCCTTCAAAAGGTTAGTCTCACAAGACATAGAAGTAGAACAAGCATCTATATGTGAAGAGCATGGCATATCTAATAAATCATCACAAGAGGTGGATACATGCTTCTTTCCTACATCACAAGGGTTAGCAACAATATGTGATTGATCAATTGACCCATGTGATGAGCTCTCATTATTTTTAAGTTTATTTGTAAATACTTTAATGAGAGAAGCATGTTGTTCTAATAATTCATCATGAGATGCAAGAAGTGTCTCATGATTCAATTTTAGCTCATCATGTGAAGATTTAAAAGCATCAAGTAATTTCTTATGTTCTTCACAAGAGTTCTTTAGAAATGAGTTTTTATTTTCCAATTTCAATGTTTTAGCTTTCTCATTTTCTAAAGACATGGTCATGCTATCAAGTCTACTAACAAGCTCATCATATGAATCAACATGATCAACCACATTATCATTTGATACCTTGGTGTCACCTTGTGACATGAGACAATATGGTGTAGCTGGAGAGCTTGTAGTAGCATCATCATCATAGCTTGAGCATGAACCAACATTACCATCAAGTGTGCATGGGATAGCATCATCATTTGCAACACTTGTGGCATTGTCATCAATCTTGTCAAGTGATCTTGTGGTGTTATCATCATCATCATCACTTGACCATGAGGTGGAGCAATCTTTCACAATCACCAAATTGTGATCATGCTCGACACACTCATGCGCCTCCTTCTTGGGTTCATCATCCTTCTTGAATTTGCCATCATCCCATGTGGAGGAATCACCGAAGGTGCCCTTGATGGACTCCCATATCTCACGAGCGGTTCCCGTGATGTTTACTTGTTTCATCAAATCAAAACTCAAAGCATCCATTAGAAAACAACAAGCATGTGCATCAAGTTCATAGAGAACTCTTTGAGCTTTGGTGAGATTTTTATGATCCAAGACATGAGTAAGACCACTAGTGACAATCCACCAAAACTTAGGTCCCTTTGCACGAAAATGATCAAGCATGTGATTTTCCAAAGTGCAAAGTTTGTGCCATCAAAAATATGTGTCTCACAAACATCTAGCCCACTAGACGCCTTCCTCTTGGGTCGGTGAAGACCACAAATGAGAGACCTAGCTCTGATACCACTTGCAAGGTCAAGATGACGGACTAGAGGGGGGTGAATAGTCCTTTCTAAAATTAATCGTGTTAGCTTACCAAAACAAATGCGGAATTAAAACTATCGGTCTAGCCAAGACTACACCTCTCTATCTATGTTCTCTAGCACCTTGCAAATATCCTAATTAAGCAATTAAGGTGCTGAGCTAGCAAAAGCTCACCTAATCAATTCTAGAAGCAAGGTCACATAAACCTATGCCACTAGTACTTCAAGCAACGGTGGAGCTCCTACACATTCTAGTAAGCAAAAGCACAAAGCCACCTAAGCTCAATAACAAGGCTACACAAGCCAAATTATAGAGTGCAAGTTACTTAGTTACACAAACTAAGCAATGTGACTAACAAGGTTACACAAACCAAATTAGCCATGCAAGGGAGGTACTTATATGCTACACAAGCAAGAAGGTAACTAGAGAGCTACACAAGCTAATTAATTACAAGAGCAACTACACAAGCACAATGTATATAAAAGTAATCACTAGCTTGTGTAAAGGGATTGCAAACCAACGGAAGAACAAGGTTGACATGGTGTTTTTCTCCTGAGGTTCACGTGCTTGCCAACACGCTAGTCCCTGTTGTGTCGACCGCTCACTTGGTGGTTCAGTGGCTAATTGGCATCACCCACCAAGCCCACACGTCAGGCACCGCAAGAACCTACCCCAAAAGTGAGGGTAGCTCAATGACATGCTCAACTAGAGTTGCTCTTCGTGGCTCCCATGGGGTGAGCACAATGCCCCTCACAAAGCTCTTCTCCGGAGCACCGCACAAGCTTCTTGTGGGCTTCGACAGAGACCACCACCAATCCATCTAGGAGGTGCCAACCTCCAAGAGTAACAAGCACCACCAGCTTGCAACTCGATCACCTAGTGCCACTCAATGCAACCTCACGATGTAATCGCACTAGAATCGCTCTCTCACACAATCGGGTGATCACTATCAAGCATATGTGAGATGGAGGGCTCCCAAGCACTCTCAAGCATGGACACAAAGTCCCTCGAGGTGCTCAGCACCAGCCATGGACAAGACACCCTTCTATTTATAGCCCCATGGGCTAAACTAGCCGTTACCCCTTCACTGGGCAAAACTCGGGTTGACCGGACGTAGGACCCCAGCGTCCGGTCAATAGATGCTCGCCAAGTGTCACCTCCATTTAAATACTGAGCGCCTGATCTCAACGGTTAAGTTGTGACTAGACGCTGCATAGTGAATGACCGGACGCAGGACCTCAGCATCCGGTCACTTCCAGTAAGCTTCCAAAAGCAAGAAATCACGACCAGACGCGTCCGGTCGATCATGATCGGATGCAACATCAGCGTCCGGTCCTTCTCCTCTTCTCTATGCAACTATGTTAGCATGACCGGATGCACCCAGCCAGTGTCTGGTCGCTTTTAGCGCTAGCGTCTGGTCAAAGACCAAGACCGCGCGCTTACGGCTGCTACTGACCGGACGCAGGACCCCAGCATCTGGTCCACTCTATGAGACCCTATCTTTTCTATATAGGGCACCGGTGGAGTTTCAAACCCTTCTCACCTCTGTTCCATCGCCGAGTTGATCCACATCAACTCCAACTTCATCTCCTTTATAAATGTGCCAACACCACCAAGTGTACACCCCCATGTGTATGTGTGTTAGCATTTTCACAATCATTTTCCAAAGGATTAGCCACTCAACTTGCCATGCCACTCAATCCTAACGACGATGCAAAGTTATATCACTCGAGTGGCACTAGATGACCGATATGCAAACAAGTTTGCCCCTCTTGACAGTATGGACATCTATCCTAAACCTAGTCTTCAACTTCTCTACACACCTATGACCGGTGAAATAATATGCCCTAGGTTATACCTTTGCCTTGAGCATTCCATTCCATCTCCACCAATGTTGATGCAACACATGCACCAACATGATCAACAATGATATGATCCACTTCATATCATCACGTGATCATATTGGTTCATCAATCTTGATTTCACTTGCTTTTCACCATTGCCTTCGTTCATCGGCGCCAAGTCTTGCTTAAGCTTCATCGCCATGTGGTCCATCGCTCCAAATCCTCTGACTTGCCCTTCATGCTTGCAACTGGTCCATCAAGCCAAGTTATGTCTTGATCTTCTCCACCTTGATCACATGACTCAATGTCATGGCTCATTTGCAATGAGCTCCTTCATCATCACATGTGTAAGCTTTGCAACATCTCCAAGCCATTTTCACCTTCATGGCATATGTTGCTCACACACATGTACCTGTGGACTAATCACCTGTGTATCTCACATAAACACAATTAGTCCACCTAGGTTGTCACTCAATTACCAAAACCACACAAGGACCTTTCAGCGGTTCCAGGACATGGTGCCACATGATGTAGTGCCCGGTCTTCGCCCCATTCATCGCCAGGACGCACATCATTAGTGCATAGGCAGCAGCTATGGTGAGCCCATCAGATTTGAAGTATGGGAGTTGTGATCTAGGTTCTGCAGTGAGGAGTGTAGGATCTCATGGGAGTGTGATAAGTTATTTACTTAAATGTGCTAGATTAATTCTGAATTAGTGCATGTTAAGTTATGTTAAACTCTATGCATGTATATCTGTGGTTGGTGACTTTATTTATTTTGGCAACAACATTAACTATATGTGTATCTCGTTGTTCAAAGTCTACTGGTGATAATCGTATTTTTTCTATACGAGCATGCACCCCTGCACGCATAAGAAAGTCATGCCTCAATACATTTGAACGCGTCGGACAGTATCCTCTGTAGTTTTTCCTCATTTTCCTGTGATGCTTGTTACTTGTCATTTACAATTTTAAGTTTGACTAATTTTATAGGAAATAGTAACAACATCTATGACATAAAAGATCACACCAATTTGAACATAATCTTATCTAATTCACGCGAATGCAATCACATTAGTACAATCCAAAACATCACAAAAGATCTCGGCGAATCATGCAAATAGAACAACATTTTATACCAAACCAGACAATGAGCCTAATCAAGAATCTTGATCCATGAAGTGCAGCCTAGTGGATACATAAATCCTGTATACTTCACAGCATACAGAAGGTCAGCCCTATGTATACATAAAGCCTAGCCTCTCTCCCATTGTTTGATTCCACCTTGCATTGCACAAAAAACCCTCGCTTCGCCTTGCAAAGTCCCGAACTTAGCCTCCCTGTTGCTTGCAACTAAGGCCATGCCCATGAAGCACTACTCGAGGAAGGGTCACCTGACTTCGATCCTCGCTTGCTCTAGTGTACTGGCTCTCCCCGCTTCGGAGGAGGCGGGGACGATGGTGCGCCCTGCTTCGGTATCGGTGGAGGTGGCATCGACATCCAATCGTGGGAGACCGGTGTTCCCATCACACTCCCTCCTACCATCTCCTAGACTACCATTGCTCTCCCCATCACCCTCGATGATGACGCTGGAGCCAGCGGCACCGGTGGTTCCCTTGCCACCGCCACTCCTGGTGCGCTCCACTTCGTCGTCATCACAGGCTGCACAGACTCCTCTATTATTACTGGCCCACATCACAAGCGGGTCTCATGTCTCCTCGCGCTTCCGCTCAGCATCCACAGAGGACATGTCGAGCACTCTCTGGCCTGCATTATGACAAACTAAAAGGATGATCGTCAGCATGGGTACGCAACTCCCATCCCCGAGAGCCAGAAGCTGATGAGACGCGCCAGCCGCTATGGCTTGCTGGTCCACCCCTTTTGCCTAGAGAACGTGCCCCATGGTTGGACATAGTCGATCGTTAGGGAGCATGTCCTCGCTTGGGCCAACCGCTGCCCACACGGGGTGTACGCCGTTGACAAGAAGATTGCCCGGCATCACACGCTGGTGATGAACCAGGGCTAGATTGCCGATGGGGGTAGGCACCGATGATTCCGTGCATGCGACGTTGGTTAGATTGGTTAATCATTTTCCTTCTAAATATGATTGCTCTCCGCCTTATCATCTAGGCTTGAACTTGTCTTGCATTGTGCAGCGATTCCTCCATGGTGGCTCTACCCCTTGTCATGGGGCTTCCCACCGGTGGTGCCAGAGAGTTGTCCCATTGTGGTTTGCCACCGCCAAGCCCTTCTATCCTTGCACAGCCCTCTAGTTCTAAAGTGGGCAAATCTTCAAGCAACGAAAAATATCATAAGTTATTGCAACATTACCACTAGGTCCGAGCAGCGTTGTGTGCGTTCAGGCTGCACGTCGACATGTTGTGCGGTGACATGGTGGTCACGTGCACCGCACTTGTTGTGGACCTATAGGAAGCCACCTAGGAGTGAGAAGACATGGCGGTTGTGGTGTCTAAAGCCATTCGTTAAGGGGTTGCCACGGCGCTAGCCGCTGCCCAGCTTCAGTTTGGTAAGGCGGTGAACGTCCGGGTGGTGGAGCAGGGTTTTTCGCAATGGTGAAGATGGTAAACATAGCCAGGCATCTAGCACAATGGTGAAGATGGTTTATTCCTTGCTCTAGGTCCTAGGTTTGACTCCCAGGTCTCATGGTTTTTTTTTGAGTTTGAATTTATTAAACCTCGGTGGCAACAAGTGACACACAAGCCATCGGGTCCCACAGGTCGGATGGAGATGGAGAAAGGTTCCACAAGTACATGTGAAATATAAGCCATCAGGTCCCAAAGGTTGGATGGTCCCACAGGTACACATCACATGCAAATCGTCGGGTCCCACAAGTCGGATGGAGATGGAGAAAGCTACCGTCGGGTCCCACAAGTCGGAAGGAGAAGGGTCCACAAGCACAGGTGACATGCAAAGCCATTGGGTCCCATAGGTCGGATGGACATGGAGACAGGCCCCATAGGTTCGGGTCCCATAGGTCAGATGGAGAAAGGGTCCCGTAGGTACATGTCGCATGGAGAAAGGATCGAGCGGAGACATTTATGACAAACTACAAGCGTCACGATGGGTACCTACAGCTCCAATAGGTACATGTCGGATGGAGAAGGTACCATGTGGAGATCTATGACAAAGCGCCATCATTATAGATTGAATATTGTTCATCATTGATCAATAATTAATTCAATGACGAAGCCCTATTCATCACAGTTCTAAATAAGATCGTCATAAATGAGCAGGAACACTCGCACGAGTGATCTATGACAAAATGCTATGTTGTTCTATGATGTTTTTTTGTGATGATACCCGATTTCATCATAGATAAGGTGGGGTTCAAGGTTTGTCATGGTGATCTATGATGAAACCAAATTTTTTGTCATAAAAAGCGATTTTTTATGATGGTTTTGGATTCATCATTAAATTTTTCATCAGAGAAGTGGATATTCCTAGTAGTGTGAGGTGTGTGGAGGAAGGAAGGGGAGTGGGGGTGGGTTTCAATACATAGTGGGACACTATAGCAGGGTGTAGTCTTGACGACCGTGTGGATGGTGGTGTAGTCTTGACGACCATGTAGGTGGTGGTGTAATGTTGATGACTATGCGGGCGGTGGTTGTTGTCGGGTTGCGGTGTAAATCTCGGAAGAGAGCGGTGACTTCTTGGCTTCTTATCTTTAGATTATGGTACTAACTGTGCCATTTTTTCTTTTCTTCTTTTCCTTTTTGCTGGGTTGGAGCCCAAAATTTCCAGCAATATTTTTGGCACCAGCGAGAATCTCTAGGATTTTATTCCATTCTTTTGATTTCAATGATTTTTCTCAGGGCCTTTCATATGGTAACAGGCGCATTACAAGGATATACAAGATTATTGATCCTATCAGAGTAGGAATCAAAACAACAAAGATGGCTTGGATGAGTTCATCTTCTTCTAAACACATCGTGGGGCTTCAACTTCTAGTTTCTGACGGTGTACTTCTTCTTCTTCTTGATTTTTCTCTGAAAATCTTCAACAGTAGTACTTCCTTCTGGCTTCTTCTCAAATTGTTGGAATAAATTGGCACTTGAATAGGGGGTTTGGGTGGGTAGTTAGCGTCGAGTGTGGGGTGTCTTGCTTTTGAAGGGGTAGCTGGGGGTGCTTTTATAGGTGAATGATGACGGGGTTTAGGGGGGTGGGTGCATGGTTGAGTGCGCACCATCATCGGTGACATCGAGCAGCATCGGGTGCCGAGGAATCGACATCATAGGGGAAACAACAGTAGCAGCTTTCGGTGGTGAGGTGACAGCACGAGGGCGGCATCATGGGGAACAGCGATGTCGGGTGGTGATGGAGGGGATAGCATGAATGGTGGCATTGGTCATGTGGTGGTGGTGCGTGGTAGTGCACGGGGTAGGGGAGGGGATAGCGATGTCATGCGCGGCATGCACGGCTTTTGCTGATGGTCCTCTCGGTCTGCACTGGTGTAGTTGACTACTTCTTGTCTTCATTCTTTGATGGTCTTCCAAATATTTCAGGGGAATTATTTCCTACTCGTCTACTCTAAGCAGCAAGGGGATGAGAGGGAAGTGCACAAGATGAGGAAATGGAGATCTAATTCTAGAGAGAAAGCACATGGGGAGAAGAGAGAGACCTATAGGGGTAGTTGTAACTAAATCAACACACCAAACAAGACAAAGGACTAGACAAGGTACTAATGCGTAGAGGTAGATCCTTATCCTATTCGCAAGAGTCGCACTAATAAGCACAATGGATCTCGGTATCTATTTTCGCGTATAACCTACTATAGGGGTTATTTTATGTAAGACCTAATCTTTATACGACCCTGTTTTTCCTAAATAAGACCTAACCTACCCTGTCGTTACTACTCATAATTTTGAAGGGGGTGAGAAGAGAGAGAAAAGCTATTTTTGAAATAGAAGGTCAAGGTAAGGTGAGAGTCAAGGGTTATAAGCAAAGATTTTCAAAATTACTTTTTTATAAAAAATCATTCCTATCTAACGGCCATGCTAAGGTTTCATCCTACAGTCCAAGTATAGCTCTGATACCACCCTATTGGGCCCCTAATTTATGTATCATCTATGCATCATGTATCAATCCCTAGATCAGTAGCTGATACACACAACTCAACAAGATTGATATCAAATACCATACTTTTATTGCTAATGGGGAAAACACTTTACATGGTTCGGGTTAACATAGCTTAGGCCACTGGCCTCATATCGTATATTAGAGTTCTATGACATCAGTCCTATGTCAATGTGGCTCTATTCCTATAGGCAGCTTGGAGTGTGGACGTAACCCTAGCCTTATTCCTTAAGCGTACTCATGTTTCCTAATCATCGTGGTCCTAGAGTAGCTTATTTGCATAGCTCTATCTTCGAGTATACTCTAGGTATCCTATCCTGGCGTAGCTCTAGAAGTTCCATCCTGATATGTCCTTGTCGTGTCCATAAACCTGGGGTCCCTCGGGGATTGGCTTCTGCGCTAAGGCTTGGCCCAAAAGTCTTAGAACAATAGGGCAGGGGGGCGGTCCAGCAGCCGACCAGAAGGCTAGGCCCAAGAAGAGCAACGCCCGCTCGTCGGCTACTTTGGCCCACCTATCTGACCGGATCGCTCGATTCGGGCTCCAGCCGGCCTCCGATCAGAAGGCCTGCCCCCAGCCTTACTTCTGACTCTGACCCAGCGACCGGGGCTCATGGGAACCCTACTCACCGCTCTTCTCCAACCGGCGCACTCAAAGCCGACTGGAGCCATCCGACCGGGGGTGTCCCGTTTGGTAGGAACCAGAAGACGTGCGGAGAAAGGCAAGGCAAGGCAAGGCTCACAAGTCAAAACCACTATACCAGGGACCATACCCTGCACGAAACAGTACTCTACAGCCACCATGACACAAACAGTATTGTAGGCACCGACATCTCCCCATACAGTATTGTAGGGGCCGCTAAAACTCCCATACGGTAAGCCCCCGCATGTCTCTGGACATCGATCGCGGTATGGGCACCAGGATTTGTTGTACCGGGTGAACACAGCACGACTCCTCACATGCCACTCAAATAGTATTTGTAGGTACCGGCGTCCATCCTTCCTAAAGAAGATAGCACGACCTCCCGTGTGCATCTGACATTCTATAGCGACATCAACAGTGTTGGGAGCGCCTACCATTATCCAATCCTCATCAGCGTGGGCAGCAAGGCTTAGAGACATCCGTACCCTCTCCCTCTCACCTGTAGAGCCATCCCCTTCATCTATAAAAGGGGATGTGCTCCCTCCAACAAGGGGACGGATGGAAGGAGGTCGACTTCTTCAAGTTTAGACTCACTAGATCGACAGGTCACAACCCCTCAAGCACACGCTTGGATTTCTAGCTCATAGCGGAGTTTCGGTCGCCCTCAGCCCTTCCGGTTGGACTCGACTGGGCCTCTTGAACACCCCTCCTTTCTCCTTCTCGTTTGTAACCCCACTATAGACTTCGATCACCTAGGCTTAGGAATAAAGTCACCGACCGACCCAAACTAGACGTAGGGCACATTGCCAGAACCAGTATAAATCCTGTGTCATTGAGTGCTAGGCCACCTCCAATCACAATGTACAACAAAACTACAAATATTTACTAGTTGGTCACTTTCTGTACCGACAGTTGGCGCTGTCCGTGGGGAAGACGCTGTACGTTCAACACTTTTTGGTCATCGAATGGCCCATTTCTTCACCACCCCCGCCGTGACAGGCTCGGGCGATACGATTCGCTTCGGCTCATTGGAGTTTCCCGCACTCTCGCTCGCCAGGATGTGGGTTCCACCTGTCTTCGAGCCATCCCAGGCCATCCTCTTCAGAAGCCTGGACTTCGTCACCGACCAACTCGATGTACTCCACCTCCATGAGAAGGCTCGCAACCCGGTACCCATCGGAGGGACGTCCTCCATCGACTCCGGGACATGCGACTTCGACGACGCGGCATCTGTGCCTCATTCCGAGAAAACTCTCTGCTCAAACCCCACTGTGAGTAATATACACGCTGTTATGTACTCACTATTCTCTATCTTCCACCGATTACCCGGTAGAACCCCGTTGTCCCTAACGCAACCACCGTACGGCCAGTTCCCCTATGGCCTCGCATCTTCCACAGACGCATACGCTCGGGGGCTCTAAAGGATGCTCGCGTCACCTCCTCTCGCATCCAAATTTGTGGGAATGGCGAGCTATACTCCCACCTATTTCCTCGACCTCATGGATGATGATGGCAAGAGCGATGGCTCCAGCATCGGCGACATGGCACCTAGCCAACATCCGTCCTAGGAATGCGCCATGGCGGACCCTCTGGGACACCCACCGATGGAAGCGAAGTTCTCATAGACTCATGCCCCTCTGGCTCCTCATGTGGAGGCCCCCGATCTCACATGTGAGCACGGGGAGGAACTACGATAATGATGGCTACATGAGCCACCGACTGCACCAACGTGCTCGGCGCACCATACTATGCCCCGTGCGCATAGACTGGTGAACGGCGCTCGGGGTCATGTCCGTCAACCCCAGCGCAACGTCCTGGTTCGGGGGACTAATCCCCCATAGTTTGCTTGGGCCAGTCAGAACGTTGCCCCCGTGGCAATGCTCCTGCGCGACCTGCCCAAGCCGAACAACCCTCGCGAATGGGTGATCCACCAGAACCTCCGGGCACTGCTGGAAACCACCGCTGTTCAACAAGCGGAGTGCTCCATATCACGACGCTGACTCGTGATGTTGCTCCCCGTCCGGGGAACAGGGATGCAGCAGATGGGGCACTACACCCTATCGCCACAACAACTACAGAGTGCGGCACAAGAAGCCGCAATGGCACCTCACCTTGACTTGATGACCACCCCGTGCCGACCGCCTATCTATGCACGGCTCGGGCCGAACCAAGACACGTGCAGCGTTGACCGGAGTCCTAGCCCCGACCACCTAGGACCACGGACCTTTGTCCAACCATTCCAGCAAGCGTCGTTCCCACCGCACTTCAACAGAGGCCACGACAAAGGTAAGGCCAAGCGCCAGGATCAAGACAAGGGCCCCTCCATGTAGAGGGAAAAAAAGAACAGAAAGGATCACTGCCAACCGGCTAACTTTGCGTCGGTCACCGCAGCCGATCATGTGGGCACGCAGCCCTAGCAAGACCCTTCGGGCCACTTCCATGATCTCATGGAGAGCCCGTGCACCAACCACAACTACCCCATCAAACACCTCTACAAGGACTGCCAGCTCCTCAAGCGCCTACTGAGGTAGCTGGCAGGCTAAAGGAAGAAAAAGGTGAGGAAGCAACAACTGAAGAAGGGGGCACAGCGGGCAAGGATCCAGATGACTGAATGATGAAGTGATCTGACCGGATGCCTACCAACTGAAGGACAACAATGACGATGCTCTCTCCGAGCACCTTGGAATAGCTATGTCGTTTCTTCTTTTCCTAAGTTTCAGTCTTACCTTTACTTAGCGAATGCTCCTATAAAAGCACCCCGACCCGAACACTTTTCGGCTTGAGGCGCTCGGGGGCTCCACTAGGGGGCTCTACTACCACTCTATTTTTGTTTTTACTTTAAGTACTCTTTTACATTCATATGGAGAAACTCCTTCTTACCCAAAACAAAAGGGCAGTTCGTTCCTTTGATTTACCTTAATAACTTTGCTTTAGAACATTTCGACTCATCGCACCCCGCCTTTTCCTATGGTTATGACCGGCCGAGCCTCACAGGCCATGCCTCGGGCTCGCAAAGTTGCAGCCTACGGAACAAATGGGCAGGTATGAGAAAGAAAGAAATTTAAAATAAAATTATGCTAAGGAAAAACTAAGGAACGAAAGGGGACAAGCTTCCCTGAATGGAGCAACTCCATCACAAAAACAAAAACCGATTGCAGTCATTAAAACACACATGAACGTTTTACATGGGGGCTCCCCCAAGAACTTAAACTCTTTATGTTTACTAAACTACTTATATTCTGCAAGCTATTAAACCGACCTGGTGGCATCTACTGGCGGTGCAACTGACGAAGGCGCAGGCTGCTCACTCCCCGGCGGCACGATGTTCGGCTCAGTCGAGGCCGAGGCGACATCCCCCCCAAACTAGGCTCTGAGCCATCCACAGGCTCAGAAGCATCCTCTCCACATATGCTTCGGGCCATGTCTTGATGGCGAACATCCATCACCCACTCGGTAGAGACTTGCTCTGACACTGACCGCGCGTGCGGCAGCAAGCTCTCCCCGATTGATTGGATGTCCTCCATGCTCAGGCCTTCAGCATACCTGCTACAGATAGTGGCGATGTCCAGATTCGGGTGGTACGTCACCACCAAGGTCAGCACCCTCGACGCTCCATAAAATAGCCCACTCCTAACAAGGTCCTTGACCACGTCCAGGACCTCCGCCAGCTGAACCGCGGGTGCGCTGGTACTTGGCACTGACCCAAAGACTTCTGAGACGACGAGCTGGGCAGCGTTGCAGATCTAGCCGAGCTCCCCTTCGAGAGCACGTCGCTCTTCATAGGACTTGGCCAGCTCCTCGACATTCCAGCTGAAGTTTGCCTTGGTCATCTCCAGGTCTCGCTCCAGTGCCTTCACCTTTTCACCCAGCTCTGCAAGAATGGCGACAAGCTCAGAAACAGGCTGGGGAAAAAAATCAACACCATGAGAAAACAAAAAGGTACGCATTGATGCGAGAGGCCTCAAGGGTGGAGAGATCCTCTGCCTGGCGAGCCACCTACTTGCGCAACTGGGCACTCGCGTCCTCCATCCCCATCACCTAGTCTTGGAGCGCGAGCACCGGGCCCTCTACTCCACCTCTAGGGCCATATGTGCCGACTCCAGGGCGGCCCGCTCTGGCTCAAGGGCTACTAAGGCCTCTTGAAGTGCCACCTCGGTGTTCACTAGGGACGTCTGTAGCCCTGCCTCAGTCTCCTCCTGGTGGACCCTTGCTCGGCAGTAGTCACCCGCTCGACTACACGTTGCCCCTCTGCCCACGCTGTGGCCGCCTCGACCGCTTAGACCTGGTACTCGCGGCAAGCGGACTCCACCCGACGCTCAAGCTCAGCCATCCGGGCGTGTTCCGCCCGGAGGAAGTAAGACTTGCGGGATGACACCTTCCTTATTTCCTGTGAAAAATAGGCATGCTAAAAACAACCGACGAAAGATTCAAAGGGCAAGGATAAGTACTAGAAACTCACCTCCACGGCGAGCTGCAGGTCAACCTCAACCAGCTGCCGAGTAAACTGAGCCTGCTTCCGGGCACTCTCAAGCTTTGTGGACAGCTTGGTGAGTTCGGACACCGCGGCATGCCCTTCCCCCCCAAAAATGTCCTAGAGCTGGTGCTCCCAGGAATCCTAGAGGATGAACCTCGCCTTCGATGGGTCCTCAGGGTAGGGCCACTCCAGGTCACCCTCCAATGAGCCGCCAGAGGGCCCAGCCTCTGACCGGACCACCGCTAGCTCCTGTGGCAACACCGGCGGTTCCACCACGGTATTTGCCTCATCGTTAGACGGGATCTCCACCACCTCGCTCGCATCGGACGCCGCCGGGCGTCCCAACTCCGTCCCAGCCACGCTTCCCTCCAGCGCCTTCGACTCCGACTGCAAGGATAGGTCGTGCAGCCCTCCACCCAGCGAGGTAGGGAGCTCGCCCCCCCCCTCGTCTCCTCCACCACGACCGGCGGAGGAGGGGCCGCGAGGGTTACCTCTGACGCAACCTCTACCATCGGCACTGGGATCACCACCAACAACATCGCCGCCGCTATCATGTTATCAGCAGCTGCCCCAGGGGGCACCACCCCTAGGAGGGAAGGCTTCGCCGCTGCCACCCTATTGCCCCCTTCGCTCACTGCAACACACTACAGAGTGGGCCTCCAAGCCTCCCGTACGGGGGTCGGGGCGATGCTCAACCCCGGCATCCCCCGACCGCTGACAAAAATCATGGGTAAGCCACATTCCAAAAAAGACTCAACCACCAAAAGTCAAAGAAGCAACAAAAGGAAACATACCGGGTCGCGAGGGGCACGACTCTGAAGGCAGGCTCCGACGACAACGGGCCCATGGGACGAGAACCGCTCCTAGGCTATGACCCGTGCTCCCTCACTTCAGACGGGGTTAGAGTCATCCCGACTAGCCCCTGCCCGGCCTATGGGTTGCTATGACCTCTAGCTCGGGGCTCCTTGATCGGAGCAGCGAGCGGGGCATCCCTCGACTGCGAGTCATGTGTCGACAGGGCGCCAGTCTACCCCTCAGACTGCCTAGACTGCTCGACCGCACCCACGGCAGGCGGGGCCTCCTCTAGCTGCAAATCTGGTGTTGGCACCAGCCCTGTCGCCACACAAGCGCTGGTCCACTCCTTGGACCGTCCGACTCCCCCAGCCACGTCCACCTCAGGCGACAACGGGACCAGCGACACCGCCGAGAGGTGCGATGACCGCGTTCGCTTCGCCGCTCGCTAACCAATGGCACCCACGCTCACCGCATGCTTCCTCGATGTAGGAACCTACGCACACTGCGCGGCCACCTACTCCTCACCAGCGAATGTCGCCGTAGGGTCACGACGCACCGCCGAGGTCACAACGACCTCCTGACTCTCCTCCTCGTCGGAGAAGACCATGTCGTCCACATCCGTAGGATCATCCGATGCGAGTTTTGACTTGACGTCGCCCCTACGTTCCCTGGCCCTCACGCGCCAGGCGACCTCCTGCTTCTTCTCTTCCTTCTATTGAACCTCCTTGGTTCTTTTCTTCTTCCAGGCGTCTACTATCTCCTTCTGGGCGGCCTACCGGGCCTGGCCCACCGGTCCCTTAGGAAGGTGCGGCTGGGACTTGTACCTCCCAAGCCCCTATGGAATGAATGAACCAAAATAAAAAAAAGGGGGGCAGAGAAAAAGCACGAACAAAATAAGGGAGCGTACCAGCGTGGGCATGATCGAGGCATTAAACGGTATGGGTTTTCCCACCACCATCTCTCCGGGCCTTAGCTACAGCACTCGGCCGACATGACTCCAGATCTCGTCGTTCGGCAGCTCCTCCGGCGACGCGCGGTCTGGGTCCGACTGGCTGCCATACGTCCACATCGGGTGCGTCCTCTCCGCCAACAGCGCAACCCGGCGGCGGTAAAGGGTGTGGAACACCCCGCACCCCATCGAGGCCGCCCCTTATGAGCTTCTAGAGCTCCTCCTCAATGGCCTCTACATTGTGCCTCTCTGTGTGGGTGTAGCCCCACGACCAGCTCTTCTGCTTCATCGGCCTCCCGCCGGTAAACGCTGGAAATGGCGCCCCCGCTAGATTCCTAATGTAGAACCACTCCCCATGCCATCCTTGGTTGGAGTCACATGGGGAGTATGCGGGATATGAGCCTCCTGCATGTGGCTTCCTCTATAGGGTGAAGCCACCGACCGGTGCGATCTCGGCTGAACTCTAGTCCGACATAGCTCTCCCAGAGAAGAAAAGCCAGAAGAGATCCACGTGCGCCTCCATCCCAAGGAAAGCCTCACA
Organism: Miscanthus floridulus; assembly: GCF_019320115.1. NCBI lineage: Eukaryota > Viridiplantae > Streptophyta > Magnoliopsida > Poales > Poaceae > Miscanthus > Miscanthus floridulus. Next base: position 105,144,965 of record NC_089580.1, on the reverse strand, counting down.
GATGGTGATGAAACCAGCAAGCTGCAGCACCCCCATCGGATTGAGATGCTACAGCTCCAGACCCCACTCGTTGAGGAGCCCGTGTAGGAACCAGTGTGCGGGGTATCCTAATCCATGCTCATGGAAGGTAAGGAAAGAAACCACCTCATCGGGACGAGGTTGTGGGAACTCCTCCCCTCTAGGGACCCTCCAGTGTGCCACCTCCTGCGGCGGCAGAAATCCCTTTGTGACGAAAGCCTCCAGCACCGACTTCCTCATGTTGGACATCCACCAGTCCGACATTTCACTCTAGATCGAAAAAAGGTCGGTGAGTTCTTCTCTTCTCCCTCGCTTCCCCCCTTCTTTCCTAGAAAACTCCATGGCTCTCAGGAACGCTCATGGCAAAAAAGGAAGAGAGAAGGCGGTGGCAGATGAAGAATAGGTAAAAGAGCAAAACAAAAACCCTCTCCCTGCTCCTATTTAAAGGAAAGGGAACAACGGTTCAGGAAAGACGCACCAATCAGGGAAGGCAGAATGGTGGAGCAAGAATTTCTCTCTCTTTTCCATTTAATGCAGATGGGACATGCCCTGAGCCGATGAGACACGCCCTGCTCGATGGAACAGCTCCTGATCGAATGGGACATGACCTGGCCATGGCCCACCACTACCACACGATGAACCACTACCACACGACGGGCACAGGAACCGAAGCGCCACTGCATGCAGGTGTAAGGACCAAAATGAAATCTCCACCAGAAGAGACCATCGGACCTCCCTGAGTCAATTGAATCACCCAGGAGGGACACCAGGTGATAGGTAAGGAGCAAAGGGATGCCTCATGCAGGCCATGCCAACTCTGTCTCGAACGACGAGCATAGGTCCCGGTCGGACATTTCCGACTGAAGCTCTCCGAGCCCCGTCACTCCAGTCGTCAAGGTAAACATTACCAAAATCCCCTCTATTTCTTTACAAATCATTCATACATCCATACGTGCATTCATCTCATACGCCTGAACCCCCTGGACGGTGAGGGCACGAACCACCCAAGGGCTTGGGAACTAAGCAGCGCACGTGCAGCGAAATGCACCACAATGCTCCGTGTTGCGTCACGAAGCGGCGGTTTGCCTCATTCGACATGAGCAACCAAACAGAGCTAGGGGACAAAACTGTAGATGAGCATCGTGCGGCCTTCGCCCAGTCTGGCAAACCGGGTCATCTCAACCTTCTCGTTCGATCCTAAACCTCTTGCCAAGCCCACAAAATCTCCATTGAGGAGAGGCCATTAGGCCACCCAGGTCGCTCTTCGGAATGACCTAGGCATCTACTGGGTTGTAGGTAAAGGAGTAGTGGAATGCCATAAGAGGGTTATGCCGACCCCGTCATGAACAACGGACCCGGATTCCGCTCGATCACACCCGTTAACGAGCTCACCGAGCTAGTCTTCGAGCCCGAGAGATCGGGACAAGCGATGAAACTCAGCCCCTCCGGTTGTGAGGAACTGGATGGGGTAGCGCAAAACAACTCACATCGACCCCCATGAAGGCCTGACAAGTCTCGGGGGCTCAAATGCCAAAAACCTTGGGACCGTGACTCTGAACTTGCGTCGACAGGATCTATGACATCCGGCTACAGCTTGGGACCATGACTCTGAACTCGCGTAATAGCTTCACTTCCGACTGCAAAAAAAATTCGGCGACCGCAACTCTGAACTCGCGTAACAGCTTCACTTCCGACAAAAAAAATCTGGGAACCATGACTCCGAACTCGCGTAACAGCTTCACTTCCAACAAAAACCCTGGGACCACGACCCCAAACTCGCATCGATAGGATCTATGACATCTGGCTATGGCCTAGGACCACGACTCTGAACTCGCATAACGGCTCCACTTCTGACTATGCTCCAAGAAACCCTGGCCAGGGACCATAACTCTAAACTCACGTAAAAACTAACTAAACTAACTACCTCGGCTACCCAGGCCGCACCAACATCAGGACCCACAGGCTCTGTCTCGTTCGTCTCCGAAACTAACCATTTCAAAACCACGGCGCGCACCGACACCAGGATCAGTAAGTTTTGTTTCAATCCGATCTTCGCGCCTAAAAACGCCTCGACTACACAACATCACCTTGGTTGACAAAATTCCGTCTCAGACTAAAAACATGCACACACGCCCGCTAAAAACAAAACCCCCAGACGGTTCTGCCCAAACCGCCTGGGGGCTTGGCGGCTACACCCGCGGGTGCGCTCGCGCGCACCCGTCGACAAGACAAAAATCCCCCGGACGATTCTACCCGAATCTCCCGGGGGCTCATGGGCTCCTGTCGGGTCCATAAACCTAGGGTCCCTCAGGGACTGGCTTCTGCGCCAAGGCTCAACCCAAAATCTTAAAACAACAGGGCAGGGGGTGGTCTAGCAACTGACCGGAAGGCCAGGCCCAAGAAGAGCAGCGCCCGCTCATCGGCTACTTCGGCCCACTTATCCGACTGGATCGCTCGATTCGGGCTCCAACCGGCCTTGATCGGAAGGCCTGCCCCCAACCTTACTTCTGACTCTGACCCCATGACCGAGGATCATGGGAACCCTGCTCACCGCTCTTCTTCGACTAGTGCACTCAGAGCCGACTAGAGCCATCCGACCGGGGGCGTCCCATTCGGTAGGAACCAGAAGACATGCGGAGAAAGGCAAGGCAACGCTCACAAGTCAAAACCATTGTACCAGGGACCATACCCTACATGAAATAGTACTCTACAGCCACCATGACACAAACAGTATTGTAGGCACTGACATCTCCCCCTACAGTATTGTAGGGGCCGCTAAAACTCCCATACAGTAAGCCCCCGCGTGTCTCTGGACATCGATCACGGTATGGGCATCAGGATTTGCCATACCAAGTGAACACAGTGTGACTCCTCACATGCCACTCAAATAGTATTTGTAGGTACCGGTGTCCATCCTTCCTGGAGAAGATAGCACGACCTTCTGTGCGCATCTGATATTCTACAGTGACATCAACAGTATTGGGAGCACCTACCAATATCCAATCCTCATCAGCATGGGCAGCAAGGCTTAGAGACATACGTACCCTCTCCCTCTCACCTATAGAGCCATCCCCTTCATCTATAAAAGGGGATACGCTCCCTCCAACAAGGGGACAGATGGAAGGAGGTCGACTTCTTCAAGTTCAGACTCACTAGATCGACAGCTCACAACCCCTCAAGCACACGCTAGGATTTCTAGCTCATAGCGGAGTTCCGATCGCCCTCGGACCTTCCGGTCAGACCCGACCGGGCCTCTTGAACACCCCTCCTTTCTCCTTGTTTGTAACCCCACTATAGACTTCGAGCACCTGGGCTCAGGAATAAAGTCACCGACCGACCCAAACTAGACGTAGGGCACGTTGCCTGAACTAGTATAAATCCTATGTCATTGAGTGCTAGGCCACCTCTGATCACAATGTACAACAAAACTACAAATATTTACTAGTTGGTCACTTTCTGTATCGATAGTCCTCTTGTAGCTTAACTCCTAAAAACATAGAATGGAGGGGGGTTGAGTACATAAAGTACTCAACAAGCCCTAAACTTTGGGTGGAGGGAAGGTGGATAGGGAAGGCTATATGGTGGATGTGGGTTATGGTGGTGGAGGTGGTTGAGGTAAAAGTAGTAGGGTGAAGTAATTATAATTATAGGTTGGACCCTGGCAGAGTATTACCATTCTCACCAATTTCCGAGGTTCATTATAAGTTACTAAATTAGTAAAATACATCTCACCAGATTATCATTGTTGTAGTAGTCTAATCATAGTATCCCATCCTAGCATCTGCCCATTCCAAGGTTGTGGCTCTTCGAATAGATTTGACAAACCTTGCAGAGGTGTACAAATTTCCCCACATGATAGACACAACTCCAAACCATGCGTAGTGGCAGGAATAGGCCTAACGAGACCTCGTACCTAAAGGGACGCATCCTCAGATTTCCATATAACTCTACCACAGCTTCTCAGGGGTTAGAAAAACACACTAATCTCTAGAGGATACCAAACCGTATAACTCTACCATGGCTTCTCATAATCCTAGATGACACCACGTCATCCCATCATATAATCTCGAATGATACAACATCATCCCAGCACAATAGTGTCGATGATACCAAATCATCAAAATAAACAATAATAATATGGGCTTGAACAAGGCCAAGTCAAGGGGCTTAACGTGGAAGATCTCATAGCAACCACGCCAGCTAAACCATGGAAGATCACATAGCATCCATGTCTACTCTTGATATTCCACTACCAACACCAGCCTTCTAGTAGAAATTATACTTCTATCTAATAGGGTGTGAGATCAAGTCTACCCATATAGATATGTGGTTGTATGTAATATCACACTAGGCAAGAGGGACTACAAACAGGTCCTTATGTGACCATGGTGAGTATCTCCCAATATGAACCCTCACTAGGCGAACCTGCCAAGGTAACTTGTACCACACAATTTACCCTTCACTTGTCCCCTATCAGGGTTTCGTCAAGTTTTACCAGTTTAGGTTCCATAGTTATTATCATCAAGTTTATAGCTCATGTCATATCCATGTAACCATTTACCATATTATTATGCACATTATCATAATCTAGTTCTCAATTCATTATAATTCTCAATAAGGGTTTAAATGTAATAAGTTAAGGTAATTAATTGATGAGGATGGAGTGTAGAGGGTTTATGGTGGAGGCTAGCAAAGTGTGGTGGTGGTATAAGAGAAGTGGTTAAGGGGTGGTGGTTAAGGTGGAGGGGTACGTGGGTGTTAGGACTTGCCTCCATTCGCTAACGATTACATCCTCATCTAATTCCTATACCTCTTTCTCCTGTCTTCTGGGCTTCATCGGGTTCTCCCATGTCTTCTATCCTACGTGGTCTAGTGTCGACAAACAAGAACACACAAACAAGGAACTTGACAAGCAAGGCATGTAAAACAAGCATAAGCAATCAACGATCCTAGATGGATTGGTCCTATTGGGTGATGAGCTATTATCTAGGTTATCATTATTATGTCAATTTGAAGTAAGGTTTGGATAGAGGTATTCCATCCATAGGGTAGGGATCTATGGGTTTGGTTAAAGTGTGTGGTGAGTCTGATAGAAAACCAGATCACATTATTAGGGGTTCACTATTATGTGAACCTGAAAAGAGAAAACATAACCAAGTCATCATAAATAGCTTGGCTGGCCTCTTTAGGTCCACGGGGTTAGTGACACATACACACATGCATATGTATGTGCCCAAGATTGAGTAGGTGGGAGAAAAGGCGGAAAGAGGAGTTAGCCGCACATAGGTGTATACCCGAGTATTGGGCATGTCCATATATGTGTATATGTATAGGTGGTTACTATTTTTGGTGATTTGATACGGATACATATATTTGGGTATGTGTCATGGTACATGAGCTAACACGAATATACAGGGTCATCCACTGCTACGGTGGGGCTATTATTATGGTTAGTATTTAAATTTAAATATAGAGAAGGAAAAGCAAACAACTAGAATTTAAATGGGCACCAAATAATAGAGAAAAGGGTATGAATAGGTAGGGCTTGAATTTAGAAGATTTTTGGTGGTGGAAGCAAGTGATTTAGAGTTGGGATGGAAGAGATATGATTTTTCAAAGATTAAATGGGGATAATTTATGTGGAATATAGGCTTGGGAATTATTTCTAGAAATTGGAGTAGTTGAAATGGGATGGAAATATTTTGGTAGGATCTGGGGTGTACCTAGTTTATTTAGGAATTTTTTGGGAAGTTATCTATGCATGGAAAATAGATTTCTAACTCTCTGTGCACACTTCATGGGTGTACATAGCATTTTCTGCCTATTGTACCCGGTGGCGTGTGGTGTGTATGATAGGTGGGGTCAACATGTTGGCGAAAGGGAGTCGCTAACGCATGGGCCTTCCCTACCCTTTCCCAATTAACTGGCTTAGACATCGTTCGACTAGGCCCGCATGGCAGAGCGAGATGGGGAGACAGAGGGAACGGAGACGGGACGATAGTGATGACATGGTGGTGAAGCAGGGGAGGGGCATTGGGTCTTGCCAGAGGAGGTCACGTCGGTGGCGTCCTTGGCAAAAATCCGACACGAATGAGTGGTCGGTGCTCCCGAGATTCTAGCGCAGCCCTATGGCAGTTGATGGTGATAGCGGGTGCGTGGAGCGGTAGCGGCGGCTTGCTGGAGCAGGTGCTACGGCATGGTGGTGGGCTAAAGCTGGCATGAAGCATTTTGAGAGTGCAAGGTGAGTGCGGTGGGTTTTCAGCGAGTGATGTGGGTGCATAGTGGGTGTTGTGGTTGCGGCTAAGCTCTAATGTGCTTCATCGGCAACGGCAGCGGCGAGAACGACATGGCGGTGGGTGCCTCATCCGACCAGGGTGACATAGAGGGAGAGAAGGGCTAAGGACTATGAAATTGATGGGAGAGGAGCTCATGGTGCTCACCTACATCTCCAATTGGCCTAAGACATAGTGGAGAGGAGGGATTGGAGCTCTGCTCCAATGGCGAGGACGGCGCACCTAGTTTGGGGAAAAATGAATAGGGCTCGGAGAGAAGAGAGAAGGGGAGGTAAGGGGGAGATGCCATGTTCTAGGCCTATGCGAAGTTGGTGGAGATGATGGTTGAAGCAGAGGGGCTAGGAGGGGGCTTATTTATAGGCGGCGGAGGTCGGTTCACCGGCGGTGAGATCTTTTCCTATGGTGGGAAATATCTCCCTTGTGAGCACATGTTCCGGTTCACCTGGCGGTGAGCTGGACGCTGCTGTAGCTCATGCCCATCAACATTTAGCTGGGGAGGAGTAGGGCCAAGGCAGCTCTATGGCCGGCATGCACGCGTGTGGATGGGTTTTGCGGAGAGGATAAGTATGCCACAGATGGGGACAAGGGAGAGAGGCAGTTCGCAGGTGGGGCACTTCCCAGTCTATGCGGGTGGTATTCGAGATGATGGTAGGTGACGTGGTATTTGTGTCATCATCGTCAGGAGGAAGATGAAGATGACAGGTGGGGCCATGGTGTCAGTAGCGAAAGGGGAGCGAGCTACGGTGGTGGCTGGGCTACACTAGAGATAGGGGAGAATCAGAGAAAGAGGGGCACGCGTAGGCTTGGCCAGTGGTGGCCCAGTGCGGAAAGTGGAGGAGAGGTGAGCGGACCGCGGCACGAGCCAGAAGGGAGAGGGAAAGGAGATTGAGCCTGGGTTGTTTTCCTATTTATGCTTTTCCCTTTTCTTTTTCCCAGAAATTAAACTAAGCACATATAAAGGGTTTGAATTTGAATTCAAGGTAAATTGGGAATGTGGTGGACTTGGAAAAACAAGCGGAAGGTCAAGGAGAAGTATTTGGGTGGAGAATGTCAATGGAAAATCATTTGATGCCAAAATAAATTCTAGGGCACACACATGCAAGCAATCAAACAATTCAAACATTCAATTCAAGCAAGCATTTCATCTCTCAAGCATCCTAATCCTAAATGCATATGGTGAATTTTGATGCAAGGGTTTTGGAAAGCATTTTCTTTTGAAAATGGTTTTGCCTAGTCAAACTAATCAAGTTTTAATTTGTTGTAAGGTTTTAAAAGTTCAAATTTTTAGTGGTTTTTATCATAATGCAAAAACATGGGTGTTACAATTGTAGGAACAGTAAGGTGGGCTTTGTGGAAATCAAGGAATGATTTAGTGTTTTCAAATATCATTGACAAATCTCTAAAACAGGTGTCTTATAGAGTGTTTGGTTTCTTAAAGCTATGGCTCAAGTTATCGAAGAAGGATGCCCGCAGCAAGATGGAGGCAATGCTAATGAAGATGAAGGCAGGGCTACCAACCTGGTGACCTATGTTTTCTGATGAACAAGACTACCCCTAAAGTTGTTTCCTGTCTCTAGCTTTTGGCTTTCCTAGTTCATGTATAGGCTGTTGTCGATCTGGTGATGTTCGTTTTACTTCCTTTCAGTTACTTCGGTCTATGGTTTAGTGGGTTGCTCTTGAGAATGTTGCTACGTTTAGTTGTTTTGTGCTTCAACTTGTAAGAGCTAGTAGCCCCAGCAGTTACCTTTCTAAGCTTTCAATATAAGCTGGGCCAATGTGCCTTTGGTCTAAAAAACACAATCACTATGTATTGTGTGTACTAAGATATGTCTAGTTCAACTAGTGCTCTTACTTATTTTGAAACCATAAGACTAGTTCAACTCAACTCTAACTCCCAATTACAATGACTTAACAACCAACTAAGCATGCACAGTAAATTGTGTGCTCACAAGGTCATCAAAAATCTCTAATGGGTCATGAGACCCTAGAACCAAAGTTTAGGCCATCCAATGGTTGACAATGGCTAGTCCATGTGGTACGCATCGGAGTTCACTAGTGCTAACTCCTTATAAGAAATCCAAAATCAATAGCTACTTTGGACATTTGGGGCTATATATAACCCTTTGGCCAGCCAATTCAAGGGTATTAGAGTGTCCTAACATTGCTAATGACTTGCGGATCTATTCCAAGTGATCTAGCCATTTAAAGTGCTCAAGGAATGATTAGGTGATTAGCGATAGTGCTTTGTGAAGTGTTTAGCCTAGTTAGAACACCAATTATGCTTGCTCTAGGCTTAAAACTAGTGTTTAGTGATTTTTGTATACTTCTTGCTACTCGGTGCTTGCTCACACAAAACTTGTAATCTGAGGGACTTGGAATCTTGTGAGATCACACCAACTATGTTTGTGGTCCGACCTCCGGTGGTGCATAGAGGGAACAAGGCCCACGACATCTGATCTAGTCAGAAGCTCGATAATGAAGACGGTGGGGAATGGTCTAGGATAGTTCACATGGTGTAACACCTCTGGTGTTTTGACCTAGCACTAAAATTTGACATGTCATCATATGCATTGCAAGGCATTCATAAAGTAGAAAATTTTGAATGCATTCACTAAATAAGCCTTATTTCATAATGTTTTTATTTCATGTGATGTGATTCAAAACCCTAAATAAAGATCATGACCACAAGGGTCAAATTTCATGTGATCATGTGAGGTCATGTGTCATTTGACTCAAATAACCCTAATGGGCCATGTTACTGGTCAAAAATCAAAGTTAAAGTAAAAGGAAAACAAATTAAATTTGAATTCAAATTCAAATCATAAAAGTCCTTTTTGCCCCTTTTGACTAATTCAAAATCCATCTGGAATTTGGGGTTGAGACAAAAAGCAAAGTTGAAGATTATTTTAAAAGGATCAACTTTGGTATTCAAAGTTTTTCAAGTTTACATATAAAAATTGGAGTAATTTTGAAATGATTCAAATGCTCAAATGTACCCCAAATTCAAATTTCAAAATGGAGGTAGAATTTGAAAATATTTCTTGAAGCAAAGTTGTAGAGTTTGAAAAGTTGAGCAACTTTCATTTTTGGAGATTTTCAACTTCTTTAGAAAATTTGTGAGTAATTTGAAAAATAGACGAGTGGCAAATCTGTAAATACTTCAAAAATCAGGATAACCACAGGACGCCACCGCCTCACCGCCGGTGTCCTTTCTCCGGCCATCCAGGCACGCCTACGACCACCCTTGGCTTCGCGCTAGCGCTGGGAGCACGCTGCGTGTCGAGTCCGCGCGCTCTTGGCCGAGCTATAAGACCCAGACGACGCCGTTCACTTTTCTTCCTTCCCTCTGTTTCCCGACGCCGCCGCCTCAGCTCCGGTGAGCGCCCCTCGCCTCCTTAGTGCAAGCCAGTCTCGGCAAAGCAGTGTTCCAGCTCTGTCTCCTCCTTGCGAACCCATCCCACCAACTGTGGTTGTCTGAGTCCACCGAGAACCGCCGCTAGCGACCCTTCTTCCTCGCGGCCGGCGACCTCACCCGAAGCTCCATTTCACTACGTCCAGCGTCATCCAGTGAGCCGTTGTCCTTGCTTGTTGTCTCTACAGCTTCGTCTCGATGCTGTAGTGCTTATTCCACTCTTGCTTGCTTGTTTTGCCCACTGCAGTAGCCGGAACGCTGCCATCGACGAGGTCCGCTCCGCCGTGATCCCGGTCACCGTCGAAACGCGTCACCATAGCTTCTCCGGTCTCGCTTGTTGCTTCAACACGATCGGGGTGAGCCACTGATGCTTCCTAAACTCTCTGTTTCACCGTTACTGGCCTTGTTTCACCGGCGTAATGTTTCCATGCCACCGCGTCCGCCATGGCCGGTGTCAGCCTTGTTCCATGTCGTAATCACCCTCCAAAGTACCACTGATCGATGCGCCTAGCTCTGGTGAACATGTTAGTACTTTGACCGTCGTTGTTGGGCTCACCGACGGTGAGTTAGCGCCGGTCAGCGCCGTCGAAGCCACGGTCAATGCCCGAGGTTGGGGATGACAGGTGGGGGCCGGCTGTCAGTGAGTGAGAGAGAGAATAGTGCATTTTGTTATTTTCTAATTTTGAATAGTGCCGAATCATTGGAAATTTGTAGGAAAATAATCATAGCTCCAAAAGTTCTGACAATTTGTGTGTAGCTTCTGTACATGTTCTAGTATGGTTCAAAAATTTGAAACTTGAAATTTGAATAAATTTTTAATGTTCAAATATTCAGTCCATTAATTGATAAATGCAATTTCCATGATTTTTGTAGGCCACTGTATAATTCCAAAAATTATGAAATTTGTTTTGGTACACTAATTTGACATAAGGAAGCTTACATAAAATTTTGAGGTCATTTGGAACAAGTTCATTTTTGGGCTTATTTCCAAATTAATTCAAAAATAAATAAAAGCAAACCCTAAGTGTTTGATTAGTGTTGAATCTTGTTTTGGTCATGTTTTGTGACAAGTAGGGTTTCAAGATTCATTTGGTCAAGTCACATGTGTGGTTCTTGACGGTAGGATTGCAAGTTGGTTTTGTTGGCTTGCAACTGTACCGTGAAGGAGAATCGTATTCGGGGTGTTTTTACATTTCATGTACCGTGAAAGCATCATGTTTACATTATCATCATGTTAAAGCATATGTTATCATTTTGTGTAGAACCCGAGAGTGAAACGATTCTAGTTGAGCAAGTTCTGGAAGAGTCCCCGGTTGTCACGGGATTCGATAATTATGGTACTGATCAGGAACCCGAGATCGTCAACGAAGGCAAGCCTCGGTTTATGCATTAAACCCTTACCTTGCTTACTTTGAAAAGTTTATCACCTATGTTACTTATTGCATTAAGTTGATTAATTCAAATGTTACCTACTTGATGCATTACCTACCTTGATAATTGTTTACCATCCTTGAAGATGTTTTCATTTACAAAGGCGTAGAATGCTTAGTATGCTTTATGATAGGCTTTCAAAATAAAGGTTTTGATACAATCAAAGATGGCATACTAGCCAAAGAAAGAAAGAAGGTTGAATGAACTAGAGACTAGTCGGGTGACTTATCTTGAATTTTGGGTAATGTTGCCGACTATGTCGCTTAAAGGCCACTCATTGTGGATCTTCTGAACGAGACACTTTGTAGTACTGGTCACATACTCTGGTAAGCCTACTTCGGCTAATCCGATACTAAGACGAATGCCCACGCACTGGGAGTGGAGAGATGGCAGGAGTAGCATGTACCCTCGTGGCTGGAATGTGGCCGGATTTGAGGTGTGCTGTGCTCTCGGGTGGCGTGGAGATGGCTTAGTATAGGAGGATCCGGTAGTGAGGTTGATATATGTAAGATTAAGTTATACATATGTCATGTGATAAGGAATCCCTAGCTGGGACTTGAATCCATTCGAATTGCCGGTGCTCTGTGGATATGGAGACTCGATTCATTACAGAAGCAATGCAGGACTGGTGAATTACTAAAATATGAGAAAAGAATGGAATGAGAAGGATTGGAATATGGGAAATGTACATTTAGTTGAGATAATGAACTAAAAGAACTTAGGGGTAAAACTTGAAAATAGGATAAGAATAGTAAGCTTTTGGCAAAGGACTTTGAATTTTGCTACATCCTTACCTTGTCCCAACACCTGCATCTTTAAAGTCTTTGAACCACTATTACGTCGGGTTAGTCTTGTTGAGTACCTTTGTACTCAGGGTTTGTTAACCCTTGTTGCAGGTGAGTCGCATGCGCAGGCTTGTTTTGGTCCCTGCTGCATGTCTGTGTTTGAAGTCAATGACGATGAGGAGTGATGAATGGCCTTTGGACAAGGCACTAGTTTGTATGATAAATAAAGTTAATGTAATATTATCCCGCTACTATGGTTGTATGACACTTATGGTATTGTAAGTTTGAAAACAACTAGTTTGTAAACTATGTTATCTTAAGACTTCCGCTATCTTTACTCTGATGTATATATTTTAATAAAATGTTGTAATCTGCAATGTCTGTGATTGGGATCCTATTTGAAAAGAGAATCGTGGATGATTCGGGTTTCCCGAGGACACCCGACAGACCTGTTGAGTTGTTGGGAACTCGTGAATGCTATCCGAGGTCTAGTAAGACAACGATAGGTGCACGTGGGCCTAGTTTCTTAGGTGGTTCTGCCACACATGGAAACATACTTGAGCATGGGGAAGGCCTATAGGCTACCCACAAAGTAACTTGATCGGGAGCTCAGTCCTAATGTGGGGCTCCAATAAGGACTACGGGGGAGTGTGAGCCTCTCGATACCTTAAGAAAAATCATCATTGCAGTAGTTTGCATACCTCCAACACATTTATGTTTCTATAGTTACTTTGTGTTCTTGGTTGTGTGCTTTACCTTTGGTAGTCTAGCTTGCTAGGTCAGTTTATAGGACTAGAACCTATGGTGCAAAACATTTTTGTGTTAGAGATAGAAACACTTAGCAAAATCATAGTGCGCATTTAGATATTATCTTGCATAGGTTTGAATAAGTAGCTTTTGATATCGGTCATCTTGTTCCCAGTAGAGGTTCTAGCCACAAGGATGTTAGTATCATGGCTAACCAAGAAATCTTAATTAGACATTCTTATCTATAGGTGAGAATTGACTTCTCCTATTTGCACTCCACCCTCTGACATGAGGGTGGATATCATAAAGCTTCAAGTCAAGCACCGGTATGTGTAATGAAGAAGACTATGACTACCGAGGAAAGCAAGAAAGGCTTGACACCTAGAGGATCAATGCCATGTGTTGCATGTCTATTTTTCTTTTTTTTCATCTTTCACCTGTGGCCCTTTTGCTAGTGGATAAACTTTGTGTACATTGCATGTACTCCCATTACCCAAAAGGGTAATAGTGAAAAGCAAACATGCATGAATCTTGTATCTTCTATACCTAATACTAAAGAGGCAAAGTTTTAGCCTATTTTTTCGTCCATCGTCCCCTAACTAACTTCATAAATATGGAAACTATTATGATTGATCTCTCTATGACTATTATGTTTTATATTTAACATATGGCCATATGTTTTTTAGGTAAGCTGAATAGCTATGAATCTTAATCCGAGTAGATTTCTTACAAGAAATTAGAACGAAGAGAGGAGACGGAAAAAAAAACTTAAACTAACGGCAAACAAACCGTAGAACGGGAAACAAACGACAATGCAAATAGAAAAATGAAAAAAGAAAATGGAACAAAAAAACAAAACAACATAGCTGAAGAAAAAACAGAGAAAGAAAACCTAAACAAAAAGGAACCAAAACCAAAACGACGAAGAGTGACGAAAACTAGGAAAATAAAAACAAAAAAGGAAAACAAAACAAAAACGAAATAAAAAACAGAAAGGAAAAAGGAAAAAGGAAAATAAAAAAAGGAACCAAACCAAAATGGCGGAGAGATGAACAAAAACTAGGTACGAAAAGAAAAACAAAAAATAAAAAGAAAAGAAAATCAAAAATAAAAAACGGAAACAAAAAAGAACAAAGAGTAAGGATCAGTTACTATAGGATTCACTTAATTCCTTTCTATTTTAATTAATTTGGGTTCCTATATTCAACTTACCTAGAATCGGAGAGTTCTATTTAATTAGGATTTGTATATATCTATGTTATCTCAAGAACCTGTTATGTTTGAATCGTGTATATGTCGGATGAATAGAAATAATTTTCACATTAGTTAGGGAAAGGCCAAACCAAGAAAGATAGGAAAGAAATTTTGGCTCTACTTACCTTTGAATTGTAATATTAAATCACGAAAAGTTTTTTTGGTTTTGGTTTGATTTCTTTAATTCTTTTTCTTTTTTCTCATCTGTCTAAGCGTTTTCTTTCATCCGTGCGAGTGAACACTAAGTGTTTCCCTCACACATGGTGTAAAGTTTGATTCAAAGACGAATTTAAACCTATGATGCAATCTCAAACACTACTTAGAGTCCAATCTCAAGACAAATTGAAATACATAGACAATCATTGGATAAATATCAAAGCGTCTCAAGCATTTTCTTTTCATCCATGCGAGCGAACACTGAATGTTTCCCTCACACACGGTGTAAAGTTTGATTCAAAGACGAATTTAAACCTATGATGCAGTCTCAAACACTACTTAGAGTCTGATCTCAAGACAAATTGAAATACATAGACGATCATTGGATAAATGTCAAAGCGTCTCATGCTCATATATATATGAGTTAGAGCACTGAGCAACACAAGTTTGTTAGATAAAATTTTGAGCTCCAAATAATGTAGATAAACTACACAACATGTTGTTATACCTCCTATGGCAACTCCTTCCCCACCATTACTCCTGTGCCTAAGCCTCTTCTCAGTTCCCTACATCTGGGCCACCACCCGCATACAACTATGAACCCCTAGCAATGTACCATCCCATGCAAAATCAATGGAGGCAAAATCAACCTCAGCAATCCAATGTTCAATCAACACAACTAGAAGCTTTAGTTGCAAACAACAACCCACAAAATAGTCAAGCCAAGCAAGAAAACAACTCCCCATCAGTCTCAGCAGTAAACAATAATGCAATCATCCCAAGCAGGGGAAGAATATTGACAATCATAGGAGGAAATAGCATGGATCATGAAAACAATAGCCAAAGAAGAACCTACTTCCGAAAGGTAAACTCAATTTCAATGGAAGGCCCATACAAGAAAACAAGATGGTCCCATCTGCCAATCACATTTTTAGAAGAAGACCTTCATCTGAAAGATTATCCACATATGGATGCTATGATAATCGAAGCAAATATTGATGGATGGGTAGTTTCAAAAAATTTAGTCTATGGTGGTAGCTCCGCAGACATCATATTTACATCAACAATAGATGCCATGAAAATTGATCGCAAAATATTAGGGATAGCGGAACACCCACTTTATGGCTTCGGTGGGAAAAAGATACACTCATTTGGGAGAATAGTTTTACCAGTCTCTTTTGGAACAGTAAGCAATGCACGAATAGAGCAAATAGCATTTTATGTGGTTGACATGTACTATCCATATAATGCACTCTTCGGAAGAGGGACATTAAATGCATTTGAGGCAGTCATAGGCTACTCATATTTATGTTTGAAAATGCCAATAATAAATGGAGTAGTCATAGTCCACAGAGACCAAACTGAGGCAAGAAACATTGAAAAAGAATATACTCCAAGACAAAAGAATGTTCATGCAATCACTGAAGAAGAAGAAGAAGAAAAAGATGAAATAGAAAATGTGAAGCCTCAACCAAAAGCTTAGGCTTGAGAAGAAACAAAAAGAGGACCTCTTGATCCATTAGTCCTAGACAAACAAGCTATCGTTGAGAAGAAACAAAAAGAGTACCTCTCAAGAAGAAGACAAACTTATGGAATTCCTTCGAAGCAATAAAGATGTATTTGCTTGGTCATCCAATGACTTAGGAGGAGTTAGTAGAGACATAATTGAGCACAAACTAGACATCGATCCAAAAGTTAGACCAAAAAAGCAAAAATTGAGAAAACTAGCCGAAGACAGAGTTTAGGCTGCCAAAGCCGAAGTCCAAAGATTGTTTGATGCAAAAGTCATAAGAGAAGTTCAATTCACAACTTGGCTAGCAAACATTGTCATGGTCAGGAAAAAGAATGAAAAATGGTGAATGTCCATCGATTTCACAGATCTCAATAAAGCATGCCCAAAAGACAATTTCCCACTATCAAGAATTGACACATTAGATGATCAAGTAGCAGGAAGTGAAATGCTAAGTTTCTTGGATTGTTTTTCTGGCTATCATCAAATTTGGATGAGAAAAGAAGATGAAGAATTCACAAGTTTTATCACCCCATTTGGGACCTACTATTTTGTAAGAATGGCAGAGGGGCTTCACAATGCTAGCACAACATTTGTTAGAATGACCTCAATAGTGCTACGTGATCAAATCGGCAAAAATCTACTCACCTATGTTGATGACATAGTAGTCAAAAGTAAGAAAAGAAGACATCACATCGAAGACCTCCAAGAAATATTTAAAAATCTCAGGGAAGCAAATTTAAAGTTGAATCTTGAAAAGTGCACCTTCAGAGTCCAGAAGGGCAAAATTCTAGGTTGCATCGTATCAGCAAAAGGAATCGATCCAAACCTAGACAAAAGTCTAAGAAATCTTGAACATGAAAGTTCCTGAAAATATAAAGGAGGTCCAAAAGTTGATAGGAAGACTTGCTGCCTTAAACAGGTTCATTTCAAAATTAGTAGAGCAAAGTATGCCGATATTTCAAGCACTCAAAGGAACAAAAAGAAACTTTACAAGGGGACCTTCACAGCAACATGCATTTGAAGAAATAAAAAGATACTTATCAAAGCCAAACACTCTAGCCACACCAACCCCAGGAGCCAAATTGCTCTTATATGTCTCCACAACAGAAAGTGCAGTAAGTGCAGTCCTAGTTGAAGAACAAGAAAATGAGCACTCCAAAAAAACAAGTCCTAGTCTACTTTGTTTCAGAAGCCTTGTTTGGCTCAAAAATTTACTACTCTGTGATTAAAAAAATAGCTTATGCAGTTTTGACAGCTGCAAAAAAGTTGAAGCATTATTTCTAAGCTCACAAAATCAGAGTACCAACAAATCATCAAATCATCCTCTAAAAGAAATATTGCAAAGTTGCAGACCATCTAGAAGATTGGGAAAATGGGCAGCAGAGCTATCTCAGCACTTCATCGAATTCAAAATAAGAACATCAATAAAATCCCAAGTTTTAGCAGATTTCGTAGTAGATTGGACTCCATCAAAGAATCCAAGTGAAGAAAAGAAGCAAACAGACTAGATTATATATTGTGATAGAGCATGGGGCTTCGTAGAGGCTAGTGCAGCAGCAATAATCACATCACCTTTAGGGGTTAAAATGAGATATGCTGCAAGACTTGAATTTTAGTGCACTAACAATATTGCTGAATACAAAGCTGTTTTACTTAGACTCTGAAAAGCAAGGGCAATGGGGATCCAAAGATTAATAATCAGACAGATTCACAAGTCGTAGCTGGACACATTGAAAAAGATTACAAAGCAAGGGATCCTGAGCTAGCAAAATACTTGCAATTTTTAAGAGAACAAGATAAATACTTTGAAGGCTTTATAGTCAAAAATATCTCATGGACAGACAACTCAGATGCTGATGAAATAACAAAAGTTGTAGCTCAAAATACAAGTTTGTCTCAAGATGTCTTCTTTCAAGTATTAACTCACGCCTCTATCAAGGCAAAGCAAGAAGTTCTAAGAGAAGTTCACATAATACAAAGCAAAGACTAGAGAGCACCAATCATGGCATTTCTTTGCGAACATTATGAACCTGAAGACGAAGTTAACGAAGTCCGAATGAAACACAGGACAAGAAATTACTAAATCATCAACAATCAGTTATACAGGCAAGGAATTTGTGAACCACTTCTCAAGTGCATATCAGTAGAAGAAGGAAAAGATTTGCTGTTAGAAATACATGAAGGAATTTGTGGCACGCATCCAGGTGCAAGAGCCATGGTAGGGAAAGAATTTCAATAAGGATTTTATTGGCCCTCAACCCAAAGTGATAGTAAAGAAAGAGTCAAGTCTTGTCATAATTGCCAAATGTCTGCTAGTAAAATAAGAGCCCCAGGAACAAACTTACAAACAATAGAACCAATGTGGTCACTTACAAAATGGGGAAATCATATAATAGGCAAGCTGCCTCTAGCTCAAGGAAATTTCCAAAATGTAGTTGTGGCATTATAATATTTGACAAAGTGTATCGAAGCCAAGCCACTAACAAATATGTCTTCCTTCACAATGAAAAAATTTCTATGGCAGACCATCATATGTCATTTTAGAGTTCCAAGACACATTATAGTAGATAACGAAACTCAATTTGACAGTCAAGATTTCAGAAACTATTGTCAAAACATGGGAATCCAATTATGCTTTGCTTCAGTTAGACAACCACAATCAAATGGCATAGTCGAAAGAGAAAATGGAATCATATGCACCAGAATTTCAAAATGCCTAGTGGGGCTTCCTAAGGGAAAATGGGTTGATGAACTACCAAAAGTCATTTGGGCTCACAACACAATAGTTTCAAGATACTTCACACCATTCAAACTATTGTATGGACAAGAGGTAATGACACCTGAAGAAATAAAGTTTGAAGGTCCAAGAACCAATGTGCAAATCATTGAAGAAGAAGAACAGATAACAAGCAATGACTTGCTCGAAGAAGAAAGGATGAAAGCATTCAAAAATCTTGAGAAATACCAAAAAAACAAAGAATTGGTACAACAAGAAAGTAAAGCCAAGGCAACTTTCACCAAGAGACTTTGTCCTGAAAAGAAAAAGAAATGAAGATACAGTCAGAAAGTTTCAGCAAAAATGGGAAGGCCCTTATCTCATCACAAGGACAAATAAGTTGGGATCATTCCACTAGGCAGATATGAATGGGAAAGAGATTGACCACACATGGAACATTAAAGCACTACAAAGATACTACCCTTGGACTTTCATCTTTCTCAATACAAGTTTTTTCTCTAGAAGTAGAATAGCTGTTAACTATTTTTACATTCTAAAGTTTTATTTAAAATATAAATGAGCTGCACTCTTTTTCCACTCAGGGGAAGCCCTTCACAAGGTGAGTGGTTTTTTAACGAGGCAGTCTCTATTGTAAATTCTCAACAAATTTAAATGTGAAACTATTCCGCTAAGTCTCAAGTACAGCAAGACCGACAAAAGCCGAAGAGTATACCTAAAATATACTCAAATATTGGCTAAAATAAAACTAAAATAGGTAACTTCATTTTCCGAACAAGCAAAAAATAAAGCTAACCTATCTAAAAATATATAATACTTCATTTACTCTTCAGTTTTTTTAAATTCACTAAGGTGAATTATGACTTGTAAGCGAAGTCTACGCGTTGCATTCACAAAAAAGTGAGGGGACAACATTTTTTCAAATTCACTAAAGTGAATTATGACTTCTAAGTGAAGTCTACACATTGCCTTCGCAAAAAAGTATGGGGTAGAAGTTTTTTCAAATTCACTAAGGTGAATTATGACTTCTAAGCGAAGTCTACACATTGCCTTCGCAAAAAAGTGGGGACGGCATTTTTTCGTATTCACTAAGGTGAATTATGACTTCTAAGTGAAGTCTACGCGTTGCCTTTGCAAAAAAGTGAGGGGATGGTGTTTTTTTAAATTCACTAAGGTGAATTATTGTCACACCCAATTTTAAGAATAAAATGGGATGCATAATCTTATGTGCGCCTAGAGATCAATCTCACACATAAGCCGACAAATTATAGAAAGTACCATCACAAGTGTTTATTATATCACGCATATTATCACATAGTCTTCACATAAATATAGCGGAAATATAAAGATAACTCTCTCGCGGAAGCTCAATAGCACAGGGACATCAACTGGTTGACCACAAGACTAGTAATCCTCAGGAAAGTCATCGTTACCATAGCAATATGTTACTCATCCAGGATTTTTGTCCAAATAATAAAAATAAACAAGTGTAAGTACATGTCGTACTCAACAAGTGTAACATGGGGTTCATGACACTCAAAAGGCTTGACACAGGTTTAACAGTATTTAGCTTTTAGTTGTCACAATTTTAGCATATGAATAGCATCAAGTTGTCATAAACCCAATAAAAACACATGATCAATGTAAACATGAAAAATATATTGTAAAAACAATTAATTAATAGTGATCATTTATTCCATAAGGAGTCCAGGGCGCTTATGTCCGTGAGCACGGCTGATATACCAGTTTTACACTCTACAGAGGTTGTACACTTTCACCAAGAGCCATGATTTATCCTTTTGCCCGAGGCAGCCAACCTCTTGACCCACTTCCAAGTAAGGTCAGCAGGGTTCACTATGAAGCCTTTCAAAAGTCTCTCTAACAAGTTAGTAGCCGCTAGGTTTTAGCAGCTAGGTGAATGGAGACCCTCTAACAGAGTGGCACATTCCACGTAGGCTATACACACTCTGAGAGACAAGAAGGCATTCTACAACCTAGGCCTATCCTAATGCACCTTAAGGTAACCACTAACAAGATAGAAAAACTCAGTTTACTTAGCTAAAGCCAAAGCCAGAGCCATAGCTCTCATGGTTGTACTATAAGTCTCATGTGATCACTTACAGATAAGTCCTTATGGAGAGGAATCTAAAGCATTTGGAAAGAAGCCAAATACTCCAGCCCCCTTTATTCCATGTTGCTAAAAATATATTTTAATGTTTATTGCATATACCATTAGTCAGGTTACAAATCATGAATATTGAAGTAGAGCACTAGCATCATACTACCCAAATGCATATCTCCCATAGGTATCAAGGTACAAGATACAAAAATGTTAGGATATCCTTAAGTTAGCAAGGTAGACACATACATATGAATTATGTGTATTAAGGTGAATAGGTAACAAGGATGATCTCATGCTATACTTGCCTTGATCAAAGTGTTCCTACTGATCCTACTCGTCAAAGTAGTACTCTTGATCTCCCACGAATTGCTCACCGTCTATACTAGATCAACACAGCGACATACAAGCATCCAAACACAATCATGCATAGCAAACAAAGGCTATCAATTAGAACAGTACACCAACAGCATAGAATCAAGATGAAAAGTTTGTAAAATGAATCTATGTCTCGCTATGAACACATAGACACGAAGATCACAAAAATCAGAGCTTGAACATGTAGATTTCCTTTAATAAAATAGTAGATTAAAACTAATCTTGAATTTCAAAAGTTGAAAACATGTTTAACAGTAGCTTGAACATGTAGATTACACAATTATGAATCTAACACAACTTGAATGGATCAAAACAGAGTTACAACGAAGTTTTTATAAGCAAAACAAAATTAGTGGCAAATCTATAAATATAAAAAACATATTTTGAATCTAACAGAGGGAATCTACGCTTTCTAAAAAAGAAAACGTATTCGAATAATATGTCATGGACTATGGGTTCGAATATAGAAAAGTGCAGAGGATCTTTAGAAACATTGCCAACCGAACGGGTATAGGTGAATGTTAGCCGTTGGATTAGATCTGGATAGATCAGATTAAAAGAGGGAGGGAGAGAGGAAAGTTGGCCGCCCAGAACAGTGCCAGGCGCGGCGGCTGCCATGACCAGCGGTGATCGAGCTCACCGGCGCACATGGTTAGGGCCCTAGAGGCCATGGTTTGATGAACCGAGAGCACCGGATCAAAGAGGAGACGAAGGCGAACTCACCAAGGGGCTTTACGCGGACGAAGGCGAGACTACAGCGACATGCGGCTCAGCGGGGCGGACGGCATCGATCTACAAACAATGATGATGATAAGCGAGCAATCGAAAGCAAGAGAAAGGAAGGGAAAAGATCCAACAGCTTCGCAAACTCAACGCAAAGCTCAGAGAAAAGCTTACGGCGGCGTTGAAGCAACAGAATAGCAAAATGAGCTCAGTGACAATGGCGGCGCTTAGGGTTGCAGTGGCTACGAGCTCTAGGTGAGCTAGCAGCTTGCTCTAGGGTTAAGTTGAGGCGGTGTGCATAGGGGCTGCTATTTATGGGGGCTTCGGCGTGCGGGTCACGCCAACCAAGTGAAGACAGCGTTGAGGTGGACTCTAGATTGAGCAAAGTCTGGGTCAGGGACGAGAACAAGGTAGGAGAGAGTGCTGACGTATGGGCCCAGCGCATCAGTGGCTAAAAGTGTTGGGCTAGGCTATCATCCAAAGGGAGGGAGGGAAAGCGCCCACGCAGGCTTTGCTGGGCCGGCCAACAGGAGCGGGACGCCGGGTGAGGGGAAGGGAGCTGGGCTCCAGTGGCTTGGGCCTACAGGATGGGTGAGGCCGAGTAGGCTAAAAGCCAAGGAGTGAGAGTGGAGGAAAAGAATTCTTTTTCTTTTTCTATTTCTTAAACACATTTTCAAAACCAAATTCAAATCAGATTCAAATTCTTTTGCAGTTTTGATCGAACCCAATCATCACAAAAATAAATATGCAGCAGCATGTATGCACAAACATGTAGCTAGGCCTTATAGTTGATTTTAATTTAGCAAAAGTTATTATTTCTCTAAGTTTGTATGAACACACAAATACATAAATAAATTAAATTATCCTATTTTAAAATGATACAAATTTTAGGGTGTTACAATTATGACTTCTAAGTGAAGTCTGTGCGCTGCCTTCGCAAAAAGAGAGGGGACAACGTTTTTCAAATTCACTAAGGAAAATTATAACTTCCAACGAAAAGCCCATGCATTGCCTTTGTGAAACTTCAAGTATCAATATAAAACAAAGTATACAAAATTCAAATTTATTATAAAATAGAATCATCTATTACATATTACAACATAGGGAAGCAAGTTTACAACAAAATTCACAATCAATCACTTTCTGAAGCTACAATAGTTGCAGCTTCACTAATCAAGTCTTCAGCAACTTTATCCAACACACGATCCACTTCTGAGCAAAGAAAATCTTCAGAAGCAAAGCTTGGCGAAGCACTTTAGCATGATGATTGGAAAAACAAGAGTGTCAAAATATGACCTTTCTAATTCAAATATCATGATAAAAAAGGGGGAAAATGGAAAATCACCAACTACCAGGAAACATTTGCTGAAGTCAACAACACACGGTAAACAAGGTTTCTTGTTTTCAACCATAAGATTTTTAGATTCAAAATCTAAAATAGCATACATCATTAGCAAAATAATCACAACATCAAAAAACAAAGTCATCATAACTTAACGCTTACGTCAACTTACGTTCAATCAATGTATCAAATGTAGGATTCGCCTCACAGGTTGCATAGTCCCACAACAGTGAAGGATCAATGACAAAGTTGTCCTTACACATTAACAACAGCATAACACCAACTTCATCCTGCCTAGTTCAATATGTACAAATGTTAAAAGTTTTTTAAAACCACAGTCCTCAACTTAAAATATAAAAACTAACTACGAAGATAACTAAAATGGATGATCACCAACATCGTCATCTCTAGCATTCTCCTCCTCACACTTGTCCT
This sequence comes from Miscanthus floridulus, assembly GCF_019320115.1. Taxonomy (NCBI): domain Eukaryota; kingdom Viridiplantae; phylum Streptophyta; class Magnoliopsida; order Poales; family Poaceae; genus Miscanthus; species Miscanthus floridulus. The sequence continues at coordinate 105,121,625 of NC_089580.1, read as the reverse complement.
GCTTCTTCTGCTCCTTCTCATCAGCAACAATTTCCATCTCAAGCTACTACAAAAAGAAAACAAAATATTAGAATATAAAATAAAGAGAAAGAGAAGTAAACAAAAGAAGAGAAAAGACTTTAATCTAACCTTCTCCATCTTCTTCTTCGCCTTCATGAAAGCACTTCTCCACCTAAATTCCAATATTGATTGAAATACTTCTTGCAAAGCAATTGAGTCCGAGAAGAAACCTGACTCAACAACTCCACAGAAGGAAACTTATAATCTTTATCTAACATTTGCTCATACAAAGGATCTTTTGCCTCTTTCATCAAATCAAAAAGTGCACGAGTTGCGTACACACAACTCAAATCAGCACTAGTCTGAATAACAGTTGGCAAATCTTAACATTGACGGCACAACCAAGCAAAGAATAGATCAAACTCCCCAAGCTCCCAGCAAGGATCTTCTGGCTTCGCACCAAACTTGTCATAGCAATTCTTGCAAAGTTCTCATAAGCGATTACTCTTGTCATGAAAATTTTGATCTTTCTCAGCAGACTTCTTCTCAAGATAATTTTTCTCCTATACAATCTTATCAAAATCTTTCTTCAAATTATCAAAATCTTCAATCCTTGTCTCAAGCTTGGCCCCAACGGAGATACACCTTGACTCCATATTATGGAGAGCTTCCACTGTTTCTACTCTTTCTTTTTCTTTAGCAGCAAGCTGAGATTTCAAAGATTTAATCTCCTCAAGCAAACTTTTCTCATGAAGTGCCGCATTCTTCGCATCTTCTTCAAGAGATTTATGCAAACTCCTTTGCAAAAGAGCATTCGACAAAATATAAATCCACAAAAATATTAAGTTACGAAGCCAAATTAACATATGAAGTCAGACAAAAAAAACATACCTTGTAAATCCTAGTAACACTTGCATCAGCCAACTCAAGGCAAGATTTCCTAGCAAGTTGTGCCTCATCAGCGTTAGGAACTGCGAAGGCATCATCAATATACTTTGACAACTTTAGCTCTGACTTCCTTGGCATAATGCAAAGTTTGTCCAAGCCAATCCCAACAAATTTAAAAGTGTCTAAATTCACACCATGAGCTTGGCAGTACTCCATGCACCTCATATATGCCTCAGGGTCAACTCCACCCAAAATTGTTTCCAAGGCTTCTGCAGGAGTAGTAGGCTCCTGAGCCACATCCTTCATTTTCCCAATATCAATAGTTGTCTCCTTCTGAGATGAGGGATCAGGAAAAAATTCCTCTACAACAAAAAGAAACAAAGTCTAAAATAAGAACAAAAGCATAAAATTCAAATCAAACAAAACAAAATAACAAGCAAAATTACTTGTGGAATCACCCTTTACAAGTTGACATGAAACTTTCTCATCAGTGTTCACATCAATGGTAGACTCAGTAAGATGAGAAGCCCAGGCATTTTTAGCCTCTTCGTCAAATACATCATCATCAGAATCATCAAAATCAAGGGTAACAGTAGTGGTGCCCTTACCCTTGCAAACTTTAACTTTTGGAGCATCAGTCTCCATAGGCCCACCTCCCAAATCAATATTTTGCATCACAACTCAGGGAGGAGAGGCAACATGAAGAGTAGCACCAGCATCTCCAGTAGTTTCATGTGGAGTTTCAGCACCAAATCTTTGAGAAGACGGCTCTGCAGTTTCCTACGAAGCCATAGTCACAATCTTACCTTCTTCAGTCTATGCCCCAATAGCAGCATTGACAATAGTATCAGGAGCATCAACAATAGGAGATGAAGAAGGCAAAGTGTCTTCGCCAATATTTTTCTGAGGCGAAGACAAGATACCCCTGCCAACATTTTCATCATAATGAAACGTACTCGCCAAGTTCTAGAAATAGTCACCAAGCGGAGTCAACATTGGTGGAGTTAAACCACTAGAATTAAAAACTAAACTAATCATTCTCACCTCATCATAACGAGATTGCTGACTAAGAACCTCCTGACTGTCAACATCAAGACCCAAATCAACTTCATCTTCTGCAAGTTTTTTCTAAATCAAAAGAAGCTAAAACCTTCTTTTTCTTGCTAGTCCTCGTAGCAAGTTGTCCACTAGCTCTTTCCGTCTTTGTAACATTTTCTATGCTCCGCTTCGCTGCACGAGTATACGCTGGTGGAGGTCTTTCATCATATTTGATCTAAGCATTTTCAAATATTCTATTCAGACGCTTGTAATCTTTTCCAAGAACTTTGTCCATCAAATCTTTCTCCTTCTTCAAAAACTTGCCCAAAATCCAAACTACCTTAACTTCAACAGCAGAAACAAATTCTTCATCTCTTATGTACTTCTTCAGGCGAAAAGCTTCTTTGTCAGGATAAAAATAATCTTTCCCCCTCACAACTTTCTTATAAAAATGAATAAAGCTCCAACCCTTCTTGAGAGGCCAAACTTGAGCTGCAATATATTCATCGCAAAGATCACGAGCACTTTGCAGACTAGCAGTCAACTTTTAAGCCTTTTCACAAACCTTTGAATTCTTTGTACTCAAAAATTTAGGCTTGCAAACAAAAACATTCTTCCCCATCTTCACAGCCAATGGATAAAGCTTCACAATCTTCCTTGACTCATCCCTTTCTTCAACCATTGGAACATATGGTAAAACCAATACTTATACCAATTTTCCACCCATTTATTCTTGGAAGCTGGAGAAATTTGCTTAGCACCTCGAGCAGGTTTAAAACTCCAACAACCAAAGTACTTGATAATAATCTTCCCATCCACATTCTTATTCCTAAACTAAGTATGCATCTCATGAAGAGCACAAAAGCCCTGATATCCAAGTTTACATCTTGAGACTTCACTACCCAAACAAAAAGAGCAATCATTGCTATTCCATTAGGAGTCAAATGATGTATTTCTATGTTATATGCCTTCAGAAGTTCTTCAAGAAAATCTTGACATGGCATACAAAGTCCAGCAGCAAATTGATCTAAAAAATCACACATTCATGAGGCTTCGGATCAGGAACTACTTCATTTTCAAGCAAATGAACAGATGCCCTCTCCACCATCTGATTAGTCACCATCTAATTCTTTATCATCCATCAAAGTCTTGCGAAACTTCAAAGACTTCGTGTCATCACCAACCAACTCGGACTCGGATGCAGACATGTCCGACAAATCTTCACCCAAGTCGGACTAGTTAGATCCAACTAGAGAATTTGTAGAAGCATTCTTCTCTTGATCAGACATCTAGAAAACAAGCAACATCTCAGAAAGATAAAATAATAAAAAGAAAAAGAAATAAAATAGAAACTGACAAATTAAAAACTAACCTTAGTCAATCAAACTTTCACCTTTGGAAAGAAATAGTCTTCGGAAGAGAGTTTGGCTTCGCTAAAAATTTTCACTTCGCTTCAAAGAAAATTTGTGGCATGCATCTAGGTGCAAAAGCCATGGCAGGGAAAGCATTTCAATAAGGATTTTATTGGCCCTCAGCCCAAAGTGATAGTAAAGAAATAGTCAAGTCTTGTCATAATTGCCAAATGTCTGCTAGCAAAATAAGAGCTCCAGCAACAAACTTACAAAGAATAGAATCAACTTGGCCACTTACAAGATGGGGAATTGACATAATAGGCAAGATGCCTCTAGCTCAAGGAAATTTCCAATACGCAGTTGTGGCAGTAGAATATTTTACAAAGTGGATCGAAGCCAAGCCAGTAACAAATATGGCTTCCTTCATAATGAAGAAATTTCTATGGTAGAACATCATATGTCATTTTGGAGTTCCAAGACACATTACAATAGATAACGGAACTCAATTTGACAGTAAGATTTCAGAAACTATTGTCAAAACATGGGAATCCAATTATGCTTTGCTTCAGTTAGACACCCACAATCAAATGGCGTAGTCGAAAGAGCAAATGGAATCATATGCACCAGAATTTCAAAATGCCTAGTGGGGCTTCCTAAGGGAAAATGGGTTGATGAACTACCAAAAGTCATTTGGGCTCACAACACAATAGTTTCAAGATCAACAAACTTCACACCATTCAAACTATTGTATGGAGAAGAGGCAATGACACCTGAAGAAATAAAGTTTGAAGGTCCAAGAACCAATGTGCAAATCATTGAAGAAGAAGAACAGATAACAAGCAAAGACTTGCTCAAAGAAGAAAGGATGAAAGCAATCCAAAATCTCAAGAAATACCAAAAAAACAAAGAATTGGTATAACAAGAAAGTAAAGCCAACGCAACTTTCACCAGGAGAATTTGTCCTGAAAATAAAAAAGAAACGAAGATACAGTCGGAAAATTTTAGCAAAAATGGGAATGCCCTTATCTCATCACAAGGACAAATAAGTTGGGATCATTCCACTTGGCAGATATGAATGGGAAAGAGAGTGATCACACCTAGAACATTGAAGCACTACAAAGATACTAACCTTAGACTTTCATCTTTCTCAATACAAGTTTTTGCTCTAGAAGTAGAATAACTGTTAACTGTTTGTACATTCTAAAGTTTTAGTTCAAATGTAAATGAGCTACACCCTTTTTCCACTCAGGGGAAACCCTTCACAGGGTGAGTGGTTTTTTAACGAGGCAGTCTCTATTGTAAATTCTCATCAAATATAAATATGAAACTATTCCCCTAAGTCTCGAGTATAGCAAGACCGACAAAAGCCAAAGAGTATACCTAAAATATACCCAAATATTAGCTAAAATAAAACTAAAATAGGTAGCTTCATTTTTCAAAAAAGCAAAAAATAAAGCTAACCTATCTAAAAATATATAATACTTCATTTACTCTTTAGTTTTTTCAAATTCACTAAGGTGAATTATAACTTCTAAGCGAAGTCTATGCATTGCTTTTGCAAAAAAAAGTGAGGGGACGGCGTTTTTTCAAATTTACTGTTGACATTTCTTAGCATCACTCTTAACTAAGTTGCATCCCTAGCATGATGCTAGAAATGCATTGTTGGTAATTATGAGAACACTTGTCAACTATATATATAAGGTATCTGCAAGCGCATAGATAATTTACCATTGTAGCATTTCACCCGGGAGTATACCGACTATCGTTATTTATATTTTATCCACAGGGAGGAGCTATGGGGTTGTGTTGGCATAGAGATATTGACAAATATGTATACTTATGATAAAACCACTCTCATGCTATGGTAGGGGTAAGTCAAGTGATAAATAAATGATAAGTGTAAGGTAATAATGGTGTTCCAGAGATAGAAATAGATACTCATAAATTGTAGTAAGGCTAAGCAAGAGATTCGTTAAGAACAAAAGATTCCTAAGTCATTACTTATCTACTAAGTCTTTTGTACACCCAAGTATATACACTCTCATCTATAGTATAACTAACTTTGGATCTATGCATAAGGAACATTACTAAGGAAGATTAAGAATAGAGCTTGTCTTCCTTCGCAATCATGTTCTACGTGCTCTGCAAATGGGGAGTAGACTACAAAGGACTCAACGGAAGTGTCACATCCATGATCTACCACAAGACCCAGAGTGCAGAAAGCATCCATAGGCAAACAATATCTAAGCACCATGCTTACATAATGTCAACCACTTAACTCTCTCAAGAACTGAGCTAAGAGCTTTGCGAACATACGCATATATTCATCATCAATCATAACTATATCAAACATATTACTAGAGCAAACTAGGAACATAATAAATAGCAACATAATATTGAAGTAGCACAAAGTCATAAATAAAGAGATACAATGGCGATACTAGTCTCCAGACGGCAGATCCAAAATCCTGAGTGATAGCCCAAAATCTACTTGAACCTTTCTAGCTAGCCTATACTAGAAACTTAAAGAATTAGAGCTCTATTCTCTTTTATCTAGAAACCCTAATTTCTGGTCTAATCTTGACTTATGGCAGCATGCCCTAGAGGGGGGGGCAAGGGCTAGTTATATAGGCCGGAGTATCCAACGTGAGCTCTTGGACCAAACCAACATAAAGGACGGCGTAGATGCATCCTAGGAGACAGTGGGAAACCGACATATGAAGGAGGTTGATAGGTGGTTAGGCAGCCTCTAGGTGGGGCCGATCGTGTAACATCCTGGCCTAGGGCTTAACAGGATTAATAGGATACTCATACCAACAAGTTGCAACTTTTTTTCCAGAAGCCCATCTCTAAAGAACTTTGAGGTTAAGCGTGCTTGGTCTAGAGCAATTTTAGGATGGGTGACCGACCGGGAAGTCCTTCCCGGGTGCGCATGAGTGAGGACAAAGTGCACATAAAAGATTTGTGTGGATCTGTGAGGGCAGCCTATGTCCTAGAAAAGCTGCCAGATGTAAACGGGCCTGGTCTTGTAGAGGCGGGATGTTATAGAATGGTATCAGAGCCGACACTCGCGGTTTCATAGGCACGTGTGTCGTAGTTGCGCAGGCATGGTGCGCATGGCTGGAGTGATCCTAGAGTGGTCACACAGCATGGCACATGCGCTAGCACTAGACACACGGATGTGGCTAAGAGGGGAAGTTCCTAGCTTGGGATTGACCGATGAGGACGTCGGTCTCTTAAGGGGGTGAGGATGTAACATCCTGGCCCAGGGCTTAATAGGATTAATAGGATACTCTTACCAACAAGTTGCAACTTCTTTTCCAGAAGCCCATCTCTAAAGAACTCTAAGGTTAAGCGTGCTTGGTCTAGAGCAATTTCAGGATGGGTGACCGATCGGGAAGTCCTTCCCGGATGTGCATGAGTGGGGACAAAGTGCGTAGAAAAGACTTGTGTGGGTCTATGAGGGCAGCCTATGTCCTAGAAAAGCTACCAGATGTAAGCGGGCCCGGCCTTATAGAGGCGGGACGTTATAGGTCGGCCCCACCTGGCAGTGGCTTGTCCCTAGTTTTGGTGTAGAGTCCTCTCGAGTCTTCTGGAACCTTCTAGAGTTCATTTTGTTGCGGATAAGCGTGATTTTAATTGACAATTTTATCCTCCTTGATAGTTTTCTAGATAAGCCCTACTGAAATCATAGATTCACCAAAACTTGTAAAATTTGTTAGTTTAAACCCCTAAGTCTACATTGGTGACCTTTTTATGCATTTATAAAAGTAAAGTTGATTGTTTATGATGAATGATAACTACCATCAATAAACTACCCAAAGCTTAACATTTGCTCGTCCCTGAGCAATACCAAACTTAGCAATGGATCAGAAAGTTTAGGAATTTTGAAAACATTGATGCAACTCCTTAAAAGTACACATGCATTCAAACAAGAATTCTCCTTTGGATTAAAATTCATCAATCTAACTTTCAAGCTTACCCATATTACCTTCAACCATGGGGCTTTCTAGCTTTCACTTGAATCTTGAGCAATTGAAGGATAGAATGATTAACTCAAGCAGTACATCTTATTTTCTTTGTTCAACCATTATTCTAGAGTTTTTACAAATTTTCAAAATAAAACTCAGAGATTCCATTGTAATAAATTTGCAACATGAATAGTTGCACCTGAATCAATCCACCAAGTACATTTTGCATAACCTAAATACAAGGATTCATCTATGAATGTAATGAATTCCTCACCTCTCTTTAGAAGGCTTTTCAGGAAGTCTGGACAGTCCCTCTAGTAATGTCCATGCTGTTTACACCATTTGCACTAATCTTTTTCAACTTAGGCATTGTTGTTCTTCTGATGGTGCTCAGTCTGAGGGGCTTTCCCTTGAGGTTTGGCATTTTTATTGAAGTTCTTCTTCTTGTTGTCCTTCACAAGGTTAGCAGAGTCACCCTGTGAGTTTTTTAGCCTCTCCTCTTCTTCAACACACATTGCAATGAGCTTCTCTATATCCCACTTATCGGGCTACATGTTGTAGTTCACAACAAAAGTTTCATATTCTTTGGCAAGGAAGCAAAAACCAAACGAATAAGGGACTCATCCTTGAGCCCCAAATCTATTGGCTTCAGCTTTGAAGCCGTGTTGCTCATCTTTAGTATGTGCTCTCTAATACCACCACCAGTGTATTTCTCATTGAACAATTTCTTGATCAAAGTATTGGCATAAGCCTTTGAAGAGCCAGTAAACTGAATCTCCACTTTCTTAAGATACTCTATGGCAGTATCACAATTTGGGATAGACCCTCTTATCGCATCTAAAATAGTGGACATAGCCACCATCAAGCACTTACAGTTTGAAATGTACCATTTCTTATGTTCAAGATCATATTTCATCTGCACTTCTGCATGATCTCGCTGCTGAGCAGTGAAATCAACATTAGACTCATTTTCTTCCCTCACTAGGTCCATTGGCTCAGTAGGACACAGGGAGGTAAGTGTTAGGTCTTTTTTAGACAGCGCAAGTGCTAGTTCATACTTCTCTCGCCATACCCTATAGTTGCCCCTTCAAGAGGTGGTATGTGCGAGATAAAAGCCATTGGGTTGAGTCCTAAAAAACACCATTAGAGAAAGTGAGAAAATTGATATAATAATTGCAGGCCTTAATTTAACGTTGGTCAAAATTAAAACATACAACTTTCTTATACACTAATTCTACATCACCGTTGGGCAGAAATAAAATTAATGCATGGAAAACCTTGTGAATAAACATTATAATATTGTTGTGTACACCAAAATTTGGGAAAAGAAGAATGCAGAAACTTGAAGCTTCTAACATTGTATCATCAAGGGATCAATCATATGTGAATCGATGTCAGTTGGTTTTGATGCAGTGTTGGAATCGGCTATTTTATAGATGACATCAGCAGACAACATCAACGGACTACATACTGATGGCGTCGGGGAAAACATGTCGGACTCTACAAAAGGGAAAGGATTAGGGTCCAAGTTATCTTAAGTTAGGAATATTTTCTTTTATTCCAAACATTGTAATAAGTTGTATTTGAGTAGGATTCATGTTTAAGTTCTGGGTATAAATATTGGACCCCAGCTATTGTAAGAGACATCCAATCAATCAATACCAATTATTTTTTTGGCTTCACGCCAACCCTTAGGAGTAGGAGTACTGTAGATCTCGGTGAGTTCTTCAACAAGCAAGGCTGCTTCAATCCGGTAGACCTTCGGCTTGACTGTGAGTACCGTCATGGCTTATACTTTCATTTGTAAGGCTGCATCGGTCCGGCTGACCTCTTATGAGCTTTAGTATAAGTTAGTTATCAATCCTTATCTAGTTCAAGTACGGCTACCATCGGTTAAGCTTGACTTCTCGAATTAGATTAAGGTCAAGTTCATGGCTCTACCTAAGAGTGGCATCCTTCGGGTAGATTCATTAAGTTATGGATCTTGTTGATGTTCTTATTGTCATTAGTTTTAGCAATATCAACCTGCCTAATCGAGATCGATCTAGATCGGCCTCACATCCTTTTAGTCCATCGTTTATTTTACTATATTCTGATAGTTCTTACTTTAAACAGTGGATTGTGTTTTATCAGCCATTCTACATCGATCTTGATCATGCATAGTACGTGGCCGAGGCATGTCTGATCTTGAGTAGGTTTACTAGCTAGTTGAATCTGGTCTATAGCTCGCTATTATGGCTGTAACGATCTAGTCGATCCCCATTGTTAGCACTTTAAACCAGAGTATGCTAGTTGGTAGGCCTGCTTTCGGCTAGGCATGACTTTGGCTATTTGCTATGCTTGCATCGGCTAAATAGCCCATTGCTCGTACTTTAACGCTCATAGTATGTCTTCATGATTCTATTAAATGTGAATAGGTCTATTTACTTTAAAGGTTTAATATGTTATCTTTATTATGGCTATGATCGATCCGATCGAACCCCACTATTAAAGATATTAGGTTTGGTCTGATGAGTTTGTAAATCTATTCATATTAAATAGTCGATTGTTCACATGCTATGACCCTTCTTCTACCTGAATTGGCTATTTTAGCCGATTCGCCAGTGCTTTCACAGATATGGCATGTTTTCATGAACCTATTGACATATAGTCGGTTTTATGGGCTTTCTGGTTTTAGGTTATTATCACCATCATAGCTACAATGATCCAGTCGAACCTCACTGGTGATGGCAACAAATTAGATCTAGACAGTCTGTAGATCTATTTATATTAAACAGTCAATTATTTGTGTGGTATTTACCTTTTCTTTTTTACCGAATTCATTAGCTCTGCACCATGTATTGTTTAATCTAACTTAGCCAATGATGTATCTTTGATGCGTACATATTAATAGCTCAAGGGAAAGGATCATTAAATTGGGTGCATTGTATTCGTTATTATAAATCAATCATGACCCACGAACATCATGTTCCTTAACAGTCAATTTCCTCTCGCATCAACTATTTAGTCGATTTTTCCCATTTGGTTGCTCCCGAAGCAGCACACGTGGAACTGTCTAGGCAAAACCGACATGTTCCACCTTAAATTACTGATAAACTTTCTCTCCTTATCAATTGCAGGTCAAATTGACTGCCTTCGAGAATTTGCAGGATCGACTGATCCTGTGTTGAAGCCAAGCAGATCTCCAGATCGTTCTGGCTTGTTGCGTGTCCACCAGCGCGTCTACCATGTTTTTTTGTGCTGACACGCGTTCTGGCACTCCCGATGGGACCCCACAACAGTCATGGTAGCTCACAACAGTAGAGACATCTTATGGTGCCTTATGAAGACTTACCCGATGAGGATAAGGACGTCATTAGCAAAGCTATAGAAGAATTTTAGAACAAGTGTTTGTTGTCCTACACCAAGACACATGACAATAAAGTTGCTCAAAAATATCCGCTTCTATGAGTTTTGATGCATGGGTAGTCAGATATAGATGAAGCAGATGATAGGCATTTCTTTGTGGATGCTATCAACAAATCTGTTCATGATGCCATGTTGAATCATAATTCAGCTTTCTTGAACACATTCCACAATACCATGAAGGAGGAGTTTCATGGATATCTAATTGATCAGATTGGACCAGCTTGCTATAGCATTCCACATCCGTTGACTCAGGGGGCTAATCAAACTAGTACTAGCCATCAAGAAGCAGCACTAGCTGGTAATGAAGATGTCCAGGCAATTCAAAACTCATCTGAGCAAGTTCAGGGTACCACTACTAATCAAATACAGTATAATCCTAGATCGTCAGTGCAGCATGTGCAACAGCCGATGGGGCAAGTTTAGAATTAATGGTTAATTTTGGCATAGCAAGCCAAATACCATCGTCGACTCAAAAAATAGTGTCGTTAGTTCAAAGGATTCATAGAGATACTGATCTCAACATTTACAATTAAAGACTCCAAGCAGCAAATCAGCAAAGGACTCAACAGATAAAAATTCCACAAGGCTATCATTATGGCACATATTACAATACCCTTCATATGATTCCAAATCTAGGGTATCAAGGTACCCAAAATTTTAATCCATAGATGGGTCAGCAATTACAAAGAAATCCATATTCAAATGCTGATGAGTTGTTGCTCAGAGTAACCGAGATGATGAAGAATCAGTTCGGTTTGAAACCAAAAGGGTAGACCTTTTTGTACAAACGACCATATACAAAGTGGTATGATTTGGTCGCTCTCCCTACAAATTACAGGCTCCCAAAATTTACTAAGTTCACTGGTCAAGATAGCACAAGTACAATAGAACATGTCAGTCGGAATCTTACACAGTTGGGTGAAGCATCCATCAAAGAAGCTCATCGAGTTCATTTCTTCTCCTTGTCCCTGTCAGGACCAGCTTTCACTTGGTTTTCATCGTTACTAGTTAATTCCATTGCCAATTGGACTGACCTAAAGAAGAAGTTTCATACATATTTCTATACTAGGATAGGAGAAAAGAAAATCATAGATTTCAAGACCATAAGGCAAAGAACTAATGAATCGGGTGCTGAATTTCTTCAGAAGTTCCAAGAGACCAGAAATTTGTGCTTTTCATTAAATCTGACTAATGATTAGCTAGTTGCTTTGGCCATTCAAGGAATGTTGCCAACGTGGAGAGAGAAGCTGCTTGGGCAAGAGTTTGACAATTTAGGTTAGTTGGCTCAACGAGTGGTAGCACTCAATAGCCAATTCAAGAATATACACAGAGATACCTGATTCTAGAAGAGTGCCGCAATTACTGAAGCTTATGATCCATATTCAGTTAATGATGGTGATGAGGATGATGAAGAAGAAGAGATTACTGTAGCTGAATGGAATTGAGGTAAGAAGACAGTGATGGTGCCAAATCCTTGGGGAAGAGTAGTTGAAGAGAGCTATGATTTCAATGTCGCAAAATCAGACAAGCTCTTTTATTTCTTGCTTGAGAGAGGACAGATCAAATTGCCCGCCAATCATGTTATGTTACCTCCTGATCAATTGAAGAATAAGAAGTTCTACAAATTTCATAATGCTACTTCTCATTCTACTAATGAGTGCAGAATTTTCCGACAACATATACAGAGGGCTATTCAGCAAGGGAAGATTAAATTTGATACACCTCGGAAGATAAAAGTTGACGATAATCCTTTCCCAAGAGATCAGAATATGGTCGATGTTAAGTTGCTCAAAGGAAAGACTAAAGTCCTAACATCAACTAGGGCAAAAGAAACCGGAACCATCGATCTAGAGATGTAAATATCGGCTGATGAATATAGAAAAATTAAAAGGCGTCGTGACCAACGGAAGAGCCGATATGAGTAGAGAGAGACGTCAAGAAATGGGGCGATAAGGCCGCGTGTCACATCTCGAATTTTGTTGAATAAATGGCAATGGCAGAAGGAAAAGGATTATTAGCATTGGTTACAAGAGAAAGAATACCAGCATCAACAAGAAGAGGAGAGGTATGAAAAAAACAAGCTGAATCACATTGAAATTGTCCTTTCTTCAGACATTGTTGGAATGAAGGATTGAAATTGCCTACTAGAAATAATTGCCCAGAGTGCAGTGAGCAATATTGGGAGTTTAGGCAATCTCAAGCCAACCGCCGGTCTATGCATGCTCAAAATGAGTATCATCATAATATGGATCGGCGCTTAAAAAATAGAAGTGTACATGATCGGCTCGGGAAGTGAGTTGTTGATCAAAACTAGGCTAATTATGAAGAAGAATGTAATGAGGAAGAGTATGTTTGGTAGGAAGGGCAATGGTGTCCAGGAGGTTTGACAAGAAGTCAGAAAAGAAGGGTACAACGCCTAAGGAATAGAGAGCTAGAACGGGATCAGAAATCTGGTAGACCTCAAGTGTGGCGTGCTAAACAAACAGGCGATAGGGGTTAACCATCGGCTAATATTCAAATGGCTTTTCTATTACCATCAGAATTCAGAGCTCCAGCAGATCAAGAAGTCTATTCAGATTTTGATGAATCAGAATATGAGGACATAGTTGCCAAGTTGATAGTGATATAGCAAGCTATATTCGATAAGCCAGTCATGCATCGACACTTAAAAGCTTTATATGTAAAAGGTTTTGTTGATGGTAAGTCGATGAGCAAAATGTTGGTGGATGGAGGTGCTTCTGTTAATCTTATGCCTTATACTACTTTTCGCAAACTTGGCAAGGGACTAGGAGATTTGATTGAAATTGGCATGATGCTTAAGGATTTTGGAGGTAATGCATCCCAGACCAGGGGGCAATAAATGTTGAGTTGACAATTGGAAGTAAGACTTTACTCACTACGTTCTTTGTCATTGATGGAAAGGGTTCATATAGTTTACTCCTTGGTTGTGATTGGATTCATGCAAATTGTTGTGTACCCTCGACTATGCATCAATGCTTGATTCAGTGGCATAGAGATGATGTTGAGCTGGTTCATGCTGATAATTCTGTGAGTATCGCAACAACTGATCCAATGTATTGGGAACTAGAAGACTTTGAGTGTTTTTCTAGGAAGCTATGGGAAGGAGGCTTCATTAAGGTCAATGATGAAAGCCAACAACTGGTCCAAGCAGTCGACTCTAAAAGTTTGTTTTAATGGATAATCCAATAGATGGTACAGATGGTAAACTTGGACATGGCTTTACGTCAGCCGATGAATTAGAGGAGATAGATATTGGTCCTGGAGATAGGCCTAGGCCGACGTATGTAAGTGTTAAGTTGGATCCTGAGTATAAGCAAGAGTTGATAGATTTATTAAAGGAATTTAAAGATTATTTTGCTTTGGAATATTATGTGATGCCTGGTCTAGATCAATCAATTGTCGAACATCGGTTGCCAATCAGACCTGGATATTGGCCATTTAAATAAGCTCCAAGGAGATTTAACCCAAATGTTCTTGATGATATCAAAAAGGAGACTGAAAGATTACTAGAAGCAAAACTTATCTGACCATGTCGATATGCATAGTGGATATCGAGTGTTGTTCCTGTGCATAAGAAAAAAGGGAAGTTAAGAGTTTGTAGATCTGAAAAAGGCTACACCCATGGATGGTTATCCGATGCGGATAGCCGATATGTTGGTAGATGCAGCAGTTGGGCACAAGGTTATTAGTTTTATGGACGGCAATGCAGGATATAATCATTTTTTTATGGCTGAGGAAGACATAGCAAAAACAGCTTTTAGGTGCCTTGGCGCAATCGGTTTATTTGAATGGGTTATGATAACCTTTGGTTTGAAGAATGCCGGTGCAACTTATCAGAGGGCGATGAATTATATTTTTCATAAGTTGATCAGTAGGATTGTTGAAATCTACATTGATGATGTGATGGTAAAATCTAAAGGGTATAAGGAACATCTAGCTGATTTGCGAGAGACTTTGGAGTGCACAAGAAAACATGGTTTAAAGATGAATCCCAATAAGTGTGCCTTTGGAGTATCAACTGGGCAATTTTTGGGTTTTATGGTCCATGAGAGAGGAATCAAAATTGGTCAAAAAAGTATGAAAACAATTGATGAGATAGTGCCCCAGACTACTAAAACAGAGTTATAATCTTTGCTTGGTAAGATTAATTTTATCAGGAGGTTTATTTCAAATTTGTTAGAAAAGGTTCTGTCGTTTTCTCCTTTGTTGAAGTTGAAAAAATGATCAAGAGTTTAAATGGGGTGACATACAACAAAAGGCATTTGAGGAGATAAAAGAATATATGAAATGTTCACCCGTGCTGATCCCTCCTTAGCAAGGTAAGCCTTTTAAGTTGTATGTGTTGGCCGATAACCAAATAATTGGATCAGCCTTCATGCAAGAGTTTGAAGGAAAAGAACGAGTTGTTTTCTATCTAAGTAGAAGGCTTTTGGATCCAGAGACAAGATATTCTCCTATTGAAAAGTTATGCTTGTGATTATATTTCTCTAGCACTAAGCTGCGACATTACTTATTATTGGCTGAGTGTACAGTTGTTTCTAATGCTGATGTGATCAAGCACATGCTATCAATGCCGATATTAAATAGGAGATTGGGGAAGTGGATTCTTGCATTGTTGGAATTTGAGTTGAGGTATGAATCGGCTAAAGCAGTCAAGGGGCAAGTAATAGCCGATTTTGTCACTCAGCATCATAAGCCGAGTATTGGCTATGTAGAGCTGATACCTTGGGCGTTGTTCTTTGATGGATCATCGTGCAAGAAAGGTGGTGGCATTGGCATTGTTATTGTTTTACCTCACGGGGCAAGTTTTGAGTTTGCTTTTCCAACTAAACCAATGACTACCAACAATCAAGCAGAATATGAAGCTATTCTTAAGGGACTTCAACTTCTTCATGAAGTAAAGGCCGAGTCAATTGAAGTATTTGGAGATTTATAGTTAATTATTAATCAGTTGATTAGCCTATATGAATGTAAAGATGATATTCTGAGGGGATACTATGATGAATGCCAGAGGTTACTCAAGGAGTTTCCTCATATTTCTCTTCAGCATATTCCAAGAGCACAGAATCAAGAGGCTAATCGGTTAGCTCAAAGTGCGTTAGGTTATCGAGTGTTTCAAGAGATCTTAAGTAGTGAAACCTTGACTAATGATTGGAGAGTTGAAATAGTTGATTACCTTAAGAATCCATCACAGAATGTTACCAGGAAACTAAGGTATAAATCGACTAAGTATGTTTTGCTAGATGATCAGCTATATTACAAGATAGTCGATGGGGTGTTGCTTAAATGCTTAAATCAAGAAGAAGCCAAAGTGTTGATGGGTGAAGTACATGAAGGGATATGTGGAGCTCATCAATCGACTTATAAGATGAAATGGATTATTCGTAGGACTAGATATTTCTGGCCAACAATACTAGAAGATTGTTTTGAATATTATAAGGGGTGTCAGGATTATCAATGTTTTGGTAATATTCAGAAATCGCCCGCATTAGCTATGAATCCAATAATCAAACCATGGCTGTTTCGAGGTTGGGGAATTGATTTAATTGGCCAGATCTTTCCACCTTCAAGTAAAGGACATAAGTTTATATTGGTAGCAATAGATTACTTCACTAAGTTGGTTGATGCAATTCCTTTGAAGACGGTAACCTCAAAGAACATGGCTGATTTTGTCAAGAAACATATTGTGTATCATTTTAGGATTCCTAAAACTATTACTACTGATTAGGGGACAATGTTCACATCAGAAGAGTTCAGAGATTTTGCTACCAATATAGGAATTAAGTTATTAAATTCTTCTCCTTACTATGCTCAAGCTAATGGCCAAGCAGAGGCGTCTAATCAAATTATGATTAAGCTGATCAAGAAAAAGATCGAAGAGTAGCCAAGGAAGTGGTATTCAATGCTTAATGAGGCATTATGGGCATATAGGATGGCCTATCATGGATCGATTAAAGCATCACCTTATGAACTTGTGTATGGTCATAATGCAGTCCTTCCTTGGGAGATTCAAAATGGATCGAGGCGTGTCACGTTGCAAAATGATTTGCCAGCCGAAGTTTGTAAGAATCTTATGATAGATGACTTAGAAGACTTAAGTTGCCATCGGCTGCGTGATCTTGAGAATATCAAAGCCAATAAGCTAAGGATTATGAAGTATTACAATAAGAAGGTCAAGAACAAATAATTTTCTAAAGGAGACTTGGTCTGGAAGATGAAATTGCCGATCGGGTCAAGAGATAGCAAGTTCGGCAAATGGTCACCGAACTAGGAAGGACCTTATCGGATTAAACGTTGTGCGCCTGGCAATGCTTATATTTTGGAAACACTAGGAGGAGAAGAGGAATTTGATAGAGCAATCAATGGAAAGTATCTAAAGAAATATTATCCTAGCGTTTGAACTAATACTTGACAGCCGGTTTGTTCAGTCACTGGCTTTAATAACCAATACCAGAAGGGTATCGCCTCTAGTTCAAAAAATAGACCCAAAAGGGTAAAAGCCAATACGATATGTATCGCCTAAAGAGCAAAAACAAACACAAAGACAATCATGATGTATACAACGATATTATAGGAAATTCAATGAGACACGATCATAGAAAAATAGGGATTTCATTCATTGATCAGTTTGTCCTAGGTACAAACTAATCGAACACCCTATTTATGACGTCCTGAGCTGAGGTGATATCCACAATGGTCGTTGTGGCGTATTCAAAGTCCTCGATCAGGTCCTCATGCATGTCAGGGTCATCGGCCATCAGGAAGTCTGGCTCCATGGTGTGGAGATCATACCCAATCTGGACCTATGTCACGGCTAGAGCCACCGCCACGCCATGGTGAACGCCATGGAGGGCGATCTCCTGGACGCGCGCTGAGATGTCGTGCAGGTGGTTATTGAGAAGAGGGCCCAGTCATTGACGGCCACCATAGCCATGTTAGCTGCCAGTTGGAGGTTCTCCAACTACACCATCAAGGCTGGCAATCACAGAAACAAAGGAGCTATCAAGACAAAGATAGTGGAAATTGAAATAAAGGTTTTCTTGGAGTTCCTCTTACCCACCACCATGACGTTAGACTTGGCCAACTGTGCCCGAGCAGTGTTGGCTTCTTCCTCGGCAGCAAGGAGGGCGGCTTGAGAAGCCTTAAGGTGGCTCTCAAGCTGACCATTCTCCCAAGTTGCCTTGGAGTAATGGTCCTTAGCCGCCCTCCACTCCTAGAGGAAACGCCAAGCATCATCGCCATTGTAGGAGTCAGAGGAGTCCGACGATGAGCCCAACACGGCAGCAGTAGATGCGGCAGTAGAAGGCTCGTCAGTCCTAAGAGGAAGCGGACGGATGCTGTCATTGAGGACAAGCCTGCAGATGCATTAGTAGATGATTCCTGCTATGGACGGGAGCATTTAGTCTTACCTCATGCAGTGGAGCCACTGGCCGACTAGGACCCCCTCCTCTGAGAGATCTTCCGTTGTGCGCTTGCCGCGGTGATCTTCTCCTGCCATGGATGTTGGCCTACGTCATGGAAGAAGAAGGGAAACTACTATAGGGTTTGTGAAGGTGGAGAAGTGTAGAGAATAGAGGCGGTTGCAAGTATAGATGTGCTTGAAGCTAGATCCCTTAGCCGGTGTTTATAGCCACAAAAACAGGATGGTCAATATCTTGGAATATGCAAAGACAAGCCCAATTAAAAGAAGAGTGAGCGTCGTTCTGTCAGTACCAAGGGAATACGCGGCGATAGATGACTTGGGAGGAATTTGAAAAGTTTTACCATAAGAGCCATTTTCAGATTTAATCGAGTAAGATTGAATCACAAGTTGAAATCGGCTAATCCAAAACAGCTATTCTACTGAGCCTCGAGGAGACATGCAATAAGCTAGATAACTGCTCTCCTTACAAATTGGTATATGGGTATGAAGTCATTCTTCCTTGGAAAATCAGAATTGCATTGCGACATATTAAGAGTTGAAAGAACTTAACAGCCGATGATTAAAAGGTTTTGATTGTGATCGGCTTCTCAGTTTTGCAAAACATGAGTACAGGGTAAAAGAGGAGTCACTTTGAACGAAGAAATTTTTTGCTAGCTTCTCCCATTACAAACTAGGGGCCGGGGAACACTTTGTTCACTATGTCTTCGGCCTGGGAAGTGAGGGCTATGGAGTTGGCAGTGTTGAAGAAGTCCTTGACCAGGCGCTCATGGTCCTCAGGGTGTTCGGTGGTAGGGAAACCATGGGGAAGAAGTCAAAGCTCGTGACCAGAGCGGGCTTGTGCAATAGCCAATGCCATGGCAGCACCATGACAAACACCATGAAGGGCACATCATATAGGTGAACCACCAGCACCCCTGGCGTTGACAAATCTTGCCGCATACTCTGCAGCTGATCAAAGGCTTTCCAACTAGGCCGATAGGTCTAAAAGGATTTAAAGGTGGGATAATCAAGATCTTGAAGACAAAACTAAGAAAATAGAAAATTATGGTGGATATCTCACCCATGATTCTGGCCTCGACCTCAGCCAGCCTCGCTTGAGTGGAGTCAACCCTATGTTCTGAGATGGTGAGAGCGTCCTACAGCGCGTTCAGATGAAAGTCCATCCGCCCAAGATCACGGGTTGCATCCTCCTGGTGACGAAGACACTGGTATAGTGGCACAGACTCATCAAGGGCCTCTTCAGTAGACCTCTTGGCATTCTCCATGTCTTCGAACCTATTAGAAAGCAAATCGCACCAAAGACGCAGAAGGTTTGGGACGAAGCAAGTTGTTTTCGATCCACATCCATGGCCCGTATATATAGCCCGGGAGGTGAGAAGATAGGCTTCGTCGGGGTTATGGAATTGAAGTCAGTCATGGAAACCGATCAACACTCTAGAAATTCAAGGAACGGTTCATGGAAAAACAACGAATTCAGACTTATTGCTTCCCATAATTATAGATATCATGGGATTGATACAAAAGGTTTACATTAACTAAAGTTCGACCCACTAAAACTTTGTTGGATTGAAGGGAGTTCGGATTCCCACTGGGTTGAAAGTCATCATGGACCAAATCATATCAGCCCGCTAATAGAAATGGCATCAGGGGAGAAAGGAGCCCGCCTGCTAAAAGGATGCCCATATAACCCACCGATTTTTTGGCATGAGCACTTGATAGAGTGAACAACGGGAAGGTGTCTACACATTTGAACCCTTACAAACACTAGAATAGCTCTGCACTGATGGTGAGAAGACTCAGATGATATCACAAGAATTCTTCTAGTCACAGCAGCTGATCCTCTTGCTCGAGAAGGTGCTGAAATGGGCGACACAATCGCCATATGCACAAGAATTCTTCTAACCACTCAAGAGCCTCATAGTAAGGGATTAGACCATGGAGGGTCTAACAAAGCCAAGGGCACTCGAGGAGGCAAGCAAAAGAGAAACATAACTGAGTTGTTGGGTTGCTCTCGCAAAAGTCGGATATGCATTTATAGTCGATCTGGAAGATTGAATCCAAGCGTCCGTGAAGCAATAGTGCTCTCGTGAAGCTTTGAAGTGTGGGCTCATAAGCAGGCAAGGACATTGGTGAAGATGACAGATAGTAGGCTCCAGATCAAGATTCTCTACCCGTGACTACGGACCCATCGGGGGTACAGACGTGGTAATTTTGAAATAAAATTATTTTTATCCCAAAATTGGGGACATATGTTTACACCAAAATTTGGGAAAAGAAAAATGCGAGAACTTGAAGCTTCTAAGATTATATCATCAAGGGATCGATTAGATGTGAATCGATGTCAGCTGGTTTTGATACAGTGTCGGAATCGGCTATTTTATAGATGACGTCAGCAGACAACATCAACAGACTACGTACGGATGGCATCGGGGGAAAATATGTCGGACTCTACAAAAGGGAAAGGATTAGGGTCCAAGTTATCTTAAGTTAGGAATGTTTTCTTTTATTCCAAAGATTGTAATAAGTCATATTTGAGTAGGATTCATGTTTAAGTTCTGGGTATAAATATTGGACCCCGACTATTGTTAGAGACATCCAATCAATCAATACCAATTACTTTTTTTGGCTTCATGCCAACCCTTAGGAGTAGGAGTACTATAGATCTCGGTGAGTTCTTCAACAAGCAGGGATGCATCGATCTGGTCGACCTCCGGCTAGTCTATGAGTACCGACATGGCTTATACTTTTGTTTGTAAGGCTACATCGGTCTGGCCGACCTCTTATGAGCTTTAGTATAAGTTAGTTATCGATCCTTATCTAGTTCAAGTACGACTGCATTGGTTAAGCTCGACTTCTCGAATTAGAATAAGGTCAAGTTACTGGTTCTACCTAAGGGTGGCATCCTTCAGGTAGATTCATTAAGTTATCGATCTTACTGATGTTTTAATGTCATTAGTTTCAGCAATATCAACCTACCCGATCAAGATCGATCTAGATCAGCCTCACATCCTTTTAGTCCATCGTTTATTTTGCTATATTGTGATAGTTCTTGCTTTAAACGATGGATTATGTTTTATCGGTCGTTCTACTTCGATCTTGATCGTGCATAGTACGCGACCGAGGCATGTCTGGTCTTGAGTAGGTTTACTAGCTAGTTGAATCTGGTCTATAGCTTGCTATTATGGCTGTAACGATCCGGTCGATCCCTACTTTTTGCACTTTAAACCAGAGTATGCTAGTTGGTAGGTCTGCATTTGGCTAGGCATAACTTTGGCTATTTGTTATACTTGCATCGGCTAAATAGCCGATTGTTCGTACTTTAATGCGCATAGTATGTCTTCATGATTCTGTTAAATGTGAATAGGTTTGTTTACTTTAAATGTTTAATTTGTTATCTTTATTATGGCTGTCATTGATCCGGTCGAACCCCACTATTAAAGATAATGGGTTAGGTCTGATGATTGTGTAAATCTGTTCATATTAAATAGTCGATTGTTCACATGCTATGACCTGATGTAGACGAGGGTCCCGATCTTCCGTCAGGTGATGGTAACTATCGTTGTGGCGGAGAATGACACACCGATCCGGCTTCAGATCGAAAGATCGAACCCTGCAATCTTAGCACCACAGCTCCTCTGGTTATCAACCAAGTCATGGACCAGGTTGACCTCGCCAAGAAGGCTAATCCCTGCCTGCGCAACGAAGAACACAAGCAAGAACAAGAAAGAAAGCAACCAAATTGCAGATGAATGATTAATCTCATGAGTTGGGGTCTCACAAACCGAAGAATGGCGAAACTGTTTCTTGATAGAATAATCTAAGCAAAACCCCAAACCCTAAAGTAGGTGGTGGCTACTGATTATATAGCCTAAGGGACATCCAAGGATCCATCTTCACGTCCTAAAGGTGTCCCAACACGTTACAAGGCCCAACGGCCCAAAAGAAGGTGTCGTAGCACCCTGACAGATTCTGGATGCTGACTTGTTTTGACGATTCCCGTTGATTCCGAAGAGGTTTTGATGTGAAACCACTTGGATTGGCTTCCTTATCAAATTATATTTCTATCCATATGTGGATCATCGAAAACGGAGTTCGGATGCGTCCTGGGCGTCCGATTTATTACAGACTGGTCCTGATGGCCGAGGCAGACTCGAACTCGGATTGGACTGGGCCTCTGGCTTGGCTTGGACGTCCTTGCTGGCCTCCTAAGGTGGTGGCCAAGGAGGAGGACGTCCAAGGCCATCTCTTAGGTGTTCTCCATCTTCTTGGGGCGTGCTCCAACTTGGGCCTGGGTCCCAAGGATGTCTAACAAGCCCATGACGACAGTGTAGCTCCCGCCAGAAATAGCGACAGAATATATTGGTGATTTGGAGGCCTTGCTGACGTGATATTGAGATGGAACCAGATCTATTTGAAAGCTTATCAAACAATCTTTCTATCAAGTGCTCATTGACCTCGATCGCACTCCGGATGGATGAGTTATGGCCTTCCCAATGAGGCACTGTCGGGCTACCGACGAACCGAAAGTTCAACTTTGATGAACTTACATTATGAAACACATTTGAACCTACAATCAAATAGTGACATGTACATGTGGAACCAAGTGAATTATAACCAAAGCCACTATGCAAATGTAGGAATGAGCGCACCTTATAATCATTGTTTCTATCCGAAGGTGCCATGTCCTCATCATCCTCCCCTTCTTGACAACAAACCGTCCTCGGTTTGGGATTAGATGAAGAAAACATTGTTGGTAGTAGCCAATATTGCTCCCCTTCTTGAAATTTAACATGTTTCTTTATAACAAAACTAGGGGAACTCGACATGACAAGATTATAGCAATTGCAATCCTTTGGTTGATCATACTTTTGCACAATATAAGGAGATTTCAGATTTGAACAAATATAGACACGATGCACCATATACTCTCCTTTGCAATTATATTTTCCAATAAAATGATATGTATGTCTAGAGAACCATGGCAAATCAGCATATGCATAAAGTTTCTCCTCTAAAGAACTAAGATTACACGAAACATCAAATTCAATGTAACCCAAAGTATTTAAAGAAGACAATAATTTCAGCTCATCAACTTCACTAGCATTATGAATAACAAGTCTATTTTCAGCACAAGTGCTCATTTTCAGCACACATATAGCGTGATCATTCTTCAATGATTGCATGGGTATAACATAAATATCATCATGCAAGTCATCTTCGTCACAAGAAACATCAAGCAAATCATCTTGTGACAAAGGTAAATCAAGCGAATGCTCCACTAAAATTTGCTCTATCATAGCATGATTGGTGGAAAAATTCAGCACATCAAGAGAACTCTCACCTTCTGTGAGTTTAGCATCATGGGCATTACCTTTGCTCTCATGTTCAGCAGGGGTAATCGTTGATGGTTCTGAATTTTCACATGAGGCTGTGAGCTTCTCATTTTCTATCATGTCATCCTTGCTCTTTTCTACATTGTCCTACAAAAGGTTAGGCATAGCAGGAGGAATAACAACAGACTCTTCCTCTAAATGGTGCACCTCATCATATGAAGTCAAAATAGGAGGTGGATTAACAAAGGTTTCTCGCATAAGAAGTTTCATATCATTCCAAGTTTGAGGCTTATCAGAAGGATCTAAAGACTCCCACCAAGATAAAGTAGAATGTCGTAAAACACTAGCTGCATTTTTTACCTTCCTCCTTGGACACATAAAGCGAGTAGCAAATATATTATCGATGGCAATTTCCCACTCCATGTACTCATCAGCACCTATACCATCATAAGTCGGTGGATACGAACAACCTGTCATTGTTAGAAGACAACAAAAGACAATACAAAAATATTATCCCTATCAAATGACTACGTGGTTGCAGTGGTGTCACTTTTGATAGCAAGTGGAAGCGTCTTACCAAGCTCTTACAAAGTTCTTACCAATGCAAGCAGTGGGCGGTACAACCGGCGGCTGGTTCGTGATACCTATGAGGTAGTGGTACCGAGATTGCAAGGACCTTTTTTCTGTACTGATCTGAAGTATATATGTGGAGCTTGGGAGGCACGAAAAAAAAACAAATATATATATGTGGCACACAAGTCAGTGACAGACAGCAATATTGAATAAATGTCCAAAGCACTTGTCCTAGTTGCTGGCCTATACGTGTTCCTATCACCAGTTGTGATAAACAAGAGAGAAAACAAGGATGAAAGGAAACAAGTATTAAAGGTAGCAACGGATATGAACAAGGCAAAAGGTACCACAAACAATAGAGCTATTGAGTGTTTCTTATGTGCTCCTTTTCGATATCTTCTATTCTCTTTTACTATTTTTTTTCTTTTATTTTTTTTGTCCAATCTTTTTTTTCTTGCTTTTGCTCTTTTGATATTTTTTTCTCAGCAAGGAGCACACAAGAATAAACCACAAAAAATTTGAGCTCAATTGAATAAAAGATGTGGCCTATAGAAAATTAGGACTGTACTCTAAAAAGCATACCAAAACTTGTAGGCCCAGAAACTCAATTTTCCTAATCGAATTTCGCAAATCTAATTTTTGCGAACCCAGCTATGCTGGGATGAAATAGATCTAAAATTTTTTGGCGTTCTCCGTAGATATAAAATTTTTCCCGTTTCGAGTTCGGATGCAAAAGTTATGACTGTTTTATGGAAGCTGCTCGAATCAGGGATTTAGTGGACACAAGATGCAAACCGATGGTGATACGGAATAGCGGCGGGTGAAGGGATCAACACAAACTAGAAAAAACACAATCTAAACCAGCAACAAGACTTTGACCTAGGACACAAACTCAACAAAGCGAACTCTGAAACTGAAATATGCAAAGGCTATGGCGCGGAAGGTTCTAGGACAGGAAAAACGAGTATGGCACTGGACTATGGGACGAATGCGAAACACTCAAACTAGGGAATAACAAGTGAACCTGACGGTATACCTTAGCTCTGATTATCACTTGATGTAGACGAGGGTCCCGATCTTCCGTCAGGTGATGGTAACTATCATTGTGGCGGAGAATGACACACCGATCCGGCTTCAGATCGAAAGATCGAACCCTGCAATCTTAGCACCACAGCTCCTCTGTTTATCAACCAAGTCACAGACCAGGTTGACCTCGCCAAGAAGGCTAATCCCTGCCTGCGCAACGAAGAACACAAGCAAGAACAAGAAAGAAAGCAACCAAATTGCAGATGAATGATTAATCTCATAAGTTGGGGTCTCACAAACCGAAGAACGGCGAAACTGTTTCTTGACAGAATAATCTAAGCAAAACCCCAAACCCTAAAGTAGGTGGTGGCTACTGATTATATAGCCTAAGGGACATCCAAGGATCCCTCTTCACGTCCTAAAGGTGTCCCAACACGTTACAAGGCCCAACGGCCCAAAAGAAGGTGTCGCAGCACCCTGACAGATTCTGGACGCTGACTTGTTTCGACGATTCCCGTTGATTCCGAAGAGCTTTTGATGTGAAACCACTTGGATTGGCTTCCTTATCAAATTATCTTTCCATCCATATGTGGATCATCGAAAATGGAGTTCGGATGCGTCCTGGGCGTCCGATTTATTGCAGACTGGTCCTGATGGCCGAGGCAGACTCGAACTCGGATTGGACTGGGCATCTGGCTTGGCTTGGACGTCCTTGCTGGCCTCCTAAGGTGGTGGCCAAGGAGGAGGACGTCCAAGGCCATCTCTTAGGTGTTCTCCATCTTCTTGGGGCGTGCTCCAACTTGGGCCTGGGTCCCAAGGATGTCTAACAAGCCCATGACGACAGTGTAGCTCCCGCCAGAAATAGCGACAGAATATATTAGTGATTTGGAGGCCTTGCTGATGTGATATTGAGATGGAACCAGATCTATTTGAAAGCTTATCAAACAAGCTTTCCATCAAGTGCTCATTGACCTCGATCGCACTCCGGATGGATGAGTTATGGCCTTCCCAATGAGGCACTGTCGGGCTGCCGACGAACCGAAAGTTCAACTTTGATGAACTTACATTATGAAACACATTTGAACCTACAATCAAATAGTGACATGTACATGTGAAACCAAGTGAATTATAACCAAAGCCACTATGCAAATGTAGGAACGAGCGCACCTTATAATTATTGTTCCTATCCGAAGGTGCCATGTCCTCATCATGACCCTTCTTCTACCTGAATTGGTTATTTTAGCCGATTCGCCTGTGCTTTCACGGATATGGCACGTGTTCATAAACCTGTTGACATATAGTCGGTTTATGGGCTTTCTGGTTTTAGGTTATTGTCACCATCATAGCTGCATCGATCTGGTCGAACCTCACTGATGATGGTAATAAATTAGATCTAGACAGTCCGTAGATCTGTTTATATTAAACAATAGATTATTTGCATGGTATATCCCTTTTCTATTTTGCCGAATTCATTGGCTCTGCACCACGTATTGATTAAATCTAACTTAGCCAATGATGTATCTTTGACGCGTACATATTAATAGCTTAAGAAAAAGGATCATTCAACTAGGTGCATTGTATTTGTTATTATAAATCAATCATGACCCACGAACATCATGTTCCTTAACAGTCGATTTCCTCTCGCATCGGCTATTTAGTCGATTTTTCTCGTTTGGCTGCTCCCAAAGCAGCACACTTGGAACTATCTGGGCAAAACCGGCATATTCACCTTAAATTACTAATAAACTTTCTCTCCTTATCAATTGCAGGTCAAATTGACTAGCACGCCTTTGGGAATTCGTAGGATCGACTGGTCCTGCGTTGAAGCCAAACATATCTCCGGATCATTCTGGCTTGCTGCGTGTCCGCCGATGCGTCTACCACGTTTTTCACGCCGACAATTGCTATTATCAACGTTGGTCAGAAAAATAATAAAATTATAATTTACTGAATAAAATTTAACTGCTCTTCAAATTAAATTCTCCCGTTGGTTCGAATTTAATTAGAAGATAATAAATTTTAACCTTTGCAGCGAAAACATGAAAAAATTCTTTATCTACTTTTTAGAAGTATTTTATTGTACTCATCTACTCTCTGAAAAATTATCCTGGTTCAAATTTTGACAGAGATTTAAACTAGATAAAAAATCATCAAAATTTGCTTTTGACAATGAATAAAACAATAACACAGTTTTTACTTTTCATTTGGCCTAGCCCATTGAAACAGTGCATGGCCCAATGGCAAAATGCCACCCATGCGCCCGCGCTCGTGGCCCAGCAGTGGCCCAACACAGCGCGCGTGCTCCCCCACGCCCAGGCCACAACCTAGGCCTGGGCCGGAAATCTTCGATCCCACCTAGGCCTCTTTCGGCTTGATGCGGTCTAAACCGTTGATCTTCATCCAATGGTCATCTGCGCATTTCGCGAGATCAAAAACCGGTGTCCGCGACCGCATCCGAAACCCTAGCTCATTCTTCACTTTGTTTTCTCTTCTACACGGCGTCGGCTCTCTCTTCCACTCTCACCTCCAACTAGATGGCCGGAGAGAAGCGTGGTGGCGCCACCGTGGTGCCCTTCATCGGTGCATGTGTGCGGCTAGATCCGCGCACGGCACCGTCGAGCGGAACCACGGTGGTGCTCTTTGCGCCCCCATGCGCGCTGCGGTGGAGTTGCCCTAAACCCTAGATCCCTTCAGCGTCGTCGCGGGTCCCCTCACCGGAGCACGTGCTCCCTAGTGGGTGAGCGCGCCGCCGTCAAGCAGTCCTGTGATGGTGCCCTCGGCCAGGGCTCACGCGCACGGCAACGAGCGTGGCTCGGCTTCTCCCCACGTGCCGGCGAGGCAGTGGCGGGTGCATCTTCCCGCTCGCGGCGGTGGCGACGGCGGCGAGAAACTGGGTATGTCTTCCCCCTTCTCCGTCCATCCATCTAGGGTTAGGGTATCGAGTCCCCTCCTTCTGTTTTCTTCATGATTTCTACCCCCAAAGACTAGATCTACATCTAGACTAGGCGACTGATACCAGTGATAGTTACATAGGATCGGCTAGGTGTAGATCAGCCAGGTCTAACTGACATTTGGGATAAATAGTGAACCCTAGAACATATACTAGTAATGGGAAAACAGAGAGAGAGAGGGGTGCGGAGATGCAAACCATCGGCCGCCTTCGACGAAGACGAGCTGGCCATCGCTGGTGCGCGGTGGTGACTCGGTGAAGGCGCGATGGTGATGCGGTGGAGGCACAGTCACAAGGTGGCGGTGCAGAGGCAGGGTGAAGCCGGTGGCGGTGCTTCTCGTCGCTGGCAGCGCCCCCTCTCTAGATCGGTTAGGGTTTGGGATGTAGGTTAGGTGTCTGGCGGCTCAGGTGAATCTTGTGCCCTGTGCCCCGGCCCCCACCTCCCTTTTTATGGCGCTGTGTGATGGGGGCCCACCAACTATAGTTAGGGTTGGGCGCCCCCGATCAGGGCGCGGATCAAGGCCCAATTGATCGTTGGGCCAAACTGGTGGGATCAATCTAACATGATTCACATGGGACAAGATCGATGTTATTTGCACAGGTTCTAAAGAAAGCATAAACATAAAGGGACAGGTTCCTCTAATGTAGAATGATTTACTTAAAGAAGAGTAGTAGCTTGAATCTGAAGTTCTCTTTTTTTCGAATTACACAGTATAACGTAGACGCTCACCACACATGCACACTCACCCCTATGAATGCATGCACGCAAACCCTACCCCTATAAGCATTTAAGAAGATTGGGCTGATAAATCCTCGAGATTGATAAAGTCACCACAGGCGCCTCGCTGTCGATGAAAACATCGCCTACCACTGAAAGCACAACACCGTTAAATACTGAAATATTCGCTCCCATGGGAGTCGCCCAAGACATGAGGTGCTACTAAGGCTCTTATAACCACTAGGCTATAGGCCCTTTCACAGCTCTATATTTCTCTAACATAGCTTTTTTTTACATAATGGTAGATTAAACAACCGGCTTCTTCCTTCAATAATAAATCATGATTTAACTACTGTTCTTCATGGGCACTATACACCTTTTATTAATGATTTCCATTGTCTCACATGCTCTAGTCCATTCACTCTAGATGGGACAACGAAGTCAGATAACCTTTCGTAAAGGAAGTCAAATATTGATGGTTGGTGCCATAAGAAAAAAAAGTTAGGCTATTTGGTTGTTTGACATGTTAGCATGCCTAGGAGGCTAAATCAGGCAACAACTTCTCATGCCCGGCACTCAAAATTGGGTGCCTCATATTGCTACATAGGCTAGACAACTTTTCTAGCTATCTAGGATTTGATCCAAACAAAATGCATGAAAAGGAAATAGCATAATCCAAATGGAGATTTCCCAAAATTTGTCCATGCTGTTGTCAGTTGATCCTCCGTATCTCTACAACTCAAGAGGTAGAGGAATCTATGGATCATTGTCCATGTAGTTGCTAGGGTAGATTAGGGTTTTAGTTGTAGTTGGTGCTAGGCATCCTAGAGTTCCAAGCGGTTGTCTTCGTGACAAACCTATGCTAGGTTTTGGTTCAAAGAGGTGGCATTTCTATTTTAGAATAAGGTCGTCCACCCTTTATTTCCATACCTTAACTATGCTATTTTGAGCAATGACTCTGGGCTCATCAGGTAGGTTCTCGACAAATCTGAATCTCTAGTTCAAGCTTTAGATCTTGGTGTCGCTCTATTATGTTGTCGGGTGTTTTTGGCTCTTTTTGCGATGGCACCAACAATGCCATGTGGAGGAAGTAGTTGGTCGGTTGATGGTGCAGTGACTTTCCAAGAATTACAGGTTGTATGAGCACATCAGGTGCTTAGGCCCTATTTGAATCCGTGGTTTAAATTTTAGCTACTAAACTTTAAATCACTTTAGCTCTTGAGGCTCCAAACATGAGGTCAAAAGTCCTATCTAAAGTTTAGCTAACGTCACAAAACTTTAGACCACAAAAGTGAACTATAGTGATATAAATTTTTATTCTTTAACTAGCTAAAGTTGAGACTAGAGAATCAAAACTTACCGAGCTAGCTCCACCACTCCCTACTGGCTTTTTGGCACTTGTGCGTTAATTATTAGGTTTCCTAAAGCCTCGGCTCTTGTTTGTTGTGATGCCACAACGAGATATAATGCTTGTAAGATTACACTATTGGGCAAAAAACCTTTGGCATTTTTTTTTAGGGGGGGGGGGGGGGGGGTAACTGGTGGATTCGAACCATCGCCGTTAAGGAATGACACTTACCAAGCATTTCATTTTTAGAAAACCCTTTATCCATCCAGTTCGTAAATATTGGATATTTTGTTCAAGTTTATACTTTCATCCTGTTAGTGAATATTGAGTATCTTGGGTATATTATGTACGCTCAAGGCACTATATAAAAAGTACGCTATTTAGATTTGGTCTAGCTGGTTCTATCACTTTTGTTGTCTTGTCTTAATAACTAGGTTGAGATATCAGACTTTGATTTTTGAATCCGATTTTTTAAGGCGATTTATCACGGTTATCTCTACGCGCGCGGAATATGATAGCTTGCCATGAGGCATCTGCCTGCAATTCCTGCAACTTGGATTGTAGTACGCGTTATATATTGCAGTTGCTTGCCATAATCACTTGTGCACTGATCCGTGGTACTTGTGCTCGTCTCGACATCATCTCCCCCCTAATACTACATCGTATTCCTTTCCTCCCCAGTTGGGAGTAGTAATAAGAGTTACTGAAACCAGTACAATGCAAGACGAAAGAAACGACGTCACTTGCATTGACTTGGCACACCAAAGGCAATAACAGTGAGCAATTTCATTCACCATCGTATTATTATTATACAGAATTTACCTCTCACACACCTCAGCATTTATATATAGGAACGGTCAACACGATAAATAGGTGCACATGAACAAATGAGAACACAATAGTCACGCATATATATGCTCATCTACGATCGTAGTCTGGCACGCATCTTGTAATAGAAGTGTACGTGTATACGTACTGCTGTCAGATTCGGTGGATCGGAGAGTAAGTTTGATGATCCTTGATTAGAGCATGGCGGCGGCGTGGTCCTTGAGCTCGCCGCAGTCGGCGATGACGACAGGCCTCACCGTCCTGCCGCTCATGGACCCGGCCTTTTCGACGGCGCGCACCGCGTCCATGCCTTGCTCGACGCGGCCGAACGCGACGTGGCGGCCGTCCAGCCACGGCGCGTCGGCGAAGGTGATGAAGAACTGGGAGCCGTTGGTGTTGGGCCCGGCGTTGGCCATGGACACCACGCCAGGGCCGGAGTGCCGGACGACGCCGAGCGCCTCGTCCGCGAAGTACCGGCCGCCGTCGCCGAGTGCGGACTCGCCGCCCGTGCCGTTGCCCGCCGTGATGTCGCCGCCCTGGCACATGAACCCGGGCACCACGCGGTGGAACGGCGCGCCCTTGTAGTGCAGCCGCTTGCCCGACCACCGGCCCGCGCCGCGCTCGCCGGTGCACAGCAGACGGAAGTTCTCCGCCGTCTTGGGCACCTTGTCGGCGAACAGCTCGATGACGACGCGGCCAACCTTCTCGCCGTCGATGCTGAGGTCCAGGAACACCCTGGGGTTCTGGTTGTTCTTGGGCCACGCCATCAATCAATTAATTAATAAATTGACAGAGATCGAGTGTACTGTACTGTGTGCACAAGCAACTATAGCTAGTAGAGACTCGCTCACTTCACTTGTGCTCAACTTGACTTGCTTGAGCCTTGTTGTAGGAGAGGAGTCGACGATGCCTATATATAGGGGAGCAAATGGGATTGTATACTTGTATGGACTTGGAGAGAACAACTGCTTTTTATTCATATTATAAATAGAGAGAGCAAAAAAGAAGATGCTTACAGACACAACTGTATGTCACTTGCTGGCATATTTGCGTGTGGTCGTCAGTCTTTCCTAACTTTGATCCCTAGCGTATGCTGCTCCGTTCTTTCTTATTCCATGCATGCTACTGACCTTTCACTGTTAGTTTTTCCAACCATATATCATTACTTACAACTCAATAATATGAACTTCTTTTAAATTCAAATGGTATGACAAAAAAAGAAATTCATGGTGGGTGCGCGCGCAAGCGTGTGTGATTAACTTATTCTTTACCAAGTATATAGGTGGAAGTTCCGCAACAGGATTTGTGCTTACAAGGTGAAGCTTGTCATCATTTTGTGCTTCTTTTGCTATAGGGTGTCTTGATCAAAGGTAGTTTGATAAATTTGAATTTCAAATATAAGAACTTGAAATGCATATTTGGACCCCTAAACAATCTTAAATAAAAAAATAACATCAAGCACAAAGTCTTAGATCTTACAGATCTACTAAATTTATTTGTCGTGAGCTTTTTTCAGAGGCAGTTGACCCTGAAAATTGACTTTAAGAGGCGGTTAATTCAGTAAACTGCGTCAAGAAATCACCCATTTTAGAACTGTTGCCACAAGAAACATTTATAAGAGCTTCTCCAAGAGTCTTTCCTAAACTCCCATTCTAAATTGTCATTTTTACAGAGCCATTGGAATAAAAATATCTCTGTATTTTTTCACCCTCCAATAGCTTTTATATATCTTGTACGCACTGTAGAGACCGAATCCCACCAGTGGCGGACCCAGGACCTGAGACCAGGATAGTCCTGGTAAAAAATTTCATGTGTAATACTATAAAATACAAACAAAAAGTTTAGCAAACATAGCTATAAATTAACCAAATTACGATAATACATTTAAAAGGTTCGAAACTTACATAAATACTCCCTCCATACTGGTAAAGAAAGTCGTTTAGGATATGATTTAACATACCAAGGAGTGATTAATTAAGGGATATTTTTTCTGTTTTCCCTTATTAAATAGTGTTGCGGGTATCACCTATCCAACAAACTTTCGTAGCTGGATTGGTAAGCATGCTGCAGCTTGGTTCGATCCCTCTCGGGCGCGTTATTTTTTTGAAAAGCTCGTGGATTTGCGGTGTCTTTGGCCTGGGCTGAGACGAGAGTGACCGTGGACCGGTTTCTGAAGAGTAGTAATAGAATTTTGGGCCAAATTTGTGGGTAGTCCGTGGCCTACCTATGCTACCTGCTGGGTCCGCCACTGAATCATACTCTTCATCTTTGACTAGCGAGAAATCTAGAATAAAGGATGATAATATTTTGATATCCAATTAAAGAAGTTACTGATGGATATTTTCACCAATATCTTTATTAATATTAATAAGAAAGGACACAGAGAGGCTAAAACTATTACCAGCATGGATTGTTTTATGTCAACCGTCCTTGAAAATAGATAGTGTCGACGCTGGATACCCAAGGTACCCCACGACACTTATAAAACAACTCAGGTGGCCCAGGTGGCCATGGCCCAGCATCCATGGTCCGCCTGGACCGCACCTCATCCCCAACCATGCAGCACGCAACCGCCTCGACCACGTCTAGTCTCGACCAGACAGGTACGACAAGGACTAGAGGTGGTTGGCGCATTAAATGCACCTGTCCTGACGGCATGCGCACGCACCTCGCACGCTCCTCGAGGACGAAGAAGGACGATCACCCAACATACTGCATGGCTTAGCATGCATCGATCACCCTTCGACCACCGGGTCCCAGGGTGTACATCACCCCTCGAACCGCTCCCTCACTGAGTCAAGGACTACACCATGACACGACGACGTCACAACATTGCTCAGGACCGCCTAACCTCCACCTGACTCGATGGGCAGGCGTATGGCCGAGCTTACCACAGGCATGGCCCTCACAGCCAGAAGCCAACCTCTCCCCGGAACCAGCCAAAACAAAAAATCCTCGACATGACCATGTATTGTCGGGGACAACGGCACTACGACCAAGAGGGTAGACGGCCCGCAGAGGACGGCCGCTCTATTCGCATACTAGCGCCACAACGCTCCCCTGGGATAACGGGCGCCAAGACAAGGGCCATGACTCACTATGTGCCCATGTTGCACAGGACAGTAGGTGAACAACCACGACCCACGCTGTGCCACCATGGCATGCCATACCTAGACGTAGGGAACAAGAACCCCCGACAACACTCGGACATGCAACAGGAGCAGGGACAAGACGCAGGGGGCCCAGCGACCAAGCTTGCCAACCTCTCCCACCCCTCGGGCTCTCGACCACTCGAATCGGTAGAGCTCTTCCCTCTCGAATGTTGTCTGGCCCCCAAGAGTATACAAGGGGAGCTGGGCCTTCACTCTAAATAGGGGCTGAACCATCATGACTCCTCTCACTCTCACATCCAAGCTTATGAGCGCCCCCATTGTAAGACCTCAGAGCACTTGAACCGAGGAACACGAACTCGAACACCCTCGAAGACTGGACATCAGGCTCTGTCCTGAACCAGTATAATTCCCCGTGTCTTGAGTGCCACCATCGATTTTCTTGAGCAGCGCGGCGCTAGATTTACCGGTCGGTCTATGAAACACCGATAGATAGATTTTCTTGGTGGTTTTATTAACTCAAATTTTCATGGAAATCTATTTATTTATGAACCACCACCCAAGAATGAAAGCTGACTGAAAATTATCTGTGTAGTAGTGTAATTAAACATTGTTAAATACTTCCATACATTAATGACTCTCTCACTCACTCACTTTTCTGAATTATTCCCTCTATCTCCAAATCAACTTCTAGCTGTCTTAAGTGATTTTAAAAATATATATATAGAAAAAGACACCAATATTTATGAGACTAAATAAGCATATACTATGAAAATTTATTTTATAGTGTATCTAATAATACCAATTTGATGTCAGAAATATTTATACTCTTTTTTATAGATTCTGTCGAATTTAAAAGTGTTATTTCATACAACTCTATAAGTTTATTATTCTAGGATGGAAAGAGCTAGTGTAGCTTTAGTCAGCTGCAGCCTGCTGTGGCGCATGTGGAATATTGACTTGGCAATCAATGGCTCGTTTTGTTTCTTATTGTATGCGTGATAATTAAGGCGAACGTGTTTCTCACGCGGTGCTATGTGATTCGAGTTGCTCCCGATCGAGACACAATCACATCAAGTTGTCCTTGTTCTCCTTTGTGGCTGTAAATTTAGGATATTCAAGTTCACACGCCTTGTTGCTATTAGCCTATGACAGTCATATGACAGTCATATACAGAAGATAGAATCTGATTCGACACCCCCAACCTATTAGCCTATGACAGTCATATAGTATAGGAGTAGAGCATAAGTATATTGGAAGATAATTACATTTTTACTGTGGGGATATATACTGGACACTACATTAATTAATTGGGCCGATGTTCAGGACAGATCTAGAACTTCCAGTGTCTTATCTTCAGCCTGTTCGGTTGGCTGATTCGTATCGTTGCTGGTTCGTGAAGAAGTACTGCTAGCTAGTTTGTGTGAGAGAAAAATACTGTTCCGGCTAAAAATTTACGATCGTTTACGACAAGCCACAGCCAAACGAACAGGCTACTTGAACCGACTAGCAAAGTTCAATATACTAATATGCGGTGCTCACATAATAAAATTGCCTGAGTAGCCTGAGTGCGCACGCATTCATGATTAAGATATACTAATATGCGGTGCTCACGAGACGCGAAGCCTGAGTGCGCACGCATTCGTGATCTGTATTCTGTGGGTTGGAGCTATAGGCCTATAGCTACAACTTTGTACATTATATTCTGCGTACATAACAAGCGAGATGGATAAAATTTCAGGGATATGCATAAGAGCCATGAGATAGGGATCTTATTAGTTTAACCTACAACATATTAGTGACCTAGATGTTCCTCAGTTAATTAGGATACATTGCGTACATAACAAGCAGGATGGGTAGAATTTTAAGCAAATGTATATAGGGGCCGTGATAGGGATCTTATTAGTTTAACTTACAACATATTAGTGATCTGAGTGTTCCTCACTTGATTAGGTTTCTTGCGGCAAAATTCCTACATTTAGGCTTAGGTTCATGACTTTCCACTAGTGCTCAGCGACAACAAGATGCCTAGTTTTAAGATCTAAAGGCTCAGTTTTTCGAAGGTGCTTATAGGGTGTGCATGTATACTTTCATGTGTAGTCAAACAGTTTGTTCGCTTGTTGGTTTCAGCCAGGGCGTATCAGTTAGCCAACAGTGTTTTTCTCTCACAACAAATCAGCATCAACCGGGCTTATCAGCTCAGAAACCAACCAACGAACAGGCTGAAAAGGTAAGTACTTCCTTCATCCTAAAATAAATATACATCTTGCTTCTTGAAAAGTCAAACTTTTTTTAAGTTTGACTATAAACATAGAAAATAATATCAGTGTTTGTATCCCTAAATAAGTTTATTATAAAAAATATGCTCCATGCTCAATCTAATGATAATTATTATGCATCAAAATATCAATATATTTTTTTATAAATTGATTAAACTTTAAAAAGTTTGACTCCTCGAGAGCGAGAGGTGCATTTATTTTTGGACGGATGAATTATGTGTGTATGACTACATACATAGGCTGGTACTGACTTAGCCTGTGTTTGGGATTGCAGTCGTGGCTCCTAACACACAGCATGGAAAACACGTGTCTTGTGTGCTGGAAAGAATCATCGGTACAGTGAAACGTTTGGTGGCATTTTCTTAATTCTTACGGTGGGGCAGACAAGAATGTAATTTTAACCAAAACAAATACGGCCTTATTTTTTAAATATCCTCAAAAAAGTGTGTATATTTATGAGCATCTGTAATTGTACCATGTTTTAAAAAAAAAGATCTATAAAGGTTTAAATTCTTGTTAGTTTATGGTGGTACAATTACAGATTTTAAACCTTTTTAATTTATTAGGTAACACCTAGCACGTGGGCTCTAACTTAGCACTTCTTAAATATTACTCTCTTTGTTTCAAATTGTAAGAGTGTGTTTGGTAAGTTTGGATGGAATATAGTCATTCATGAATTTTAGGATAGGCTTATCCGAATTTTCTGTTTGGCTTGATGGAAAACGAGTCATTTTTCTATTTGGCTAGATAGATGAGAGTGGATATGATGGAAATAGTTGACTAATTGTATCTATTATTTTAAAATAACAATAACTAATTATACACTAACATATATGCAGTAGCACTAATTTTTTCATGACAATCATTAATTAAAGATAAAATATGTTAATTAGCACTATTACTACCCTAATTGGTATAGAAGACATGCACTAATCAACATATTAGCATTCACCAAAACTAATCTTGTCATCATAATTACTAGGTAATAATATAATAATAACATAATAAAAATTCTTAATTTATTTACTATGATTAAGATTAGAAAACAGTGCAACATTTTTTTAAGTAAAAGTAACATATCTAGAAATGTCAAAACAGTTATAATTTGAAATGAAGGGAGTATACATGCTTTGTCGGTTTTAGACAGTAACATTTGCGTCTTCATGAAAAGTACGCAACAGAAACAATGCAGCAAGTGTGAAATCGTCTTTTCGTGGCTAGTTGCATTCACTTGTAACGAGTTACCACTTGGAATAAGGATTAAGCTTTTATCTACATCGTCGTGATGTTGAATATTTAATGGACTCATAAGTTCAGCTTGCCTAACAAAGTGGGCGCTGGGCGGCACCGATCGAGTCGACCAGCAGATTCCAATGCTTACTTAATAATAATATATAAACGTATAACAAGACACAGATTATTCTCCATGCGTAATAAGGTATCAAAAGGCCAACAAAACTTCAGGTCTTCAGCTATTCTGTAGCATGTTCAGTGCGAATCAATGACAATTATCAAATAATAATAATAATAATCTGCATCTCGAGATACTGCGAACAACTATTTTTAGGCTGCTGAGACGGACCGCACGCAATTCTCTGCACCGTGCTGGGCAGTGGGCACGCCGTCTTTTTTGTTTGCCCCGCCGACAGTTTGTCCGACTGTTTAAAAAAAACATATTGTCCGACAAGTCTCAAGTTAAATCGTCAGCCTCGTCTGGCATTTCTTTAATATCATCATCTTCCACTTCTCCTTCAATGTGATATGACTTCCTTTTACACGCATTCCTTATGTCTTCGTTATATGTTTTTCACTTTGACACTTCTCGGCATATTTTCCAAACATTCTTTAGGACAAAGCACCTAGCTTTGCCTTTTTTGTTGTCTACCAAATAGAACTTGTGTGCTGCATCAATCCATGTCTGATCAGAATAGCCACTTGTGAATAGTTTGCGAGCCTTCAGATATGCACATTCATATAGATCAGTCCACCTATTAATCTTGTGCCAACGTGTAGCACCTGGTTTTAAGAACAAAACCAGATACACACCATATGTGAGCCCAGAAAGTCAAATCCCACGTATAGCTACAAATAAAGGTAATATCAATAGACAATGCTTAAATACATAACATATTAGTATAAAGAATATAACCTCAGAGAATAAACAGCGGAAAGACAACTCCGATCTTCGGGTGAAGACTCCAAATCCACAGGAACAACTGACTGTTTGATCATAAGCCTAATTCCTTCAAACTTTAGCAATCTAGTATCCATCTGGGATTTTTTTCAAAGATTTAAAAAGTAAATCAAGCGTAAGTACATGTCGTACTCAATAAATATAACATGGGGTTCATGAGGCTCAAAAAGCTGATACAGGTTTAACTGCGATTAGCTTTTAATGAGTCTTGATTTTAGCAAAGGAGTAGCAACAAGTTTATCACAAGCCCATAAATACATGATCAGGTAAATATGAACAATGAATAGCGTAAACAATTAACCATTAGTGAGCATCTTCATCATCTATATCATTAGTGTTCATCATCTATTCCGTAAGGGTTTCAAAGTCGCTCGTGACCATGAGCACGGCTGATATACTAGTTTTACACCCTGCAGAGGTTGTACACTTTCACCGTAAGTCGTGGTTTACCCTTTCGCTCGAGGTGATCAGCCTCTTGACCCACTACCAAGGACGGTTAGCAGGGTTCACTATGAAGCCTTTTAAAGGTTTGTCTAACAAGTTAGGGCCATTAGATTCACTCGACAAACAAATGTAGAGCCCCCTTTCCAATGGCACAATGACGCGCAGCCTATACACAAGGGGACAGAGGCCGCACTATACCCGATTCGGCAAGCCATTTTTACGGCAATAAAGATAACCTCTAACAAGCTAGAAAAGGTCCTCATACTGAGCTAAAGCCAGAGCCATATAGCCCTCACATCTGTACTGTAAGTTTTGGATAATCACTTGCAAATAAGTCCTTAGGGAGAGGAATCTAGAGCACCATAAAAATAGCCCAATGCTCTAGCCCCCTTGTTTCATGTTGCTAAAAAGCATCTTTTAGTGTTTATTGCATATCACATTAGTCAAGTTACAAGATCATGGCTTTAGTTGAGCACTAGCATCATACTACCCAATGTAAATACCCCATAGGTATCAAGGCACAAGGTACAAAGTACCAGAAAATCCTTAGTGGCTGTCAAGGTAGACACATGCAGTATGAATTAAATGATTAAAGGTGTATAGGACAACAAGTAAGATCCTATGCTATACTTGCCTTAAACACCGATCTTTCGGTAAGCTTTAATCTTCAACGTTCTTCTTCTTCTTCTTGATCACCACGTATATCTCACCGACTAGACGAAATCATAAAGCACCACACAAGCATCCATACAATAATACACAAAGCAAACAATAAAACTAAATCAGAACAGTACACCAATCATAGAAAAATAAGTAAAAATGTTTGAAACATGATTCTACGCATCGCTACTAACACACAGTTGCAAGAAGCACTCTAATCAGAGCTACGGTTGAAAAGGTACAACTACCAAAAGATTTACTTTATACATGGAAAAGAAACTATAGGCTTCATTCATTTTAAATATATATAATATATTTTATAAATAATATAAATTGAATTAAGTCAAATTTAGATTTGAATTATAAAACTAAAGTAAAACAAATCATATTTTATTTAGAAAACCCAGTTGCATAATTATTAATCAAGATATGATTAAAACCAAGAAATTTCAGAAATAGTAATATGATAAACACTGTTACTAACACATAGATCTCATCGCTATGAATCTAACGCAACTTGAATGGGCTAAAACAGAGTTAAAACGTAGAAGATATGATTTAAACAAGATTCCCTTTATTAAAATAATAGATTAAATCTAACCTTGAATTTTAAAAGTTGAAAATTTATCTAACAATAGTATAAATATGTAGATTATAAAATTATGAACCTAACGCAAGTTGAACGGATCAAATCAGAGTGGAAACGGAGAAGTTATGGCTAAAACAAAATCAGTGACAAATCTGTAAATAAGTGAAAACGTATTTTGGATCTAGATCGAAGAAACTACACTTTCCAAAGAAGAAAACGGATTCTGAAAAAGTGCTATGGACTGCGGGTTTGAAAACGGAAAACTAGAGGGGCTCTTTAGAAATTATGCCAGGCGAAGAGGTAACATGAAATCTCGATCGTCAGATCATGATTGAACGGTGCTGACTAGATCACGGGGAAAAAGAAGAGAGCCCGCTGGTGGCTACAGTGCTCGACGCGTGGTCGGCCATTGTCGACAGCAACGAGGTCGCCGGTGAGCGTGGAAATCGACCTATAGGCCACTAGAGAACAAAATAGGTACACAGGGAGAAGGAGAAGGAGATGGCGAACGCACCTAGGGAAATTTTGGCGGCGCGGACCAAGACGAGGCGATGCTTTGCTTGGCTAGGCAACAGCGGATGGCGGCGCAGCTGCGGGCGCTCGGGCGATGCGGTCGGAGCGGGATAGGGGGGCACGGGCATCCGATATTTATGAGACACGGAAGACTTGGGGGGCACGCCACGAAGGGAGACAGGGATGGTGCGGACTCGGACGGCGGCGGTGCGGTGGTAGAATCCGCGTCGGGTACGAGCAGGAGGAGGGGATCGAGCTGATAGGGCAGCCCCACCTATTGGCATCGGCGAGAATGGGGTTGGAGTGACAGAGAGGGCGGGGTGCTCGACAGCGGGGTCTTGCTGAGCTGGCCCGAGGCCGGACAAGTGGAGAGCGGGAAATGGGTCGCGTGGCTACTGGGCTACGGTGGAAGGAGCACCAGCGTGGCTTGGGCTGGTTCACTGGCTAGGCCTGCGTCGCGAGAGGGATGGCCAAGTTGGGCCCGCGCGGGAGAGAAAAAAATGGGGAGGAGCAGTGGGCCAAAGGAGAGGGAAGGAGAAGAATCTCTTTTCTTTTATTTCAAAACCTATTTCAAATATGAGCCAAACCAAATTTGAATAGAATTTCAAATACACTTTTCAACTTAATTAAAAATAAGAAATTTTGTTAAGTTCTCAAAAATAAATTTTACAACCTTTTTAAATTCTTTTATTTTCCAATTCCCTTTTCCCCACTTTTCTTTTACTTCAAAGCCATTTTCAAATTTATTTTTCAAAACTTTTTTAAATGTTTTCAATTTGAATCAAATCCACATAATTCAAAAAAAACAAATGCACCGGCATGTATGCACAAACATGTTGCTAAACCTTATGATGAATTTTAATTAAATGAAAAAATTTATTTCCCTTTATTTTATGAGCACAAAATTCAGAAATAAATCATTTTATACCTATTTTCAAAAGAGGCAAATTTTAGGGTGTTACACAGCGATCCTTGGCTTGCTTTGAATTTCTTTTCCTATGTGACGGGATAGTTGTGTTGTATGACTTAACAACATCACCCTAATAGTGCTCGTTGTTACTATCGGCTTCAACAGATGAGTCTGTTGAATTTTTCAACCAAGCACTCATCAATTTCTCATCTGTCACACCCGATTTTTAGAATAAAATATGATGCATAATCTTATGTGCACTCAGAGATCAGTCACACACATAAGCTGACAAATTATAGATAGTACCATCACAAGTGTTTATTACATCACGTATAATAAGACAGAGTCTTCACATAAATATAGCAGAAGTATAAAGAAAAATCTCTCGCGGAAGTACGTGTCGTCATTACCATAGCCATCTGTTACCCATCCGGGATTTTTATCCAAATAATAAAAATAAACAAGCGTAAGTACGTGTCGTACTCAACAAGTGTAATATGGGGTTCATGAGACTCAAAAGGCTTGACACAGGTTTAACAGCATTCAGCTTTTAATTGTCATAATTTTAGAATAAGAGTAGCAACAAATTATTTTAATCCCATAGTAAACACATGATCAATGTAAACATGAATAATGAATAGCATAAATGGATAATTAATAGTGATCATCTATTCCATAAGGGTTTCAAGGCCACTCGTGACCGTGAGCACAACTGATATACTAGTTTTACACTCTGCAGAGTTGTACACTTTCATTGTGAGTCGTGATACCCATATGCCCGGGTTTATAACTCCCAAAACACTTCCAAGGTAAGCAGGCAAGGTTCACTATGAAGCCTTTCAAAGATTCGTCTAACAAGTTAAGGCCATTAGATTCACTCGACAAACAGATATAGAGCCCTCCTTCTCGATGGTACAATGACGCGTAGCCTATACTCAAGGGGACAGAGGCTGCACTATATCCGATTCATCAAGCCATTCTTACGCCAATAAAGATAACCACTAACAAGCTAGTAAAGATCCTCATACTAAGCTAAAGCCAGAGCCATGTGGCCCTCACAGCTGTACTGTAAGTCCCGAATGATAACTTACAGATAAGTACTTAGGGAGAGGAATCTAAAGCATTTAGAAAGTAGCTAAACACTCCAACCCCCTATTTCCAAGTTGCTAAAAAGTTATGTTTTAATGTTTATTGCATATACCATTAGTCAAGTTATAAGATCATGATTTAGTTGAGCATTAGCAAAGCTACTCAATGCATATCCCATAGGAGACAAGGTATCACTTCAATTTTAGGGAATCCCTATCAAGGTGACACATGCAATATGAATTAAATGTATTAAAGTTGATAGAAAATAAGGATAATCTCATGCTATACTTGCCTTGAACAAAGTGTTTCTGTTGATCCTGCTCGTCAAAGTAGTACTCTTGATCACCCACGAATTACTCATCGTCTATACTCGATAATCATAGCAACATATAAGCATCCAGAAGCAATCATGCATAGCAACAAAGGCTATAAATTAGAATAGTACACCAATCAGCATAAAATCAAGATAAAAAGCTTGTAAAATGAATCTACGTCTCGCTATAAACACACAGATGCGAAGTTCACGAAAATCAGAGCTAAAACGAAGAAGTTATGAATTAAACAAGATTTTCTTTAATAAAATAATAGATTAAATCTAACATTGAATTTTAAAAGTTGAAAACATACCTAACAGTAGTATGAACATGTAGATTATGAAATTATGAACCTAACGCAAGTTGAACGGGTCAAATCGGAGTCAAAACGAAGATTTTACGGCTAAAATAAGATTAGTGGTAAAACTGTAAATAGAAGAAACATGATTTTAGAATTTAAATTAATAAATTGGATTTTAAACTGAGCCAGGGACGGCGGGCATGATTAAGAAGTACATGGGTTCTTTAGAAAAAATACAGGGACGACGGGTTGGATAATAAGAAAAGTGGGGGCTCTTTTGCAAATATTTTGGCCGAACCGATATGATCTATTTAGGAGCACTAGATTGAATCTGGACGGCTCGGATTGGACGAGAGGGAGAGAGAGAGAGAGAGAGAGACCCGGTGGCGACGCCATTGCCGGACTCGTCTGGACCTCGTCAGAGTTCGTCGATACGACAATTTCGGCCATCAACGGACACGGGAAGACCACGGGGAGAGAGAGAGAGGGGATGACGATGAACTCACCTAGGAGCTTTACGCGGACGAGGGTGGGTGGGTCTACAGCGGCGTGTGGCTCCATAGGGCAGACAGCGACGCGCGACACTTAGGGTTGCGGTGGCTGGAGCAATGTGAGGGCGGCGGCTGGTGCTTTAGGGTTAGGTGAGGGCGACGCAACGCAGGGGCGCTATTTATGAGCGGGGCTGGCTTGTGGGTCATGCCAGACGTGGCGTAGCGAAGGCGGAGACGAGCTCGGTGTCCAGCTTGAACACGAGCAGGAGGTAGGAGATGACGGCGTCGCTGACACGCGGGCCCCGCGAGTCAGTGAGAGGCGAGAGAGTGAGGGCGGTGTGGCTTGCGCTGGGCTAGGCCACGGGGAAAAGGAGTGAGGCGAGCCATGGCGAAGCGGGGAAAGGCGGGAGTGCAAGCGGGCTGCGGGAGAGATGAGAGCCTGCGGGTGCGTGAGCCCGAGCGGCTGGGCCAACAGGCCGAAAGGGGGAGAGAGAGCTTTTCTTTTTTTTCTAATTTTCCAAACTAGTTTTCAAATACAAATTCAACTCAATTTAAAGTTTGATTTTAAATCACACAATTCAAAAAAATTCCATAGAGCGGCATGAATGCATAATCATGTATGTAGTCCTATATTTAATTTTAATTTAACAAAAAATATTATTCCACTAGGTTTAAATGCTCACACCAATGCATAAATAAATCAATTTAGCTTTTTTAAAATGTTGCAAATTTTTTGTTGTTACATCATCTTCTTCTGGTGTTCACACGATCCGCTTCTCATTCTCAGTATCGCTATCAACGTCAATAGCCTGAGCCTGCTGGTCAGATAAAACTTCCACTTCTTGAGACGAACTTCGACCATTGTTAGGCTATGGTGCATCCATTGAGGCAAAACTGACGCCAAAATTAACAGGCCTTTGCCTTGAAAGGTGCATAATGAGATGGAGCACCAACAAAATGAGAATTATGTGATAATTGGGGTTGGTTGTTGAATAAACTCATAAATCCATCGGGGGATGTGTGCTGTTGTCCCTGCAAGAGTTACACACGAACTCAGTAATACTCATA
Organism: Miscanthus floridulus; assembly: GCF_019320115.1. NCBI lineage: Eukaryota > Viridiplantae > Streptophyta > Magnoliopsida > Poales > Poaceae > Miscanthus > Miscanthus floridulus. The sequence continues at coordinate 105,076,786 of NC_089580.1, read as the reverse complement.
GGAAACTAAGCAGTATATATTTCTTATCAATTTTCTTACTGAACTTGTATCCATTTGTTGGATATGTATTTATCAAACTAGCGGAAAAAGTGAAACAGTAACTTCATTTTAAAACTCCAAATGCCATATTTTAAGAAGAGATAGAATCAACTTTGTTCTATTTAATTTTGTGAAATCAGAAAAAGTGACAATTGTCTTACTTCCTATTTATGTGCAGGAGAAACATGCAGCTCTATTGACTGAACATTCAGTTACCATTGATAGCAAAAATACTCCACCAAAAACACAAGTAGGAATAATACCACCTCCTGATTGACTAAACACATTCGGAACACATTCAACATCAATTCTATTAAACTAAAAACATTCAGTAGCTAGAAAAAAATTCAGTGATCAGTGATTGTACACATTTAGTTATCAATTCTATTGAACTGAACAAATAGATCTTGCAGTTGCTATCCCAAAATATATTAGCACTATCAGTAACTGAAAATAGTATCACAGTGCATACCTAATTACATACTTTCAGCAAAAAAACAAGCAGCAACACATATAAACATATGAATTGGAAAATTAACAAATATTTCTAGAATTACAATGCAGGATTCCAACTGGATTGATGCCCAAACGGAGGGAAACTTGGACCGATGGAGCCACCACATTTGCCAAGTGAAGAGCCAACTGCGTCAAATCCGACTGGGAAACCTCGTCTGCCATGGATAGGTGAAGAATCGAAGTCGTCTGCTATGGATTGAGGATGAATTGAACCTGCAGAGGGGTTGGGTGCTGGGGACGAGCTGCTTCCGCAACCGACGAATGCCGCTGTCGCGTCGTTGCTGAGACCGGCGAGGTTGGGTGCTAGGGCCGAGCCGCTTCTGCAAGGAACTCTGCTCGCAGCCGCCGCCACAACCGCCCCCGTCGCCGCTGCCATCGCCGCCGCTGCCGTCGCCTTGTTCTTCGAAGGAATCGCAGCCTTCCTCTTTGAAACCGATGACATCTAGCTAGATATCGCCAGAGAGGGAAGGGGCGGCTCTCGCTGAAGCCGCGCAAGGGAGGTGGAGACTGTCGAGGTGGGGGAAAATAGCAAAGACGAAACATATATGGCGGGAGATTTGGCGGGCAATCTTCACCTAGCGCGCACGCAGTAGGATCCGCTCGGCGTCGACCGGAGACGACGGCTCCGTACAACATGTGGCCAGCCGTGTTCTTCGCCTGGGAGCACGAGCGCTCACTGTCATCTCACCACGCGACGGCTTTGTTATCTCTCCTTATTTACTGTAGCAGAATGGGGGGTTTCTATCAAATTCGCAGCCCGGAGACGACGGCCAGCACGCTGTTGTACGCGCCCTTATTCCCGAATTTTACATCAGGTAGGGCAGGTTGAAGCTTGCGTGTCTCCTCGGCGTGTCCCGTTCGATGTCTCCGTACACGTGTCCGCCATCTATTCGTTTCCCTCCGAGATGGGCCCTCACCTATTTTCTCCGTCCGCACCGCACGTTACGAGAAAACGGAGCCGTCCGCCCGCTGGTCTGCTCGCGCCAGCCGTCCGCCTAGTCCGTCTCCCTCCGCTTTCCCCTCTCGGCCTCTCAGCTCGAAGCTGGTCTGCTCGCTTATGGCGTGAGTTTCAAACGTCAAATCCCATGGTGATAAACTCGATTTGGGCAGCAACGACCTCAAGCTTCATAGCGGTGAGTTGATTAGATCAAGAGGCTTTTACATGTGTGCTATTAAAAAAATTTATAATTACACATATATCATTAAAAAAGTTGACCGCACACATATGCAACTGTTCTGAACTTATTTGTTCTTCAAGTCATTCCGTCCGTTTTTCTACCTAACAGTGTCAAACCGACAGGTGAAATGGCCATTTTATCCACGGTGGCGTCTGTTTGTCAGCCACCCAAACTCTCTGTCGCGGCGCAGACGGTGTGCTGCTGCTTCCCCTTCGCGGTGGTGCTGGGCAAGGTCCACGTCCTTGAGGCGCTTCACCGCCACGGCGGACCCGTTCTCCATCACCGCCTTGTACGCCGTCCCGAACGCGCCCTTGCCCAGCACCTCCGCAGATGCACGCAGCAGGTCTTCTAGGTCGAACGGCGGGGCTGCCGCCATGGGGCCGAAGAAGATGAGCTTCTTGGACTCGGTCGACCCGCCGGTCTTCGCTGCCGCTGCAATAGCCGCAGCGCCCGCGGTGTTCGGAACTGCCACGGCCGCCGCAGCGCTGTTGTGGCCTCCTGCGCCAGCTGCTGAGCCGTTCTGTCCCTTCGGCTCGACATCCATAGGCTCCATGCCAAGTTCTCGCCCCTTCTCCACTGCCGCCGCCGACCGGGGCGCGCTGGACCTCTTGCGGTAGAGGAAGAAAAGCAGGGCGAGCAAGAGCAGCACGCTGAACACGGAGTTGATGGCAATGCCAGTGATGGCGCCGTCGGAGAGCTTCTTCTTGCCGCCACCGACGTCGGCTGGGACGCCCACTCCCGGCTGCGACTCCGGTGATCCGACCGGCGTGGGCGCGGACTCGACAGGGCACAAGCCGAGTGGACCCCGTAGAGGCCCGTGTTGCCCAAGAAGGAGTCTTTCGGCATCTTCTGGAGCGTGCTGGGGATGGACCCGTTGAGCTGGTTGTAGACACGTTGAACTGCTCCAATGCTGAGGATAGGGATGAGAGGGTATTATGGATTTTTTGACTGACCTGACCCACTTGTCAGGACTCCCAAACGGTGAAAAATTAACGGAATGCGGATGAAATGGCTTGGAGAGCAAAGAAGTTCAGAATAGTGATATATGTGTGCGGTCAACTTTTTTAATGGCCTATGTATAATTATAAATTTTTTTAATGACACGTAAAATCCTCTTAGATTTACTGGAACCTAGATTCTAGCTGCGCATTTTGATTTGGATTGCTAGGATCTCGATTTTGGATTGGGGATCTGGATTCGAGTATGCGGATTTCGATTTGTGCTGTGAGAAGGATTCTGCCTTTCATCTTCAGGTCCATCGAGCTGACATCACACCATGGTGGAACAACGAGTTGGGAGATGTCAATTTGCATTGACTCAGTTGCGTATTCAAGATAGTTGGCAGCAGCTCGTAGATGCTGTTGAGCATGAAGGTGACGGTCTGCTTTCAGACCTCTCTTGGCCGAATATGGCATCAAGGCTTTCTTTTCCCCAGCAATTTTTTGTAAGGTAAGTTGTCTAGTGCTAGTCCCTATTTTTTCTTGATAATAAAGATGCACTCTTCCGCTTTCAGTCTGATGCTATCAAATCAACTATTTCAGTTAGCTAAAAAAACAAATCGGAATGCTTGTTTCTCTAAAATTTGCCCCACATCACAAAAAAAAAATGCAGTCCGGATAAAATTGAACTTACTGAATTAACAAAGCATGAGAGTCTAGATCCTTGCTATGATAAATTGTTCCATACATAAAATTCCATGGAAAGTGCACATAACTCATCAGTTCTCCTAAGGGGATGGGACCTTCACTTAAAATTGGTAAACACATTATAGAGATTTGTATTGAATGACCGAGTGACATTTACTTGTTGGGTATCTTGACCATGGTTAGGGGTCCCAAAGAATGAACTGAAAGGTGGAGGCACAAAAGCATTTCCATGTGGATATTAGCCTGGTATCTGTATTGGATTTTGGTACATACTAGTCCCTAAATGGCCCTGTACCAAAGAAAAAGGAATACTAATATCAGTAATGAAGATACGAGTAGTCTTGATAGTAGTAAATATAACAGAAATCTCGTACCAGGTCAGTGTAGTGTGGTTGCTAAGATGTTACATTACATACTTCCACTGCAGGACCATAAACCTTTGGGTCATTCTTGCCTTTCTTTTTCCGTCGTGTGTTTGCTTCTGTTGCAGAACCAGAAGACATTGAGTCATTCTTGGTTTTCTTTTTCTGCCGTGTTGCCTTCTCGAAACCACCAATTGGTCTCTCAGATCCATGAATTTCCTTCTCCTTAACCTTCAAGCCTTTTGGTTTTATAGCTTGGTCTTCTTCTTGTGTACCTACAAAATAGATAATAATTAGATTTTGGTGTCATATGTATGGTGTTCACGCAATTATTACTCAGGGAGTACGAACCTTGTGAATGAGATAAGGTACCGACATCTGAATCAGCTCTTATTTTTAGGCCTTTCTCCACATCTTCTGCTAATTTCTCTGCATTATTCACAGCCATAAAGTATGTTTCATCAGATTCTGCAGCCCGAGTAGCTAAATGAACGAACATTCTGCATAACTCCTTTCTCCGTTTTGATAGCTTTGTTTTGGGATCTTCATGTGTCTCAGAATTGCTCTTTATATGAACTACTTTTGCATCAACTGTCCATCTATTTAGTACGTATTGTTCAGGAATTTTTTTGTTATTGTTGATATCAAGTATCTTCAACGCATGGCAGCATAAGATTCCAACAAATTCGAACTTTTTGCACCTACACTTCACTTCAACTTCAGATGCAGAAAACTTCACGACATGTTCATTCCTCTTACCATAAACCTTTATTTTGTACTCCTTTTCAGCATTACTGTCACCACAATCGAACAGATCACAATTCAGTGTTTGCATCACTTCTTCTTGGAATACCTTAAATATGGCTGGAGTATAAATTCTTGCTGCATGCCTTAGTATTCTCAAGTCAGATTTCAACTTAGGTGTACTTTGTGTTGCCTTGAAATCACATTTTACCTCCTCACATCTTTTATCTGCCACTAACCTTTCAAAGTGCTCAAAAAAGGTAAGTATGTCATATTTGACACTAATATACCCCTTCAATTCATTGTTCATGCTTTCACTTCTTTGAGTGCTAACCATATCAGCAGAAAATGTATTTCTGCCATATGCTAAGGCCCATTTCTCTCTTTTATCAAATAATCTTTGGAGCCATTGATTGTTTCGTAGCTTATACTTGTCTAGCAAATTGTTCCATGCATTTATAAAATCATCATCCTCCTCTTGATCATAAATACAGTTTTGAAAATCTTTAATGAACTTCTTATAGTCCTCCACAACTCCAGCAAGGTGCTTGCACGCATTCTTTTTGATACCCACCTCGGCTCTACGGCCTTGCATTAATAGACGCATGCTCAGCCAAATCGCGAGCAGCAAAAACATTTACAAATTCGGGGAAGGGATCAGTCCATATCCATGACTGACCCGGGTCCCAACTCATACCCATACTAGCAAGTTCGTGTGCAGACGAATTACAAGATCTAGGAACATTACACACCCGACTATAATTGAAATTTTCCTGAAGAAGACTACGAATATCAGTGAAGAGGCCACCACCAATGGAGAGATCTCTGGTCGACGACGTGATAGCTTCTCGCAGCTGGGTCGAATCTGTTTCGAGCTCTACTTGGGAGATGCCAAAGTGCTCGGCAGCTTCCAGCGCATGCTTACATGCCATTGTTTCGGCAAGCAAGGCGTCATGCACCGGGCCAAGGTTCCCAGCCCCGGCTAACACTGCCATTCCTTCGTGGTTCCTGATAATAAAGCCCCATGCCCCCGTCTTGGATACGTGCTGAAAAGAGCCATCAATGTTTATCTTAAGGATATCAGGCAATGGAGGCTGCCACTTCCTTTGGGCCTGGTACATCCGAGACTCACCCGTGTCTTCTCTCTGAATATCATTCAGTATCGTGGTAGCAGACCTCACCGTGTCTTGACACGTGGGCATTAGCTCACCGGCGTTAGTCTTGTTTCGCACGTCCCACCAGCGCCAAAGCAGAATCACAATTCTCAAACATATATCCCGTCTCAGCGACAGCACATTCATCACGAACTCCTCAGCCGAACGGGTTTGCACAAGGCGTAATCTGAAGAACTCAAGTTGCAGCTCTCTCCAACATTGCACGCATTCTGGTTCATATGCCAAATACAAATTCTGTGATGAGTCTCTGGCAATGCTATCTTGCATGATTGCTTTTGCCATTGCTGCATCTTCATCGGTTAAAATGGTTTGTGGCTTCTTGCCTGACATATAGCAGTTAAAAAAGTGTTGAAAAGCCAGACAAAACTCTCAGCAGTTTCATCATACAAAAGTGCAGCACCAATAATTGTTGTTTTCTTGTTATTATTCACTCCAACTAGCAAACCAAATGGACGTCCATCATTTAATTTTCTGTATGTCGTGTCAAAGCAAACAACATCACCAAAAAACTTCATAGTCTGCAACCATTTTAGAATCTGTCCAAAAAATATTTGTTATCAAGTCATCCTCATCAACCTGAATGGAATAGAAAAACTTCCCGTCTTCTGATGTTTTCTTCTCTAGATATTCCAATACTCCTCCAGTGTCCCCGTGGTTTATCTGTAGTGAGCTCTTTGAATACAATTTATTCTTCATATCTTCACGAGTAAATCCAAGATTCTCAACTCCACCTGCTTCTTTTGCCATGAGATCAAAGGTAGCTTTATTTGAAATGCCGACTGCTTTAGCATTTTCTACACTTGCAAGTTGTGCTTCTGTTATTCTTCTTTGAGATCTTAAATGATGAACTTGACTGCTAGTAGCAAGAATATGATTATGTTCAGGCTCAAACTCATAGATGCAGTACAATCCATCTGTAAGACTTATCTTCATGCGAGCTTCACACATACATCGTGTCTCTGGTCTACTATAGTTGGAAGATTCTTCTTTTTTATCAGGACGCCGAACACCTATTGATAAATAAATAATTGATAAAAATGATGTTCTATCCGTAATGATGAAGAAAGTGGCACAAGACAAGTGATTTAATACCTGCACGAGAACAACAAAAGGTTCTATTCTTTATGGTGGTGCTATTTTTCACATTATGTGAACTGCTCCTTCGAATACTAAAACCCTTGTCTCGAGCATAGGCATTGTAAAAGAGGTATGCCTCTTCTTCAGTGCAGAATTTCATACCAACCTTAGGTATCCTGTCTTCCATAGAATTTTCTACCTGAGTAGGTTCGGTCTGGTTGGATTTGTAGCGGGTTTCATGCAAAATAAGTTAGAAATTATGCAAACTTGCAATGGAGGTTAAATTTCAAATATATTTGCATAGACAACATTATGAATGGTAATCCAATATGACTTGCATTTTCTAACTCTATTGTTACTTTGCCAGATGAAGGAATGTTGATCTAGAGAAGTTCTGTGAGAATGTGACAACAACAGGAGGTCATATCAAGATTCTGGGTACCTGCGGAGAATCAGCCTCCCTTTAGTTAGCCTCGTGAGCAGGGATGAAAACGGATCGGATACGGACGGATATCGCCGATATTACATTTGTTTTCATATTTCTGTCCGGATTCGGATTCGAATACGGATAGTGTCAACTATGTCGGATATGATACGATTGGATATCGACATCATAAATATGAGATTTGAGTATTCGGATACGGATACGGATATGGTATCGGATGTTGGATATCCAGACTCGGATACGGACAGATCTCAACCCTCTAAACGGATTCGATTTCGAATACGGTCGGAAAATATCCGTACCGTTTTCATCCCTACTCGTGAGGCATGGGGGGAAATTGGCTGAGATGACCCCATGTAGCTAGCATCGTCAGGCATGGAGAGTATTGGCTGAGATGCCATTGTTGTGTTGATCGAGAGAAACAAGAAGAATGCTAGTCTAATAATACCCTCCCTATGCATCTAATCTGATGAAACCAACTATCATAATTGGCGCCATTTTTCATAGGCTAGCGCCTTTTGCTATGTTCGCTTGACTTATAAGCCATACTTTTTCAGTCAATGAGTAGTATTTTTCTCTCATAATAAATCAGCCAATAATACTTTCAATCATGGTTTATCAGCCAAACGAATATGGTCACTTTTTCAACCAATGAATAGTATTTTTCTCTCATAATAAATTAGCCAACAGTACTTTCAATCATGGTTTATCAGCCAACGAACAGGGCATTTATTTAATTCAACTGGCGAGAATTTAATGTGGGTCCGATAAGCACGTGAACGTGGGAGGCGGACTAGGCAGACGGTTCCGTTGGACGGCTCCGTTTTCTCGTAGCGTACGGCGCGGACGGAGATAAGATGAGGGCCCATCTCTGGAGGGGAACGAATGGATGACGGACACGTGTGCGGAGACACCGAATGGGACACGCCCAGGAGACACATGCTTCAGCCGGTAGGGCATCCGACAGGACTTACAACTGTCACTCTCAACTTTACCAACTGTCATTTCACCAGAGGAACTGATATCCTGTACCTTACCTTGTCTCTAACAGAGGAACTGATATCCTGTACCGAAACGATTTGAGGGAGCTCAACACCCAAACCAGGTTAATTTGCACTGTAGAGTTTTTAAACGAAAGCTTGAACAGATGGAGAAGGCAAAGAAAGGTAGGGTAAATCAGATGCAACGCGCCAAAACTGTGTTCTTCTCAAGAAAAAATTGCGCACCTGCTCAAGGACGCCTAGCATCTACATGTATCATTTGTTTCTAGTTCTCTGGTTGTGATGATGGGACGCACTTTGGGGGCCTCAGCTGTGAAACCGAACAAAGGTGATGCGAAAACGAAGCTTCCTCGGGTGTCGTCGCCTTCAGTCTGATTTGGTGCCCTGGCTCAGAAAATTTATATCGTAGCCGCTGGAATCCACTTTACTTTGGTGACAGTAACATGTGAGGCCCTGGTGACCACTGACTATATATAAATATATATAAATGCAGTTCTTAAGTACGTAGACCTACCCTTGTAAAACATGTATAGGAGAATGTCGTAGGTCTGGTTTCGTGTAACAAACTAACAACATAGATTCTGCACGTTACGACGTCGACTGAGTATGGAAGTCCACAAGTGGCTCAATGCAATGTTAGCCAACACATTTCTTTAACCAAGAAACAATTTACACGAGTCACATGAGAAGGTTACTATGCAAAAGCCCAGGGTACAGAAGAGTAGTAATTTCAGTTAGCGACCTGACAAATGATTTAAAACTGGAGTGCTTCTCTATAGCTGCAAAATATCATAAAAGGAGGGGAAAAGTAAGTACAAATGCAACCTGAAAAAACAATACAAAATTCAAAGTACTAATTCCAATTACGAAGAGTACCTTGAAGCATAGCCTTAATTCCTTTGCAGAAATCTTCAAGCCGACCAAGTACTGGCCTGATGCCACATGATTGGGATACACATAGTTCCATGTAAAGTGACGTTTCAAGTGTCACCAATAGGAGCTGGCATACCTTCTCTGTCTCGGGATTTAGAGTGCTTGACCCATTTGCCTCAAATACTTCAGTGACAATACAAACCACTTGATCCTGAAAAGAGAGATCACAGATGGAAGAGGGAATTATACACACAAAAAAACATCTTTCATATCTATAAATATAAATTTAATGTCTTATTCATGAGAAGATGGCATATTTCAACAAGATCCTAATGAACTGGACCTTAAACTTAAACATAGAGTAGAACTGTAGAATGCAGATAAACCAGTTTTCAAGTTTCAAGTCAATAATCATAAACTAGTACAAGTTTCAAGTCAAAAGTCTACAATAAACAGTTTCAAGTATGAATGAAGTCAATACTCCGCACGCTGCACTATGACTCCTTTGTAAGGCTAGACATCATGTTTGGGTCACCTACTTATAACTACTAGCAGTTAGGAACATTCAGTGAAATCTGCACTCAGAGATGTCAGAAATAAAAAAGCAAAAACAATTACCTTATAAGAATTAACTGATTACCTATTATAGTGTAAAATCCATGTATTACAAAATTAAACTGGTTTAGCATTTCCTTTACTTCAAAACTACAACTACACATTTGAAACAATGAAAAGCGGTCCAAGAGAAAATATATATATATAAGCACAAAGTAGCACTTGTGGAAAGCAACAAGAGGCACAGCAGCTGCCACCTGTAAACCATGAAGAATATCTGGCATGGGAAGCTCAGGAAAATGGGCAAGGTCAAGGAACTCCAGTTCTTCTGCCCTTTTTACTGCTGCTTTTGCTTGACTACAGAGAAACTTCATAATAAGAAAAGCAATCCTGTAAATCTGAACAGCTAATATCTCAGTATAACGAGTTTGCCTTATACAATCAGAATCTCCTGAACTGTCCCTTCTCACCACCGATAAAGCTGCACTGGGAGAAACTGAAACAGCTGCAGTTGACAAAGTACAACTTGCAGCAAATTTGAACCATCCATACTTGCTACAAATGAGTGGTGGATTCGAATTAAGCGCTACTTCCTCTTTGATAACAGCAGGGCAGAAAAACGATGAGTTCCAGTTAGAGGCATCGCCAGTCTTTACACTTCCTTTGCTTATAAATGCTAGCAGGTGGATAATAATCTCTCTTAGTTCTGAATCTACTTCCTTCTTTCCAGTGTCCCGTGGAAAATGATATTTTGCCAAGATACATAGAAGTATCAGAATATTCTCAGTAAGACTAAGGGCTGAAAGTGATGTCTGTGACTTCTGCGACAATGCCCGTTTCTTGCTCTGATGAGCAGAAGCACTCTGTGCAGACAGATATGATGACATCAGAGGCACCTGTCCTGAAAGGAAGCTGATAGTACTGTTCGCGACATTGTTATGAGAAATGTCATCATCCAAACAATGGTTCAGGGACGCAACAATACCGAGACCCAAGCCCCATAGGTTCACATCCTTCACTTGGGCGCTCAAGGAATTTCTCAAACAGGAGTCATCCAGAGACAACTGACTCAAAAGTACCTTTAAGAACGCAAAAATATTGGCAGACTGAAGAACTTTAGCACCATCCTTTGTTCGCCCCAAGGTCAAGAGGAAATTAAGTATAACTTGAGTAGATAATAAATCACCATTCTGGCATTTATGCAGTATAGCCTGGAGATGAAAATGCTTTTGCAGAATAGGCACCCATACATTAGAAGGTACAAATCCCTTCAATATTAGATCCATTGATGCAACAGCAAGATCAGAGCATTCCCTATTCTCTGCCAATTTGCACAGTATAGGTAGCAAGCTCACACTTAAAAGGGCTAATTCGCCAAACATGTTAACATCATTTGGTAGGTCTTTTATGTCAACCTTGCTGTACATGAACTCATATGACGACAAAAGCAGAACAAGAAGTGCCTTCACTGGTTTCTTGAGAGCATGAGCAGATGGCATGAGATCAACAAAAAAAGACGTGCTGGCACCTGAAGTTTTCATTAGAAGTACAATATCTGGGCAGAGATGGCTTGATTTCTTGTTCTTTGCTTGATGAAATAATATTTGGGCAAGAGTTAGCAATAATTCCACTTGTCCGGACAAGAGAGGAAACAAAACCTCATTTGTATCAGCTTGAGGAAGCAGTGAATCAACAGCTGACTCAAATGATTTACATGCACATCTAATTGCCGATTGTGTGGCCGCTACTGATATGCCTCCATCAGGTAAGTCCAAGTTTTTGTTAGAAACCTGTAGATGTTCGAAGATTAGATGGCAAACAAAAATTACAAGTAAATTGCAGCTTTCACATTTAGCTCAAGTCAACATGGGTAGGTTCATATATTTTCCAAACCGGTCACCAGTGAATAAGGCACATCATTCCTGACCCCCCCCCCCCCCCCCCCCCCCCTTCCTCTTCCCCACCCCACACACACACACTTAAGTAAACACGGTAGGGCATGCTTATGGGTCTGACAGGTTTATGAACAACATGAAATAAAAGTATTTTTTTTGTACCTTCAGAATATCAAAGGGGAAAGAGAGAAACCGTTATGGGTGCCCATTGTTACTTAGAGAGATTAGGCCTTAATTTAAAGTTAGGAATATATAAGGCTGTTAGAAGATAAAGTTGTAGAATTTGTTAGGAGCCAGCTCTATATAAAGAGAGGAATGGCCGCACTGGACTCATTCAGAGGCAAGCAATGAAGAAGAATTACTCCAAGTCTCCATATAGTCCAGCCTACCACAAAGGGCTGAATTCGCCTGGCTATCTTCTCGGTGGTGTTCACCCCTAATGAACTATGGTTCATAACATCTGGTATCAGGATAGACGGGTCCTTTTCCATGGCTTTTGCTGCTGATCGGTTGGTGCCATCATGCTGTAACAGCAGCAGATGTCAAGGCGCTATCCAACTAGCACAGCCAACGGCCACATTTGTGCTACCTGTGGCAATGCCACCGCCGTTGGGCCTGGTGGTGCAGGCAACAATGCGACTGAGGGCCAAGTCATCCTTGTCAGTGGAGGTGGTGGTCGTGTGGGGGCAGTAATAGTATGTGGATTCGGCTGTCGTTGTTCCAGCAATTCCTGGCAGTCCCCTCGCATGCATGGTCAGGGAGCCTTTGGGAGGCATTTGTCTGCTTGGTCTGTTGCATCCTCCCAGGGCACATGAGGAGCAGCTGGAGCACGTTGCAATAGCATAACATGGCTACACGTCAGGGAAGGCACTGCAGGTGTCCAACAGTGCTGGGTCCTGCGTTCTCCCTGCCACCTAAGCAACCAGGAGCAACACAGGCTGCTGCTCTGTTCTATACAAGGTCGGCCAGGGAAGATGCCCCTGCATTCTCTGTCCATGCTTCTGGATGGGGTCCACCAATAGTTGGCAATGCACAGAGAGCACCACAAATAAAGATTGAATTATGTCAAGTTTTTCTCTGGAATGAGCCAAGATGTAAAAGGCTGTTATTTCAAGGTGTCGCATTTAATGTCAAGTGCATACTGCCACAAGTTCTGCTCTGCAGCTCAAGGATAAGCTGTTTTCACAAGGGTGGGGGAGTGTTATGGGGCAGGGCAGCTGTTGACCACGGTGAGTTAGAGAGATTAGATAAGATTGTTAGGAGATGAAGTTATTACGATTTTTGAGGAGTCAGGTCTATATAAAGAGGCATGACAGTCAATTGGAAGCAACCAATGAAGAACTAGTCCAAGTCTCCCTATAGTCTAGCCCCCCCCCCCCCCCCCCCCAAAGCGACCAATGAACTATGGTTTGTAACAGAAACAGTATGGTGTAACAATATAGTCTAGGAAAGAAAGTAACTCAATTCTCAATTGGTAAATGAAATTACCGCTCCTGTGTAGACAGATAAAAATGTCAAGAAGGACCTCAATGCAGAAAGCTTTGCATCAGCATAACACTTCATTAAATTTGCTTTATGCATAATATCCAGCATTTTTTTAGCTACTTCTTTAGACCTCTTCCTGTCTGAATCAGTCCAGAGATCAACTCCAAGCTCGTCATGTATGTGCTCCACATCAAATACAAATTTGTCGTTTGCCATCAGGTATGTATTTTGTAGTTGCTCCACGGGATTGTGTTCAAAAAGTTTTAACTCCAGAAGAAAACTGAGCAACTCCTGGAAAGGGCCAGAGCTAATCTGACGACCTTCGAGTTCTCCATGTATATGATAATAAAGATCATTGATAACCAAATTATTAAGTTCTTGTTCACCACTGCACATTCAAGGGAGAATAAAATCAGTAAGTTCTTGATTACCACTTCATGCATCTCACTTTCTCCAAAACAATAACAGATTCAGAAAGGAGTCCCATACAAGTCAATTCTACTCTATCAAGGTTAACACGAGTTGTAGATAAGATAAGGAGAACTGACAACATTCTGAACTCAGAAATAAATGTCTACAGACTCAGAAATCGAATACTTGTTTGAGCAATAAAGTGAATAATGCCTAATGCAGATTCAAACAAAAAGTAGCCACAATCATAGATTCCACGAAACTAAGAAGGTTACCTGTATCCATGGCGGGAATACTGCGACAGGAGAGCTAAGAATGCATGGTGTTGTGACAACTGCATAAACAAACTGTAAGTAGCTGAAAAAAAAGTAATATAACAAATTAAGTATATCCAGTAGCCTAAACATTTAATAAAAGTATCTTTTCATAAGCATCTTTATTTAGACATGGGTGGGTTTAGATAGGTTAGGATAGATTTTTAACCGACCCATGAATACATGAGCTAGATGTGTTGGGGTTGGGTGGATATTGTGGCAAACGAAATAAAATGAAAAATAAACCACGGCAGTGGCCCTGCCACGAGCTCCCCATCCACACCTCCGACCACCATCATGTACCGCACGCCCTCGCCTTTGCCCGCCACTGCCTCCTCTAGGTGGGCACTGCAGCAGGGTGCTACCTGATCCGCCACCCGGCCATGGCGGCATGGCACAGCCGCCTCACGCGCCTCGCATTCACACCGGCTACCATGGCGGATGCCACCAGTGGCGTCCGACCTTGCGGCCTTCCTTCAGTCTCACACTCTCACTCCAGCATGCCCCCCTATACCCTTAGGCAGGTCTCCAAGCTCGATGCCTCGTCGTCTACCTCATACTATTATTTGTTAGTTTTACAATATTACTGTCTTCTTTTGGTTTGCACCACTCTTATCGAGTTTTCATCTCTAACGTACCGGAACTTGAAAGGGACAACTTTGGTGATGTGATGTGCTATATACTAGTGGGCATCCCAATAGAAATTACGTTCTCCAGTAAGGGCCTCACCTCCTGTTTTATACTTTTTTTGAAACGCATCCCAATAGAAATTACATTCTCCAGTAAGGGCCTCACCTCCTGTTTTATACTTTTTTTGAAACATACTCCTGTTTTATACAAAAACAACAACAACAAAGTCTTTAAGTCCCAAACAAGTTGGGGTAGGCTAGAGTTGAAACCCAGCAGAAGCAATCAAGGTTCAGGCACGTGGATAGCTGTCTTCCAAGCACTCCTATCTAAGGCTAAGTCGTTAGGTATATTCCATCCTTTCAAGTCTCCTTTTATTGCCTCTACCCAAGTCAACTTCGGTCTTCCTCTGCCTCTCTTCACGTTACTATCCTGGCTTAGGATTCCACTACGCACCAGTGCCTCTAGAGGTCTCCGTTGGACATGTCCAAACCATCTCAACCAGTGTTGGACAAGCTTTTCTTCAATTGGTGCTACCCCTAATCTATCACGTATATCATCGTTTCGAACTCGATCCCTTCTTGTATGACCGCAAATCCAACGCAACATACGCATTTCCACGACACTTATCTGTTGAACATGTCGTCTTTTCGTAGGCCAACATTCTACACCATACAACATAGCAGGTCTAATACTTTGTAGTTATTTTTTTCTCATGTCCTAGTCTGATTTTTCCATACAACTGACTTTAAAAAAACCATAGGAGGTGAAGTACTTTTCTATCTAGAAACCAAACAGAAGCAAGACAGTGTAAACAAGGTGATGCCAAAGAACCAACATCGAAGTCTCATAGATGCCTTACTTTTGTTGATATGATCTGAATTTTCTTCATGAATGAGAAAGACAAGCTCCTAGTATCACCAGTTGACAACTTTGTTATTAAATGGATGATACATAAGCAGGCAGCTACCTGTTGAAATGAAGATAATAGCAATAAGCATTTCAAAGTACCTTGCCATTCTTATTAGCATGATTAGTAACCACAAGTCAAATAAAAGAAAAGAAAATCGGAGGGAAAAGGCAATTTATCAACCCTCAACTCTTGCTGCAGTTTATTTTCCAACCTAAATTCTAAAATATTGCGGAAGACAATACTCAACAATCAATATCAGGGCACCTCATCAGCTAAACCGCCATTATTTTGGCTGACATGGCAATGGTTTTGCAACATGTCAGTGATCAATGTTACAATAATGCATCTCATCTATTCCAAGGGCCCCAATGAGCAAATATACACTTGTGTAAATATACAAAGAAGGCCCTATACTATGGGATAATTAACCCACCCCCCCCCCCCCCCCCCCCCCCCCCCCCCCTGGTATGGGACTTTGTGAAGAAATTAAGTAGCTGCAAATCTGAAGGCATAGCTCCAGGCGGATGTAGGAGGGGTGAAGTAGAAGAACAAAAGAGAGGAGGAGAAGAAAAAGACAGAGAGGAGGATAGAGATGGATGAGCCCCTCCTAGGCTGCATTCGCCACTGCTAATGTCCGATAACAGGGGAGTAGGTCCTGGATCAGAAACCCCAAGATCAACTAAAAGCCACCTCAACCAAGTTATCTTAGCTGTCACTGATGCCATAGCTCTCAACTCAGCCTCAGCGCTCGAGCAGGATACAGCGGTTTGTTTCTTTGTCTTCCAAGCAATGAGAGAGGAGCCAAGGAAAACACAATAGGCAGAAAGAGATCGACAATCAGACAGATCACTGGCCCAGGTTGCATCAGAATATGCCTGGAGCTGTAGTGTGCTCTGCGTGGAAAGAAAAGAAGACGCGAGATGGTTCCCCGCAGATAGCGAAGAACACAAAGATGGTGACTATAGTGAAGCTGAGTAGAACACACAAACTGACTGAGAATGTGAACAGCATGAGAAATGTCAGGACGAGTGATACCAAGGTAAACAAGGCTACCAATAATATGGCGATAGAGAGTTGGATCCTGGAGAGGCTCACCATCAATAGCACGAAGCTGATTAGCTGAAGGTTGAGCTCCATAGGAGTCTCAGCAATAAGATGATCTGTGAGCCCATAATGATCAAGGATATCTTGATTGTACTTCTGCTGGGATAGAAAGTAGCCATCAGGGCCGGAGATAACCTCAAACCCCAAGAAGTATCGGAGTGATGCTAGATCAGACATCATGAACTTTTCACTAAGACACTTCTTTACAAAGGATATGTGCATAGGATCATCGCCAGTGATGAGCATGTCATCAACATAAAGGAGCAAAATTGTTCTTCCAGAGAAGATGTGTGATTGAAATTCAGGGCATACTTGGTTTCTTTGCTAGGCCAGGGCAGGCTAGCCGGGCGAGCCTAGCAAAGCCAGGCAAACAAAAACAGGTTGTTTGGTAGTTCACTTTCTCCCCATTCTCATCTCCTTGACCCTTGGAACCATGGAAAAAGAAGCCACTCCTGTACAAACAAAAAATGCAATCCATCTACGGAAACATAGAGCTACTTATCCATGAGAGGACTTCAATCAAAGTCTGGATGGACTTTGTGCTGCTCAATCCAATGTGCATTTGACATTGTTTTTGAGGCGCCGCGGCGAGGTGCGGCGCCCGACCCCCTTCACAACGCCTAGGCATTTGTGGCGGACGCCTAGGCGACGCCATACGCATATTGTAAGGCGTTGTAAGCTAGAATTTTATATACTAGTGCCTACTGGATGCTACATAAAAGAAAGCAAGAGCCTTATGTTTGAGGAGGCAGAGCAGAGAGTATAGCATATTCAGAGCAGACAGAGCAGAGCAGAGCATAGCATATTCAGATTCAGATTCAGAGCAGAGCTTGAGGAGGCAAAGCAGAGAGTATAGAGCAGCAGTACAAGCACTCAAGCACAGCAGAGCAGAGCAGAGCAGACAGAAGAGTGGGTGTCCAAGAAGCCCGCCTCCGCCACTGCAGCTGTCTCCCGCGGCCCGCTCCACGCCTCCGTCGACGCCAAGCTCCAGACGCTCTGCCAGAACATCGCCGCGTCCAAGAAGAAGGGCGCCAAGAAGCCCGCCTCCGCCACTGCAGCTGCTGCCACGTCGTCGTCCACCCCCACCAGCAACTGCTCCTCTTCGCCGTCCTCCGACGACGCGTCCTCGTCCTGCCGCGAGTCCGCAGCTGAGTCCTCGTGCCCGTCCCCGTCGCCGTCCGCCTCCCCCGAATCGTCGACGGTGCCGGAGATGCAGCAGCTGGACTTCAGCGAGGCGCCGTGGGACGAGGCCGCCGGCTTCGCGCTCACCAAGTTCCCGTCGTACGAGATTTGGAAAAGCAGAGTAGCAGCCGGCCGGTGGACACAAGCAGAGTAGCAGCCCAGCGGAGGTCGAGGTCCGTCCGCTGCCTTCTTTCTTCCTCTCCCCTCGCCCGCACTCGCGGTCAATGACTCGCGCGGTCGATTTCCCACGCGAAGAGGCGCACGCGCGGTCGATTTCCAGCGTCTCTTCCGTTTCCCGCGGGCGTGCGGTCGATTCCCCGCGCGGCCGCGCTCTTTTTGGCGCCCTTCCCCTACGACCAGCATCCGGCGTCTGCGGCGCGGTGGTAGGCGTCCGCCCGACGCCATTCGCGCCTAGGCGACGCCTAATCCTATGAGGCGGACGCCATACACGCTGAGGTCGTGGCGACCCCGACGCCCAGGCCCTCGACCACGCCTTGTCGCCTAGGCGACGCCTAGGCGACAACTAGGCGACGCCTCAAAAACAATGGCATTTGGAGACCATACAGCATGAGCTAAAACCAGGCCACATAAGGCAACCACGATGGCATGGCGCCTAAATGAATGTTTGTGTTGGTTCCAAGAATGGAGGGTCCTGTTTTATGTGGTTCCAAGTAAAGAGATGTTTTTTGCTTATTAGAAAAGATGTATTGACCGAACATGTTACAATATTTCAAATTTCCATACAAAAATCACATAGTAGCACACATAAAGTACTGTTAGCACATGATGAAAAAAGGCAGATTGGCGGCCTGTCAATTTTGTTTCTTGACACCTGGGATGAATTTCAAATTGAGTTTTAGCAAGTTTAGCTTTTTCTGCACTACATACATTATTTTTGGAAGAACTTTTGAAACAATGCAACATCCTGAATTTGTTAATGGGGATACTGGAACCCCTGAATACAAAATTCACTCATAGAAGTACACCATTGTGCATGCACTTTGTACTCTGAATTTGTTAATGGGGTCACTGGAACCCCTGAATACAAAATTCACTCATAGAAGTACACCATTGTGCATGCACTTTGTACTGCTTTAGTCAGATATTTGATAACCAGTGAGAGCTTGGAGAAAAAGAAACGATATGAACCCCCTGGCCAAACTAAAATTAAAAGAAAAAAGAAAAGAAAAGAAAGAAAGGATGGCATTATCTTCGATGAATCAGACAAGAAACAATAAATCTACCTTTGCATGATGAAGAAGTTCCTTTTTGTATGCATTACTTGACAAATTACTGATCAGATCGTCCACAATAGCATTATCAAACCATTTCAAGACTACACTGCTACGACAAGGCCCACTTTTATGCTCTTGTTGCCCCTTTGGATCATCTTGGGCAGTATTAGAAGTCTCTGCAAGCAATTTTTCTTGCAAGAATAACTCATGTGACATGATCTCAAATATCTTACCCTGACAATGGTACCTGCAAATTGAAAGAACTTCTGTTGGGAGTGAATGGAAGCAAATCATCTGTAAAAGAATCTAATTCATTAAATAACTAGATTTAATTTAAAATTCTACAACTTAACTCCAGGCCTCACACTAAATGCTACATTAGCAAGCAGGATCAGCAGAGCTAACCCAATTTTTTTTTAAAAAAAAAACTTAAGAAGATATTGATTTAAAAAATGATGAAGGGCCAACAATTCAATAGCTGTGACTGTGACCACACCTTAATGAAAATTTCTCGTCAATGGCATCAACACTGTCAATAGAGCAGATATCAAGTGTAGCACGAATACACCGTGATAAGTTATTCCAGAATGTTACAGAGCTTCTTAGCTTCTCTAAAATGTACAAAAACTGTATACCACTTTCCCATAATGCCTTCAACAAGTCGAGAATACTGAGTAACACCAAGGGACATCTGCAAGGAATATATTTCCTGATATTAAATATTGTAATTCAATTCAACATGTCAACTGCATAATATTAACATATTCCTAGGTACCAGGACAAAATAGGGGCAACCATGGAGTCATGAAGAAACCAGTTAAGGCCCCGTTTGGATCCTTGGAATTGAATTCCATTCTAATAATCATAATTTAGGCACAAAACAATTAAGCTAATATAGTTGTATGCTGAATATATTTGTATATTACTGTTTGCCATATGGGGGAAATACTTATTTTATGCACTTCTGCTACAGGGGAGTGAGTAGACGAGCGTCTATAAGTTGCGCAGTAGAAACATAGCATGGGGATCTATAGAATCAATGTCCATCTCCCACCCCATGAATTTAAGATAGACTTATATCTGAACTTTGGAAAGTTCTGGAATGTCAAATTCCAAGCCAAATAGCCTAGTCCATTAAGTAGATTCCAATTCCTCCAAAATGAAAGGATCCAAACGGCCCCTAGGGTTTTTTTTTTTGTCTTTTTTATAAAACTTTGTTAAATGAAACCAGAACAGTTTTCTCCAGGAGAAATGAGGAAAAATTCTCCTAGCCTAAGATCAGATCCCTTTAATATGGCGACAAATGTAATATATCCTTTACCTATTCATGAGCTCGATGGACCTTTCAATATATTCCAAGATTTGGTCAACAAGTTTAGCATTACTTTTTGAAGTAACAGAAACTTCCTTGTCGCGATCATTGGTGGAAGCATTATGATCAGCTGACTTCATACTCTGCTCTATCAAGGAAATAAGAAAAGCAGGCTGCAAAATAAATATGCCGGGTTAATTCAAATGTGAATTATTTAACAGTTTATGTCTATGAAGAACAGAAAAAGGTCAGATGCACCACAGTAACATAATAAACTTAAAAAAAAAACATAAGCTCAGGAATGTGGAGGTTATGAGAAAACAGCTTGCAGCACATAGAGCTCAAATTAGTCTAGAGATAATCACTTATTACATGTATCTCAAGATAATAAGGATAGTTTATACCAGCTCGTCATAACACAATCAGTGGTAAAAATCTCATGCTCGACCATACTGTCATAACACATGACCAATGCTTCCAACACAGCTTCACGGGTCAATAGTGGAATATAAGTTTAATGTTTTGGAAGCAGATGGCATGTAGTGGATAAGTTGTTTGGAAATGCTTTGAATAAAATCATTTAGCTACTACTCATGTACTGTATAAACCATACATTGTAGTTGTAATCTTTGTATTAAAATGACTTTAAACTTTGGATCCAGAGTTGTACTCAAATGGTTGTACATGTAGCAGTCCTTAAGTTGTTTTGCAACAGATGCTGATTTAGAGAAATTAGCAATGACATTTAAGGACTTATTTGTCCAAAAATGGCATATGAATAATTCTATGAAACAGTCAAGTTGTTCTGCAACAACAGATGCTGATTTGGAGAATTAGTACTGACATTTAAGGAATTATTTGTCAAAAGACAGCATATGAATAACTCTATTTGATAGTCTATGCAACAAATTATATAAAGTCAACGACTCAGTATCTCAGGCATGCTATATAAATAAATGTGATAAAAAAGATTCACAAAAGTGGTGATCATTATATAATGATAATATGAAAATCTGAATCACAAACATATTCAAAAGAGCATTTCTCCACTGGCTTCATAGGATAACATTTACATCAACGACCATCTCACTTGTTATTTCTGTATAGCATACTCAAAATATGAACACTATGGAAGAAACAACACCTGATAACGAGCAGCAGATGTCAAAAGGTTGAATACAGCCACAACCAAACAATCATTAGTTTTATCCTCATCTAGAATGTAGGATATACTTGATTCCAATCTCCGAATCTGAGAGCAATTGTGAAAGGGGGAGGAAACATAAGAAGAGTGACATCAGCGTATAAAGATGGCGAAAGAATTTTTTTTTTAAAAAAAGGTTATCAAGAACAATGAAGGACTGAACAAACATAGTGTGATAAAGTACTAACCTCAGAAACATCACCAGTAAAGCTGGCATTTTCCATCAACTGAGGTTGGGCCTTATATGCAATGAAACACAATGCTGAGAATGCTCTAGCGGCAGCTAATTGCATATCCTTGAGAAACAAATGAGGATCCTCCGTCTCAATTATAAATACATTGATAAGATACAGGCATAATAAAGAAAAAAATAAAAAAAAGAGAGGCAGCAACCAATTTCATAAGTTCTCATTTTTCAGGCCAACAAGATGGCCATCAGAAGCACTCCATCAATGTAAGGTGTCTTTAATTTGAAATACCAAACCTAGGAAGTTTTGACCAACAATAAGTGAAAATAAATGAACATCAAGTGTAAAAATGTTGCTGATTTGTATTCAAAACTTTTAGGGTGACGTTGATTTTGTAGCAATTGGCATACATTTTAAGAGAAACTAAAGGTCAAAATATACTTTCAAAGACTTTTTTCTTGAACCAAAATACGTCTTACATTGATAGACACAGGGAGCAGTTTTTGTTCTATCAACTGATGTTCACATAACTTCCTCACCAGCGAAAAAGTCCAGAAAATACATGAATGGATTGAGTGAAAATAAAATCCAAACAGTTTCAGAGAACAGATGGTTTCATTCCAAGATTGGTTATTCTACATGTACACTTGAGCATAGCTCACCACCAACAAACATTTTCCAACATTGATGCAAACTTTCAAAAATGCGAACCAGACAACCATTCATCCATCCTTTGAAATACTCTTTGCACAAATAAGATGCATTTCTTCTCTTTTCATTTCCTTTGTTTCTTTCTAAAATGGAACCAGAATACCCTTGTTTCACATGGATGAATTTCTACAGTGAAACAAATGTTACATGTGTCATTTTTAAATAGTTGACCTAGGACCTCTAGAGACACCCCTCGAAGACTGCAAACTATGCAATTAACCTTAGAACACAAACATAGATAACATGACATTCTTGACGGGCCATAATTAAACAATACATTGAACTCAGTACAATAAATGCAAAGACTCTGCTCAGGGCACATAATTGTAGACTTACAGAATTATGAAAGTACGTCAATGATATTAGAGCTGTGATAAAAGAAAATGGCTTCAATGAAGATGACAAAACCATGGTAATGAATGGTGGATTCGGCAGTAAATCCTGAAAGAATAACAAGAGTAAAAAAAAAACAGCATAACATAGCAAATGGCATCCCTGCCAAACTATGATAGGCGAACCAGAAATGAAATACTTCTATCCAGTATCAGCTCAACATTTCCAAAGAACCAATCGAATGTCCTATTAGCCAAACATAGTGATGTTAAAGGTGTGTACAGTTGCTTCTTTGGCATCCTTATGAGGGTGATCAAATGGCTCCAGTAGTATTCTAGGCAGCCTTGGACATGGTTTTACAATTTAGATACCTTTTCAGCACATGGAATTGAAGGGTCTGTCCATGAAACCATGATGACAGCAGAAAAGACAAGACTCGCCAAATTTCTCCTTGCTCAATGCTACATGCTAGTGTCCCGTGCTATTGGCAAACTATTTCTACTTTAAACAATGACTTTAGTGTTTCATGACTAATAACCCATATAAAGGGACCTTGTGATGGTCTAATCTTTCAATTTAAGTTCAATGTAATGAACTGGCCTTTTATTTATATTTAACACCATATGCAAAGTAATTCTTGTCAGCATGCTCTAAACAGAGTTTAAGAAAATACTCCCCAGAGTACAAACTGCTTGACTTTTTCAAAACGTAAAAACTGCTTGACAGATTTGAACATGATATGGTCTCCAATGTGTACAACTGACCAGTGTTTTCTACTAGAATATAAAGTATGAGATTGTGAAAGAATTTTTCAAGACAAATCTACACATACGAATGTCATGTTTCCAAACTTAATACTTTAAAACTTGTTCCTGCTCAAAGTGTCAAAAGATTGACTGAACCATGCCAAAACATATAGTATTTATGACCAGAGGTAGTAAGACACAACATCAAACTTTGCACCTTCTAAGAAGTTGCCCTATTGAAAAGTGCAAATATAGCATCCCTGCCTAAAAATGGAGTACCATGGGATTCACTAAAGTGTTTTAGATAGAAGTTGAATTTAACAATCTAGCAGGTCATTAATCACTTGGATGCTTTCAGGGAAACACAATTAGATAGTATCTGGTTTATTTAATATAACAAGCATTGATAACAGATAATATCTGGTTTATTTAATATAACAAGCATTGATAACACTTTGAAAGCACAATAGGCATAGTTTCATTATGTGTAATGCCAACAATAGTTAGTCCATTTGAGCTCTTTATTACTTCTTATATGTAGCTCACAATTATCATTAACTATTAAGTATAGTAGTATGCTGCACATGATGGTAGCTTAGTTCAAATTCACAGCAATAATCACATGTAACAAATGTGTAGCTGTAAACATATTTTACAACAGTGGAGAAAACTATACTGTATAAGCAAAATATCGATGTGTTGTAAAATGTACATTGAAAATGACATAACAAGATGTCTTCCTTTTTTTACCTCTGGTAAATTGGACAGGATGTGATATATAATATCAAGTCCATTGCAAAGGACAAGCTGGATATCTTCAATATCCTTAAGACCATGATAATTGCTCCGATATGAGTCCTGAAATTTTCTTAACAGATATCATGTAAAGGTCACAAAGCTAATGATCAATAATACTAACAGAAAGAATATCCTTACATGCAGTAATTGTGTTGACACAGATAATATGCTCCAGAGTACACCGTAGACAGATGAATCATAAAGTAGAATTTCCCAAATGATGCCACCAAGCTTTGATGAGAACGGTTTTACTTGAATACAGCTTTTCACCAATTCAAACACCTAGTCAATTACAGTTCAGTGGCAATATTTAGCTTCTCTATTATCAATGGTAACAACAAATGAAAACAAGATCAACAAAACTGAAATGTTTCTAAAAGAAATCTACTAAAATGAAATAAGAATCACAGCCAACTAAGTGGATTACAGTATGTTTATTCAGTTCAATCGACAGAAAAAAAAGGGCTATGACTCACAAGTACTAAAAAAATCACAGGTAACAAGCTATACTATCATTACATTGAACAAGCATAAAAGAATAATAAAAAAAACATACCCGAAGGGTTGTTTTCCAACGACTACATTCCTTGTGTTTCCAGTTCACATGATTAACCATGATGTATTGAATTGAGAAAACAACTAAAGGTAATATCATATCATCAGCAGCTGCTCCTTTCCGAAGAACCTGAATGGTAAAATCAAGCACTGGAAATATAGCAATGGATCAGGTCATCACTAATGCTAAAGAACGAAAACATATGTAGATTGTAGAGTTAAGGCAAGTGAAGACTGAACAGTCCATAGTGTTCTCAACCAAGAGAACTTACTTTTGCTTAAGTCTATTAATTTTATTTATGCCTTAAGTGTACAACATACTTTCGAAGAGCTCTGCTATGTTTCAAAACATATACATCCAGCCATCCAGGGGTCAGAAACTGAATTGTTTACAATCATGAGATTCTGAACTTGCCCCAAATGGATAGTTTGGTGTTAGATTTACATATAGGATACTATTATGCCAAAATCGTTAATTTTCTTTCAACTTATTCCACACTTTTCAAAATAGTTAACTCATATGCTTAAATGAGAAAATAAATTGACTACTGAGTGGGCAAAAGTGAACAAAAATCAGTGTAAACCAAATAGTTTTACATATATGTGGATGTTGCTTTTCTAGAACCAGGTCACCAGGACCTAGTCAAGTTGTATGTCAACTGTAGCAGTATTTTTCTTCTCAATTATGCAGTAGTAGCCATATCATTTTAGTGATTTTCTTTTTCTTGAATACTTGTAAATTGTAGTAGCACCATTCAAGTATCACAAATGGTAATGGCATGTTTCAAAACCAGAGAAACTATATTGGCATAGATTAGGCAGAGGTCCTGCCTCATTCCACCGAAAAAATAATAATAGCATAGATCCAATTAACTTTAAAACATAAAACATGAGTCCACATGCTAGACAAAGATTACATGTGCGCTATTCAAATAAAACGACAAAAACTAGCATCAACGGCCTAGCCCAGAGTCCAGAGATAGCCTCTGGAGCTCCTTTGCGCCTGCACTACACCACAAGAAGCCAGTAGTAGTAATTCTCAATATCAACAAAGACAGGTTTTGCCATTATCAACATACAGTGCCCAAGACAGATTTTCCTAGTATTCCAAAATCAGGAAAATGGTATTCCCCGTACACTAATAACAAGGAACAGACCAAAAAAAACCAATGAGCATTTAATCTACCATGTTGGGTCAACTGTAACAGATTGAAAATACAGCTAGAAATGACATTCAAAATGAAAAATGAAAAATAAAAAATGTTGAAACTCAGAAGAAGAAGAATAATATTATCTTGAATGATAATACATGCCTGAAGATGTAAGTGAAGAACAATCTCCATTTCCTTCAGAGGCAGCAAAAAGCATTCTAGCTAGGGCACCAGAAAGTAACCAATCACTGCAGAGGTAATTGCAGCAGTCATATTTTGGAAGTTCACTTTCAAGAATCAAAACAAAAAATACAGAAACATACAGTAAGGGTATTTCTGATGTACCATGTTCAATTACACACCAAATAATTCAAACAGAATGAAAATAAAAAGTACCTTGATGGACCATTTAATTGTGAAGTGAAGATGTTGCACTCAAACGCCGCATCAAACACGTGACATGGAGCACTAATTAGACACAGTAACAGCTCATTAATTAAAAGCTTTGCAAAAAGGAAAGTTTCGCTAGATAGGATATTTTACAATGCGAGTCTAAAAGTAATTTTACTACATTTGCTTGAGCTCCTACCAAAACAATAAGCATCAGTTATGACATGTTATAACTTATAAGCATACTAATTACTTAACACGAATAGAACAAAAAAGAAACTTCTACTGAATGAGATGTCAAATATTCAAATTTCATAAATAAACAAAAATGGCATTTGGACCGATAGAAAGTGAACATTTGGCTATTTGTCAAATGTTACGACAAAAATATAGTTCTTTAAGTGTTTATCAGTACTCCCACTTTTACCTTGTAAGTTTGTATTGAAAGCATAGTAGATTCAGACATTTGGTATAATGCATTATTTACATTAAGCCTCTTGGGCGGTATAGAGTACAAGACTTGGACAGATGCCTCCCCAAATACATATGGCAATATCGAATTACAACCCCAAACCAACAAATATACAATATACTAACATCCCCTGGCAGTCATAGTGAGAGCATTGCGGGCAGTCAGACTGGAGAAGAAATTGAAGACTAACACCTCGTGCAGTCATAACGACGTCACATTGCAAATGCAGTGACTGGAATAGAAACTGACGAGTAGCTGATGTGGACTATAGCCCTTTTTGTCCTCACGGTAGCTGAGGTCAAAGTGGACATGGTCAAAGCCATAGAGGGAGGCGCTGGTCTGAAGCATCAACAGAGGCACATGAGTACACAATCACTAGCTTCCTGCAGACGGCTCAATAGGACAATGACTCGATCGAATGGTGAAGGTAGACGAGGCTGCTCGGACATATCAACAAGTGCTCACGCCTCATCCGTTAGCAACACTAGCGGCGATGTCCATGAGGTGGCGGCAGTAGGAACTTTGATCAAGAGCCAGCGTGACGAGGAGGACCAACAAGGGTGGCACCAGCCTAGATAAGTGGCAACTGTGAAGGTGGCTTGACCACGAGCAACGACATTGCTGCCTAGGAGGGCATGTGATAAAAACCTCGTCCTTGGGAGAGCCAGCGACTGAATAGTGAGGGAGGGATTGGCAAACAAGACATTGGGGGAAAAACAGCAACATCTCAACGCAACAAACCACGGCACAACCCAACCGGCAGCGTGGGAGAACAAGGCATGGCCCGAACGGTGGCACCCGCATGATGCAACAGGTCACAAGATGGTCATAGGGCCCATGGTATTGTAAGACATAATCTGCTGTTGACCTCTCACTCTTTGTTTGTTGCACGGCAGATTTGACAATAGGTCATTCTCTGTTGTCCTAGTTGTTGTAGCAGTAGGGCAATAGGCCACCACTGGTATATTAGTTGGTAGCTAATACATCAGCCATGTCTTGGTAGTGGGCTGAGGTAGGAATTGTACTGCTAGTATTAGTAGTAGTTGGGGCTGTACTCAGCCATGCTCATGTGTACCTTATAGTTGGTACATGAGTTGGACATACTCTACCTCTATGCAATGAAAACAGACAGTTCAGTTGCCGCAAACCAAAAGAGCAGAGCTCTGGCCAACGCTGTTGCTTGTGCTGTGTGTGCCTATGCTCACCCCTTCTTATACCTCTAGCCATAGTGAGTGAGTGTGTGTGCTGGTAAGCTTACTGTTAGAGTATATTAGGCAACTCCGGATATGGTTAGTTTAGGATTGATTGTAATCCTGGGATAACCTTCCTTATCTCTAGGAGAGGCTACTTGCCCTCCAAGCCATGTACTCCTATATAATCAGCCCAAGGGGCTCAAGCAATACATCCACGCATTATACACCAATCTTACATGGTATCGGAGCAAGGTTCTAACCCTAGGTTTCCGGCTTCCGCTGCCCTCGCGCCGCCCCCGGGGAGATCGATCTCCACCGGGGGCAGCGCCCTCGTAGGATGCACGACCGATCCTTCTGATCCGCCGCGCCGTCGTGGTCAACCAACAACAGAAGGACCTACCTCCCCCATCTCGCTGCCCCCCTGCTGCTCGGCCGCTGGACGGCCGGTTCCTCCTGTCCCTGATTTCTATTCCCCTTTGTCCGTGTTGAACTGGGAAGAGAGAAGGGAGGGGATGGGGCACTGCTAGGGGCATCCGAGATTGTACCCCAAGGTTCGTCTTGCTGCTGCTGTTTTTTTTTCTTTTTCCCGATCAGAGATCGGGTTGCGTCGCCCTGCCGTTCGTCATCGCCGAAGATGAGGCTGTCGTTGTGCCCTTCAGGCTGCTGCGGCAACGCTCGTGATCCAGCCATCCTCGCCGGCGACGCCGCCTTTTCAGGCGGTGGCGCCACCCATGCTGCTGGTCCTCGTCACGCTGGCCCTCGGTCCAAGTCCACGCCTATTGCCGCACGCTCGCGGACACCGCCGCCGATATTGTTGAAGGAAGATGCAGTTGCGCTCTTTAGCTGCACCATCTACCATCGCAGTCGCCCTATCGTCCTGCTGACCCTGTCGGCAAGAAGCTGCTGATTTTGTGTATTCGGGTTCTCTTCGGCTTATTCTCGAGTCTCATCGTCTGCGCGCTCCCATTGTGACTGCGGGGGGATGTTAGAGTATATTAGGCAACTCCGGATATGATTAGTTTAGGATTGATTGTAATCCTGGGATAACCTTCCTTATCTCTAGGAGAGGCTACTTGCCCTCCAAGCCATGTACTCCTATATAATCAGCCTAAGGGGCTCAAGCAATACATCCACGCATTATACACCAATCTTACACTTACTGCTTACCTGTGCAGGGCAGTGAGAGACCAACAAGTGGCATCGAAGCCGTACAGGTTCGCCTGCATCGCCGGACCAACAAGTGGCACCTGGCTCGGAGACGGGCGATAGCAGCGGAGCTGCGGGAGGCGGCAGTGCTGCTAGGGCTGCCCAGCCACGACAGGAGGTCGTCATGCGCATGGTGCGGGAGATCAGCGGCACTACTTGGCCACAGCTGACTCGCACCAACTATGGCAAGTGGGTAGTGACCATGAAGGTCAACCTCAGAGCCCGACGGCTCTGGAACGCCATCGACAAGGGCACCGACGTAGAAGAAGATGACATGTCAGCGCTGGAGGCCATCCTCGCTGCTGTGCCTGCGGAGTACCGGGAGCCGTTGGGGGCAAAGAAGTTTGCTAAGGAGGCGTGGGAGGCCATTGCAGCGATGCGCGTCGGCTCTAATCGTGCAAAGAAGGCGACGGCCCAGCTACTGAAGCAGAAGTACACCAACCTCAAGTTCAAGGATGGTGAGTCGGTGGAGGACTTCTCCCTCCGCCTGCAGTCGCTCATCAGCAAGCTGGGGAGCCACGGTGTCACCATCGACGAAGAAGAGACGGTCTTCCAAGTACCTCCACTCCGTACCGGTGAAGTACATCCAGATCGTTATCCTCATAGAGACGATGTTGGACCTGTCCACCCTGCCCATTGAGGATGTGACAGGCCGTCTGCGGGCGGTTGACGAGCGCATGGAGCAGGCCACAACAACGACGGACAGCGGCAAGCTGCTGCTGACAGAGGATGAGTGGGCTGCCCGGATGAAGGAGAAGAAGTCCGGGAAAGCCTCCTCCAGCCGCGGTGGCGATGGCAAGCGCCGCAGCAAGGCTTCTAAGAAGAAGGTCGACCCCAACGCCTGCCGGCACTACGGGAAGACAGGCCATTGGGCAAAGAAGTGCCCAAATCGCAAGTAGGAGAAGAAGGCTGAGGCTCATTTGGCGAAGGCTGATGATGATGATGAGGCCACTCTCCTGATGACGACGTTCTGTGTACTGCACGACGTTGAGGCCAAGGAGAAGGGAGAGATGATTGCGGTGGAGGAGCACGGGAAGGCTCTGAAGGCTGTCAACCTCGACGAACCGCGCGCTCAAGTCCACCTCGAACGTGTGGATGGCGAGCAGGAGCAGCGGTGGTACCTGGACTCCGGCGCCAGCAACCACATGACGGGCTCCAAGGCAGCCTTCTCCGAGCTGGACGGCAACGTGACCGGCACGATGAAGTTCGGTGACAGCTCAAGGGTGGCGATCCGAGGGGGTGGCATCATCATCTTCAGGAGCCAGAACGGCGAGCACCGCGCGCTGACGGATGTATATTACATCCCGCAGCTGCGTTCAAGCATCATCAGCATTGACCAGCTGGATGAGCGAGGCAGCGAGGTGCTGATCAAGGACGGCGTCCTCAGGATTAGGGACCGGGAGCAGCGGCTTCTTGCCAAGGTGAAGAGGTCCCGGAACCGGCTGTACCTGCTCGACTTGAAGGTGGAGAAGCCCATCTGCTTGGCTGCGCAGCGCACGGAGGAGCCATGGCTGTGGCACACCCGCTATGGCCATCTTAGCTTCGATGCCCTCGGCAAGCTGGAAAAGATGGTCTGGGGGCGGCCTCACATCGAGCACGTAGGCAAGCCGTGTGACAGTTGCCTGGCCGGGAAGCAAAGAAGGCTGCCGTTCCCGAAGACGGCGAAGTACCGCGCGGCAGAGGCCCTCGAGCTGGTCCATGATGACCTCTGCGGGCCGATCACTCCGGCGACGCACGGTGGGCGCAAGTACTTCATCTTGCTGGTGGATGACTGCAGCCGGTTCATGTGGCTACAGCTTCTGACCAGCAAGACCGAGGTAGGGGAAGCGGTCAAGAAGTTCAAGGCGCGCGCGGAGGCGGAGAGCAGCAAGAAGCTGCACGTGCTGCGGACTGATCGTAGCGGCGAATCACCTCTGTAGAGTTTGCAGCGTACTGCGCGGATCAAGGTGTGGTGCGCCACCACACCGCGCCGTACACGCCGCAGCAGAATGGCGTGGGGGAAAGGCGCAACCAGACAGTGGTCGGCATGGCGAGGTCGATGATGAAGGCTAAGAAGATGCCGGCGGAGTTCTGGAGAGAGACGGTGACCACGGCGGTGTTCATCCTCAACCACACGCCCACCAAAGCTATGAAGGGCAAAACGTCGTTCGAGGCTTGGCATGGACGCAAGCCGAATGTGTCCTTCCTTAGGATATTTGGCTGCGTTGGCCATGTCAAGAACACAAAGCCCCACCTCGGCATGCTGGAGGACAGAAGCACGCCCATGGTGCTATTGGGCTATGAGGAGGGCAGCAAGGCCTATCGACTCTATGAATCAAAGGGAGGCAGGGTGGTGGTCTCTAGGGATGTAGTGTTCAACGAGATGGCTGCTTGGGATTGGGAGGATCAAGGAGCCGGGGAAGCTGCTGGTGTCAGCAGCATATTTGTTGTCGAGCACTTGGTGATCCCAGGAGGAGGAGATGATGGCGCTGGAGAGCAGGCTGCTGGAGAACAGGATGCTGCTGGAGAGCAGTCTCCACCAGCAGCGGCGCATTCACCTCCACCACAGTCCCCTGCGACGGCAAAACAAGGAACACCCCCACTGGAGTTCGCATCACCACCCACCGACATCGACGAGTTCGTGGATGCTTTCCATGACGGCGAGAAGGTTCGGTTCAGGCAGGTGGACAACCTTGTCGGCAAAGGGGGAGCTACAAGGTGAAGCGGGACGAGTGTGGCGCCATTGTCAAGTACAAGGCTCGGCTCGTCGCCCGCGGCTTCGTGCAGCGTGAGGACATCGACTTCGTGGAAGTCTTTACTCCGGTGGCGCGAATGGAGTCCGTTCGCTTGCTGTTGGCCATGCCAGCAGCGAAGGATTG
This sequence comes from Miscanthus floridulus, assembly GCF_019320115.1. Lineage (NCBI taxonomy): Eukaryota > Viridiplantae > Streptophyta > Magnoliopsida > Poales > Poaceae > Miscanthus > Miscanthus floridulus. The sequence continues at coordinate 105,044,892 of NC_089580.1, read as the reverse complement.
GCGCGTCCACCACCTCGACGTCAAGTCTGCGTTCCTCAACGGCGAGCTCGCGGAGGCGGTCTTCATCAAGCAAGCTCCGGGCTTCGCTGTCAAGGGCGCTGAGCACAAGGTGCTCAAGCTGCGCAAGGCGCTCTACGGGCTGCGGCAGGCCCCTCGAACGTGGAACGCTAAGCTCGACGCTACCTTGGGCGAGCTTGGGTTCACTCGCTGCGCCACAGAGCACGCGTTGTACACGCGGCAACGGAGAAAGGAGGAGCTCGTCATCGGCGTGTATGTGGACGACTTGATTGTCACTGGAGCGCGGGCGGAGGACATAGACGGCTTCAAGCGCGAGATGGCTGCTCGTTTCAAAATGAGCGATCTTGGCGCGCTCTCCTACTACCTCAGCATTAAGGTGAGGCAGGGGAAGGAGCACATCTACCTGGGCCAGCGCGCCTATGCGGAGAAGCTGCTAGAGTGCAGCAGCATGGCGGAGTGCAAGCTGTACACAACTCCAATGGAGGAGTGGCTGAAGTTGTCCAAGCACAGCATGGCGGCAAAGGTGGACGCGACGCGCTACCGGAGCATCGTCGGCGGCTGCGCTACCTCACGCATACTCGGCTGGACATCGCGTTCGCGGTCGGGTATGTTAGTCGGTTCATGGAGGAACCGCGTGAGGATCACTGGACGGCGGTGAAAAGGTTGCTGCGCTACGTCAAGGGGACGCTTGATCAAGCGGTCATCTTCCCCAAGAGTGGCGGCAAGGGTGAGCTGCGGCTCACGGTCTTCAGTGAGGCACCCCCCAAGGCAAAGGAAGGTGAGCCGGAGCTCACTGTTTTCAGCGACGCAGATATGGCGGGAGACATCGACGGGCGACGGAGCACCACTGGTGTGCTTGTCTTCCTTGGAGCAGCCCCCATCGCCTAGCAATCGCTGAAGCAGAAGATTGTGGCGCTGTCGACGTGTGAGGCGGAGTACGTCGCAGCGGCCACGGCGGCATGCCAGGCTGTCTGGTTGCGCTGGCTGCTGGGCGAGCTAACCGGCGAGGAAGCTCACCCGCCAGCTCTAATGGTGGACAATCAGCCCGCCATCGCCCTCGCCAAGAATCCTGTCCTCCACGACTGAAGCAAGCACATCGACATCAAGTTCCACTTCCTCCAGGACTGCGTCAATGAAGGGCAGATCGTCATCGAGTGTCGAGACCGGCAGACAGCTCGCTGACATCCTCACCAAGTCACTCGGGCGCCTGCGGTTCATGGAGCTGAGGAAGATGATTGGCATGGATGAGGTCAAGTCTTTAGGTTAGCAGCAGGATTAGGGGAAGAATTGTAAGACATAATCTGCTGCTAACCTCTCACTCTTTGATTCTTCCCCTAATCCTGCTGCTAACCTCTCACTCTTTGTTTGCTGCACAACAGATTTGACAATAGGCCATTCTCTGCTGCCCTAGTTGTTGTAGCAGTAGGGCAATAGGCCACCACTGGTACATTAGTTGGTAGCTAATACATCAGCCATGTCTTAGTAGTGGGTTGAGGTAGGAATTGTACTGCTAGTACTAGGAGTAGTTGGGGCTGTACTCAGCCATGCTCATGTGTACCTTATAGTTGGTACATGAGTTGGATATACTCTACCTCTATGCAATGAAAACAAACAGTTCAGTTGCCACAAACCAAAAGAGCAGAGCTCTAGCCAACAATGGTGCTTGTGCTGTATGTGTGCCTGTGCTCACCCCTTCTTCTACCTCTAGCCATAGTGAGTGAGTGTGTGTGCTGGTAAGCTTATTGCTTACCTGTGCAGGGCAGTGAGGGACCAACAGGTATATCAGCCTGACGATGCAGAAAGGAGGACACTTGAAACCGCCACCCCATGCTACGGATCAACTAGATTGGCCCAATACGGCGCTGCCCCCGGCGGAGATCAATCTCCCCAGGGGCGGCACAGCAGTGTTAGCCTTAGGGTTCGGGAACAAAACCTAAACTCATGATATCAAGAAAGCATAGTAGATTGGCATAATGCATGTGATACATAGACTAAGAGGGCAAGACAGAGCCCTATACACATATGACAATATCAGATTGCAATCCAAAAGTACCAAACACTAGTAGATATGAATACACATGACCTGTGTGTTTGAGAAAAATTACGAATACACACAACTCATGTTAATTAACCATAAATGGATCAAAGTAACTACAAATCTGTTCTTCAAGCAATGAATGCATTTGCTATGTACAAACAATGTTAGCCTCAGAATAGCTGCTATTGTGTTTGTTTTGTCCTTTTTACCATTCTACTATACATGAATCAATTGTTTGGTCATTACAAATTACAATCCATAGAATGTTTATAAACATAGCCACCAAATTAACAAACATACCAACAAGTGTTTCTCCCAATTCAAAAAAATGGTGCAACTGTCACCCAAATACAATAAAGGTAGCAACAAATGGTTCTTCAATTCATAAATTTTACATGTGTCACCAAAACAATCACCCAATTATCGTGAATGTATGAAAAATATGTTTCTATTAATTCGTAAAATTTTGCAAGTGTCACCCAGACACACAATAGTCCTAAGTCTTGGCCAGCAGGCACAGTACAAAACAAATGCTCATTACAAAAGTTCATAGCCACTTCAATTATAGGAACAAAGTAAGAGAAACCAACTTACCATTTGATCATTTCTGCTAGCAGACCAAGGGTTTTGGACAATATGTCAGCATTATTAACATCTCGCACATATTTGAAGATGGAATTGCAAAATATCTTAGCAATATCAATCCTGATAAGAACAAAGGATATAACTTGATAATATATAATGTCCAAAGTACTAAATTGAAGCTGAGGATATGTTTCAAACCTGGCATGATTTTCAATTTCTCCTAAGTTCTTTGATGTTTGAACAGCCGGTGACTTGTCAACATGCAACAAAGCGAAGCACAGGTCCTATATATTCAAGTTTCAAAACAATACATCATACTTAACATTAAAACTGCATAATCTTAAACGAAAGAAAACCAATAGGAACAAACGAAGACTGAACGTGTCAGTCTTTCTAATATAAACACAATGAATTGATATATCCATTAGGTGCACCAAAACAGCCTAGCAACTCGTGATGTAGGCCATAGAACAAAGTGGCAATACCTTATTTGACGACACCATCCGATAAAGTAGGTCCATGATATCAGATGCCTCCTTGTAATTGCATGAATGGAGCTCTTGCGCCAGAGTTATGAGCAAAAAGAATACCCCAGAATGCGGGAACTAGACCAATGTAGCTATGTCAGCAAAAATATGCAGAAAATCAACTAACAGAGAGAGCATAATCAATCAACATTATCTGCTTTTCACAGTAGAACTACCTTTAAATGATATATGAAACCAGAGAGGTTGATCAAGTACTTTAATCAAAGAAAAAAATGTAGAGCTATGCTACTGCAATTCTGCAGGTGTGGCACCTTGCAAGACCACACTCCAAATCAAAATTCACCTATGGACACTTAACACGATGTTCCCCGATATTATTTTGGAACCTGGATACTTTGTGCATGGCAAGTTATCAAGGCCAAACTGGAACTATGACTCAAACAGGAAAACTGAACTGATGACAGTCTGGAATGGCTCAATTTAAAGAACACTCTATCATGAAACCCTAAAGAAATTAAACCCGTGGCTTTCCTACAAAAAATGGGTGGATTCTAACCATAGCATTCCAGAAATTTGCAGCATAGAATCACATGAGTTGCGGGGAATATAAGTGAACGTTGTGAAAGTAATAATCACAGAAAAAGGAGGCAGAAATAGGGTCAACCCTAGCCAGGGTGGAGGAAAGCAATGTACGTATCATTCCACAAAAATAGTTGGTGTGACAGCATGCGACTTGTAATATTATCAAATCGGCAGTGTGCTGGTCCAACCTATGGTCAGACCATTGAACTCTCAACAGAACAGTTCGGCTTTAATTACAATGCTGCATGATTGGTTGCTAAGAGTCCAAGGACTAAGGGCAAGTCACGTGCCATTGATATGCCATTCGGCAAGGCTATGAGGCCTGTTTGAGGAGGGGAGAAACTAGATACTTAAATTGTTTCTTCTTGTTTGAAAGTGGTGATCGAGTAGGCCTCCTATGCAATAAATGATGAGTTACAAGAACAAACAATTTAGTAGCAGCAAACCAAAAACAGAGCACAGTTAACTTTCCATAGAAATCAGGACCAGGCAGCCATAGCAGACTTGTTTCATGTTTTTTTTTTGTGCTGTTCTCATTATTTTCGAAATTCCTCTTTCATATGATAATGTTAATTAGTTCCTGTGATGTTTCACTATCTTCATTGCGTAAATGTTCCTGTTGATTCCTTATGCTGAGTCAAAAGCCTCAAATTTAATTACTGTGATCTTTTTGAGGCCATCTTGTACTGATCTCCAGACCAACAAGCTCCTTCAGTCTTTGACTTGTTTGGCCATGCCTCCGGCCTTGGAACTAATTTGTCTAAAAGCTCAGCTAGTCAGCTACTTCAATCCATTGCTCTGACAAGGACCTGCAGTACACTTCAACAGTTATATCCTGTGCTATCAGGGATTTCTCATGCAGTTTGTGGGGCCACCCACTGACTATTCATAAGCCTACTATGACCGAGCTCTTGCCGCTGGAGTGTAAACGGATCGGAAACCTACGTATACAAATACAGATAGTTACTTTTTTTCTCGGATTCGGATTGGGGTACAGATAGTGTCAGCTGTGTCAGATAAGATAGGAATGGATATTGACATCATATATATTCGACTTTGAGTATACAGATAGGGTATGAATATTGAATGTCTGCATTCAGATGCGGGTTATTCATTTAGTATATGATAAGCCCTTCAGTCGGATGGTCAATCAGGAAATATCCATACCATTTACAACCCTACCACTGAGCACCGATTGATAAAATTGCAGATCATCTCCCAGGATGGAAGGCTTCCCTGATCAAGTAAGGATCCAAGCGGTGATGACAGCTACTGCCATTTATCATATGATTGCCCTCGATCATCCAAAGTGGGTGATTATTTAAACCATTGACAATAAGCACCGAGGTTTTCTCTGGCAAGGTCAAGAACAAGCAGATGGTAGCAATTGCCTCGTTTCTTGGGTAAGGGTTCAACAGCCGCTTGAATCTGGGGGTTTGGGAATTCATAATCTTCAAACTCTTGGCTGTGTTCTAAGAATACGATGGTTATGGGCTCAAAAAACTGACCCTTCTTGGCCCTGGGCTGGTCTACCAATTCAGGTTCCACATAATGCTGAAGCTCTGTTTCATATGGCTGTGGAAACAATTGTGGGAAATGGAGAGTCCACTCGTTTCCAGGCTGACCGGTGGTTGAATGGGAAGACCTTAGCACCCAACCTGTTCAAGTCTGTTTCAGAAAAGACTATGAAGTGTCTGACAGTAGCTCAAGCCTTGATCAATCGAAGATGGGTGTCTGACACCGAGGGGGTATTAACGGTACAGGTTTTGGTGTAGTACTTACTGATTTGGGACCTAGTGGATGGTTTTGTCCTACAACAAGATATTCAGGATCATCACCGTTGGAAGCTGGCACGATCTGGCACTTATACCAGCAAGTCATGGCCACCATAAAATTTGCCCCATGGAGGAGGATTTGGAGGAGTTGGGCCCCTTAGAGCTGCAATTTTTTCATCTGGTTGGCCATTAACAACAGGTGTTGGATGGTGGATCACCTCGCAAAGGGTGGCCCGCCTCACCCAGTCGCCTGCCCCCCATTTTTTTGAGCCTAAAATACAGCAGGGGAAACACCCACTGTGAGATTTTATAAAAAAATAAGGGTAAGAACTGTACAGGGAAACAAGCACAACAAAAACCACCCAAGAGGCTGAGAGAGCCACTTGGCAACCAGAAAACTAAGAAAAGGGATCTAAACAAAGGAGGAAAGAAGAACGTTTGTCCTCAGACATCCTAAGAGCTTGCAGTCTAGCCTCGTCTAAGGAGGAGCATTTCCAGGAGGAGAAAGAAGGCCGTCCTCTGTCAAAAATAAAGTTGCTTCGCTGATTCCATATGTGCCAGGCAGCAATGATGAAGATCTCCATGAAGAAGGGATTCTGGTTGTTTTGACTGCATCATCATTTGGAAGAAATCACTTTGGAAGTTCCAGTGCATATTCAAGTGATGCCAGCAGGCCTGACTGAAAGGGCAACTGAAGAAGAGATGAAAAGCAGTTTCCTCAACATTGAGATTACAGAGAACACAGTTGTAGTTGTTGCCCTCCAACTTGTGTTTTTTCCTTTTAAGAAGATTCCTTGTGTTTAGCCTATCCATAATCATGAGCCAGGAGAAGACTTTAAATTTGTTACAGCACTTTGAATCCCAAATCCATAGGAAAGGGGCAGGAGGCTGAACATTTCTGTAGGGGAAGTTGTAAAATTTAGAATAAGTATAGCTGCTGCTGCCCCAAATATAGTGCCAGGAATCTTTTGTGTCCTGTTGAACCTGTATAGTTTGAATATAGTCTTGCATTGTTTGGTATTCTTGGTAAGCTTGTTCAGACAATGGGAGGTGAAATTGTGACTCAAGGTTGTTGTTTGAAAGGAATTGCAACACAGAAATCTTCTTGTTTTTGGCAAAGGTGAAAAGTCTAGGGAAGTTATTCTGCATGACATTGTCATTCCATAAGTCTGACCAGAAAAGAACAGTAGATCCATTTCCAATTTTGCAATTAGCAATTCCTCTAAAGAGATCACAGAGCTTCAAAATATCCTTCCACCAAAAAGACCCTTTATCAATAGTTGCATGTGGGATGTCACCATTGGAGTAGTGTGCATGCCAAACCAGTTTGACCCATGGAATTTCCTTCCTATTGTAGAATTTGTCTAGGTGTTTAAGGAGGGCAGAGTTTTGGCTTCTGAGATTGATGATGCCAAGACCACCTTTTCTTTTTGGTTTGCTGCATTTTTTCCAGGCCACCAGGGGCTTCATTTTAGCATTGCTGTCAGAGACTCTCCAAAGGCAGTGCCTCCGTGCTCTGTCTATGTATTCTATAACTGAAATAGGCAGCTGGAGTGTACACATAGCATATGTAGGGAGAGAGGACAAAACCGAATTCACTAGCTCAAGTCTTCCAGCATGAGACAAAGTTTGAAGTAGCTGTAAGTCTTTGTTCAACTTTGTTCATGATGAATCCAAAGTGTTCTACCCTAGGCTTGGTGGTGCCCATTGGCAGTCCAAGGTAAGTAAAAGGGAGGGATTCAGTTTACATCCAAAAACCCAAGCAAGTTGATGTGCTTTCTCTGGAGAGAGGTTCAAAGGCACCAAACAGGATTTTTTATAGTTGACCCGAAGTCCAGTTGATTGCGAGAAAGATTCCAACAGTCCCTTTAGAGTGAAAAGTTCCATTTGGGAAGCTTTCATGATAAGAATGGTGTCGTCTGCAAAATGTACAATTGGATATTGAGCTGTCTCATAGGAGGGGATAGGTAATTCAAACAATCCTTCGCTGTGTCCCTTGTTGATGATGCACTGAAGGAGGTCTGCAGCCAAAACGAAGAGAAGGGGAGAAAGAGGATCCCCCTGTCTCACCCCACGCTTGCATTCAAAGTGCTTTCCAGGCATTCCATTAAGAAGGATGGAGGAAGTTCCTGTGTCAAGAATTCTTTGGATCCAGTTACACCAAATTTCATCAAATCCTAGCTGTTCCATCATCTTAATGATCACATTATGCTCAATAGTATCAAAAGCTTTTGTGAAGTCTAGCTTGAGAATAATGATTTCTTTCTTGGATTGCTGACATTGATGAATATACTCATAGGTCCATGCTAAGCAGTCCTGAATTGTCCTGCTCTTGATGAAGCCATACTGGTTGGTACGAATGAGAGATGTGATCTTGCCTTGGAGCCTGTTGGCCAGCAGTTTTGTGATAATTTTGAGGACACAGTTTAAAAGTGAAATGGGCCTGAAGTCATTCACAGTGGTAGGGTTGTTTGTCTTGGGAATCAGAGTGATGAAGGAGTTGTTTATAGATTGCAGGTCTATGGTTCCATTGAAAAAAATCAAAGCAAAGGTTGTAGAAATCTATTCTAATTGTTTCCCAGCAGCTTTTGATGAAGTACCCATTAAACCCGTCTGGGCCTGGTGCTTTATCCGCAGGCATTTGCTTGATGACATTATCAATCTCCTCAATTGTGAAGGGTCTGGATAGTTGCCATAAATTATTGTTGGACTGAACCAGCTGATTCAAATTGTATAGCATGTCAGGTCTAGTGGTACATCCCATTCTGTGTTTGTATTCTTCAAGTAGCAAAGCAGCGTTTTCACTGTGTTCACAAACAGATCTTCCATCTTCAGTTTCCAGAGAAGTGATAGTGTTTATCCTATGCCTGCCCCTTTTGTGATCAAGCCGAGGAGACAATCAATCACATTCTGCTCTCCTATGTTTTCACTCGGCAAATTTGGTCTCTGATCCTGCAGAGTTTGGTCCTGGCTGCTGTTGCACCTACTGCAACGGCGTGGCACTTCTCTACCTGGGAGGGGAACACCAACAGGAGCTCTCCCAAAGAGTTGCGCAAGGGTTTGAATTCTATAATCATTATTGTGGCTTGGGAAGTTTGGAAGCATAACAATTCCTGTGTTTTTTATGGGGCTCAACCGAACATGCCAGGGCTCCTCTAAGCCGCTAGGGGTGAGAGGTGTTTGGCAGGGCATCGAAACTCGGAGATTTCCTGGTGAGATCACAGCATCTTAGGCTCTGGTTGTCCTTGGTCAAGTTTTCTTTTTCTGTTTGCGGCATGTTTGCTGTCTGTTAGCTTCCTAGGGCGTGTGGGTGTGAGTGGTTTTTTGTACTCAGGTTGGGCCTGTGTTTTGGCCCATTGTACTCTTTTCTCTATATTAATGAAATGGCACACAGCTCTCCTACATAATTCGAGAAAAAAATTTGTTATTTTATATTCTTGTTCCCTTATTTTATTATTGTCATTTGTTGATCCCCCTTGTCAAGTGGGTACGTTACAGCACTTTTGTCATCTACTGGAGCACAATCTAGTCAATTAATCAATTAAAGTAGAAAATTGTTGTCCTCGACCAAATAAAAGAACAAGCAATTTAGTAGCAACAAACAGAATTTGTTACCATAATCATGAAAACTGAATATAGGGCATAAAGATGCACCAAATGAATGCAAAAACATGCAAACATAAAGAACAATCGACCCAGAAGCAGCAAGAATTTTTATATATAATAATCGCAAAATCAAACGAAGGTCGTAAAGATGCAATACATGAAACTGAGTCTAGAAACAAATGTGGAAGCGTGCAAGCATACAGTAAGTATGGTAGTGCAAAGACGATAGTCTACCTCCCAGCGAACTAATACAGTATCCTCTTGAAGAACTTTCAAAATGTAGCCATGGGTTCCACGGGGAATTGTAATGCCTTCAATACCAGGAATGCTGACTGGATGATGACTTTCAATTTGATGGCCATAACCCACACCGTCAGCAACAGAAGGGATCGTATAGATTGTTGTAACTCCATTCATCCTCTCAAGATAATTATATCTGCGACGAAATAAGCCCCAAAAATATTGAAATACATTACTACATCATGTGGCAAAGAATATCATGATCTTTTTTGCATTGCTTTTAAACAAAAATTTACACAACCACATCAGCAACTCTTGAAATTCCAAAAAAAGTTAATTATATTTTGCTAAGATAAATTTCTTGATAAGGGAATGAAATCGTTGGTAAGGATCATTCTGAATGTTGCAATTTGCAAACCAAGATGGCTTGTATACTACTGCCTAAGTACTGATAATATCACTAATTCTGAATGTTTTTTATATATTTCATCCACAGATAAAGAAATTACAAATTCATGCTCATGACATGGCAGTGAAAAACATCATCACAATTCCAAAAACTGGATATCAGAGAAAAAATGTAATAACAGTACTCGCTCATAAGCAATTTATGAATTTGACATGAGATAATAAAGGTTCTCTTATCAAATACACCAAATTCATCATCCATATTTAAGTTATGTTTATCTGAGTAAACCATATCACAGTAACAACATAGAGGAAATCAACGCGGCACAAGATAGGAAGGACACAAGTTTTCTATTGGGGAAGGAACATCAATCCCGACACAGTAGTGCCAAAAAATAAAGAAAGAAAAAAGGACAACATACACACAATGAGCAGGCCAGGTCCCATGGCAAACTGCTGATAAGAAGCGTATTAGTTCAGATATCTGAAAAGGATACTCCTTCTCCACCATATGAAGAACAGATCTGATTGGACCATCAACAAAACTATCTTTATCCCAAAATTGCATACAGAGAGATTCCTGGACAATTAAAAGACCATAAGATGATTTCTATAGTCCTCATGAATAAATTATTCCACATCAACAGTCACAATAATCATATTAATACCTCTCCATCATAAACTTCACATAAAATACTTGAAATCATGTCAAGAGAACTGTCTTCTTTCTGCACAGAAAATAATGCAACCAACCAGTTAAGCTCCTTAGTATTACCTTCACCGAGAGTTAATTTAAACATGACTGTAACTAACCAATAGATTTGCATTTACCTGATAAGATACCTCATATGAAGCAATGAATGCTGAAATGAATGTACGTAATATACCCCGATAACCAGAAACAGGACCCTGAAATTAAGCTGACTTAATTAATGATCTGTTACATAATAAACAGATCTAGAATGTGCACTCTGCTACTTAATAAATAGATCTACAATGTATTTCATAGAATCAACATGGACTTCATAATGGGTGCATAAAACATCTACAACATATTTTTCCATTTCTGAAACAGAAGCTAGAAAAAATGTGTCAACAACTCAACATGAATCGTCAAATCAATGTCATTTTCATAGTGCAAGCAACTGGTCTTATCATCCCTTGAATTTAGCAGAAATGGCACATAAGACATTTCTTGGTCGTCCAGAATTAAAGTGAAGGTCTATTATCCACAAGAATCCAAATATTAAGGGCCAGTTCGGCAGAGCTCCCAACCCACTCCTGCTCCAGCTCCAGCTCCAGCTCCCCACTGCTCCTGGCGCCATGTGGTGGAGCTCCCTCGACAGCTCCGCTCCCAACCCGCCAGAGGACAATGAGGGCAAGTTGCGGCGGTGCGTGGAGGAGGACGACAACGGGCTCGGTCTCGGCAAGCTTGGCGGCCTCGGTCTTGGTGACAGCAGGCCAGATCTCGGCAAGCTCGGCAATGGAGAACAGCTGCCCAGCGGAGAAAGGTGCAGCGAAGGCCGGGAAGGATGCGGCGAAGCAGAGAGGGGCGCGGGGGAGGTGGAGAGGCGCAACAGAGTTAGGGAGGAAGAGAAGGCCGGCAAGGAAGGCAGAGCAGGGCGGGGAGGGGAGGGGAGGGGCGGGACAGGGCGGAGTGGTGGAGACGATGTCACCTACATGCTGCTCTACGTCGACGACATTGTACTGACGGCATCCTCTTCTGCTCTACTACGGTGCATCACCGATCGTCTCAGCTCTGAGTTCGCCATGACAGACCTTGGCGCTCTCCTCCGACGGCTTGCTCTTGTCGTAGCGACAGCACGCCATAGATCTTCTCCAGCGGGCTGGCATGGCCGAGTGTCACCCCATGGCGACTCCAGTTGACTCAGTCCAAGCCGACCCTGTTGCTGACCCCTCGAAGTACCGTAGTCTGGTTGGCGCTCTGCGGTACCTCACGCTGACTCAGCCCGACCTCACCTACGCCGTTCAGCAAGCCTGCCACTTCATGCATGACCCACGAGCACCTCACCTTGCCCTGATCAAGCGTATCCTGCGCTATGTGAAGGGCACCCTCGATGCCGGTCTCTATATAGGCACTGGTGGTGTGTCATCCATCACTACCTACTCTAATGCCGACTGGGCAGGCTGCCCGCACTCCCGGCGTTCTACCTCGAGCTTTTGTGTCTTCCTCAACGACAACTTAGTGCAGTCTACATGACCACCAATCCAGTTCATCACCGTCGCACGAAGCACATTGAGATTGACATCCACTTCGTCCGTGAGAAGGTTGCTCTAGGGCAGGTTCGAGTGCTACATGTCCCCTCTGCACATCAATTCACGGACATCATGACTAAGGGACTGCCTGTACAGTTGTTTAGTGACTTTCGGTCGAGTCTCTGCGTCCAGTTCGCTCCCGCTGTGACCGCGGGCAGGTATTAGAGATATGTATAGTCTAGAGATATGTATGTACCTTACTTGGTTTCCAAGTTGTATCCTGGCTATATATATGAAAGTCACCCCTCCCTTAATGTGTGTGAGGTGTTTTCTAATTCTCTACAGATCAAGCTGAAGAATCTATCCAACACCTCCTTGTTTCCATTTGTGCTCTGGCAGGTCTGTCAGGAGCTGGGGCTAGTTGGTGGTATCAGGCAATCAAGAACTTACCAAAGGAAATCAGGAAAGGACTAAACTCACTCATCATTCTAGTGGCATGGGAAATATGGAAACACCAAAATGATTGTGTTTTTAATGGAGCAAGCCCAAATATCAGGACAATCTTACACACAGTTGCTTTATGCATGTGTCTTCTAGTGCTCAGCCAGTGCGAAATCTCAAGAGCTTTTGGTCAGGGCGCTTAATGTGGCCATGCAATTTTAGTCCCAGGGTCACGAGTCACCTTTTTTTGTTTTCTGGGGCAGTTTCTTCCTTTCAGTTTGTTCTTGTGTGTTCTGTGTAGTGCGTGTTTGGGTGAGTTTTTTGGTGGGAGAGTTTCTCTTCCATCGTTGTGGTTTGATTTTTCCTTCCTCTCTTATTAATGAAATAAATACACAGCTCTCATGTGTCCGAGAAACAAAAAGTACTAAATGTTAGAATAACAGTGGTATATGCAGCTGCTTGTTACTGCTGCTGCACTTCACTTTGAGTAAGATGATGGAGGATGGTTTTTGGGCTGCTATGAGCTGCAGCTTGCTGGTGCCTTTACCTCTTATTTATAGCTGAAAAGGGAGTACAGAAATCAACTCTAGTGGCTTTCTTACAACCTAAGAAAAGACCTTGACTTGACTCAAACTTGCAGCCTAAGACTTGACTGACTTGCAACCTAAGGTAGAGACCTTGACTCACTAACAAAAGACTAACAGCAGCAGGGATTATACTAACACTAAACAAGAGTCAATAACATTACAGAAATATAGTACTTCATTAGACTACTCAAGAGTTGCAACAATGATTAGCAATATTACCGTCAGTAACAGGAACCCAAAAATAAACAATTGGATAACACTTACATCTGACTCCCTGAAGATGCTTGAACAAAGAACTCCTAGTAAATAATTGAATGGTGCAAACTCAAAGGCCCGTCGGGCATAAGATGTATGATCAATTTCCTGGGACCATTAAGGGTAATAAGAGGTACAGTACTTGTCTAATAACATCGTAAAAGTGTAATGCAGAATATCATCATTACCAAGTTGGTATTACTTTCTGGAAGAGACAAAACTAGGCAAAGGAAAACTGCCCAAGCCAGTATAAGTGGTCCTGATTCTACCATTGAAAATTCAGGAAATTTTGATATTTCAACATCCATCTCCAGAATATCACCAACAGAAAATGCAGAACACCCTCCACTGAGACAAAAAACAAAATATCAGATTACACTGAAAGGCTATGAATATGACTCCAGTGCACAGACATGCCACCAGATAAAATCAGAAAGTAGATGATACCTCAGAGGAACTTCATCATGAATCATCCGGAGGAGATTCTCAAAGTTCAAAGTTTCAATAAGGATGAGAAGTAGCTGAGCTTTAGCATAATGAAACGAATTCTTTGCCTCAACAGATACAACAAATTTCCCGACATCATAAGAACCACATAGAATGTCCTAAAAGAACAACACTCACGAAATCATTTTTTTTATATCAAGTGAAAAGAGGTAGAAATTTAACTTCAAGTCCAAGAAAAAACACTAACCTTAAAAATTGAACACAAAGTTATCCACAGTCTACCATTACATCTTGAGAGGTTGCCATAGAAAGCAAGAAACAATATGTCAAGAATCAAGTTAACTTCAATCAAAGTTTCTTCCAGACTAGAAACTGTAAATTCTGCTTCCTGCAAAATAAAGTCACACCATCTAAGTTCTAACACCTAAGAAATTTGCCAGAAAATATAAGAAGGATGCCAAGGGGGATAATGCATTTGTGTGTAGTACATCATGCCCTTGCAGGATGGTTTAATGCTTATAAGTTTAACAAGGATACTATGGCCTTATGACCACAAAACAGCTTCAAAACTGGAAGGTGCACTGCAAATCTACAAGCACAATAATAAGTTCAAAAGCTTAGCTGAGTGCAAAATCATGCAAAAATATGTCAGTATGCACTTGCTGAGTTAATATAACTGTTAATTTCTATTTCTATTCTAATACAGAAACATGCAGCTCTCCTGTGTGTTCAATAAAATATAACTCCTAATTGGGAAAAACTCAATCTATGTGGATATATATTGCAATGGCACAAAGGGCAAACACACAGAGTAAAAATGATACCAAAACTACCCATCATTGCAGCACAAGTACCCCTAATAACACCAACATATAAGAGACACTTGAAGTTGAATCTTTCTTAACTATACTCGTAATGCACAGCTCAGATTGTACAGGGCCTGAACAACCCCAAATTCTAGATGCCAACTTTTCAAACATTTTCTAGCCCAATCTAGCCAGATTGACGTTAGGTAATGTTAGGCTTAAAACATGCACCCATGGTTTTCAAGGCATCGCTTAGGTGTCCAGGCAATAAAAAACCGTGGGCGTCCCCGTCTCCACAACCAAAATCCAGCAGAACAAGAGAGGTGGGGAGGGAGAACAAAGAGGAAGAACTAGAGGAGGACCAGCAGAATTCAGTGAAGGCCAAACTCATATCTCTGCCCCATCCCCATCGACTCCCATGGCCATGGCAGCTTTCCTCAGTCCTCACCAGCCAACTGCAGCATCAGGGATGTGAGAGGGGCAACAACAGGCCAGCAGCTCTCGATCTGCATAGAGTGGAGAGAGATCTGGAAGGGGGCGTTTAGCCAGCATGGGAGAAGGGGAGGGGGCAAGAGACGGGGAGGATCGGAGGAGAGGTGCCGCGGTGGCAGCAACAGATGTGAACGGAAGGGGGGAGGAGGAGAGAGAGGGGGGAGGGAGAGATAGAAGCGGCGCCATGGAAGGGGTTTCGGGAGGAGGGTGGCAGCTCTAGGTCATGATTAGGGAAGGTTACATGGGCTGCTTGGTCTCTTGACTCTTGGGATGGGCTTTCTTAGTTTCTTCCCCTTTCTTCTTCTTCTCTTTTTTATTTTCCTTTTATCACCTTCTCCACATTGCATCTCTGAAGTTTTTCATATCCATATGGCGTCGCCTTGCCTCACCTTATGATCACCTAGGTGATGCCTAGGCGACTCAAAAGGGTGGTTCGCCACGTCCCGTCTTACCGCCTTAATAACAACCACAAGGCACCTTTTATTTAAAAAAATAAATAAAAAGCTAATGTTTGCACATTTTTGCAACAATTAGTAAATTCATAAGAATATTTACTGTATAAATATTACATAACTAGAATCATATTTGAAAATGAACACTATAATCGTACCATAGCTATAAAAGTATAAATGATATTCCATGAGAAAACAATGATCAAAATCAAACCTTCAAGATCTAGTCAACACAAAATACGTCCTCTATCTATGAACGGACAAAGTCTTAAAGGGCGTACCCAGTGCAAAGAGCTCCCGCTCTGTGCGGGGTCTGGGGAAGGGTGTCAGTGGCAAGCCTTACCCTCGCCTGTGCAATGCGAGGAGACTGCGACTCGAACCCGGGACCTTCCGGTCACAGGTGGTAAGACTCTACCGCTTGCACCAGGCCAGAGTTCAAAATCCAAAGCACAATCAGATGACCAGAAGCGACAAAGATATTTTATTCCAAACAGACCAAATAAGATATATCCCTCAGGTATGATGCTCCAACAACTACATTTGAACAAATTCATGAAGGAATCAAGAGCAAAGCAACAATCAATACAAAATCATACTTGATCCAGTCACAAATTGGCATATCAGACATCGGCACTGTCTCCAGAACAAAACTTTGACTACATTTTTTGTTGTAATATATCAAAAGTATAATCCTGTGAAACTATCTTGAACACAAATCTGCTCGTATCATTTTCAAACATATGTTAGCTATCAGTATTGCCAGTAAAAAAGTATGAAAGTAAAGACTGCTAAGCATAGTAAATAAGGAGTAACTAAGAACTTGTGGCTTATAAGGTGCAAAAGAAAAATGCATGCAATGTGACTTGCTGAGTTGCTGAACTAAATTAGCACTAGTTTCACAAACCAACCGCTTTTAAAGAAGATGCAGCTGAAAAACAATCTTCAATGATGGATATCAGTTTCCTTTCTATCTCTTCACTAATCAATAATGAAGCCTCGTCTCGAATGGGATCAGTTGAACCAGACCCATCACCTGTGTGTGTCGGCAACAAAAGCATGAGATGTACAGTTTTACACAGAAAATTAGCAAATAATATATTTTGTTTACAAAAAGCATGCATATGTTAACGATCCATAATTTTCTCTCTTTTTTATTCAGAGTTGTTTTTGAAATGATTAATGATAAGCTTTAGACAGGGGAGACACCAAAAATATGCCGGACAGACTGAAATAATTCAGCAATATCCTTAGTGGTGAAGGATGACAATTAAGTATTGGGTTATTTAGATATACATGCCACAAGTGACAGGTTTAGAGATATGCCACCACAAAGTTTCTTATTCGGGGCATGAAAAACTGGACCTGCGAGGGTATGACCACCCCCAGGCATTGCATTAAGAAGACCCTCTCACGCAGGCCCAGAAAACCCCCGAACCCCTGCCCCACCCTTACACAGCGGCACCGTTGCCCTGTGAGACCGAGCCGGTCCTTAGACCTGTGCTTTGGCGTGGGACAGATGAGGGGATTTTTTTAACCCCAGCCTGAAATTCGCTCCCACGGGTAGTCGAACCCAGGACCTGAGGAGTGCCGCCGGGACGCTCTAACTAGTTGGACTAGAGGCCCTTTGGCATGACACTCTAAAGTGTTCATTCTTGGAAATATGATAATCCTTCATCATACATAAATGTTTCCTCAGCCCTATCCCTGCCCAGTATTCAAGTACGATAACGCCAAAGGAGCTGACTCGCTGAGATAGCCCTCATGGCAGGCCATGTTGATCAAAGCATCAGCAGCCACCTCAAAAAATTCCTACACCACCGTTGTGCATGCACTACCCCCTAACTACCCCACAAATGACCCTCTTCCTGCACCAACCATTGCTGGCATGAAGCAAAGCAAGATAGGTACGCTCACCAACCTCAGGTCAGTGGCCATCCTTCCCATTGCTAACGTCCATGACCTCTATGCACTCTCTGCCAGTAAGCAGCAGCAGAAATAGAGGAAGAATAAGCATGGCCCTGGTACTCTATGCAGCAGCAGTAGCAAGCATGCAAAACAGACATATCAGGAAGCATGGGCCCAACTCAACTTATAATGGCAGCCCAAAAGAAGCAACTGTAGAACAGTACATATCCAGATGACCCCAAAGTTTTAATTGTGTATCAGTTATATGTTGTCAAATCCAATCCCCAACTATAATGTTTAACCATAATTCATGGCTAGCATAAACTGGTTCTGAAATTTTTTTAAACAAGGTCAAAATAATATGCATATCACAATCACACAAAATAGAATCATCAGCATTACATAAAGAATTATAAGGGTAAAAGGGTTAATTCAGTGGAAAATTTATATAAACATATATTTGGAAACAAACATTACATCTTGATTTCCCGTGCGTGTTCGAGAAAAAAACGATTACATCTTGATACGAAATTCATGCAGATTACTCACTTAATATGTGATATAAGTTATTATTGACTTTTATGGTCTCTAATAAAAGAGTTTATGCTTTGTAAATGCATGCTTATCAGCCTGTATTTGCAAGTAAAAACAGTTTCATTTCATGGAAGTGTTTTCAATGAAAATGAAAATCACACGGTCTTACTTTAACAAAGTTTTTCCATAAATCATAAAAGAATGGGGGTATTATTAATGTGATATGAGAATAAAAACAGTAGAGAATCAACAAGTGAAAATGGATTTTTGCACTGCTCAACATTGTAATGTAGCTCAATAACACTACAAGCTTACTTGCATGAACAAAGATTCTTCTGATGCACTTCAGTAAGCACTGACGCTCAAGGTAATATTGTACAGATACCTTCAAGGAAAAAGCAATGTTACTCTAAAAGGAATAGCAATAATGGAACTGCTAAACTATAGCAAAATTTAAGTAGTATGAATCCACAAGCTAGCAACATGTTACCAATACTGATATTCTCATCATCACCACCATAAGTTTAACCTAGAGAATGGATAACATGCAGCTAAAAATACCACAATTCATGGCATTCCTTCTTAGCTAGAGAAGTCAATAGATAAAAATAGCATTACAGATAAATGATACTAAACTTTAAAAACACATCACTGTTTCAATCATAAATTTACTTGAGGCAAAAGTTTTTTTTATGGATATTAGAGGTGCTAATATTAGAGATTACAGACCCCAGTAACTAGATGGTCTTAACTTCATTCTTAGAATAACCACTGTTCAAACATCTGGGGTGTAGCAGAGTTCCCAGCGGCAATGTCCTATGTTTTAACTATAGATAGATGATTGCAATGTAACTTTGGAATAAGTGCTATTCTGATGTCAAACCGAACTAGCAATCTGTGTAGTGAGGGAAGAAACCAAGACTTGAAAACATGGATGAAAAAACCACATAGAAGTGCTTGCTTAGGCAGCTAGGCCGCTCAGGAGAGGCACAGTGATGCAAGGACACCTAAAATGTGCGTTAGGCACAGTGCCTTTGGCAAGGTGCCCATCTTTCATGGCGCATGGGAACAAGCACCCACTTTGTGCTGCTCTTTTTTTTATCTGCTTTGTGCTTGTGTTATGTGCAGTGATAGAGTGATAGACTGATAGGGATTGTGTTGCTACAAAAACTGTGGTTAAGATGAGGATGCTTATGTGAAGCTTGCCTTCATTATTTATGTGAAGCTTGCCTTCATTATTTTCTCACCTTTTTGTCATTGCGAGGTAGTGTGCATTTATGACTAATGAGCATAGAGCAGGTGCTGGTTGATGGTCTGACTCTCTTTCTTACATCTAGCATGTGTTTTTCCCTTCTTATTTTCCACTCAGCCCAACACAAATCAAGCAAAGCAATGCAAATTAATTAACTACAAAGCTGCAGAAATTATAAAAACAGAGGGAAAAAGGAGAGGGGGTGGGGTGACGCCATGGCAGGGGTTGTCATGTCACAAGGTTGCCGATACCATGGGGTCGAGGAACGGTACGGTGGTGCACGGATCGACACTTTATAAGCTCCTGGAACGATGGTGAGTATACCTCTTCGCGACAATGGTTTGATACATGGAACATGAACCAACTATTTTCAGAATGGTAGCTTGGGACGATCTGTTCGCTATCACATATAAGGTTCGCGATCACAAGTTACAGAGTTAAATGGAGGGGTGGAGAAAAGAAGGTATGAAGAAAGATATAGGCTACTGGGCTGTCATTTTAAGGCCCACTAGGCCGAATGTGACTTCCCCTAAACCTTCTAAATCCCCACACGGGACAGCTAGCAACCGCCGCTGCCTATCATTCCTCTTGTTCCTTTCTCTGCTCTTGCCGTCAAAGAGCCACCGCCGCCTGAAATTCCTCACCGGCAGACATCAGCTCACACCTGGGACTAGCAAAATCGGTCGCCCTCGCCCTTCTCTTCTCTCTGGTGCTCTCTGCATAGGAATCAGATGCATGTGCTACCACAGTGCCTGCGAGTCTGCAAGGAGAAGGCCCTAGTCCTCATCATCTCCGACACTTCTCCCATGTTCTCAAACACTTGCAACATTCCACCGGCTGGCACCAGATGCGATATGAGCTCCACTATTCCTCCTCGCCTTGCCCGTGTTCCATGCTCTCCTACTGCCACCTATGCTCTACAGGTCGTGCTCCAGGCACGACCTAAGCGGTGTCATATGCCATCGACTTGCATTCCCAGTGACAGGTTTAGGCCAATATAATTATACATGTGCAATCAAATAATTCATGTATTTTTATGTCACTATTAGTTAACTAAAACAACATGGGCCCAAGAATGGCAACAAACATGTTAATAACTATGCTTATATCTTATACTAGGGTAAACATTGCTGTTTCACAGTTGTGTCTGGTGTTTCTCACATGCGCTTTTATGGGCATCGTGTCTAAGGTGAACAAACAAACTTGTGCCTCAAGTATGCCTTTTTCTTTTTATTGCAAATTTCTTAAAACAACATGAAAGGATAGAGCACAATTGCATAGCATCAAAGGACAGCTACACTACAGCATTGACATTGCAGTTTCTACAATCAACAGAACAGTGATAGCTAGAGCATCTTTTCAAGAAAATATATATATCTTACAGAATTATACCAGATGAAGAAACTCCTCAGCATCAGCATCACAGATTGTTGGAGAGATTTCTGAAGATCTCTTGACCAGAATGTATGATTGCACCTCATCCAGGTTCTGGGGGGAATTCAAATTTAGCAACACAACAGAATTTTTTGTTTGAAAAAGCAAGATACTAAGATAGTATATGGATAACTATACACAAAAAAAGACCAAAATTTGCATCAAATAGCAGAAAATATGGGTATTTATCAAAATAACAATCATGCTAATACCATTCAACTTCTCCAAGCTTTATTGGACAAACACTAAGGAAAAATGTGTACACCAAATGTTAGAAATATATCATGTTGTCACAAATATTTTGTACTGTCAAACAAATGATAGTAAACAATTTGAGAGAGTCATGAAGCTGACTATATATATGACAGGAACCAAGATCAAATTAAGAGAAGACAAACAATAATGTCTGCACACTGCATGTCGAGGCACAATACTGTCTGTGCACTGCATGTCAAGGCAGAGACAGAATAATAGCCATATCCTTAAGTGGACGGCAGGGCAAAGACTGAATAACAAAAGGATCTTTCGTAGTATGTCAATCAGTGGTCAGTGCTAATGAAAAATGAGACATCTATGTCAAATTGGATGGCCAAAAGCCCTTCCCATTTGGCACTAAGATTTCCTGCAAGAATTTAGGGGGGAAACAATCCAGGAGAAAGTCATTCTAATGGAGATCCTGGGAAAATTCATATCTACCAAGAGGGGCGTTAATACTTCTCATTCTAGTGGAAATCATATACTGGTGCCTTGGTGGCCCTTCCAATATTAATGCAATAATGCTAGACATGGCTAACTTTAGAGCTGAAATTTTTTGCTAAGACCATTTTAAATTAATGATGTCATCTGATGTATGATTATAACTACAAATTTCTGCAGGCCAATATTTAAGATTTCAAAGGGTTCTGGCTCAAAGTTAAAAATCAATCCAAGTTATGTCAATTACTCTGGCAAACCAGTAAGCGTCAACGGGTGTCCCTCAAAGAAACTGTATGCCATATTTGACAGATCTACAATACTAAAATTGCAAGTTCGAGGTAAAGGAAACAAAAACAACCTTGGTCACTACTCAGCATTCAAGCAATTCTACAGAACCTCAAGCACTTTACACTAATCTATCTACTTACGGGCCTACACAGTTTAGCTAATAAATGCAATTTTGAGCTAAACATCTGGGCATTTCAGGAACTCAAAGAAACAGCCATCACCAGAATCTACTAATTATTATGTCCATCCAATAAGTGAGACGGGGAGCAAAATTACCAGGCACTTGCTTGCACGAAGGGCGGCCTCCTTGAGTTCCGTCTTTACAGTGAGGCGATGCTCCCCGACAGCAACCTCGCCAGCGTCCAGCGCGCTCCTCGACGCGCCGTTCCGCTTCCCGAACATGGAGACCGACCCTCGGAGCCACGCGTGGTGACTTTTGATCCGCTTAGCCTGCAGCAAAGGAAGCACTGTTACGGCCGATGATTCTGCGAACGAGGCTCTGAGGCGGAATAGGGAGTAACGGGACTTACGAGGGCGTCCGGGACGGAGGGGCCAGCAGTGGCTCGGTCGAGGTCGTCGGAGAGGGCGACGAAGGAGTCCCACCATAGCGATGCGGACACGGTCTTGCTGGTGCCGGCGGCGGTGACGGGGATGGAAGTGGATGTAGCCGCCCCGCCGCTCGCCATGGGCGGTGAGGGCTTAAGAAACCCTAGTTGCGGCGAGGAGGCGGGAGAATGGACAGAGAGAATCCGGTGAGCAGCAGCTGAACGAGGATTTTTTTTTTGGAAAGGAGAGACCAAGAGAGAGAGGGTTTAGGCCCTCTTTGGAACGGAAGCAGAAGCAGAAGCAGAAGCAGTTCAAATGCAAAACTACCGGCTTCTGCCCATTCTAACGTAAAAATTAAGAAGCTGTGTTTGGTTTTTGAGCTAAAAAAATGTTATTATTGGTATTGAACTATAAAAAAACTGCTATAAGTTCTGAGCCGTGGAAAAAAAATGAAAATCGCTTGGCCAGCCATAATAATGTAGGTTTGATAACAAATGCTATAATGCCTAGAAATGTTTGTAATGCTCTTCAAGGTATGAGAGACTGTTTATTTATATATAAATTGTTCGTAAACATCGTATTGTTCACTTATTCGTATGTAAATGGTCATTTTAGAAGGGAAATGTTGGGTAAAAATGATCACATAAGCATTTTAGAAGGGAAATGTATTCATTTAATGATCGTACCATATATGTCAGAGGGTATTTATAGGGGCCCAGTCTTCGTACTTTATATAAAATGACCATTTTACCCCTAACTCAAATAATTACAACCATTTTCAACTACAAGGATGAAGTGATCTTTTTTCCTTTCTGAGCCTTCATTCTTCAACTTTGGATCCTCAATCTTCTGGGCGTCTTCGCCTTTTTAGTATTTGGTCGATTTTTATCTTGCCTTCTCCTGCATTCAAAATATTTAAGCGAAGACAAATCTTTATCTTCGTCTAATCTTGCTTTCTTCACTCCTCCAAAGACGAAATTCTTCTGGCGAAGTCAAATCTCCACCTTCGCTTTGCTCTTTTTTCCTACAAATAAACTTTGTTATAGAAATCATAATTTCAACTTCGAAGTTTCAGGGGCTGAGTTTTTTGAGCGAAGTTAAATCCCCAACAACAGCTCTTCGCGGGCGAAGGCCTACTCCAAAGGTCTGAATCCCGCGAAGTTTGGATTTGAAACGAAGACAGAAAACACCGTCTTGAACTTTGTTGTTGGCCTCGTTAGACTGTGAACAGTTGTTTTTTTTAATTATAACGGTCGATTTTAACTGGCAGAAGTTGAACCGTCAGGTTTGACCCGAAATCGCCTATATATATTGCGACCTCCCCTCCTAGTTTTGCATCTTTATCGAAGACGGGTAGATGTTGTCGAAATTTTTCTTGTAGCGAAACCAAGATTTCTGCGAAGCCAAAATTCTTTGCGAAGACTATTTTTTCCCTTGAAGTCGAAGTTTGATGGGCTGAGGTTAGTTTTTTATTTGTTTTATTTTGTTTTATTTCTTGTTTTTTCTCTTTTTGTTTTCTCAAATTTTTTCTTGTTTTTCTATATGTCCGTCGCTAAAAGGCATTCTCTCAGTACCCATCTTTTCCTTTTTTCGTGCGCCATTTCTATCACCGTTTGCCGCCTCCGGCGCCACCCACCCTGTGCCGCCTCCCCTCTCCCCCCTCCAAAAATCCCCCTCCCCCTCCCCTCTCGCACATCGAAACCTCTTGCTAGATCCTTCCACGCCATGGGGATCTACTGCACCATGGCGATCTACCGTGCCGCCGTCTGTCAGCGCGCCACTCCTCCAGCGAGCAAGCCGATCGAGATTGCCTTGTTGCCTCGGCATGGTGAGGCTGTCTGCTATCTCCTCTCTTTTTTCTTCATGATTGTATGGTGTTTGATAAAATACATGTGTAATGTTTTTATGATTGTTGCAGATGGCGTGAATTAAAGTAAAGCGGTTAGAACTACCACATCGCAGAAAAAGCCAGAGGCAAGCAAACATTCTCCGAGAAGTAGAGGAACAGGAACCACCACAGCCTAGAAAGGGCCAGATGAAGGCTCGCAATCTCCTAGAAGTAGAGGAACAAGCACCACCACAGCCCAGGAAAGAGGCAGAGGAAGGTAGACAGTATCCGAGAAGTAGAGGAAGAAGCAACCAAAGCTATGCTAGCCCTGGAGTCCAAAAATTCTCGTAGGTAGACTCGAACAGCCCGTCGACAACAGCAGAGTGAGAAGAGTGCTAAAATGGAACTCAAGGAGGAGGAGCTCACTAAGAAACAACTATAGCTCATGACCGAGTTCCACTCTAAAACCCAAACCAGTCGCTTTGCACCTTCCTGGGTCCAATCTGCAGTTAGTCATGGGCGCACGCACGCTCGTACTCATGGATTTTCGATGTGTGCCACAATTGGTGGTACGAGGAGCAGTCGAGGAGGTAATTTGATATCTGCCAATGGTGGTATGAGGAGCAGTCGAGGAGGTTTGGTGTGTGCTAATGGTGCTATGAGGAGCTGTAATATTGAGAGAAAGAAAGGGGTGGTTCAGTTCTCTGACTTTCGGTATTACAACTCAAAGAAGATACGAAACATCAGGTTATGTGATATTGAGTTCTGGTTTCCACTCCTCAAAGAGCATGGCACAAAATCATAGTTCTGAACTGTGACTCAGGAGAGTTTCTTCAGGAGCTACCATGAGGGAAGGCACTAGCAGACCAAAGGATACTTGGTTGGGATGAGCTTGAGAGAGTAGCTGGTATACCCATCCGGACCCTCTTTGAGCGGTTCTTGGGCTTCGTTCACCTTTTTAGTGAGGTTGATCGAATTGTGATAAGCTGGGTGCGTCAGTTCTATGCAACAGTGTGGATTCATCTAGAGCATGAATTCATTAGTTTTATGCTCGATGGTCGGTCAGAGCGATTTATACTATAATCGCTTGCAACAACTCCTCGGGGTTGACACTTCAAATAGGAAGCTCCACTAGATAGTCTATGGAGATGCTCTTCCTCCGCATCATAGCAGGGCTAAAGGTACTTTTCCTACAGACCAGGAGATTCGGCCGCTCTTCATGGAGCCCTTCATCGATGGCTCCTTGCATACACCGGACAGGCTGCATCTAGAGGCTTATGTTCTACACATGGCTCTGAGCAAGACAGTCCTGCCTCCTGGCAGCAACAGGGAGTCATTGACTAGCTTATAGCAGTGGCTACTACTATCAATATGAAGAGGCGAGCAGTTTGACTTCTTACACTTTTTCTTGTCTGAGATCGAGGACATGATAGCTGACGCTATTAGTACTGGACGGCAGCACATGTACCCTCACATCATCAGCTATATGCTACGCTCGATTGACTCTGAAAGGAATGGGCCGTTGTACAATGAGTTGACTTGTGAGGTTATGACCTACATGCCAGCAAGTGTAACACCCTAGGTGTTAGGCTTGCATAATTTAACTTGCATTGCATGAGCATGAGCATCGAGCATTCATATATAAGCTTTTACAATTGAAACATGTAATTGAAACATATGAAACATGCTTGTTATTTTATGTCTCCTTGTATATATGCATATGATCATGAGTGAATACATATAAATGGTTGATGTGAGTCACTAAAACATCTTAGCTACACTTAGGATGACTAGTGGAACAATGTTCATGAAGGTCACTTTGTTTAATCAAGTCCTTAAGTGATGCTATGTATGTTGACCTGGAAAGTGAAATGTGTAACCAATGTATGAAATGTTTGTGTAACCTTATGAATAGCTTAAACATATTTAGAATGTCATTATGAACAACTTTGGTATTCATGGCTAGGGCTAATTTGGTCGCTAAGTCATAGTTTAAGTGTATACCATCATTTGAATGTAGTAGGTTTGACCAAGTTTAAACTATGTCATAGAAACTTTGCATGGATGTGGTCACTAAAGCAAAGTTGTAGTAATTGATGAGAGGAACAACTTTTATTTTTAGGTCATAAGGTAATTCAGCTCCTAACATGCTTGAAATGGGCTCACAAAAATCAGCTTTGCACTGTTTTCAACACTTAGAATTTTTGCTGAGTCATGTTTCACTGACAGTGTGACGAGCTCAACTTTGGGCTGATTTTACTCTCCACCTGTTGTGAATTAGGAGAAGGTTTCTTAAGAACTTTTGTAGCTAGTACATAGGTCTACACATTTTGTTTTACCGACGTGCACAAATTCGATCCGGATTAGGAGATTGAATCGCTTGAAATCGCGCTGTCAGACGCTTGATCGTGCACTGACGAACGCCACACCGCGCGCTGTCATGGCCAACCATGGACAGAGCATGTCCGTCGTTGGCCGACGCCTGGCCCTCAACGCCGCGCGCTGGTAGCCGATATCTGCACGCCCCGCGCCCCATTTCCACGCACCCGAGCTCACTCACTCACTCTCCATCGCCTGCTTCCGCTCTCGTCGCGGAACCAGAGCAGCGCTGCCAAGCACAGCACTACTCCACCGTCGCCCAGCACCCATGCCACCACACGGCCACCGCCTACGTCTAGCCCACAGCTGCGCCACGTCCCCCTTTACCTCCTCAACTTGATTTCAGCAACTAACGAGCTTTGGTGAGGGCGTATTCGCCATTTTCATCTCGCCGGAGATCTCGGCCGCCATGGCCGCCTCCATGGTGAGCTCGCCGCCGCACTACTCGCACACGCATTCTTCCATATTCTTCGCATTAGGGCTTGGTTAAGATGTGTGTTAGCTTGTGTCATGATGTTACTGTGATTCATTGCTCCACCGGCGTGGAACACAGCGACCCATGCTGCCGCGCTCTCACCTCCGTGCCACCGCGCACGTGGTCGGAGCATGTTGGAGCACCTCGCATCACCTAGATAGCCTTAATAGATCCATGTAGTCACTGAGGTTATGGTGCGCTCTTCGTTGAGCCCCGCCGTGGCCTTCCATGGCCGGAGCACCACAGCACCACGCCACCGTGCCGCCATCGCCGGTGACGAGCACGCTCCTGTGCACGCGCGCCTTCACTACCTAGGTCACCCGATGCGCCTTGGTCTGTAGAACACGTTTGTACAGTTTGTTTGGCCGGAGAGCTCGCCGGCGATGAGCTGAGGCTGATCCGCGTTGAGCTGCACTGCTCCCCTGCTTCCTGTGTCCACTACCAGTGGCCCCGATTGACCTCTAGGTCCCGGCTGTCAGTGGCTCAGCTGAAGAGGATAGCTCATTTATTTCAGATTTCATGCTAACTTTGAAAAATGATAAGTTGAGCTGTGGTGATCCAAATCTTGTGAAACAAATTTTGTTGTGTTCTTCATGAAGTATAGTATTTTGTAAAAATATGATATGTACATTTTCTAATATTTTATTGGGGATTTAAATATATTTAGATAAATGCTTTTGAATGTTAATAATCTTTTAAATAGATATCTTGAGCTAGAAACTTCTAAAATTGTGATTCCAATTGTGTGGGTTTTGTATTGACATGCTCTAGCTAGTAAAAATATTAAGCTTGTTGTAAACTTGATTTAAATATGGTATTTCTATTTATTTATTAATAAATGGAATTTTCTAAGGAAATTTATATGGGTAAACATATGTAATATATTTCTATGTAAATTTTTGTACAGTACTATGGCACTAATATAAAGCTAGGAAAAATATATAATCTGTTGCTTGACACTTTTTTATAGGGTTTTACTATTTTCACTAAATTAACCCTTACTAACTTATTATTTTGCATAGGATGTTATACATGTGGCAAATGGTATTAAATTTTCACAGTAGCCTATTATGAGCATTAGGAGTCTATTGTAATTTTTTTAGGATTTATTATGCACATTTGGTGTATGTTTATTATTTACCCTAATTATTTAATCAAATTAATAAAGGCATGTAAATAATTGAATTGGGGTTCACCATGATGTTTTTTATGATTCTTATGATGCATAGTAACTGTTGATGTCAATGGTAAGACTTAGAAGCAATTGATTGTATGCAACTAACTAATTATCACTTTATAACTCAAATACAAGGTTGCATGTACAGTTTTGATTGTGTGGATGATTTCATATGGATAATGATCTTTGCTATAAAACTTATTAATAACAAAGTTGTAGATAACTTACTAATCTACCTTGTGTTAA